>NC_089679.1:2502733-3128417 GCF_037042795.1 Molothrus aeneus | reverse complement strand
GTTATTTGCTATACGCGACACTGAACTCGAAGGGGCACCCTGCCCTTTTCTGAACAATGGTCCTGGAATTTCTCCCCACCTCCTGGCCTGGCTGGTTTGAGCTTTGGGGTGGTCCCTCTTCCAAGAGAAGACCCCTCTCGCCCGTCCTCAACCATTGTGACAGACAAGTAGAGATGTAGGCCTCTTCATCAAGGAACCAAGACATGAAACCCCTGTGTGAGAAGGCCTCCTCTCACCTTCTTCCAGAGACTGGGAATGAAACCCCCCCAACTCGGGGGAGGTCTGCAGGGGGGGAAGGAAAGCTGCCCAGAGCAAGCACAGGTGCGAGCACTGGGCCATGAAAACAATGGTTCTTGCTTGTTGCCTGGCTCGACTTTGTGTACCCCTATTCTTTCCCCCTGAAGACCTTTGTTTAGGTTGTGAAATTCATTCCCCTTTCCCCAATGAAAAATAGTATAACTTGGGGTCCAGATGAACTGTGCCTCTGAGATCTCCCCGGACGTGGCCTGGTGAACTTCATCGGCTGGACCCCCGAAGGATAAAGCAGCACCACGTTTGGTAGCTATAACCCATCTCCCCCCTTTTTTCCTCTCTCTTTTCCTTATCTTCTCCTTTTTCCCCAGTTCCCCTCACCAATGCATTTCTGTTGTGGTTATTTCAATAAAACTGCATTTGTTGATTGTTACTGCAAATCCCCTGTGCCTTCGTTGGTTCTTTGCACCTTGAGATCACTCCTACGAACCATCACGTTATCCGTTCACTAGGACGGATTGTGACACAGGACATGTTAGGAGGAGCTATCCCCCATGCCACTCCAGGCACCTGAATAAATTATGCCCTCTTTAATACAAAATTTTCATTGTTAAGGAGTCTTATTCAGGTTTTCAGAAATTTGGTGACAACCCAAAGTGTTCCAAAAAAGAGAATTAAGAGAAAGAGAAAAGACAAAAGACATGTAGAAAAACACACATATCGCTACCAACTCCTGGGGTTCCAATATGGATAAGATCAAAACTCCAAAAATACTGGCAAGGTCCAACACATGAAGCGAGCATATGGCGTCTTTTAAGCCCCAGGGCCTCTGTGGGCCTTCCCCTTAGGTGGGACTTTTGGTCGTTCGGCCAATCAGGGGCTGGGTTGGCATTGCCCCCTGCTGTGTGATTGATTGATTGATTGATTGATTGACAGCTCAGCTGGGGCTTGGGTCATCTGGGGGCAAGGCAGGACGCTGCCTCACCTGCTCAAAGCCCGGCCTGTCCCTCCCACCAGGCATAAACATAGGCATTTCAAGCACCCCAAAAATGTCTCAAGACACTAAACTTATCCAGTCTTTGACAACAGGACTGTAGCTTTTTGATGGGCCAGGAACAGAACAGTGTCTGCTGGCTGAAACTTTTGCACGGGTTGTGTTAACAAGCATCATCCAGATCTCTGCCTTGGTTCAGGACAGGGAGCTCCAGGGGTGACAAAGACAGGTCCTGCCTGTAATGACCATTCCTGCCCTGGGTCCTACTGTGCTCTTGTCCTAGTTACAGGGATAGGAGGTGGAGTTTAGTATTAAGGGTGATGAAAAATCACATATTCCATATTCCTGTACATCAGCCCCAGTGGACTGTCTCTTTAAGATCCACAGGCAAAAACGGAAGGGGGGCACTTCTTTTGTGGCTGTGGGGGAAGGAAGGTGTGTGGGGGACTGGGGGTTCAGGACCACGTGGCAAGCCCATGGTACTGAAACCAGGAGTCAGTAATTAACACATGTGAATTAAAGTATTGACATGACTATAGCCTAACAAAATAAAGACTTTAAATTCAGTATACCAGAATAGGTAACAATGAGCAGGAAATTTAGTAAGGAAAACTGGTAAAACAGGAAGACAAGCAGCTGGATGTAATGCATACCTATACCACTCTGCAGGGAAGAGATAAGGAAGACTGGCTGGTTTTGCATGAACAATAGGTTAAAAATATAGTAGCTTGATGCAATGTATACCTAACCGCTTGCTCATTGAATACTAACCAAGAAAGGAGAAAAGGAAATGTATTAAAAATGCTCTATAAACCCACTGAAATCTATATGGAACAGAGAAGCATTTTGTAGAGCATGGGCTCTAATGGTTTCTCTCAGCCAACTTAATAAATGTGTTTTTAACAAAGTTTTTTTTTCTGTTGACCTCTGTTTCAGTACCACTGCTGCTGGAGACACTACAGACAGTCATCAGTACTGCCGACTGAGATTGTTGCTGCCCAGGAAGCATTATTTCACAAACTCAAACTGCCAGCTGAGATCGCTGCAGCCTGGGAAAGCCCCTGCTGGGTGGCTTGGAGCAGGAAACTTGGCAGCATAATTCCTAATTACAGCTAGCTCTACAGGTTTTGTTTTGTCCCTGTTTTTTTCCATTGTTTTTGAGCTGAGGAGACAGGGTTGAGCTGGGAGAACATCTCTTCCATCTTGTCTTTGTTCTGGGCCACGTGGACTATGTGGGCTGCTTGGCAAAGCAGCATCCATTTTGTCTTTGTATATTGGTTTTGCACAGCCTGTTTTTTGGTAGCAGGGGAGGGACGGGCCAAGGACGTGACTTCTGTGAGAAGGTACTGGAAGCCTCCACCATGTCCGGCAGAGCCTATCCCTGATGACTCTAAAGATGGACATGCCACTGGCCAAGCCTCAGCCAATTAGAGATGTTGGTAACGCCTCTGTGATAACATATTTAAGACAAAAAACAGAACAAAGTGAGGTCGTAGTTTTAATTCCAGCTAGAGAAGAAGAGGTGAGAACATATGAGGGAAAACAACATGGCGACACCAAGGTCAGTGGAGAAGAAGGGGGACGAGGTGCTCCAGGCACCTGTAAGAGCCAAATAAGGCTTCAAAAATTACTTTGTCACCATGTCTACTTATCAGGATCACTCTTGAACGCCTGAAAACTATGTGCAGTATGGACTGAGTAGCCCGCCTTGAGGCCCATAAAAAGTGTTATAGATACATATTATAATATTGGCTTTTAGAAAATATTAAAGTAACTTTGTTATAAAGATGTAGTTTTTATTTCTGTTGTTAATTGTGAAAAATGCCATTCACTTTTGTTAAAATTTTAGAAGTTTAATAGTGTCCTAGGGTGACGTTATGATGCTTGTATCCCCATTCATGTGTTCTGTTAATGTTGGATATTATGTTCTGTACCTTTAAGACCGGCTCTGAAGAGGGAAAGTTTTGTTTTGGTTTTCTTATCAGCCTGGCAGGACACAGAGACTGCAGCTTTTGCTTTTGCTGCTTTTGCCTTTTGCTTTTGCTCTCTCGCTCTTGCTTGCTTCGCTTCTGCTTGCTTTTGCTCTTTAGCTAGTTCAGCTAAACTGTCCAATTTCTTCCTGGACGGTTTCTCCTTTCCTTTTTCTGATCATTTCGAACCTGCTCCAGACTGGGACCTGAGAAACACCAAGATCCTGCACCTTCTGGCCTGCAGCAGCAGCCCCAGCGCCGGAGGGACTGAGAACAGAGTGACCACCCCCAGAGAGACTTTCCGAATTTGTCATCTTTTTTCAGAGTGGTGTCATCCGGTATTGTTCATTTTGTGTGCTGGGGGGTGCTGTGCTTGTTAAATAAACAGGTTCTTTCCACTCCTCTCCGAGAAATCCTTCCCGAACCGGTTGGGGGGAGGGGCTGTGTGGGTTTGCTTACTGGAGGAGCCCTAATTTGGAAATTCTCCTCCAAATTTGCCCTAAACCTCCACAAAATTTTGGCGCCCAACGCTGGGCTCGAGAGAGTGAGTGGAAAAACCCTGTTTTGAAGGTATTTTGGTTGCCATTACTCTCTGTTTGTTTGAAGCAGTTAATAGCCATGCTTTTTGAATTCATGATGAGTGTTGGGGTGAAGGCTTGCATGTGCTTCTGGTCCCTAGGGTTTTTCGAGATTTTAATACCTCTGTGGTCCCTAGGTTTATTTTCCTATCCTGAAATAGTTCTAGTATTGTCCCTCATACGTAGTTTTTACAGCAGAGGGGCAGTGACCAGAATAGCTATCCTTCTGGGCTTGATGGCAATGATGTGCAAGAAGTTTATAAACATGTTGGGGTCTGCTCCAGGTATGAATGGTTCTTGGCTATGGTTATTCATCCAGTTTGTTAGAGGAGGAGCAGCAGGGAATGAGGCTTTTCAGCCTTTGCTTTCCTTCTTCTCCTATGAATCGGTTGCATCAGTAGTAAAGGATGTTCAGTTTCCCCTGAATGTTAGAGAAACCATCTTTCTTGTATTCAATCTGGTAACCTTCTTCTATACAGTCTGCTGTCTCTCCAGAATGAGGGCTGAGATTTCTGGACGGGCTGATGAGACCCCTGACTCAGGAGTAGACCCAGGTGTGAAACATCCTGAGTGGTGTGGGAAATGGGAGGAAATGGGCCACATCCTGAAGGAATTCTCCGACCCTATAGTCTGGGATTTTCCCCATAAACAAATTCAGAACCCAGCTGAGGTGGGGAAATATCTGAAAGAGAAATACCAGGATGAGCCTAAGGAGAGAAAGGTCATTGCAGTGAGCTGGGCCCTGGCATATGCTTATCGCACTCTGTTGGAGACTGTAGGACAGCAGATGGAGGCAGGGGGGCAGGGAGATAAATCAGCTATCCCAGTCACTCAGGCTGCAGCCAACACCACAGGCTCAAAGCCAGCAGCCAAACCAGATAGTGAGCCTAAGCCAGCAGCTAAACCAATGGCCGTTGCTACCAGTACCAGAAGTGGGAAATGCACGGACAAGACCAATCGACCAGTGGATGATGATGATGATGATGATGCAGCAGAAGGAACCTCAATGCCTCCTGACATAAAATCAGGAGTCAAAGCAGCAGGTGCAAGACCAGATGCAAATATTGAGTCCTTTTCCCTGAAGGACCTTCGTGGCTTACGGAAGGATTACACCCGACGACCTGATGAATCTATAATTAGTTGGTTAGTCCGTCTCTGGGATGCTGCAGGCGAGGCTACAATTCTGGATGGCACAGAAGCGAGGCATTTGGGATCCCTATCACATGATCCTGTCATTGACCAAGGAATGATGAGGGGGGCAAACCCTCAGAGCCTCTGGGCACGGGTCTTGGAAAGTGTTACACAAAGATACCTGTGTGCAGATGATCTTTATATGCAACAGACACAGTGGAAGACCATAGAGCAAGGGATCCAACGCCTGAGAGAGATGGCAGTGGCAGAGATTATCTTCTCAGATGATGTGACAACTAGGAACCCAGACTTGGTGCCATGCACGTCTGTGATGTGGCGGAAACTTGTGCGACTTGGGTCACACGAATATGCTTCTGCCCTAGCCATAATGAAGCGGGATGAGAGGGACGAGACTGTGCTGGATATGGCAAGGAAGCTCCGAGCATATGCAGATGCTGTGCATGGCCCAACACATGCCAGAATTGCAGCGGTAGAAACACGTCTGCAGAACTTAGAGGATAAGATAGAGGAGAATCATAAGAAGCTCAGAGAGGAGATTAAAGAAGACCTTCTCCAAATCTCGGCAGTACAGATCAGAGGTTCTGGTATCCAAGGCAGACGTTCCCCAGATGGCCAGAGAAGGTACACCCCACGAACAGAGCTGTGGTTCTACCTGCGTGACTGTGGAGAAAATATGAGGAGGTGGGATGGAAAACCTACTGCTGTTCTGGCACGATGGGTGCGTGAATTGAAGGAAGCCACCAGGAAGAAAGCAGCTCCAGTTGCCCGTAGCCAAACCACCAGGTATGATGCTGATGATGCCACGTCTGATCCCCTTGAAGGAACGTCCAAGACATATGCCCAGGGAAAGAAGGATAACCAGGCTTAGAGGGGCCCTGCCTCTAGCCAGGTAGAGGCCAGGGAAAATCGTGTTTTCTGGTCTGTGTGGATTCGTTGGCCTGGCACATCGGAACCACAAGAGTATAAAGCTTTGGTTGATACTGGCGTGCAATGTACATTAATTCCGTCGAGACATGTGGGGACAGAGTCTGTTTCTATTGCTGGTGTGACAGGGGGATCCCAGGATTTCACTTTGGTGGAAGCTGATGTGAGCCTCACTGGGAATGAGTGGAAGAAACATCCTATTGTGACTGGCCCAGAGGCCCCATGTATTTTGGGCATAGACTACCTTCGAAGTGGGTATTTCAAAGACCCAAAAGGACTCAAGTGGGCATTTGGGATAGCTGCTGTAGAGACAGAGGGCATCCAGCAATTGAACACCTTGCCTGGGCTGTCTGAGAATCCATCTGCAGTAGGATGTCTGATGGGAGAAGAGCAACGAGTGCCAATTGCCACCTCCAAAGTGCATCGACGACAGTATAGAACCACTCGAGATGCTGTGATCCCCATCCATAAGATGATCTGTGAGCTGGAGAGCCAAGGGGTGGTCAGCAAGACCCACTCACCCTTCAACAGCCCCATTTGGCCTGTGCGAAAAACTGAAGGAGAATGGAGATTGACTGTGGACTACTGTGCATTGAATGAGGTGACTCCACCACTGAGTGCTGCCGTGCCAGACATATTAGAGCTCCAGTACGAGCTTGAGTCCAAGGCAGCGAGGTGGTATGCCACTATAGACATTGCCAATGCATTTTTTCTCCATTCCTCTGGCAGCAGAATGCAGGCCTCAGTTTGCTTTCACGTGGAGGGGAGTGCAGTATACCTGGAACCGACTGCCCCAGGGGTGGAAGCACAGTCCTACCATCTGCCATGGACTGATCCAGACTGCACTAGAAAGGGGTGAGGCTCCAGAACATCTGCAATATATTGATGACATCATTGTGTGGGGGAACACAGCTGTGGAAGTGTTTGAGAAAGGAAAGGAAATCATCCAAATCCTCCTGGGAGCTGGTTTCGCCATTAAAAAGAGCAAAGTAAAGGGACCAGCTCGTGAGATTCAGTTCCTGGGAGTGAAGTGGCAAGATGGACGGCGTCAGATTCCTACAGACGTCATCAACAAGATCACAGCAATGTCTCCACCCACCAATAAGAAAGAGACACAAGCTTTCCTAGGTGCCATAGGCTTTTGGAGGATGCACATTCCTGAGTATAGTCAGATCGTGAGCCCTCTTTACCTGGTCACCCGCAAGAAGAACACTTTCCACTGGGGCCCTGAGCAGCAACAGGCCTTTGTCCAGATCAAGCAGGAGATCGCTCATGCAGTAGCTCTTGGCCCAGTTAGGACGGGACCAGATGTGAAGAACATGCTCTATTCTGCAGCCGGGAACCATGGCTTGTCCTGGAGCCTTTGGCAGAAGGTGCCTGGGGAGACTCGGGGTCGACCACTGGGATTTTGGAGTCGAGGCTACAGAGGCTCTGAGGCCAACTACACTCCCACAGAGAAGGAAATCTTGGCTGCCTATGAAGGAGTCCAAGCCGCCTCAGAGGTGATTGGTACAGAAGCGCAACTCCTCCTGGCACCCCGACTACCGGTGCTGGGGTGGATGTTCAAAGGCAAGGTTCCTTCCACTCACCATGCCACCAGTGCTACATGGAGCAAGTGGATTGCTCTTATCACTCAGCGCGCCCATATAGGTAAACTGAATCGCCCTGGGATTTTGGAGGTAATTACAAATTGGCCCGAAGGTGAGAATTTTGGTGTCACAGATGAAGAACAAGAACCAGTGACATGGGCTGAAGAGGCTCCTCCATATAACCAACTGCCCCCAGAGGAAACATGCTATGCTCTTTTCACTGATGGTTCCTGTCGCATCTTAGGGATGAACCGGAAGTGGAAAGCAGCTGTATGGAGCCCCACACGACAGGTTGCACAAGCTACTGAAGGAGAAGGTGGATCAAGTCAACTTGCAGAACTCAAAGCCATTCAACTGGCCCTGGACATTGCAGAAAGAGAGAAATGGCCAAAGCTCTACCTCTACACTGATTCATGGATGGTAGCCAATGCTCTGTGGGGATGGCTGGAGAGGTGGAAAAAGGCTAACTGGCAGCGTAGAGGAAAACCAATTTGGGCTGCTGATGAGTGGAAAGATATTGCTACCAGGGTAGGGAGGCTACCTGTGAAAGTCCGCCATGTAGATGCCCATGTCCCCAAGAGTAGAGCCAATGAGGAGCACCAAAACAATGAGCAGGTAGACCAGGCAGCAAAGATAGGGGTGTCCAAGATAGACCTAGATTGGGAAAACAAGGGAGAGTTATTCCTAGCTCGATGGGCCCATGATGCCTCAGGCCATCAGGGCAGAGATGCTACCTATAAGTGGGCAAGAGACCGAGGGGTGGATTTAACCATGGACAGTATTTCACAGGTTATCCATGACTGTGAGACGTGTGCTGCCATCAAGCAGGCCAAGCGAGTGAAGCCCCTATGGTACGGTGGGCGATGGTCCAAGTACAAGTATGGGGAGGCCTGGCAGATTGACTACATCACACTGCCCCAGACACGCCAGGGCAAGCGCTACGTGCTGACCATGGTGGAAGCCACCACTGGATGGTTGGAAACCTACCCTGTGTCTCATGCTACTGCCCGGAACACCATCCTGGGCCTGGAAAACCAAATCCTGTGGAGACATGGCACCCCTGAGAGGATTGAGTCAGACAATGGGACTCATTTCAAGAACAGCCTTATCAGCAGCTGGGCTAGCGAACATGGCATTGAGTGGGTGTACCATATCCCCTACCATGCACCAGCTGCAGGCAAAGTGGAGAGGTACAATGGACTACTAAAAACCCAGCTAAAAGCTTTGGGTGGGGGATCTTTCAAAAATTGGGAGCAGCATTTAGCAAAGGCCACCTGGTTAGTTAACACCCGAGGTTCCACTAACCGAGCAGGTCCTGCCCAGTCTGAGTCCCTGAATGTAATAGATGGAGGTAAAGTCCCAGTGGTACGTGTTAGAGGTTTGTTAGGGAAGAATGTGTGGGTCAATTCTGCCTTGAGTACAGACAAACCCATTCGTGGGGTTGTCTTTGCTCAGGGACCAGGTTGCACATGGTGGATAATGCAAAGAGATGGAACAACACGATGTGTACCACAGGGAGATCTGATTGTGGGGTGAGAATGATATGCAATATCACTGTTTGTTGGATGTTACTGCCATTGCCTGTACATTAAACCATACAGACATGAGATAGAAGGAAATGTGTAAGTGTTGAAGGTCTGGGCAAGTGGGAGATGGAGAAGGAGATGTGCAAGTGTCGAAGGTCTGAGCAAGTGATAGATGGAGCTTTGAGTGAGCAAAGTGAAAGGGATGAAATCCTGCCGCTCTGTAGTATAGGGCCTGGATTCAGTGGTCCAGTGTGGGGATGTGATGAGGGCATGATGGGTATTGCTTGTAAATTTTGGGGGAGCAGATGGAAATTTTGTGTGAATAAATGCATGATGTGTGGTAGTATGTTGATGATATGGGGATAAGGGGTGGAATGTCCTAGGGTGACGTTATGATGCTTGTATCCCCATTCATGTGTTCTGTTAATGTTGGATATTATGTTCTGTACCTTTAAGACCGGCTCTGAAGAGGGAAAGTTTTGTTTTGGTTTTCTTATCAGCCTGGCGGGACACAGAGACTGCAGCTTTTGCTTTTGCTGCTTTTGCTTTTTGCTGCTTTTGCTTTTTGCTTTTGCTCTCTCGCTCTTGCTTGCTTCGCTTCTGCTTGCTTTTGCTCTTTAGCTAGTTCAGCTAAACTGTCCAATTTCTTCCTGGACGGTTTCTCCTTTCCTTTTTCTGATCATTTCGAACCTGCTCCAGACTGGGACCTGAGAAACACCAAGATCCTGCACCTTCTGGCCTGCAGCAGCAGCCCCAGCGCCGGAGGGACTGAGAACAGAGTGACCACCCCCAGAGAGACTTTCCGAATTTGTCATCTTTTTTCAGAGTGGTGTCATCCGGTATTGTTCATTTTGTGTGCTGGGGGGTGCTGTGCTTGTTAAATAAACAGGTTCTTTCCACTCCTCTCCGAGAAATCCTTCCCGAACCGGTTGGGGGGAGGGGCTGTGTGGGTTTGCTTACTGGAGGAGCCCTAATTTGGAAATTCTCCTCCAAATTTGCCCTAAACCTCCACGAATAGTAATGAAAATAGTAATAAAAATTAGGACAATAAGAGACAATAAAAAGCAAAGAATTACAGATATCCAGGTGCCTGACACTCTGCCAAAAAGCACACCTTGCTATCAAAGGATTACCCCTTAAAAGCAATAGCCTATTGCATATTCATATATCTCATACATGATTCAAACATTCCTTTCAAACTAGGGTGTTTATGCATAATTTTAGCTTCCCCCTCCCCATCTTGTAAATCAATCTTCTAGGTTCCTCGAAGTCTGAGCTTTCCCGATAAGGAGACAATAATTCTTCTTGTGGGATCTTGGTGTCTTGTTGCTGTTATCTCTATCCAGCTAGGATAATGTGAAGAATTTCCTGATTATCTTTTCCATTCCTTGAGCTAGTTACAAAAAGTATCTTGCATCACATAGTTTCTATTTTAATATTATGTTATAGCCTAAAAACTATATTTACCACACTACTTAAGAGATTATAAAGCACTACTTAAAAGAGATTAATACAGCATAACTTTCCAACATAACACATATAGTATTCATTTTAATATTTGCAAAGACCCAATCATATAATATGCATTTTTCACAATCCCCCCTCTTATTCTTTATAAATCATTTGGCTTGAGCAATATTTCTTGTCTACTTGCATTCTTTGGACTATGCTGGTAATCAAATGTCGCAGACATCTTTTCATTAAAATCCTTTCATTTTCTTGCTGAGAAGCTGAGAAGTTTCAGCAACAAAATGTAAACAATGGTTATCTGCTGCTGTGGAATGCAACAGGTCCATGTGTGATTGGCCCATCTTGGATGTTTATAATTAATGGTCAATCAAGGCTGAGCTATCTCGGACGGAGTCTGAGACAGCTGGCTTTTGTTATCATTCTTTTCCTTTCTATTCTATTCTTAGCTAGCCTTCTGAGATGAACCTTTTCCTTCTATTCTTTTTAGTATAGTTATAATGTAATATATATATATATCATAATAAATCAAGCCTTCTGAACATGGAGTCAACGTTTTCGTCTCTTCCCTCATCCAAGAACCCCTGTGACCACTGTCACAATCAAATAAAACAGGGGATTAAACAAGGAAGAAATATCAAAAGAGTTGTAACACATAAAAGGAAAAATCCTAATTTCTTCTACCATCCTATTGATTGGCAGAAAAACCTAACTCCACAACTTGTGAAAGTTGTAAAGCCGGTATGTTTATTACAGCGCTGGACGCATCTGGGGATCCTTCCCCCTAAAGGACATGTGCACCCCTGAGAACTCCTGATCTTTTTTTATTCCCCCTTACTGGTACATATACATAGAGTTTCACAATAGGTTCATGCATATTCATTTTACTGGTTTCACGTTACAAATTGCAATTAGTCCTTGTACAGAGAACTCTCTGGTCACTTTGTCTGTCTCTTGCAGGCTCAGCTTTGGCTCCTTGCCTTTGTTTCAAACTTCAAGGGGCCCCTCATCTCTTCAGCTTGGAAATTCATATTCTTTTTCCTCAGCTGAGGCAGTTTTGACAAGCGCAGCAGAACTAACAGACTAAACAAGTTAAAACAGCATATTTCACCTATGCTAGCAAGCTACAGACTTAATAATTCAAAGCGGCACATTTCACCTAAATTCAAAATGGATTTCTACCCTGTTAAATTTCTACTCTGTTTCATTCCCCCCTTTCCTAGAAAATAAGTAAATTCTTTTACTTAATGTGAATCCCTACAATAATAGGTGTCCCTTAATGCTTTACCATGTACATTTGATAAGGAGGTTAACACAGCTACTTGCTGTAGTATTCTCCAGTTCCAAATTAGCAAGATAAAAATAACCCTAAACTTACTCCAGCTAATATCAATAAAACTACAATGGAGTAGCACAACATATTAAAGATCCCATTTGCAGTTGGTGACCATCCAAAGATTACATCCCACCAGTGATGATCTGCATTTTGTTTTACTCTTTGCAGAATTCTGGTTATTTCTTTTGTATCATGATGGAGAGTAATTAGGGTTTTCTCTCAGCTTTCTTGGATTTTTCTTCAAGATCTCTAGTAGGTCTTGGTGTTTAATTGATTGTTTTACCAATGTGAGGTCTATTCCAATAGGAGTAGGTGATAGTCTGTGATACATTGGGAAATTGGTTTTAATCAGCTTGTGGGATGTTACTGGGGCCAAATACGAAAAATCACACCCAATAATCTTAACAAAATTACAAATACAAGAATTAAAATGATTTCTACTAGGCAAAATAACATCATTGTTATAGATTTCTACAATAGCACAAGCAGTTCTCAAGCATACACAACCTTTACCAGTATATACGAGCACAGTTTTCTGATCAGTGACTGGATGAATCTCAAAGTAGCAAATACTTTGTTCACTGTCAAGACACACATCTTGAGCATCAATAGTATCGCTTTCACAAATGAATCCTAGTTGTTCCTTAGTAGCACAAGATTCTAAGTTTACTGTTTGCACTTTTCATTCACGTTTTGTGCCCAGACCCTATGTTCTGAGGGGTACAGCACTGGTTTTTTGTGATTTAATCCTAGTGCGATGATGGGGTGGATAACGTAAACAGTGGCATTACGTATAGTAAGCACAAAGGCAGTGGCCACATTAGAAGCAGGATCATAGGCAAAATTTACCACAGTCCACCAGGATTGAAACTTTATTTCAAAATAAATCGCATTATCCCAGACAATCTTTTGAATTTCAGCTGGAAAATCACCTTCACCCCCTTCCTGTATTGTTGCATTGTGTTCTTATATGTTTTAGTTGCATTAAGTTGTACTTTGGTTTATCCCAGTTTCCCCCCTGTTGTAATGGTTCTGCCCCTGCTGCCTCCTCCCTTCTTGTTAATGTCAATCTCCCTACCTCCTCCCCCTGTTCCCCAAAAGTGGCTGAATCCTTCCCTTAACCCCTCCCCAGTGTCCTGTCCTTCACTCGACGGCCCATCCCCTCCCTCTAGAAACTTCTACCAAGGGCGTTAAGTGATAGGTTCAGGCACTGGGGCCCCTCCCTCGGGTGGCCCTTATTGGTCTCCCTACCTGCCCGTTTCCCTGGTCCCCATGGCCTCTTGTATCCCCATTGGCAGGTGGGCAAATCCCTCCCTGGTTTACTCCCCCTTTTTAGCACCCTGCAGACCCCTAAATCGGTGTCTTCAGCTGGCTGGTTTCCCTGGGTTTGGGACTTCGTTTGAGCTCTGGAACAAACCTGGACTTTGCCCCCAACTGGAGTCCACTCTCCTTCTTCTACCTACGTTGTGCTGCTGTCTCGTCTGAAAGGTGAAAGCCTTAGCTGCTCTCCTGACCTCCCGAGGAACGGAAGAGTGTCCCTCGCTGCTCACTGTGCCAGAGCAAGCCGGGATAGCGCCGAGCACACACTCGGAGTGGCACTGCGACACTGTACTTTAAATTGGCTGGTTTCTCCTGGGGCCTTTTGGGTCCAATCGAACTAGCTCTGGACCCTTGGCCCCTTGAAGCCTTTACAAGGACAAAAGTAAAAGACATGAAGTGCTCTCCTTCTTGGGACCAAAGTCCTATTTTTATTCCTTGATAGGTGTCACCTCAGGATTCAGGCGACATCCCAGGGAGAAGAGAGAGGTCAGGGTCTCCTCCCAGGAGACTTAAGCTCAGGGGAAGGGGGGCGGAGGAAGGGGCCCACAGCCAATGGGATACAAATGAGGAAGGGGCAAGGGGAGGAGTAAACCTGGGACAAACCATTACCACCGGGGGTTTTGGGGGAGGGAAAGATCATGTGATAAAAGAGGGGAATCCCATGAGGATACAAACATACTATTCAGTGCAATAATACGGAACCCAGTGCAAAACAACTGAATAAACTATTTAGTGCAATACAACACTGTATGATCAAAGCTGCTGTTGCACATAACTGTTCTTGTATACAACTGAAAGCTAAAGACGCATTCTCTTGAACTGTACTAAGCACTTCTACTATTAACTTGTGGTCTTGGTGCCCGGCCTTTTCCCACTTTGGCAGTACTTTTGAAATCTGCCACTGGCTAGTTCCTAATGCCTATAGAGATGACTGTAAGGGCTGCTTCAATTTTGCTAGACCACCTGCTGCAGTGATCAGCTTGTTCATCAGTATTTCTGAATCAATTCTATTCAAAACTCTCAATTTTGTCTCTAATATCTCAGTTAGATCTTTTCTTATTCTGCGCCTGAGGTATACTTATCTTTGTAACTACATTGTCTAGCTCTCAAAGGATGTTCTTAGGAAAGAGGAGCAGGCTGGTTGGATTTCTGAGATGTTCATTTGCATTAGCAATTCAACACGTTTGAGAGACCACTCTGGGTTGAAAACCAGTTGTTGTTGACCCATATTCCTCCCTACGTATGGGCCTATTTCATATACTTTAGATTCAAGTTTGGTTTGGGCCTGAACTGCTTGAATACTGGTTTGAGTTGTATAAGGTCTTGCTGTTCTAAAAGATATAGCATCTATTTTAAATTTAAATGAGAACCCGATAGTATCATGAGCCCAAAGACAAGTCACTTCTACAGGCTGTATAAATGTGAATTTAGACCAACAATTTGATTTACTTGGGCTATCCCAAACCTCCCGGTGCCTGTATACAGGAGAGGCTGAGATACTGATTTGATTTGACCTCTCATGAGTGGTCTCATTGACCATCTGGCATCCTGTGGTATTTACATATTCTTTGAACAGAGAGAGACTTAATTCTCTCCCAGGATTTTCCTGAGAGGTTGTGAGAAAGCTCTGAGAAAGAAGAAACAATTCTTATCTCTACTTGCTGCATATGTTGTTTGGAACATGTGGAATGTGTTATGGAGATTGTTTACCAAAAGGGATTTCTTAACTGGACACTGGTGATGGGGTTTTGGATTGATTGACCAATTAGGTCAAAGCTGTGTCATGACTGTCTGTAAAGGGTCATGGGTTTTTTCTTTAGTATAGTTTTAGTATAGTGGTATAGTTTTTAGGATAATATAGTAGAGCTTAATAAAGCTTTTCTTCAGCCTTCTGAAATCATGGAGTCAAGGCTCATTATTCCCCAGCTGGAATAGCATCCTACTATAGCATCCTACCCTGATTTCCTCTCCTCTGATCCCTTGAAGTGTCCACAGTTCCCATTCCTGCCACTCCTGCTCCTCATATACCTGATTCCCGTGGATTACTAAAGTGGATAGGTTTAAATCTTTTATCTCAGAAGGTTCTCCCATGGATCCAGTATACTGATTAAAAGCCTGGGACCATGGCCAAACAGCATCGTTTTGGATAGAGGTACTCTCTAATTCCAAGACTCCAATTATAATTACACACAAAACAATTCTGTAAATGAAATTACAAACTACCCCCGGCCTCAATATGCTCATTTTGCCTGAGTAAGTTTTAGTCTCAGTTCATTGTCTCCTGGTGTCACTATCCAAGGGGCTTCTGGGGCCTTCTTCACTTGAGACTGGTGGATCCAGGCATTCTGCTCCTTGATCATGATCGCGGAGATGGTGGTGAGAAGCACCTGGAATGGCCCTTCCCACTGTGATTCCAGTCTTTTCTGGAATGTTTTGTGGAGATAATCAAAACTACAACTTTTGTGAAAGTTGTAAAGCCAGTATGTTTATTACAGCGCCAGACGCATGTGGGAATCGTTCTCTTAAAATGACATACGTACTTCTGGGAACTTCAGGTCTCTTTTTATCTCCTTCTCAGATACATATGCATACAATTTCACAATAGGTTCATACATATTCATTTTTACAAATTTCGTGTGACATTTGCCACTAGTTCTTCTTTATCAGTAAGAATTCCTAGGTCAGGTTGACCTGCTCTCACAGCAGTCTCTCTGTCTCTCTCTATCACCCTCTGTCTCCCCTCCCTTATCTCTGTCCTTCATTGAAGCAGTTTCCCTTGAGCCTAGGCCTTGCAGTCAGGCTACACAGACTCAAAGATGTACATTTCACCTAAATCAAAATGGATTTCTATTCTGGAGAATTTCCACTCTGTCTCATTTCCCCCCTTTTCTAGAAAATAAGTAAATTCTTTTACTTAATGCAAACTTTTACGACAATAAGTGTCTCTTAATGCTTTACCATTTGCGTTTGATAAGGTTAACACAGCTACTCGCTGTAGTATTCGCTAATTCTAAATTAGCAATATAATGGATAATCTTAAACTTATTCTAACTAATATTAACAAAACTACAATGGGATCACACAACTTATTAAAGATTTCATTTGCAGTTGGTGACTACCTAAAGACCTCATCCCACCAGTGGTGATCTGCATTTTGTTTTATTCTTTGCAGAATTCTAGTTATTTCTTTTTGTATCATGTTGGACAGTTCTCTCTGCTTTCTTGGGTTTTTCTTCAAGATCTCTAGTAGGTCTTGGTGCTTAATTAATTGTTTTACTAATGTAAGGTCTATTCTAATAGGAGTAGGTGATAGTCTGTGATACATTGTGTAATTGGTTTTAATCAACTGGTGGGATGTCACGGGGGGCCAAGTACGAAAAACTACACCTGATAATCTTAACAAAATTACAAATACAAAAATTAAAACGATTTCTGCTAGACAAAATAACATCCTTGTTATCAATTTTTACAGCAGCACAAGCAGTTCTCAGGCACACACAACTTTTACTAGTATATACGAGCACAGTTTTCTGGTCAGTGACTGGATGAACTTCAAAGTGGCAAATACTCTGTTCAGAGTCTAGACACACATCTTGGGCATTAATAGTATTGCTTTCACAAATGAATCTCAGCTGTTCTCTAGAATTGCAGGATTCTAAGTTTACTGTTTGCCACTTTTCATTCACTTTTCGTGCCCACACTCTGTTCTGAAAGGTAGAGCACTGGTTTTTTATGATTTAATCCTAGTGCAATGATGGGATGGATAACGTAAACAATGGCATTACATATGGTAAGCACAAAGGCAGTGGCCACATTAGAAGCAGGATAATAGGCGAAATTTACCACAGTCTACCAGGATTGAAACTTCTTTTCAAAATCAATCGCATTATCTCAGACAACTTTCCGAATTTCAGCTGGAAAATTACCTTCACCCCTTTCCCATATGATCAGAGCTGCTGTTGCTTGCATCTATAACTGTGCTTGTATACAACTGAAAGCTAAAGACATATTATCTTGAACTGTACTAAGTGCTTCTACTATTAACTTGTGGTCTTGGTTCCTGGCCTTTTCCCACTTTGGCAGTACTTTTGAAATCTGCCACTGACTAGTTCTTAATGCTAATAGAGATGACTGTAAAGGCTGCTTCAATTTTGCTAGACCACCTGCTGCAGTGATCAGCTTGTTCATCAGTATTTCTGAATCAATTCTATTCAAAACTCTCAATTTTGTCTCTAATATCTCAGTTAGATCTTTTCTTATTCTGCGCCTGAGGTATACTTATCTTTGTAACTACATTGTCTAGCTCTCAAAGGATGTTCTTAGGAAAGAGGAGCAGGCTGGTTGGATTTTTGAAATGTTAATTTGCATTAGCAACTCAAAACGTTTGAGAGACCATTTTGGATTGAACAACAGTTGTTGTTCACCCACATTTTTCACTATGTAGGGGTCTATTTCATACACTTCAGGTTCAAGTTTGGGTTGGGTCTGAACTATTTGAGTCTCAGTGTGGGTTGTATAAGGTCTTGCTGTTGTAAAAATTGCAGTGTCTATTTTAAATTTAAATGAGAGCCTGATAGCAACTCGAGCCTAAAGGCAGGTAACTTCTACAGGCTATATCAAGGTGAAATTACACTAACAGTCTGATTCACTTAAGCTATCACAAACTTCTTGGTGCCTGTATACGGGAGAGATTGAGACACTAATTGCATCTGGTCTCTCATAAGCCATCTTATTGACCACTTAGCACTTTATTTTGATTTCTTCTCTCTTGATCTTTTGAAGTGTCTACAGTTCTTGTTCCTGCCACTCCTGCTCTTCATATACTTGATCTTCGTGAATTACTACAGTGGATAGGTTTAGATCTTTTATCTCAGAAATTACAAACTACTCTTGACTGCAATATACTCATTTTGTCTGAGTAAGCTTAATATCAGTTCATTGTCTCTTGATGTCACTCTCTAAGGGGCTCCTGGGGCCTTCTTCACTCGGGAGTGATGGATCTAGGCATTCTGCTCTTTGATCTTGATTGCAGTGAAGGTGGTGAGAAGTACTTGCAGTGGTCTTTCTCACTGTGGTTCTAAAGTCTTTTCTGCAAGAGGCTTAACATATACATAATCTCTAGACTGTTTTTTATGTACTGGTCTATTTAGCACCTTGTTCTGAGTTTTAGTTACGTGTTTCTCAATTTCTCTGAGCTGTTTGCTTAAAGCCACCATGTAGGTGGCCAATGTTACCTCCCCAATGTAAGTGGACATTCCCTTTTGTATTCCATATGGTCTTCCATAAAGCATTTCAAAGGGACTTAGCCTTTCTTTAGCTCTAGGTTTAGTTTGAATTTGCAATAGTGTCAGTGGAAGAGCTTGGGGCCAGGATAGATTAACTTCTTGCTCCAGTCTTACAATCTGCTGCTTAATCAAATGATTCATTTTCTCTACCTGGCTGCTTGATTGGGGGTGGTATGGAGTGTGAAGTTCCCAATCTATGCCTAGGTGGCTACTAATCTGTTGCACTACTTTGGAAATGAAATGTGATCTTCTATCTGAGGATATTGTGGCTGGAACTCTGAAGCGTGGTATTATTTCTTGTAATAATACCCTGGTCACCTCTCGAGCTTTGACAGTTCTGGTGGGGAATGCTTCTGGCCACCCTGAAAATGTATCTGTCAATACCAGTAAATACTGATACCTCCCTTTCCTTGGGAGTTGTGAAAAGTCAATTTGCCACTGCTGTCCAGGCCCATGGCCTCTCCCAGTCTGACCGAGTTTTGGCTTGGGGGTATTTTTGGGGTTAGTCTGGAGGCAAGGATCTCACTGTCGGTTTACTTGAGTGATAGTGGTATATAAATTCTTGGCAACGATTCTTTCAATCAGATGTATGTTCTAGAAAGCCTGTGGAAACTACTACTTCAAAGTCAACACTTCATTTCGATGCACTCTGTATCACTGGCAGCTTTGGTCATTCTGGGAAAGGAGCTACACTTTATAAAAGCTTTTAAGTAGTTAGGTCCTAGTGTGTTTTCTAGTGCTCTTCTTTCACTAGTGACTACGAAAATGGGAAGGGATTACTAGCTTTCTTTCAATGGTAGCCCACCCCTTGTTGTTGCATGTCTCTTTTGATTAGTATTATTATATTCTGGCTTACCTTTGAGGAAAATCTGTCCATAATTACTTCACCTTTTGCTGCTTTCTTAGCCTCTCCATCTGCCAGTTCATTTCCTTCCTCTAATTCTGAGCTCACTCTCTGGTATGCCTTAATATGCCTTTTCAGGAAGCTGAACTGCTTCCAGCAGCCGGATTGTCTCTTCTTTCTTTGTGAGGTTAGCAGTCCCCTCTCCTTCCAGATGGCTCCATGTGCATGCACAACTCTGAATGCATACCTCGAGTCTTTATAGATGTTTATTTTCTTTTCTTTTTGCTGTTTCTAAGGCATGGGTCAGTGCATTTATCTCGGCCTTCTGTGCAGAGGTACCTGTTGGTAAGCGTCTAGACTCTATTACTTCTCTGCAGGTAGTTACTGTGTATCCAGCATGTCGCTTTCTACTGGCAATGTAGCTGCTCCTGTCAGTGAACTAGGTCTCTGCATCATCTAAAGGAGTGTCTTTCAAGTCTGAGCATCTGGAGTAAGTAGCTTCAATGGTCTCTAGGCAATCGTGGTGTACTGCTTCTCCTTGATTCTACTGAGAAAAGAAGCTGGGTTGAAAGTATTAGTCACTACTATCTCTACATCGTCTTGCTCTACCATGATGGCCTGGTATTTCAGGAACTTCTGTGGTGAGAACTAGTGGCTGCCTTTTACTGCCAGTACTGCGGACACTGTATGGGACACTAGCACAGTCATTTTTGTCTCAGGGTAAACTTGGGTGCCTCTTGAATATTCAGCATGACTGCTGCTACAGCTTTGAGGCAACTTGGCCATCTTTTGGCTGTTGCATCTAGTTGCTTGGAGAAGTAAGCAACTGCTTTCTGGTATGGACCCAAGTCCTGAGCCAGTATTCCCAGGGCAATTCTTTGTCTTTCATGGGAAAATAGAAAGAATGGTTTACTTACATCTGGAAGTCTCAAAGCTGGAGCTGACATGAGGGCACTCTTTAGCTGGTGAAAGGCCCGTGTGGCTTCTTTTGTCTACTGGAGATCTCTGTTTCTATTGGCAATAAGAGCATAGAGGGGTTTGACGAGCAGTCTATAATTAAAAACTCACAGCTGGCACTACTTTGCTATGCCTAAGAAGGTTCGGAGTTCCTTTGTTGTCTGGGGTTTTGGGGTTTGGCATATGGCTTCCCTGCCCTAAAGTCTGTTGCCTAGCACTCACTTTGTACTCTAGGTAGATTACTTTCTGTTTCACTACCTGTGCCTTTTTCTTTGATACTCTGTATCCTTGGAGTCTTAGGAAATTTGAAAGCTTCCTGTCTAGGCCACACATGCTTCCTTCGTCTGAGTGGCTACTAGAAGATCATCTACGTACTGCAACAGCCTCCATTCTTCTTGTGGAGCTTCCCAGGACTCTGGATCTTTGCAAGTTGTTCTCCAATCAGAGTTGGCGAATTTTTGAAGCTTTCAGGCACATGGACGAAGTGAGCTGTGTTTTGCACTGCTTCTAGGGCTTTCTCATTCGAATGCATAAATTTTCTGGTTGGCTTCATGGATAGGGAGGCAAAAAAAGGCATCTCTCATGTCTAAAACAGTAAACCAGGTTAGCTCAGGTGTTAAACAAGTTAATAAAGTATATGGATTTGCTACCACAGGGTATAAATTCTTTGTTATCTTATTGACAGCTCTCAATCCAGTACTATCAATTATTGGGCTGATTTCTTCCCTATCTTCTTTTTGAGGGGGTACTGCTCAATTCTCACTGGTTGTGTTCTTTCTTTAAGCTTGATTACTATGGGGGGGCATTTTTCACCCTGTACAGCAGAGGCCCATACCCTCAAAAATACTTATTTACTTATTCTAATATCTCTTTACTAATGTCTTTCCTAATTTCAATGGCTGTTAATGTTAAGCCTAACATCTTTATATGATTTGCTTCTAGAGTAACTTCTTCATTTGAGAATGTTTAGCAAATTGAGTATATACAAAAGCTTCTAAATACACATGTTACTTTAAAGGTTTGCAAAAGTATGCCTTCTCAGACTGGCCAGTTGTTCTCCACACTACAACATAAACATTCTCCACAGGTACTAAAGCTTTATTTAAAACTGAATATATGGCCCCTGTATCAACTAAAATTCTACCCTTTTCTTTCTTCTGATCTCACTGCCTCTCACAGAGTTGTCTGTTACCTTCTAGTTCTGGATGAAATTGGACTGCCAGGAGGGGGATGGGTGTGAATGGGTATAACTTTGGAGTCTGGGTCCTCTTCTTTTTTGGGGAGGTCATCTTTATCTTTCCTCCCTTACCTTAGGAGGAGCCTTTAACAAATCATATGTACTCATTTTGCGAATTGTAATCGCTTTGCGTTTCAGCATGATAATCTTTGTCTGACTTCATACATTGCTATCTTATGCTGCATGCTGAACAACACGTTTGATTTGCCTTCTTTGCTTTGTTTTTTTTCTTTTTTTTTTTCAAGGGCTACACTAGTAGGTCAGAGGGAGCTCTGAACCCACAGTTACTCTGCCATTCTGGGCGATTTCTTAAGGCAAAAAATCACATCAGCATACGGGACCTGATCTCATTTACTTTCCCATTTTAAAACAGCATTAACTGTAATGAGGTATTATAAATCTTTTTATTTTCTGAGCTGCCCCTACTGGCAGCCTTGTCCCAGTGAGCCCCTCCCAAAAGGGGCTAGTTCAGGAACTTCTTTGCTCTGGTTAGTTCTCATTATCTCTTTCTCCTTATGCTATCTTGTTTCCCCCCAAGCCTCACAGTGTCTCTTCTCAGTTTTTCCTCATACACAGACATCCAGGTGGCAGGTATTAGATGTGATTCTCTACACACAAGCTTTAAGATCTCAGGTTCTGAATTGGCTTGATCAGGAACCTTTAATTTACACTTAAGACACAGAACAGCAATACCAGTGCCTCTCAAAAACTCTGCATTGCATATAAGGTGCCAGCCTCTCAATGCACTAAAATCTCTCAGGAATTGCCTGCAGGCTATCCCGTTTATCACTTCGGCGTTTATCACTTAACCTCTACGGCAGGTTGTTCTCAGTCTAAGCTTACTGTAATACCCACTGAAGTCCCATAAACTCATTCATCTCTTCTATCTAAACTCTGTTTTACAAAATGTCAGTCTTTTCTAGTTCTCTTCTTGCACAATTTAATTAAAGCATTGTTTCTACTGACATTCACTTTACTGCCTTGCTGTGCTTGTTACAGCAAAAACTCTGATATGCCTACAAACACAGACACACACACAATCCTTATCTCAAATTTACTAGAGCCAGGGCTTGAATTGCTGGGGGGGGGGAATTCTTGGAATTCTTTTAATTCGCTTTACTACAGTTAAACATAAATCACCATACTATAGTTCTTCTGTGTAAAATGCTACACTTGTTGCAAACAAAATCTTAAAATCTCTACAAACACCACTATACAATCTGAGAATTGAATTACCACAATGCGGTGGAAGAACCACACAAAATCACTGGGAAAGGGCATATCTTTCAAAGTGCCCACTTTTCTCAACACAACACAGCATACAATAATTCAGCATTTACCCACATCAGCTTTCTCTGGACACAATCAAAATAGCAGCACACAGTAAAATTCCAGAGATCAAGTCCAAACTACCGGGGCAAAGGAACTCCTTGAACTCATACTCACAGTTAAAATGTGCCAAATCTACACAAATCACCACATTTAAATACAATAAATACCTTCACTGTTGTTTCTCCATTTGTTCCACTTCTCCGCAGGGCACTCTCTGCCCTTACAGCCTGCCGCAGCCAGTGCTTCAAGCTTCACTCGGCCACTTCAAACACGGGTAGAACTCACCCCCCCGTGCCATGGGTGAACTCACTTGTTCGCTCTCTTTTTCATACGCTACACACTCGCACGATTACACACACAATGCATTAACCATACAATGATACAGTGTCCGGACACCACACACACACACAGGTTCACTCGACCCACCCCCAGGGTCACTAGCGGTCTGCTCTATCAGACAGTGAACCCCCATCTCTAGTCCAGCTGCTCTATCAGCTGCATCCACAGGCCGAGAACCCAGACGTCTCTTAACAACTTATTCAGCCATCCTATCTCTCTTTTCCCCTGGGGGCCCCTCAATACCGTATCCTCCGCAGGCCAGCAGGTCTTTGTCTCTGCAGGAGGCAAGCCGAGGCAAGCAGAGCTCCTCTGGGAAAATCCTGGGGCGCGCCTTGGAGGTCCATCTATCCCTTCTGCCCCTGCGGGGACAGAGACGGTCCCATCTGGGGTGCTAGAATGTTTTGTGGAGATAATCAAAACTCTTCAACTTTTGTGAAAGTTGTAAAGCCGGTATGTTTATTTCAGCGCTGGATGCATGTGGGAATCGTTCCCCTAAAATGACATGCGTACCTCTGGGAACTTCAGGTCTCTTTTTATCCCCCTCTCAGATACATATGCATACAATTTCACAATAGGTTCATACATATTCATTTTTACAAATTTCGTGTGACATTTGCCACTAGTTCTTCTTTATCAGTAAGAATTCCTAGGTCAGGTTGACCTGCTCTCACAGCAGTCTCTCTGTCTCTCTCTATCACCCTCTGTCTCCCCTCCCTTATCTCTGTCCTTCATTGAAGCAGTTTCCCTTGAGCCTAGGCCTTGCAGTCAGGCTACACAGACTCAAAGTTGTACATTTCACCTAAATCAAAATGGATTTCTATTCTGGAGAATTTCTACTCTGTCTCAGTAAGAGACTTAACATATACATAATTCCCAGGCTGTATGTTATGTACTGGTCCATCTAGCTCCCTGCTCTGAGTTCCAGCCACATGTTTCTCAATTTCTCTGAGCTGTTTGCTTAAAGCCACCATGTAGGTGGCCAATGTTACCTCCCCAATGTAAGTGGACATTCCCTTTTGTATTCCATATGGTCTTCCATAAAGCATTTCAAAGGGACTTAGCCTTTCTTTAGCTCTAGGTTTAGTTTGAATTTGCAATAGTGTCAGTGGAAGAGCTTGGGGCCAGGATAGATTAACTTCTTGCTCCAGTCTTACAATCTGCTGCTTAATCAAATGATTCATTTTCTCTACCTGGCTGCTTGATTGGGGGTGGTATGGAGTGTGAAGTTCCCAATCTATGCCTAGGTGGCTACTAATCTGTTGCACTATTCTGGAAATGAAATGTGATCCTCTATCTGAGGATATTGTGGCTGGAACTCTGAAGCGTGGTATTATTTCTTGTAATAATACCATGGTCACCTCTTGAGCCCTGACAGTTCTGGTGGGGAACGCTTCTGGCCATCCTGAAAATGTATCTGTTAATACTAATAAATACCGATATCCCTCTTTCCTTGGGAGTTGTGAAAAGTCAATTTGCCACTGCTGTCCAGGTCCATGACCAAGTTTTGTTCTGGGGGTATTTTTGGGGTTAGCCTGGAGGCAAAGATCACACTGTCAGGTCACTTGAGTAATAGTGGCGTATAATTTCCTGGCAATGATTCTTTCAACCAAATAGGTGTTCAGGGCATCTATTCCCCATTGTGTTTTCTGGTGCTCCTCCCTTACTAGTGACTAATAAAGCCTCTTATTTGGCCTTATCATAATGCAGAGCACTAGGGCTCAGGAGCTCAGTCCCTGGGTAGGGACTGGGTGCCCGAAGCTCGCTCGCTCATGCCAAGACCGCAGGGCTACCATCTAGCAAGCATGGTGATTATCAGCTCTATAGTGATTGCAAGCTCTCAGGATTTCAGCTCTGCTTGCTAGGTAGTGGTGCCCTGGGCTTGAGGCTGCAGCAGACGGAGAGAGAGGAGAAGGAGCAGGCTGTTCCACGAAGATGGCTTTATTTGGGGAGGTCCGTGAAGGGTCTCTGCTCTTCTTCTTTCTCAACTAAAGGGGTACAGTATGCTTCTTTTATAGGGTTGGAAAGGATCCAAGCTTGACCAATGGGTAAGGGGTTAACATGACATTGCCTTATAGGGTTACAGAGGTAGGTTAAGGGGTGGAGGACAAGAAAACAGGAATTTTCTTTTGCTGTTTCAGCATTCCTATTGTTCATATCCTCCATGGTGCTTTTCCTAAATCTATGGGGTTTACTACAACTCCACTTTCTGTTTTTACAAAAAAGGCGTTCGTTATAGTTCTTTTGAAACAGTGAACAAGGCATGAGAACATAGCTAACACAATAACAACTACAAGGAGAATCAACAACATTCCCTTAATCAAGGATGCAGCCCATCCTGTTAATCCCCATTGCCCAAAAAGTTCATTGACCCAGTCTGGGATTCTTTCTACTTTCAAGTCCTTCACGAGATCTTTCAGTTTCTGGATGTTCGCATGGATGGATTCCGAGCGTGAAGAGAGGTTGAAGCAGCACATCCCTTCAAAGTCTTCACAGCCGTGCCCATGGGCAAGCAGCAAGAAGTCGATTGCTGCTCGATTTTGGAGCGAAGCATGTCTTGTGGTTTCTTCTTCCTTTAAGAGATCACTCAAGGCTGCAGATGTAGCGTTAGCTTGTTTACTGAGCCAGCACCCAAGGTGATTGATATCACCGAGGGCTTTAGCTGCAGCTACCCAGGGTAAAAACAGGGAGACAGCAATCTTTTTTGGTTTGTTCCAATCGTATAATTTAGGATCACAATTTTCATCAAATTCAGTATAGGACCTTTTTTGTCGTTTTGATTCGCTTTCTTTTTTCCAATTATGTAACAGGGTGATGTTTGGTGTAAGGGTAGAAAGTTTTCCAAGGGTACAGGGACCTCCCTGGAGTCGGGAGGGGATCCCAGCCCATACTCTGTCACCACAGATGAGAAACATTCCCTTGGGTAATACTTTGGGATGGAGAGAGGACACAGAAATCACACGAGCCGTGTAATTGCACCAATCGAGAGTTATAGGCTTTGTTAATTGGTGATATCTCTTTTCGATATGTGTTTTTGTTCTGGTCAATTTCTGGCCAATTGTTTTTTGGACGTCTAAAGTAAAATTTGACGCAGTATGTGGCCTTGGAGGACCCCAACAGATCTAATTCTTGGGGTTCCTCTCGAGCATCTGGCAGAATTTTTGTCCACTCGTCCCAAGTATCAACCACATTGGGTCTCTTACCTGTGGTGCGGAGAATCTCTGAGTTATAGACAGGCCAGTCATCTGCTACAAAGGGAATTCCTACTAGACATGTGGAAAGTGGGTTATCAATGCTTCCCATGGACAAGCACATGTTGTCCTGTTTTAATGTTTTTGCTAAGGTTACCCAAACATTATGGCTAGGCTGTGGGCTAATCCAGCCGAAGGCACGCGGTACGGTGAAGAACATCCAGGCAGCAATGAGGACAGCAGCAACGGAGATATTTTTCATCTTTGGGCAGGAATAGGGCTTCTGATAGGGAATATAAGCAGAATTTGTTATCTTTATGATGAGAGGGTTTTCTGCCTTGTTCTTTTCTTGTTCCCCTCCTCCCCCCCTTTTTCTTTTAATTTCTAAGCTACACTATGGGAGGAGGAGTGGGTAGAAGGTTAAGGGGTTTTAAAAGATTAGGGAGGGGGAATAACAGTGTTTCTTTTTTTTTTTTTTTTCTTTTTCTTTTTTCTTTCTTTAAATACAAAAAAAACCCAGTGTAACAACATATAGTTCAGAGAACACTTTTGTGTTAAGGCTATCTATGGTCTGATGCAGCAGACTGTTGTTTAGCTTTTCAGTTTTGTCTGCTGTCTTGTAATGGGGTGGTCTGTTCTTGTGTTTGTGGGTATTCGGCGACGTCTTCGTCTCCAGGCAGAGCTGGTTTGGTTTTGAGGTGGTCTTGTGTTTGCCTCAGGAGTGTTCTTGTCCCCGTTTGCAGGAGTAGTGTTCTCAGTGCCTAGGTATGGCTTTATGTTTTTTCCGGGGTACCACCTCGGACCGGATGGTAGTAGCACGCACGCATATCCTCTACCCCAGGTAATCAACTGGTGAGGCCCAGAAATTTGGTGTGTTTCAGGGTCCTTCACGAGCACAGGTGGTTTCTCAGTGAGCTTTGCTTGGGTGGTATTTGCAAAGTGGCGAAGTATTGGTGGGTCAGGCTCTGATGCTGTACAGTTCAGGAAGTTGATGACGTAGAGAGCCTTGCAAAGTCTTTCCACTGGAGATGTGATTCTCATGTCTCTGTTCTGTTGATCAAGGACTCTTTTGAGGGTTTGATGTGTCCTTTCCACGATGGATTGTCCTGTGGGGTTTACAGGTATGCCGGTCTTGTGTGCTATTCCCCATTCACTGAAGAACTCCTTTAACTTGCGGGAAGTGTAGGCTGGTCCATTATCTGTTTTAATCTCTTTTGGTACACCCAGGGCGGCAAAAGCGAGGAGGAAGTGTTTTATTGTGTGCATGGTATTTTCTCCTGCATGTGATGATGCAAATACTGCTCCTGAAAACGTGTCGACCGATACATGCACGTATTTTGATCTTCCAAAAGGTGCGAAGTGAGTTACATCTGTCTGCCACAGCTGGCAGCTATTCAGACCTCGGGGATTGACTCCCATCCCCATGGATGGTATCTGATAGTTCTGACAGTTCGGACATGTAGCAACAATAGCCTTTGCCTGATCCTTTGAGAGCTTAAACATTCTCATAAGGGCAGGTATATTTTGATGAAAAAACGCGTGTGACAACTTTGCCTGGGCAAAGATGTTAGGAACATTAGCAGTTTCTGCTGCCATTGCTAATGCATCCGCTTTTCTGTTGCCTTCTGCAACAAAACCTGGGAGGTCTGTGTGTGACCTCACATGCATTATATGGTAAGGTTGCTTTCTGTGGGAGATTAGGTATATTAATTTAGAGAGCAGTTGGTACAACTTTGGATTAGAGACCTCTTTGAGAAGAGCATGTTCTGCTCTCATCGCTATCCCAGCGACATAAGCTGAATCTGTAACCAGATTGAAAGGCTCGTTTTCAAACTTTTCAAAGGCTCTGACAACAGCTGCTAATTCTGCGATCTGTGGAGATCCCTCCACTATTTGTATGTCAGAGTGCCAATCTTGTGTTTGGGGGTCTCTCCATGTAACCACCGACTTGTGGGAAGACCCTGAGCCATCTGTAAAGAGGGTTAGAGCCTTGAGAGGTTTTCTACTTTGGATTTGTTTTGGAATCAAATGGAAGGTTACATCAGGGTTAAAGAGTTTGTGTTTTGGGATCTTAACTGAAATTTGGCCCGTGTAGCTATCCAGGGCAAACTGGAGGCTTTCATTGGTCTGGATCAAATCCTCAAAGTCCGTAAGAGTTATTGGTAAGTATATGCATTCGAACTCACAACCTGAAAGAGATCGAAGGCGAGTCCTTGCCTTTTTTATTAAATGTGCTATGACCTCCTGGTAGGTGGTAAGTGTCTTTGTGGGCTGGCTATTTGTAAAGATCCATTCCAGTATCAACAAAGGGTCTCGAAGCTGTGAGTCCCATTGGAATATCAGTCCATGGAATCGAGGTGCTTTTCCCAGGATGATGAACTTGAAAGGCAGACTGGGCTTGAAGCGATGGGCTTTGCATGAAGACAGGGCTTCCTGGACTTTAGTGATGGCACCTCTGGCTTCTTCTGTGAGAGTGCAGGGAGAGTCCAGGTCCTTAGGTCCGCGAAGAAGGTTGAACAAGGGAGCAAGGTCTTCTGTTGTAATTCCTAGCAGTGGACGTACCCAGTTGATGGATCCACACAGGCTGTGTAAGTCCCTGAGGGTTTTTGGGTCGTCATTTATGGTGAGCTGCTGAGGTACGATGGTCCTTTCCCGGATCTGGACTCCAAGGTAAGTCCATGGCTTGGTGTACTGGATTTTATCCTCACGAATCTCCATTCCTGCCTTTTCTATGGTTTCAATAGTCTTTTTAACTGTATTGTCCAAGTAAGCTTTGTCTGAAGCACACACCAGGATGTCATCCATGTAGTGATGGATGATAGCATCGGGGAATGATTTCCGAATGGGAGACAGGATGTGAGCCACGTACCACTGGCAAATAGTGGGGCTGTTTTTTAGTCCTTGAGGAAGATAACGCCAATGATATCTTTTGAGCGGGGCCTCCTTGTTAAGAGAGGGAACGGAAAAAGCAAATCGTGGAGCATCCTCAGGGTGCAGAGGAATGCTGAAGAAACAGTCCTTAATGTCTATGATAGCAAGTGTCCAGTCTCTAGGCAGCATCGATGGGGAGGGCAGGCCAGGCTGGAGGGGGCCCATGTCCTCGATGACCTCGTTGATTCTGCGAAGGTCGTGGAGGAGCCTCCACCTGTTTGTCCCAGGCTTTGGTAGAACGAAGACTGGAGAGTTCCAAGGGCTGTTGGACTCCACTATGTGGCCTTTTGCGAGCTGTTCTTCCACGAGGGTGTTTAGGGCGCGCAGTTTGGCTTTATTAAGGGGCCACTGTTCAATCCAGAGTGGCTTGTGACTTTTCCAGGTGAGACGAGGTGTTTCTGGCAGCGCGCTTACTTCAGTGACCCCAATTAGAAATCCTGAGTGGGAATATGTAGGAAAGCTCCCCACTGGGATAGAACATCTCTGCCCCAAAGGGTGATGGGGGCCCTTACCACAAACGGACGAATGGTTGCCAGCTTGCCTTCAGGCCCTTCCACAAGGATGTTGTTCTTGCTTCTCATGGACACTGTGGCTCCACCAATCCCTGAAATCATGCCTGCAACAGGTTGTAGATCCCAGTGTGCTGGCCATTCTGAGCGGGTGATGATGGTCACATCAGCACCGGTGTCCAGCATCCCTGGCAGGTGGGTCTTCTCGCCTTTGCAGGTGAGGCCGCACTCGATAGTAGGCTTGGATGGTCCCACAACTTGTGCCCACATAGCTGTAGGGTTGAGAGGAATCTGTTCCCTGTGATCCTTTGGGAGTAAAAAGGCTTGTGCTATTGGAGTTCCCTTTGAAAGAAAAAATGGTGAGTCTATGCAGTATACCTGGATGAGAATCTCTTGTCCTGGCTGCACTGTCAGCACTTCTGGAACAACGAAGATCTCCTTTGGGCTATTAAGAGAGTCACCTATAATGAAAATGTGCGAAGGACCACCTTTTGGCCCATATTTGCCAGTGGGAACACGGTGAACATTCTCATTATTAAAGTCAATGGACAAAGCAGTTACCAGTTGACGGCGGGTTCCCATCTGGGTTGCCCCGTGGGTTGGATCCTCTTCTTGTGGTCCGGAACATCCTGGGCTGGTGCGGGGTTGGGTCTGGGTGGCCTTTGATTTGTTGTCAGCGCCCGGGGCTCGACCGGGCGGCGCAAGAAGTTTCCCGAATGCTGCTGGTAGCGCTGCTGATTCTGGGGTCTTTGGTAATTGTTACGGTGGTATCGGGGGTGTGATCTCTCTGGGCAGTCCTTTATGTAATGTCCAAGATCCCCACAGTGATAGCATTTAGCTTGGTCTTTAGAAGCTATTACTGCATATGCACCAGAAACTCCTTCAGCAATACCTTTAGCAACTGCTTGGGCCACTGTATCGTCCGTGGACGTGTGACGTGTACAGCATTCCAGCATTTGCTCTATGGTGGGGTCTGTATCCATGGGTAGAGACCTCAAAATGGCTTTGCATTTTTCATTAGAGTTACACAAGGCAAGTTTACATAAGAGTTCCTTCTTTGCCTCTGTGCTCTCGATCTGTTTCTCCAAAGCATCTCTAAGTCTGTCCACAAATTTGATAAAACTTTCATCAGTCCCTTGTTTAATAGCAGAAAAATGCATTGTTGGCATTGACTCATCATGCACGAGAAGTAAAGAGGTTTTTGCTGCAAGAGCGATGTCCTGCAGTGCCTCTTTATTCAAGGTTTCCAATTGGTCTGCTGGTTTCTGTAAGTCACCTTCACCAGCTAGTTGGGCTACTGTAAAATTCGTCTTATTAGCATCCGCAGAATATGAATCTGATAACGTTTTTAAATGTCTTTTCCAATGCCTGTCCCATAACAAATATTCTGCTGGGGACAGGAGGCAGTGTGAAATATTTTTTACATCGTGGGGAAGTAAGACATGTGCTGAGAACATGGCTTCTAAGAAATTTCTAAAAATATGTGAGCTTCGCCCATGTTCTTTGGCTATATTTCTTAATTGCACTAGTTCCTTATTGGAGTTAGCTTTCCACGTCTTTATAGCGGACTCGCCACCATTCCGTCCTTGCTTATATTCTACTGGGAAAGCATTAATCTTCTGTGCCAGCTCCCAGTCTCCAGCCTTTGTCGCTTCTACTTTAATAAGAGCCCATGGATCCGTGTGGATCGTATCAGAATCAGATTCACTGCAAGAGCTCTGGTCCTCTGAGGAGGACTGAGGGAGGGTTGCTATCCATGACTTGCGCTTTTTTCGTTTAGAAGCGTTTTTCAAAGGTTTCAATGGCTGGGGGGGGAGACATGGCATGACCTGGCTGGGGGGAGGTGCCACTGGAGCTGGGATGGCAGCACAGCACGCACAGGACCGGGTGGGGGGGACAGCACCGTGGGGGGTGTCTGGGACTGTGCTTGTGTGAGGTTCCCCCTGCTGTGGCAGGCAGGGAGCAGGGGGAGGGGGCGGGGATGGACACGGGCTTGGGAGCGGCGGGGGTGTGGCTCGGGGAGCCCGCGGGAGGGGCCGGGCCGGTCGGAGCTGGGGCGGGGGGAGCGGGGGCGGCGGGCGCGGCGACGGGAGGGACGGTGGGGGACATCAGCGCAGGGGTGGGGGGATACGCAGCAGAGGGGGGAAGAGCCGACGCAGGGGTGGAGGGGGCGGCAGAGGCAGGAAAAGGGACCCCCGGGACCGGAAGCAAGGAGGAAGCCGAGCCAGGGGTAGGGGGGATGTGTGGAGTTACAGATAAGAGAGGATTCGCGGAGTTGGGCAGCGCAGGTCCCGCAAGGGTGGAGGATGTGGGGGGGGGAACTGGGGTGGGCAGCGTAACCTCTGCTTTAGGAGTAACGGAGGCGAGAGGGACTTTAGGACCGAAGGGGTGGTGTGAGATATGCAAGTGACATTCCTCTGAGTCCTTATCGATCTTGTTACTATTTGAAGAGGAAGTATCTGTTAAGCCCTGCAAGATTTTTTCTCTGTTAAATCTTTCAACGGTTTTAGTTATTATATGGAATAAAGGCAAATAGTTAGTTGCAGAGAAATCCTGGTTTGTTTGGGAGATATATATTGTGTTCCCGATCATATCCCAAAACGAATTTTCAATGACTGCTTTCTTATCAGTATCAGGGTATTGCGAAATAATCCAAGTTACAAATTTTTTAAGATTAGTTTTTGAGAGCTTGCCTTTAGAAAAGGAGAAGTTGTTAGCAGATAAGATTTCTAAAATAGTTGAATATATCTCTCTCTCGGTTTTACTTAGTTTTAAAGTACTAAAAATTTTACCCATGTTAATGGTTAGCCCTTCCAGCAGAAAAAACGTGAAAAAAAAGAAAAAAAAAACCCGAAAAAAAAAAGTTTTAGAGCCCCAAAGTTATGCGCGCAATATTAGCTAATACTTACAGTTCCTGGGGTCCAAGATCTGTGGAAGGGGTCTGCTGCGTCAGTTCTCCTCGGAACTTTCTGTCGTTCAGATGTAAGTTTTGAGTGTCGAACTGACCCTCCTGGGGAAAGGATTTTCTAAAACGAAAAGTCCCTTCACAGAAGGAGCGGCTTCCCGAACAGGCAATCACAGAAAACCCCAGGGGGGCTTCGTTGCTCAACCGACGGATATCGCCTCTGGGGGTCCGAAGTAGTTGGGACGCCACTTTAATAAAGCCTCTTATTTGGCCTTATCATAATGCAGAGCACTAGGGCTCAGGAGCTCAGTCCCTGGGTAGGGACTGGGTGCCCGAAGCTCGCTCGCTCATGCCAAGACCGCAGGGCTACCATCTAGCAAGCATGGTGATTATCAGCTCTATAGTGATTGCAAGCTCTCAGGATTTCAGCTCTGCTTGCTAGGTAGTGGTGCCCTGGGCTTGAGGCTGCAGCAGACGGAGAGAGAGGAGAAGGAGCAGGCTGTTCCACGAAGATGGCTTTATTTGGGGAGGTCCGTGAAGGGTCTCTGCTCTTCTTCTTTCTCAACTAAAGGGGTACAGTATGCTTCTTTTATAGGGTTGGAAAGGATCCAAGCTTGACCAATGGGTAAGGGGTTAACATGACATTGCCTTATAGGGTTACAGAGGTAGGTTAAGGGGTGGAGGACAAGAAAACAGGAATTTTCTTTTGCTGTTTCAGCATTCCTATTGTTCATATCCTCCATGGTGCTTTTCCTAAATCTATGGGGTTTACTACAAGTGACCACAACAACTGACAAGGGATTACCAGCTTCCCTTCAATTGTGGCCCACCCTTCTTGGTTGTATGTCCTTTTTTGATCTTTGATTAGTTTTCTGTCTTTCTTATTATATTCTGGACTATCTTCAAGGGAAATTTGTCCATCTGGAATTAGAGATCTTTCAATAGTTTCCTCACATTTCACTGCTTCCTTTGCCTCTCTACCCGCCAGCTCATTTCTTTCTTCCGATTCTGAGCTCACTCTCTGGTGTGCCTTTGCTCCAGTGCAGTAATCCGTGGCTCTCTGGGCTTTATATGAGTCCAAATCCAGCTAGCTCTGGACTCTGGCCCACACAGACTTGCATAGACAAAGTAAGAGACGAGAAGCGCTCTTCACCACGTGGGGACGAGTATCCTGTTTATTGGATGGGACACTTCTGGTGACGGTGACCACCCAGGTGGAAAAGAGGGCGTGGCACCCTTGCACTGGAGTTTTATACCCCAGGGGATGGGGGCGGGGAAAGAGGACCGCGGCCAATGGGATATGCTTGGGGAGGGGCAAGGGGAGGGGTGACCAAGGACCAGACCACCAGGGGTGTATAACGGGGGGGTGTGTGAGGGAGAGACCATGTGAAAGGGAGGGGGAATAAACCATCCACATGACCTGACATTCCAATAAAAATTCCCCATCACCCAGTGCAAAAACAACAACTAAATAAACTATTTAGTGCAATACAACACCTCTACCTTGTCTGTTAACTAAAATTAAAAGGAAATGCATCGGACTATTTCTGCTGCTGATTATGAATTTGTCCGCCAATCATGGTTTGCGGGCCTGTCAATTTGCTTTAGTTGCACAAACTCTGAGCAGTTGACTTCTGCGGTACTGGAGACCAAACCGTTGATAGCCTTTAAAAGTATGCGACGTAGAACACCAAATGCTAACATGACTAGGAAAAGAACAACAAAAACCAACAAAATTGTCCTAATTATAGAGGTCCAGCACCCTGAGAGTCCCCAGTCCTTGAACAATCCGCTGAACCAGTCCTCGGATTCCTGCTTGACTCGTCCAATCAGGCTTTTCATTTCTCGGAGAGCTGCGTGGACGTTGGGTGCTTTTGATGTTAGGTTCATGCAGCACAGTCCTTTAAATTCCTGGCACTCATGTCCATGCAGCAGCAGGAGGAAATCTATGGCTGCACGATTTTGGAGTGTGGCCTGCCTGGTAATCTCCTCATCCACTAGGAGGGAGCTGACGGCCAAGGATGTCAAGTTTGCCTGTTTGACTACCCAGCACTCTAGGTGGCCCAATTCACCTAGAGCTTTGGCTGCTGCAACCCAGGGAAGGAACAGGGATACAGCAACTCTTTTTGAATTGGCCCAATGAAAGATTTCTGCATCACAATTTGGGTCCAAATTGTCAACGCTTCTCTTTAGAATTTTGCTGACCGAATTGTTCTTTTGAGTCCACTTGCCAATCATGGTTTGGTTGGGTGCCAACAGGGACAACCACCCGATGGTACATGGCCCTCCCAAAAGCTGAGAAGGGATTCCTGCCCACGCCCAATCTCCACAAATTAAAAACAAACCTTTAGGGAGGCTTTTGGGATGTGAATGGTATGGATTGTCTGCTGCAACATGGCTTAAAACCTTACACCACCTTTTGGCAGTGAATTCCTCTCGATACTGTTTAATGTTGTTAAAAGGTTTGGTGTTGGAACGTGGGATAAAGAAGAAATGTATGCAGTATGGTGCAGGGGAGGAGCCCAACAGCTCTAACTCTTGAGGCTCCTGAGCAGCTCTGGGTAACTTTGGCAGCCACTCCTCTATAGGGTTTTTAATCATTACAGCTCACTGGTGACGGATATTGTGTGGTTGTGTGTGATTTGGTTTGGGACTTGGGGGAGGTATAGGTGTGTCTAAATTGTCTGTGAACTCTCCAGCTTGCAATGGAATCCCTACCAGACAGGTAGACATTGGGTCTTTCGCTGCTGCTGTGGACAGGCATATATTTTCCTATTGAAGCGTCTGTGCCAGTGTCACCCAGATGTTTTGGCGTGGCTGAGGAATGATCCACACAGCTGTGAGACTGCTCAGCGTGAACAGGATGACAACTTGGACAGGGTTCATCGTGAAGTTAGGTAGGAGGTAGATTTTCTTTTCTACAAAGGAAAACAAACCTTTTTTAAAAAACACAAGTTCATGGGTCTGCCGGAATGCAGCTAACTCTCTTAGGAAGAATTTATTAACTAAACTACAAGGAAAAGGGAGAGAAAAAAAAAACACACAAGGAAAATGAAAACTTCACAAAAACAGCTCCTCCTCCTCCCCACCAAATTCCCAATACAATACATCCCCCAAATCATCGACTCTCGGTCCGGCACCACCCTTCAGAATACTCAATCCTCAGTTCATCAAGAGGAGAAGGAGTCCTTCTTATGCCAATGGTGACCTCTTCCTTTTATGTCCAGCGCTCTCACCACTGAACACGGACCAGAGCTGCTTCTAGGGTCGACTTTTAAGGATGCTTTGTCCCACTCCAAAAAGGCAGTCTCAACTTTGGGACATCTGTCCCCCCCATATTTTTCACCCCCTGGGGCCGAGGGGTACCCACACTGAACCCTCTTGGTCCTGAGGCATTGCCTTCCCCTAGAATGCAGTCTCTGTATCACAAGGAACATGGTTCTGTCCATGGCTATACAAAAAGAGTCCAGCAAAAGCCACTCCATCATCTCTTCCCACTAAGATTCTTCTCTATTCTTCCAACATCTCTCACTTGCCCAGACCTCTCTCACACTTGCCCATTTCCTTCTTCATCCTTCACTCTATCTCTCTTCTAGAAAAGATTAATGTTCTGTAAAGTTTTTATTGTCCGAAAAAGGGGTTAAAAGCTCCTACAAGTGGCCGGCTTCACCCCCCCCCTTCTTCTCAGCCATGCTGCAGGCACAGGCACATGTTTATCAAATTTCAAGGTAACAGTCCCAGGCACAGGCTCTCTCTCTCTCTCTCTCTGTCTCCTTGGGGGAGAGGGACTGCCCGATGGCTCCCGGTGTCTCTCTCTCTCTCTTCCACCCTTCCACCCCCGGGGTCAGGCCTACCTCTCCCAGCCACATGGCTTTTCCCCTCCCCCGGCCCAGCCAGCGGCTGGGCTGGGGGAGAGACCTGAAGTCTTTCCCGCTGGAAACCCAAGAGAGCCTCCAAGGGGGAGAGCCCTGCTTTTAATTCCGTGTTCTCAGAGGCGGATCAAATGTCCCAATGGCCACATTAGGTGCCAATATTAAAATCTGAACATCCATTGGCCTAACCACAGCATCCCAGAAAACACATTTCCTGTCAAACCACCACACAGAGCTTTTGTTGTGGAGTCATCCACACTGCAGAATTGCCCTGCCTAGCCAGGACCTCTTTGAGCGTGTGGTGGGCATGCTCAATCACAGCTTGACCTGTGGGGGAGTGGGGAATGCCTGTCTTATGCTCCACTCCCCACTGCTGGACAAACTCTAGGAACTCCTTGGAGGCATACACTGGGCCATTGTCAGTCTTAATCTCCCTGGGGACCCCCAATACTGAAAAGGCTTGCACCAAGTGTTGTTTAGCATGCGCAGCCCTTTCCCCTGCATGGGCAGAGGCATAAACCGCACCTGAGTATGTGTCTATGCTGACATGTACGTATTTCATGCGATCAAAAATGGGAATGTGTGTGATGTCTGTCTGCCACACTTCGCAGCTCCCAAGGCCTCGGGGGTTAACCCAAACACCCAGGGATGGCACTGCCTGAAGCTGGCAATTGGGACAGGTGGCCACAATGGCTCGAGCCTGACTTCGTGTTAGTTGGAACCGACAGATTAGACCTGGAACATTTTGATGGTATTGTTGGTGACTTAGCTTTGCCTCTTGAAAGATGTCTAGAAGGCGTGCCATTTCTGCTGGGGTGGAAAGGGAATCTGCTTTGCGATTACCTTCTGCAACCTCGACTGGCAAATCGGTGTGTGACCTCACGTGCATCACATAGAAAGGGTGGTCCCGCTGAGAAACCAAATAAATTAGTTTTGAGAGCAACCTGTGGAGATGCTCATCCTCAATATCTTTGAGAACTGCCTGCTCCACCCTGGACACTACTCCCGCCACATAGGCTGAATCGGTAACCAAATTAATTGGCTCCGAAAACTTCTTAAAGGCTCTCACAACTGCGGCCAGTTCAGTGATCTGGGGCAACCCCTCCACAAACTCAACATCAGCTTCCCAATGCTGGGTCTGGAGATTTCTCCAAGTCATCACCAACTTGTGGGATGCTCCGGATGCATCAGTGTAAACTGTAAGCGCCTTGAGTGGCCTACAACTCCTTTTCTCAGGAGCAATGAGGTGGAATTCCTTGTTGAACAGCTTGTGTGACGGGGCCTGGACTGATACCTGTCCACTGTAGCTGTCCAGGGATAGCTGGAAACTGGCATTGCTCTGGAGCAGGTCGTTGAACGTCTTTTTGGTCAACGTCTCAGGAGAGCTCTTTCCCTCCTTAGAAAAGTGGACTGGAAGGTGAATACACTCAAAGTCACAACCGGCCAGCTCACACAATCTTAACCTGACCTTCCAGATCAGCTGAGCTATTAGCTCCTGTAGCTGTGTGATGGTTTTGGATTGCTGATGGAAGAGGAAAACCCACTCTATGATTAGAAGTGGATCTTTTTGTACTTCAAACCACTGGAATATCAACCCGTGTATGTGTGGTAGCTTCCCCAAAACAATGAATTCGAAAGGCAGCTCAGGCTTATAACGATGAGCCTGCCTCTTGGCCAAAGCCTTCTGCACTTTTTGGAGGGCGGTTTTTGCCTCTGGGGTCAGTTCCCTGGGAGAGGCTAGCTCTCTCTCTCCCTTCAGTAAATTGAGAAGGGGAGCTAGGTCCCTGTTGGTGAGGCCCAGCCAAGGCCTGACCCAGTTCAAAGACCCACACAAAGAATGGAGATCTGCTAGGGTTTTGGGATAAGTCAATTTCCAATTTCTGTGGAACAATGGTCCGCGCAGTGATTTGCAAGCCCAGGTAATTCCAAGGTGGCATCCTCTGAACCTTGTCTTCCTGCAGTTGGAATCCAGCAGAGGTTAAAACTTTAACCACTAGGTCAAGTGTGCCTTGGAGTATTATGTCATCGGGGGCACACACAAGCACATCATCCATGTAGTGTAGGATGATTAATAAAGCCTCTCATTTGGCGTTATTATAAAGCAGAGCACTAGGGCTCAGGAGCTCAGTCCCTGGGTAGGGACCGGGTGCCTGAAGCTAGCTCGCTCATGCCAAGGCCGCAGGGCTACCATCTAGCAAGCATGGTGATTATCAGCTCTATAGTGATTGCAAGCTCTCAGGATTTCAGCTCTGCTTGCTAGGTAGTGGTGCCCTGGGCTTGAGGCTGCAGCAGACGGAGAGAGAGGAGAAGGAGAAGGCGCAGGCTGTTCCACGAAGATGGCTTTATTTGGGGAGGTCCGTGAAGGGTCTCTGCTCTTCTTCTTTCTCCTCTAATGGGGTTCAGTATGCTTCTTTTATAGGGTTGGAAAGGATCCAAGCTTGACCAATAGTAAGGGGTTAACATGACATTGCCTTATAGGGTTACAGAGATAGGTTAAGGGGTGGAGGACAGGAAAACAGGAATTTTCTTTTGCTGTTTCAGCATTCCTATTGTTCATATTCTCCATGGTGCTTTTCCTAAATCCATGGGGTTTACTACAGATGATTGCCTCCTTTTTCTGGGCACGCACTGGGGGGACAGCAATGAAGCCACGTACCCCTGGCAGATGGATGGACTGCATTTCATCCCGAGGCAATACTTTCCAGTAGTAGCGCTTCATTGGGGCTTTTCGATTGGTGGTAGGAACCGAGAAGGCAAACCGTGGTGCATCCTCCAGGTGTAGGGGAATATGGAAAAAACAGTCCTTGATGTCTAGGACAGCCAATTGCCAATTTTGGGGGAGCATTGTTGGGGAGGGCATCTCTGGTTGGAGGGACCCCATGTCCACAATTCTCTTATTTCTCTTAAATCATGGAGGAGCTGCAACTTATCCTTCCCTGGCTTTTTTATTATGAAGACCAGGGAATTCCAGCAGCTTGATGTCTCTTCAATGTGTCCTTTAGCCAACTGTTCTGCCACAAGCCCCTTGAGCGCCTCTATCTTTTCATTACTGAGTGGCCACTGTTTTACCCAGACTAGATCATTTTTCAGCCATGTTAACTTGTGGGCAAGGCGCTCCACAGTGGCTGCTTCTAAGAATCCTGGGGTGTCTTAGGGATGACCAATTTGACCCCCCACTGGGACATGGTGCCTCTACCCCACAAGGGAGCTTTGTAATTAGTAACAAATGGACGGACGCTGGCAAATTTTCCATCTGGTCCCTCAATTTGCACAATGCTCTTTGATATCTTTGCCAGTGTGAATCCTCCTACACCTTGGATTTGACCAGCCACGGGCTGCAAATCCCAATGTGATGGCCACAACCTTTCAGGTATGATTGTCACATCTGCCCCTGTGTCAAGCAACCCTTCCATGTGGAGATGTTCTGTTCCACGCATTAGGTTGCATCCCATAATGGGTTTGTCCTCGCCAACCACTTCTGCCCAGTATACACCTGGTGCCTTGTCATCTACTGAAATTTCTGCTGGAACAGGAATGGCCTGGGCGATGATTTGCCCCTTGGCCAAATAGAAGGGTGGCTGTGGACAGTGCGCCAGGAGAATGAGGTTAGGTATGTCCCCTTTGATGGTCATGGGAGCCACCTCAATCTCCATGGGTGTGTGTGCAGTGTCCCCAATAACAAAGTACTCACTGTCCAATCTTGTGCGATCTTTTGTTAAGTTCTGCAAGTCCTCTGGCAGGTCCACTCCAATGACCGTCCACTGGGTAGACCTGAAAGCAAAAGCTTTGGTGGTCACAAGCTTGAAACGCTTGTGAGACCACCAGATTTTATCCTGTAAATGGTTATTTTGTGTTCCCGCACCCCGCTTCCCTTCCACCCCCTTTTCTGTTTTGAGGGAGGTTTTCCCCTCAGGGAAGCCCGCTGCATTTATGTCGTGGCGCGGGGTGGGTTCGCGCTGGCATCGGCGTTTTTTGGTGTGAAGGGTGTCTTTTGTTACTGGCTTTGGGGGCAGTCCTGGGCAAAGTGTCCTGTTTTTTTTGCATATGAAGCAAACGACATGTTGAAGTTGTTCTGGTGACATCTGTTGCCTCCTCACTCCTGGAGATACAGCTGCCACCGTCTCTGGGTTTGTCGGCCTTGACCACGCCTCCCGTGCAGCAAACAGTTCCGCCTTTCTAGCATAGGCTTCCATCATCTCTGCCAGCATAGGTGGGGGGTTGAGAGGCAGTCCTAGGAGCACCCTGCTGCAGACTTCATTGGCATTCCTCTGTGCCATCTCTTTCACTATCTCCATCTCTGTCTTGGAGTCCCGTACTTGTCTCTCAACCTGTGCATGGAGCTGGTCGACAAACTGCAAGAAACATTCTGAAGGAGACTGTTTAATGTCAAGGAAACTACCACTAGCTTCAACAGTTGGTAGCTGGTTTAAAGCCTTATCTGCAGCGTTTGAAATCTTATCTAGAATAAATTTTGACAACACCCGAGCTTGGTCCTCACGCTTAGCCCACTCCCCCTCGCCACACAGATGTTCATAAGTAATGGTATTATTTTCTAAATCTTTGGTACCCTGAGGGGTTTGCTTAAGTTCTTCCATGAGATCCCTGAGAGATCTCTTCCAGGAGCTTTCCCATAGATCAAACTCTGACTGGGTAAGCAGGCACCGGAAAAGATCTACAATGTCAGTAGGAACAAATTAAAGGGATGTTAATGTAGCTCTCATCATGCTTCTAAAAATTAAACTATTTCTCCCAAATTCTAATTGACTTTTGCATAACTCACGCTTTGAGTGATATGAGAAGGGCTGGTAGGTTCTAGGACCAGTCCTACCACCTGTGTATTGAACAGGGGCTACCAAGGGGATGACTTCTTCCTCCCGGTTTTGGACCCCAGGGTTTCCCCCTTCAGCCCCACCCCCGTGGGACCCAGCAGGGGGACCACCCCCTCCTGCAGTTCCACTGCTTTGGGAACCGGGAAGAGGACCACCTCCTCCCCCAGCCCCACTGCCTTGGGAAACAGGTGGGGAAACACCCTTCACCCCACCCCCATGGAGACTGGGAGGGGGTACACCCCCTGCCTCTGCCCCCCCCACCTTGGCGCCTTGGTAACTGGGAGGAGGGACATCCCCTTCCCCTGCCCCACCCCCATGGGAACCAGGCAGGGGCCCACCCCCCCAGCCCTCAGCCCCACCCTCTTGGGACTCAGGCAAGGGGGGCATGGGGAACAGGCAGGGGGGCGGGGCAACCGTGGGAACCAGGGGCGGGGTCACAGGATGATGTAACGGGGGGCAGGGACAAGAAGGGAGGGGGAGGAGTGTCCAAGGGAAGGAAGGGGTTGTGAGACCGGAAGGGGTTGGGGGAGGGGACAGGTGGGCGAAAGGGATTGTGGGGAGAAGGGTAGGTGAAGGGCTGAAACACTTGGATGCTGCCATTTTGGGCTCCGGCCATGTGGTCAGCAGTATCCTGAATGCCAACCATGTGGTGGCAGCCATTTTAGGAATAGGGGGGGGGTCAGAACTGATAATCGGGGTAGCAGGAACTAAGTTAGAGGGGTGCAGGGAAGGTGCTCTGTCAGCCTGCGCACAACTGCCAGGGTACTGAGAGGGAGGTGGGAGGTCAGGGAAACAGTGGCAGTGCCAGGTACCCTGAAATTGCCGGGGAGCCTCGCTCATCTCTCTCAGTTCAGGGGCAGAGGGTTTGGGAGCGGGGGTAGGAGAAGCCGCAGGAGGGGAAATTTGCTCTGGCTGTCCTTTCAAATCCCTCTTTAGGACTTCTTTCTGATTCACTAGGAACACAGGAAAAAATTGAGACACTGTCCCATCTCCCTGTTTTGCTTTTGCTGTTAACAAGGCTCCAATTTTGTCCCAGGCAGAGACAGAATTAACATTCTGCTGGGTAAACTGAGGGAAATGAAAAGATATCCAGTGAATAAACCGTTTCAAAACTGCTTTGGAAACCGTAACGTTTCCACTACTTAGGGTTTCTAAAACTAGGGGATAAATGATTCTCTGTGCCACAAAAAACTTAGCACCCATATTTGCTTTCTGCAGCACATAAATCTACCTTCCTTACAGCCAACACAAACAAAAACTGAAAGCACTGAGTCCACAGCCAATCCGGGAAAGAATCCGGGCAGCCTCCCCCCCGCTCCTCTCCGGGGGAGAGATGTACTGTTTGCCTACAGACCGCGCGGTTTTTAAAATGGCGGGCAGCAGCTGCCGGCACCCCCCGCGCCACGCGGCTGCCGCGTGGGTGCCTGGAGTCGCCTGTGCCGGTGCTGCCCGCGCAGCTCCCGCGCTGGAACCCGCGCACAGCACCGGGTTTACTGCGAAACCCTCCCGCGCTGCGGAATCGCGCTGCGCGCGATGGTGCCGCCGCTCCCCGGAGCCACGCGCCGCGGGAACACGGCGCTGGAACCACGCAACCCCCGAAACCGCGCACAGGTGCCGCTAGAGCACCAGAGCCGCCCCGCCCACATGCACCGCGCAGACCGTGCAAACCCTCCTCGGGACCGGGTTTTCCGTGCACCGGGAGCTCACCCTCACCCTCTGAGGGTCCCCCCGGGGTCCCACTAAGACTCGCGGGGAATACTCACCCCACTTGGGGACTTTGGTTGGCTGGGACAGCTGTAAAGAAGTCCTCGTCCAGAATCGGTCCGCTGGGTGCTCGGCGGGGACCGGATTCCACCCTCTAGCCTCCTTGTCGACAAAAACACAACAAAGAAGTCAGAGGAAGGTGAAAGTCCCAAAAGCTAACGTAATCCACTCATGGAATTACCAGCTCCTTCGTGACCGTCGTGGGAGACGACCACGTGGGCGCCACATGCAGTAATCCGTGGCTCTCTGGGCTTTATATGAGTCCAAATCCAGCTAGCTCTGGACTCTGGCCCACACGCACTTGCATAGACAAAGTAAGAGACAAGAAGCGCTCTTCACCACGTGGGGACGAGTATCCTGTTTATTGGATGGGTCACTTCTGGTGACGGTGACCACCCAGGTGGAAAAGAGGGCGTGGCACCCTTGCACTGGAGTTTTATACCCCAGGGGATGGGGGCGGGGAAAGAGGACCGCGGCCAATGGGATATGCTTGGGGAGGGGCAAGGGGAGGGGTGACCAAGGACCAGACCACCAGGGGTGTATAACGGGGGGGTGTGTGAGGGAGAGACCATGTGAAAGGGAGGGGGAATAAACCATCCACGTGACCTGACATACCCAGTAAAAATTCCCCATCACCCAGTGCAAAAACAACAACTAAATAAACTATTTAGTGCAATACAACACTCCAGATTGCAAGGCAAGACGTATTTTATTAACATCTGTATGGCAGTTGTCTTTTGTCAAGTGAGCAATTTTCCTTATCACTCTCTCTGAGTGATCACAATCATTCCTCCCTTGGGAGGGGACATCTGCTGATAACAGGCTATTGAATGTCACTGCATGACTGATAAGAACTATAACATCCCATTGTGAGATGCTCCACCCAGAAGGAAGAGCCAAGCATTGCTACCCAGATATAATCCAGAGGTCCTGAAACACCAGCACGGCTTCTCCACTAGATTTCCCAGAAGAACAGCAGCTGCCTCTTCTTCCACTGGATCTTTGGAAGAAGAATACACCTTGTTCTACAGGACCCCCTGCTCCAACGGAACCACACCTGACACTTCAGGAGGACTGCAGCCACATTTCCAATTAGACTGCTATCAACACCCTGACCCACAGGGTGTGAGGTTAAGTTCTGACTCTGTCAGTGTTGTTCTAGTGTACTGCATTGTTTATTTTATCTTTTTTATTTTTTTTCCTTCCCTATTAAAGAACTGCTATTTCCTGCTCCCATATTTTTTGCCTAAGACCCCCTTAATTTAAAATTTATAGCAATTTGGAGGGGTGGGGAGAGTTTACATTCTCCATTTCAGGGGAGGCTCCTGCCTTCCTTAGCAGACTCCTGTCTTTCCAAACCAAGACAGCCTTAATATGCATACTTGCTACCTTTTCAGGCAGCTGAACTGCTTCCAGCAGCCCAATTATTTTTTGCGCATGTTTGATGTACATTCCTTGTGAGGTCAGCAGTCCCTTCTCATTCCAGATGGCTCCATGTGCATGCAAGACACTGAATGCATACCTCGAGTTGCTCCCCGCACTACAACATAATCATTCTCCACAGGTACTAAAGCTTTATTTAAAACTGAATATGTGGCCCCTGTATCAAACAAAAATTCCACCCTTTTCCCTTCTTCCCCCAGCCTCATTGTTATAACCAGTGGATCCGCTGGGGTGGAATCCCCGGGTCCTCCTCAGTTGTTTTGTATGTGCATGTCCTAGGATGATGCTTGTATCCCCAGTCGTGTGTTCTGTTTATGCTGGATATTACATTCTGTGCCTTCAAGACTGGCTCTGAAGAGCGAAGTTTTGTTATCAGCCTGCTCCCCCACAGCTGGCGGGACACAGAGACGAGGCAGTAGATAGTGTGGCTTTTGCTTTTTGCTTTGCTCCTGCTTTGCTCTTTGCTTCTGCTTGTTAGTTAGTTTAGCTAGGCAGTCTGAATTTTCCCTGGACTGTTTTTTCTTTCCCTTTCTTGGAACCACTCGAGCCTGCTCCAGACTGGGACCTGGGAAACACCAAGAGTTTGCACCTTGTAGCCTGCAGCTGCCATTCCCAGCACCAGAGGGACTGATAACAGAGCGACCACTCCCAGGAGAGACTTTCTGAATTTGTCATCTTTTTCAGAGCGGTGAAAGAGTGTTGTCATCTGGTATTGTTCATTTTGTGTGCTGGGGGGTGTTTTGCCTGTTAAATAAACAGGTTCTTTCCACTTGTCTCCGAGGAATCCTTCCCGAACCGGTTGGGGGGAGGAGCTGTGTGGGTTTGCTTTCTGGAGGGGCCCCCTTTGGAGGTTTTCTCCCAAATTTGCCCTAAACCAAGACAAAATTTGGCGCCCAACACATGGTTTGAGAGAGTGGAAAAAACCCTGGTCTGACTGCATTTTGGTCGCCATTACTCTGTGTTGATATAAAGCAGTTAATTGCCATGTTTTTTGAATTCATAATGTCTCTTGGGGTGAAGGCTTGCATGAATTTCTGGTCCCTAGGTTTTTTTGAGATCTTAATACCTCTATGGTCCCTAGGTTTATTTTCTTATCCAATAATAACTCTAGTATTTTCCCTAATATGTAGTTTTTACAGCAGAGGAGCGGTGACCAGAATAGCTATCCTGCTGGCTTAGTGGTAATGACTTGTAAGAAGTTTATAAACATGCTGGGGTCTGTTCCAGGTATGAAAGGTTCATGGCTATGGTTATGCACCCAGTTTGTTAGAGGAGGAGCAGGCGATGAGGCTTTTCAGCCTTTGCTTTCCTTCTTCTCCTCTGAATCTGTTACCCCCCTATTAGGGAATGTTCAGTTTCCCCTGAATGTTAATGATACCATCTTTCTGGTATTTAATCTGGTAAGCTTGCTCTATACGTTCTGCAGCTTCTCTAGAATGTGAGCTGAGATTTCTAGACGGGCTGATGAGACCCCTGACCTAGGAGTAGAGCCAGGCATGAAAAATTCAGAGTGGTGTGGGAAATGGGAGGATATGGGCCAAATCCTGAAGGAATTTTCTGATGCTATAGTCTGGGACTTTCAACAGGAACAAATTCAGAACCTGTCTCGGTCTCTCTGCGAGCCTCTCAGGAACCCTGGGCCAGTCTCGAGTCGGCAGACACCGGGAAGGGCAGCCCCGACACGGCCGACAGCAGGGAGACACTCTCTGTGCCCCGAGGGTGCTGAGGGCACCTGGGCTGGGTGCCTTTGCAGCACAAGAGACACCAGAGACATCGGTAGAAGAGAAAGGGCTGACTCTTAGCAGGGGTTAATCCAAGGTTTTATTAGGATCCCAAAGGAGCTCCTTCACCTCAGGGGCCTCCTGCCGAGAGCCCCGGGTCTCATGTGCCAGGGTCACATTTAATGGGAGGTGGAAACCAAAAGTAGATAACATTTTACCAACCAATAGGTATCTCTGAGGGATGGGAACTGGGGGATAGACATATAGGGCAGCGTATGGGGCAAGGCTTGGGGGGCTGACCCCTAGCCTCTGGCTAATCACTCGACGAACTGGACAGAAACTTCTGGATGGAGGGATGGGATGCTGAGTGATTGACAGAGAGCCAGGGTGGGGGTTTGGGGATGATCTCATCCCGGGAGAGGGATAACACGGGTAAAGGGAGGGTGGTACAGTCTGGGATAAACCATTTGGGAAAAATATGGGAATACAAAACAAAACTACTTCAAAGTATTACAAAATATAAAAACGCACTACAACAAGAACCCAACTGAGGTGGGGAAATACCTGAAAGAGAAGTGCCATGATGACCCTAAGGAGAAAAAGATCATTGCAGTAAGCTGGGCCCTGGCATATGCTTATCGCACACTGCTAGATACTGTAGGGCTGCAGACAGAGGAAGGGAAGCAGGGAGATAAATCAGCAGCTATCCCAGTCACTCAGGCTGCAGCCAACACCCCAGGCTTGAAGCCAGCATCTAAACCAGATAGTGAGCCTAAGCCAGCAGCTAAACCAGACAATAAGCTTCAACCAATGGCTGTTGCTACTAGCACTATAAGCGGAAAGTGCACAGACAAGACCGATCGACCAGTGGATGATGATGATGATACAGGAGAAGGACCCTCAACACTTCCTGACATAAAATCAGGAGTCAAAGCAACAGGCACAAAATAAGAAGACAATATTGAGTCCTTTTCCCTGAAGGACCTTCGTGGCCTAAGAAAGGATTACACTCGACGATCTGATGAATCTATAATTAGTTGGTTAGTCCATCTTTGGGATGCTGCAGGTGAGGCTATAATTCTGGACGCCACGGAAGCAAGGAATTTGGGATCCCTGTCACATGATCCCATCATTGACCAAGGAATGATGAGGGGGGCTAACCCTCACAGCCTCTGGGCACGGGTCTTGGAAAGTGTAGCACAAAGATACCTGTGTGCAGATGATCTCTATATGCAGCAAACCCAATGGAAGACTATAGAAGAAGGGATCCAATGCCTGAGAAAAATGGCAGTGGCAGAGATTATCTTCTCAGATGACATAACAACTAGGAATCCAGACTTGGTACCATGTACATCTGTGATGTGGTGAAAACTTGTATGACTTGGGCCACATGAGTATGCTTCTGCTTTAGCCATAATGAAGCGAGATGACAGGGATGAGACTGTGCTTGATATGGCGAAGAAGCTCCGAGCGTATACAGATGCTGTACATGGCCCAACACATGCCAGAATCGCAGCGGTGGAAACACGTCTGCAGAAATTAGAGGACAAGATAGAGGAGAATCATAAGAAGCTCAGAGAGGAGATTAAAGAAGACCTTCTCCAAATCTCGGCAGTACAGATCAGAGGTTCTGGTACCCAACGCAGACGTTCCCCAGATGGAGAGAGAAGGTACACCCCACGAGCTGAGCTGTGGTTCTTCCTGTGTGATTGCGGAGAAAACATGAGGAGATAGGATGGAAAATCCACTGCTGCTCTGGCACAACAGGTGCATGAATTGAAGGAAGGCAAAGCTCAGAGAGGAAGTTCCACCAAAAAGAAAGCAGATCCAGTTGCCTGGTAGCCTAACCACCAGGTATGATGATGGTGATGACATGTCTGATCCCCTTGAAGCAACCTCCAAGACATATGTCCAAGTAAAGAAGGATAACCAGGCTTAGAGGGGCCCTGCCTCTAGCCAGGAGGAGGCTAGGGAAAACTGTATTTTCTGGACTGTGTGGATTTGTTGGCCTGGCACATCTGAACCACAAGAGTATAAAGCTTTGGTCGATATTGCTGTGCAATGCACATTAATCCCATCAAAACATGTGGAGACAGAGTATGTTTCTATTGCTGGTGTGACAGGGGGATCCCCGGATTTCACTTTGGTGGAAGCTACTGTGAGCCTGACTGGAAATGAGTGGATGAAACACCCTATTGTGACGGGCCCAGAGGCCCCATGTATTTTCGGCATAGATTACCTCGGAAGTGGGTATTTCAAAGACCCAAAAGGACTCCGGTGGGCATTTGGGATAGCAGCTATAGTGACAAAGGGCATCCAGCAATTGAACACCTTGCCTGGACTGTCCGAGAATCCATCTGCAGTAGGACTTCTGAAGGGAAAGAGCAACAGGTACCAATTGCCACCTCGACAGTGCATCACCGACAGTACAGAACCACTCGAGATGCTGTGATTCCCACCCATAAGATGACCAAGATCTGGAGAGCCAAGGGGTGGTCAGCAAGACCCACTCACCCTTCAACAGCCTCATTTGGCCTGTGCATAAATCTGACAAAGAATGGAGATTGACTGTGGACTATCGTGCATTGAATGAAGTGACTCCACCACTGAGTGCTGCCGTGCCAGACATAGTAGAGCTCCAGTGCGAGCTTCAGTCCAAGGTAGCGAAGTGGTACGCCACTATTGATATTGCCAGTGCATTCTTCTCCATTCCTCTGCCAGCAGAATACAGGCCTCAGTTTGCTTTCACATGGAGGGAAGTGCCGTATACCTGGAACCAACTGCCCCAGGGGTGGAAGCACAGTCCCACCATCTGCCATGGACTGATCCAGACTGCACTAGAAAATGGTGATGCTCCAGAACACCTACAGTATATTGATGACATCATTGTGTGGGGGAACACAGCTGCGGGAGCGTTTGAGAAAGGAGAGAAAATCATCCAAATCCTCCTGGGAGCTGGTTTCACCATCAAAAAGACCAAAGTAAAGGGACCAGCTCGTGAGATTCAGTTCCTGGGAGTAAAGTGGCAAGATGGACGGCATCAGATTCCTACAGATGTCATCAACAAGATCACAGCTATGTCTCCACCAACCAAGAAGAAGGAGACACAAGCTTTCCTGGGCACCATAGGTTTTTGGAGAATGCATATTCCTGAGAACAGTTAGATCGTGAGCCTTTTTTACCTGGTCACCTGCAAGAAGAATGATTTCCACTTGTCCTGGTTTGAAAAGGAAGTGAGTTATTTGGGAGGCTGTGGTCCAACCAATAGGTGCTCAGATTTGAATATTGGCACCTGGTGTGGCCACTGAGGACATGGATACGCCTCTGAGAACACAGGGGATTAAAAGCAGAGAACTCCCAGGGGGAAGCTCTTATGGTTACGGTGGGTGAAAGAGGTCAGACCTCCCCTGCCCAGCTGCCAGCTGGGTGGGGGAGTGGAAGCCATGCGGCCGAGTGAGGTAGGCTTGTGTAGTAAACCCCATAGATTTAGGAAAAGCACCATGGAGGATATGAACAATAGGAATGCTGAAACAGCAAAAGAAAATTCCTGTTTTCTTGTCCTCCACCCCTTAACCTACCTCTGTAACCCTATAAGGCAATGTCATGTTAACCCCTTACCCATTGGTCAAGCTTGGATCCTTTCCAACCCTATAAAAGAAGCATACTGTACCCCATTAGTTGAGAAAGAAGAAGAGCAGAGACCCTTCACGGACCTCCCCAAATAAAGCCATCTTCGTGGAACAGCCTGCGCCTTCTCCTTCTCCTCTCTCTCCGTCTGCTGCAGCCTCAAGCCCAGGGCACCACTACCTAGCAAGCAGAGCTGAAATCCTGAGAGCTTGCAATCACTATAGAGCTGATAATCACCATGCTTGCTAGATGGTAGCCCTGCGGTCTTGGCATGAGCGAGCGAGCTTCGGGCACCCGGTCCCTGCCCAGGGACTGAGCTCCTGAGCCCTAGTGCTCTGCATTATGATAAGGCCAAATAAGAGGCTTTATTAGGCTTGGGCCTTGGATAGAGAAGGGGGGTGAAGGCCCCTGCAGGATGGAAGGGTGGAGGAACACTGAGAGGCATCGGGCAGCCCCCCCGGGACAGAGGGAGAGAGAGCCTGTGCCTGTGCCACCTTAAAATTCGATATCATGTGCGGGCAGCATGGCCAGCCAAGAAGGAGAAGGGGGGGGGGGTGTGCTGCGAGGAGGTGCCCGGCAGCCTTGAGAGAGCTCTGGGCAGGCAGAGCCCGAGATTTTAACCCTTTTCTTGAATGATGGAAATCTTACAAATGCTGATCCTCCTGGAGCTGAATGAGAAGAGAGATAGAAATGAATTACGAGGAAATGGGCAAGTGTGATGAAAGTTTGTGCAAATGAAAGCTGTCAGAAGAAGTTGAGAACAATCCTAGGTGGGAGGAGATGATGGAGTGGCCTTTGGCTGGACTTTTCTTGTATAGCCACGGACAGAACCGTTTTTTTTCCTGTGACAGAGACTGCATTTAGGGGGAGGCAATGGCTTGGAGCCAAGAGAGTGCAGTGATGTTAGGTGAAGGAGTGGCGTGAACAGAGATGACGATGGATGAGGGTGTGGTAGTATCCTCTGTCTTCAGTGAAGAAGAAGATCTCTGTTCTCGAGACCCCTCAGCCTCAGGGGGTGAATTTGGGGGGGCAGGTGTCCTGAAAGTGAGACACTCTGCTTTTTTTTGGAACTGGGCAAACCATCCTTAAAAGGGGAACCCTAGAAGCAGCTCTGGTCCATGTGCAGTGGTGAGAGCACTGTACATGGAAGGAAGATGTCATGATGGCAAATGTTCTCCGGGCAGTGCCACATGTGACATGAAAACACAAGAGGTTTCATCTGTGTTTCCTGGGGAAGCCTATGGTACAAGAGGGGCTCTTCTCTTCTTGATAAACTGAGAATTGATTATCTGAAGCATGGTAATGGACTGAGAGTCGATGATTTGAGGGGTGGTAACTGAATTGAGAATCCAAGGTTTTGTCTCACTGTGTTGTATTGGAAATTTGGTGGGGGGAGGAGGAATATTTTGGAAGGTTTTCATTCTGAGTTCTGTGTGTGTGTCTTTTTTCATATAGTTGTAGGTTAATAAAGTTTTTTCTCCCTTTATTCCTAAGATGGAGCCTGCTTTGCTCTATTTCTGGTCACATCTCACAGTAGACAACAGGGAGAATATATTTTCATGGGGGCACTGCCATTGGGCCAGCATCAAACCATGACAACACTGAGGCCCTGAGCAGCAACAAGCCTTTGCCCAGATTAAGCAGAACATTGCTCATGCAGTAGCTCTTGGCCCAGTCAGGACAGGACCAGAGGTGAAGAATGAAATAAATATGGCAGAAGATCTTTCTCCTCTTTAATGCCTTTATTAAAAATCACCTCGGGTGGGGAGAACCGACAGGTCGCGCACACGCCGCCGCTGCTCCCAGGAGTGGCACGGAGGAAGAGGAAGAGTGCAGCTTTGTCCGCTGCTCTGCAGGCAGAGCTGAGGCTTCCATCCTCACGAGAGCACCAGGAGATTCCCTATTTTTCAGTTTGACATTCGAGGTGCTCTTTCCAGCTGACATCTTTTTAGGTTAGGGTGAGAGGTAAAAAGGGTCTTAGCAGACACTGGATTCTGTTCCTCTTGTCTAGACATCACTTCGATCTCTTAATTCCATGGTGGCTCATTGTTTTTAGGGGTTTTCCCTGCTAGGTTTGGTGAGGGGGTTTCCTCATTTGCATACCAGCCCCAATGTCACCTCCTCCTCACAGTCCCAGGTGCCATTTTCCAGGAAGCAGCAGGATGATAGTCGACAAAGGGGAATTTCTAACCATCAACAACAGGTAATTAAAGAAAAACTATTAACAACAGGTGAATACAACATGAAATTATTAACAACAAATAGTTAGAACTCCAACTTGGCAGCAATTGGTTTAACTTGTGAACTCTGCAACCTTTAAAAGAAAATGGACAACTTTTCTACTCATAACAAAGAACATGCTCTACTCTACAGCCAGGAACCATGGTTTGTCCTGGAAACACGCTATGCTCTTTTCATTGACGGTTCCTGTCACATCGTAGGGATGAATCGTAAGTGGAAAGCAGCTGTATGGAGCCCCACACGACAGGTCGCAGAGGCCACTGAAGGAGAAGGTGGATCAAGCCAACTTGAGGAACTCAAAGCCGTTCAACTGGCCCTGGACATTGCAGAAAGAGAGAAGTGGCCAAAGCTCTACCTCTACACTGATTCATGGATGGTAGCCAACGCTCTGTGGGGATGGCTGGAGAGGTGGAAAGAGGCTAACTGGCAGTGTAGAGGAAAACCAATTTGGGCTGCTGAAGAGTGGAAGGACATTGCTACCAGGGTAGGGAGGCTACCTGTGAAAGTCTGCCATGTAGATGCCCATGCCCCCAAGAGTAGAGCTAATGAGGAGCACCAAAACAATGAGCAGGTAGACCAGGCTGCAAAGAGAGGGGTGTCCAAGATAGACCTGGATTGGGAACACAAGGGAGAGTTATTTCTAGCTCGATGGGCCCATGATGCCTCAGGCCATCAGGGTAGAGATGCCACCTATAGGTGGGCACAAGACTGAGGGGTGGATTTAACCATAGACAGTATTTTGAAGGTTATCCACGACTGTTAGACGTGTGCTGGCATCAAACAGGTCAAGACAATCAAGCCCCTATGGTACGGTGGGTGGTGGTCCAAGTACAAGTATGGGGAGGCCTGGCAGATTGACTACATCACAACGCCTCAGACACACCAAGGCAAGTGCAACGTGCTCATTATGGTAGAAGCCACCACGGGATGGTTGGAAACCTACCCTGTGTCTCATGCTACTGCCCATAACATCATCCTGGGCCTTGAAAAGCAAGTCCTGTGGAGACATGGCACCCCTGAGAGGATTGAGTCAGACAATGGGACTCATTTCAAGAACAGCCTTATCAACACCTGGGCTAGGGAACATGGCATTGAGTGGGTGTACCATATCCCCTACCATGCACCAGCTGCCGGCAAAGTGGAGAGGTACAATGGACTACTAAAAACCCAGTTTAAAGCCTTGGGTGGGGATCTTCCAAAAATTGGGAGCAGCATTTAGCAAAGGCCACCTAGTTAGTTAACACCCGAGGTTCCACTAACCGAGCAGGTCCTGCCCAGTCTGAGTCCCTGAATATAATAGATGAAGATAAACTCCCAGTGGTAGATGTCAGAGGTTTGTTAGGGAAGACCATGTGGATCAATTCTGTCTCGAGTAGAGCCAAACCCATTTGTGGGGTTGTCTTTGCTCAGGGACCAGGTTGCACATGGTGGATAATGCAGAGAGATGGAACAACACAATGTGTACCTCAGGGAGATCGGATTGTGGGGTGAGAATGATATGCAAATATCACTGTTCGTTGGATGTTACTGCCACTGTCTGTACATTAAATCACACAGACGTGAGATAGAAGGAAATGTGTAAGTCTCAAAGGTCTGAGCAAGTGAAAGATGGAGTTTTGAGTGAGTAAAATGAAAGTGGGGAATCCTGCAGCTCTGTAGTACGGGGCCTGGATTCAGTGGTCCAGTGTGGGGATGCGACAGGGGCATGATGGGTATGGCTTGTAATTTTTGGGAGGAACAGATGGAAGCTTTTACATGAATAAAATGCATGATGTTTGGTAGTATGTTGACAATATGGGGATAAGGGCTGGAATGTCCTAGGATGATGCTTGTATCCCCAGTCGTGTGTTCTGTTTATGCTGGATATTACATTCTGTGCCTTCAAGACTGGCTCTGAAGAGCGAAGTTTTGTTATCAGCCTGCTCCCCCACAGCTGGCGGGACACAGAGACGAGGCAGTACATAGTGTGGCTTTTGCTTTTTGCTTTGCTCCTGCTTTGCTCTTTGCTTCTGCTTGTTAGTTAGTTTAGCTAGGCAGTCTGAATTTTCCCTGGACTGTTTTTTCTTTCCCTTTCTTGGAACCACTCGAGCCTGCTCCAGACTGGGACCTGGGAAACACCAAGAGTTTGCACCTTGTAGCCTGCAGCTGCCATTCCCAGCACCAGAGGGACTGATAACAGAGCGACCACTCCCAGGAGAGACTTTCTGAATTTGTCATCTTTTTCAGAGCGGTGAAAGAGTGTTGTCATCTGGTATTGTTCATTTTGTGTGCTGGGGGGTGTTTTGCCTGTTAAATAAACAGGTTCTTTCCACTTGTCTCCGAGGAATCCTTCCCGAACCAGTTGGGGGGAGGAGCTGTGTGGGTTTGCTTTCTGGAGGGGCCCCCTTTGGAGGTTTTCTCCCAAATTTGCCCTAAACCAGGACATGGTGCCACCATTGACATTGCTAATGCATTTTTCTTCATTCCTTTAGCAGCAGAGTGCAGGTCACAGTTTGCTTTCATCCGGAGGGGTGTCCAGTACACCTGGAATTGTATTGGGTTTGCATGGCCAAGCTTTGGTAGCGGCGGCGGCAGGGGGGAAACAGGGGTGGTTTCGCAGCTATCCCCCGGCAGCCCATGGGTGTTCATGGGGATGCAGAGATCCACCTGCAGCCCATCAGGGAGGTGCCCATGCTGGAGTGGGTGGATGCCTGGAGCAGGCTGTGTCCCCCATGAGAGGCCTGTGGAGAGAGGACCCCATTCTGGAGCAGCCTGTCTTTGAAGAGCTGCACCTCGTGGGAAGCATGACCCACAGTGCAGCAGTTTGGGTAGAACTGTTGCTCATGAGATGCACTTATGTTGGAGAAGTTTGCAGAGAACTGTCTCCTGTGGGAGGGACCTCGCAGTAGAGCAGGGGAATTACTCCTCTCCCTGAGCAGTGGAAGAAGCCACGGGTGATGAACTGACCAAAATCCCCCATTCCCTGTCTCCCTGCACCACTGGTGTAGGAGGCAGATCTGGGAAGGAGGGAAGGGTGGGGGGAAGATGTTTTTGAATGTTTTATTTTACTTTTCATTATCTTGCTCTGATTTTGTTAGGAATAAATTCATTTCATATCTCTAATTTGAGCTTGTTTTGCCCATGAGAGTATTTGGTGAGAGATCTTTTGTGATCCTTATCTCAACCCATGAACCCTTCATTATATTTTCTCTTTCCTGTCCAGCTGCAGAGGGGAGTGAGAGAGCAGCCTTGGTGGGTGCCTAGCACCCAGCCAGGCTTAGCCCACTACACCTGTATTTTAGGAGGACTCACAGGGAATCAAAATTATTCACATGGTTTAGATGAAACACTTATGATGATTTATATGCAAATGTATATACACGCAAATATACATATAAAATTACTTTATCTGCTTGTGTAAGAGACTTTTAGCCCCCTATGGAAGCGTGTCTTCCTAAAAATCACAGGGAGAAATATATAACATAACTGAGCTCTCCAAGTAAACAAGACAATTACTGATGCAGAACAAAACTCCTATAGTGTCTCGTCCGGCTGATGATGGTAAGTCCATCTTCTGGAGATGCATTTCCTCCTTTTTCAAGTCCACAGATCTTGCTCCTGGGACTCACTGCCTTCCTCAGTAGATTTTAAGATGTGACTATGGACAGTGGCTTAGCTGGAGAACTTAACTACCACGTGTCCAAATGCCACCGTTTTGCTGACCATGGGAAGAAAAGGCAAATAACAGGAGTGACCTGTGCCCCTGGGGGACCCACACATCTGGAAGGAGGAGGACAGGAGTGTCGCTGCCGAGGTGGTCACGACACAAAGCAGAAACCACAAGCAGTCTCAGATGGCAACTCTTTATTATTGAACATGGCTGACCTTTTATACACTTTCCAATTGTTTATGCTTCTTCTACCCTAACTATTGGCTACAATAAATCAACATAACACTATTGGTGAAAAGCTACAGTGACTTCAACTAACTTTCTAAAAATACTTCATCCAGCTGCAAAGTTCTCTTCTTATCTTTCTTCAATTCCTCACTTCTCTTGGTCTTCTTGGTTACAGCCTTGGAGAGAGCTCCTTATCAGCTTCTTCTTGCTTCTCAGCTTCTTCTCGCTCCTTTAGCTAACAGGCCCGCTGTTAGCCCCTTCCACACAGGAGTCTGTAAGTTAGTCAAGAGAGGGGATTTCAGGGAAAGAATGTCTAGGCAGCTGTCAGTCTGAAGGATGGAAAGTTTCAGTATTTCCAGCATTTAGGCTGTTTTCAATTTAAAATGTCTTTGTCTTCAAGGTTTTCTGCTTAACCATTAAGACAAGCAACCCCTTTCTATGTAATTCTGTGAATGGCAGTTAATACCCCCACATAACCCTCGGACTCAAAAAACTGGGTCTGTAAGGAAAATTCCAAGAAATCTACAAAAAAGTTTGAGGAATTGGCTTCTGTTCCTGTGCAAAGAACAGGTCAAACCCCCCTCCTATATTACAATGTAATAGATGAGTAATGAGATGGTGGGCTCTCACACTTAAGGGGTGAACATTATATGTATGTTAAGAGAAGTTTTGTAGATGTATAGTTATGCTACTGTAATATGTCGTCCCCTTTGCATTGTTATCACGGGATGGCCTTGGTAGTCGGGGCATTTGGGGAGGGTCAGCTTGTTACTATAGTAATACCTGACCTCCAGTCAAGATGTAAGAAAGTGATCTCCACCACTAGACTGCTAGGAAGGATTTGACTGACAAGACTTTAGGAGAGGCTAGAGGTATAAAAGGCGGAGCATCCATTTTTGAAGACAAGCACATGGCTGATAGTCACGGGGGCTCCCAGCGTGGTAATTTTTCCTTATTTAGTCCTTTTGTTGTATTTTTGTTAAGGTTTAATAAACCTTTGACATTTTTAAAAAGTGAGCAGTAGTTTCTCACAATGGCGGTTGTGTGTTTTAGCAAGCCAAAGTTAACCTTAGCCAATCAGCCCCAATGGATCTGTCATGGGGATTTTAGCACAGACCCTCTTGTTGCTCCACCTGCCCCTCTTAGAAATGACTGTTCCCAAACAAGGTGGCAGAGGCAGATGTGTGCCTGAGCTAACCATCAGGCACTTGAGTGGTGACAGAGTAGGTACTAAAAGTAATGCCTTGGCCTCTGAACAAGCTTGCTCATGACAGCACAGATTTACTTGTTATGTCTGCAGTGGCAGTGGTTGAACTTCAGAGCTGCTGGAAGGTGAACAAGCCCTATGGCTGTGTTGAAGGTTGGGATTTTTTCCTTTTTTTTCTTTTTCCTTTATCTCTAGGGGAATTTTCTCCCATTTGTTGCTGAGCGATAATAACGAATGGTACTTAAGAGAGACAAAAGAAGTGATCAAGGTGGGACTGCTCACTTTTCAAAAATTCTGAAGGTTTATTAAACCTTACAAAAATGCAACAAACGGACTAAAGAAGGAAAAATTACAGTGCTGGGAGCATGGAATAAACCACCATATGCTCATCTACAAAATGGATGCTCTGCCTTTTATATCCTTAGCCCCTCCTAGTCTTGTCAGTCGACTCCTTCTTTGCTGTTTAGTGGTGGAGATCACTTTCTTACATCTTGGTTTGAGATCAGGTGTTACCATAGTAACAAGCTGACCCTCCCCAAATGCCCCGACAAACAAGGCCATCCCGTGATAACAATACAAAGGGCAGAGGACATATTACAGTAACATAACTATACATCTACAAAACTTCTCTTAACATACATATAATGTTCACCCCTTAATCATGAGAGCCAACCATCTTATTATTCATCTATAACAAACCCTGCTTTTCCTTTTCTATAAGTCATTTGGCTTGAAGAATTAACTCTTATTTTCAATTCCAATAATTTACTCCTACTTCTCAAAATAAAAAAAAATTTGAATGAGTTATACTAGCATCTGTTGATGTGGGTGAGGACAGTGGGAACAGAAAAAAATCTTAGGTTTTCCTTAGACACACTTATTGATGAAGTTGTTGGGCAGATAAAAAGGGTTTACAGAGAGCTAGTATGGCTTTTTACCCCCATCTACTGTGCCTATGGGTTTGCTACCCATAGCAGTTGTATCACGGTGGTGAGTACAGAGGCAAATTCAGTCTTGGCCTTGTTATAGATGAGTAATGTAATAGTTGGCTCTCACAATTAAGAGATATTATATAGATGTTAAAACGTATAGTGATGTTTTTGTAATATGTCCTCCCATAGTCCTCTTTCCCCTCCCCCTTGTAACAGTCTTAGTAGTCAGGGCATCTGGAGAGAGTTGGCTTACTACCAAGAGGCACAGCATAACAACACCTGACCTCCTTTCAAGATGTAAGAAAGTAATCTCCACCAATGGACGGCAGAGGAGGAGTTGACTGACAAAACTTTGGGAGGGGCTAAGGGTATAAAAGGCAAAGCATCCATTTTGTAGATGAGCACATGGCTGATAGTCACAGATACTCTCAGTGCTGTAATTTTTCCTTATTTGGTCCTTTTGTTGTATTTTTGTTTAGGTTTAATAAACCTTTGAAATTATAAAAATGATAAAAGGGAGGGTCATTTCTCACAATTTGGGGTCTTGGTCTGGATATAAAACCTCATCTCCGTGGCCCACAGAGATTTCAGATGAGTGGCGCTCCCCTGCCAAATTTGGCAGCTTGAATGACATTTCCTGGGACCATCGGTGATTGCAGGTCGACACCCCAGAAAAAACAAAGACTGGATAACGAAAAAGAGGAGGGGGAAGAAGAGAAAAAGCCCCTGAAAAGTGCAAATATAGACGATTGTGAGTATTAGTGCATGTAAGAGTGGAGAGTATGCTTGAAGTGTGAGTGGGGTAGTTCCAGGAGTGTGCTTGGGGTAGGTATGAAACTTAGAAGATCCTCATAATTGCTCTGGCCAGATTGTAATTCCATAATCTGGGTGTATAAATGTCAGCTTCAGACAAATAATACATGGGACCCGTCCTGGTCTGTTGAAGCTTGAGGATAGTGGACGGTTGGGAAAAAAACCCAAAAAAACCCAGTGGGACACGTGGGGGAGGAAAGCGGAAGCTCTGTGGGAAGCAAGGACCCTGTGGCTTTCAGGATTTGGAGGGACTTGGGAGTGTGAAAAACACCACTTGTTTTAAAATTTTAAAAGTTTATTGGTAATAAAATGCTTATAAAAATAGTAATACAAATTAGAGCAATAAGAATTTGGACAATCAGAGTTAGGACAATAAAAGCAAAGAATTACAAACATTTGGATACTTTCCTCTTGAAAGCATGGCTCGCTAACAAAGGATTAACTCTTAAAAGCAATAGCCTGTTGCATATTCATATATCTCATACATGATTCAGAAATTCTTTTCAAACAAAGGGTGTTCTCTGGTTATTGTCAACTTCTTCCCTCATCTGGTAAATCAATCGTCTTGGTAGCTCAAAGTCTGGTTCTCCCTGATAAGGAGGCAATAATTCTTCTATTCGGTTTTTTTGGTGTCTTGTTACTGTTATCTCTCCTTGAGCTAGTTAGAAAAAGTATCTTACATAGCATAGTTTCTATTTTAACATTATGTTATAACCTAAAACTATATTTAACACACTACTGTCATGGTTTGATGTGGGCACAATGCCAGTGCCCCCATGAAAATATATTCTCCTTAGTGTCTGCTGTGAGATGTGACCAGAAATAGAGAAAAGCAGGCTCCAGCTTAGGGATAAAGGAAAGAACTTTATTAACTTACAATATGAAAAAAGAAAGGAACACATAGAACTCAGAATGAAAACCTTCCAAAAACATTCCTCCTCCTCCCCCCAATTTCCAACACAACACAGTGAGACAAAACCTTGGATTCTCAATTCAGTTACCACCCCTCAAATCATCGACTCTCAGTCCATCACCACGCTTCAGATAATCAATTCTCAGTTTATCAAGAAGAGAGGAGTCCTTGAACCATAGGCTTCCCCAGGAAACACAGATGAAACCTCTTGTGTTTTCATGTCACATGTGGCACTGCCCGGAGAACATTTGCCATCATGACATCTTCCTTCCATGTACAGTGCTCTCACCACTGCACATGGACCAGAGCTGCTTCTAGGGTTCCCCTTTTAAGGATGGTTTGCCCAGTTCCAAAAAAAAGCAGAGTGTCTCACTTTCAGGACACCTGCCCCCCCAAATTCACCCCCTGAGGCTGAGGGGTCTCGAGAACAGAGATCTTCTTCTTCACTGAAGACAGAGGATACTACCACACCCTCATCCATCGTCTCAGTTCATGCACTCCTTCACCTAACATCACTGCACTCTCTTGGCTCCAAGCCATTGCCTCCCCCTAAATGCAGTCTCTGTCACAGGAAAAAAAAACGGTTCTGTCCATGGCTATACAAGAAAAGTCCAGCCAAAGGCCACTCCATCATCTCCTCCCACCTAGGATTATTCTCAACTTCTTCTGACATCTTTCATTTGCACAAACTTTCATCACACTTGCCCATTTCCTCCTATTTCATCTCTATCTGTCTTCTTATTCATATCCAGGAGGATCAGCATTTGTAAGATTTCCATCATCCAAGAAAAGGGTTAAAATCTTGGGCTCTGCCTGCCCAGAATTCCCATGGCTGCCTTGCCGGGCACCTCTGGCTGCCTTGCCGGGCACCTCCTCGCAGCACCCCCCCCCACTTCTCCTTCTTGGCTGGCCGTGCTGCCTGCACATGATATTGAATTTTAAGGTGGCACAGGCACAGGCTCTCTCTCTCCTTGTGGGGAGGGCGCGGTGACAGCTGCCCGATGCCTCTCAGTGTTCCTCCACCCTTCGATCCTGCAGGGGCCTTCACCCCCCTTCTCTGTCCAAGGCCCCGGCCTACCTCACCTCGGCTGTATGGGCTTCCCCTCCCCCTCCCAGCCCGCAGCTGGGCAGGGGAGGTCTGACCCCTTTACTATCCGGAACCAAGAGAAAATTCCCCTGGGAGTTCTCTGCTTTTAACCCCCTGTGTTTTCAGAGGTGTATCCATGTCCTCAGTGGCCATACCAGGCGCCAATATTCAAATCTGAGTACCGATTGCTTTGACCACAGCCTCCCAAAAAACTCACTTCCTTTTCAAACCAGGACAACTACTTTAGAGAATTAATACAGCATAACTTTCTAACATAACATATATATTATTCATTTTAATATTTGCAAAAAGCCAATCATATAATACGTATTTTTCACAGGGAGCATCATGGGACGCCATGTGGAGACTCTCCAGGTTTGCGGCAGGGGTTGCTCATGGGCGGGGACTGTGCTTGTGTCAGGGCAAGGAGTCGCAGCAGCTTTCCCAGAATGCCAGCACGGGGGGGGGAGGGGGGCTGGAGACTTGCTCCACATGGAGCAGCAGCATGCACAGCACTCAGCCAGGTAAGCTTCTGGTGTTCAGTCAGCGTGATAACTTCCAGAGCTTGCCAGCTGAGGTATGGGAGGGGGTTCTGCTACTGGTAGCAGGGACTGAAAAATGCCGGGCGTGGGAGTGTCCAGGGTACCCAGTGGCACGGGGTTTCCCCGAGCAGAGCCGTGGTGGTTTCCCCAACCTGCTAGCACAAAGGACGCCGTGGAGCAGGTCCATGTGGAATGGTGTGCGTGGCCACGCTTGGCGCGGCAGGCTTCCAGTGTGTGCCGACCCAACGAGGGTGGGGGGAGGCGGCAGAGTCCCGGTGTGCTGCTGGCGGTTGGGGACCAGCCAAGCGGTATGAGTGTCCCCAGACCAGGGTATGGAACCGCAGTGGCTCCCCTATAAAACCTGCCAGCATAAAGCCATGAGACCGTGATGCTGCATGGGTGGTAACGCCTGGAAGCAGTGGAGGGCCATGGCCAGCGAGAGGGCTGCCCGCATCAACAAGGACGGCTTTTGCTGAGTGCAGAATTGCCTGGCAGGGCAGGCCTGGTTGCATGGAGTTTCCAGGCCAGGGACTGCATGGCCCACATGGGTGGTAGTGGGCTGGGGGCGCCCGGTGCAGTGACTTTCAGGGGTGCCGACCAGACTGAGGGTGAACACAGCAGTCAGAAGCACTAGAGCCCAGAGCCGCTAGTCCAGCGGTGCAGGCTGCCGGTGGCGAGAGCTGCTCTTGTGGACCAGGGGGGTTTGGATGCGCAGGGCCGCTGGCAGCAGGAGCCATGGATGACAGGGGCCATGGGCAGCGAGGGGCTGCCGCTGGGTGCAGTGCTTCGGGGTGCACGGAGAGTGGTTTACGCTCCACACTGATGGGAGTCGAGAGCTCTCTGTTATGCAGGGGTCTCAGAGGCCTATGTGGGTAGTTTTCAGCAGTTACTCTGTGCTAGTAAACCAAGAGGCACCAGAGAGCCGAAACATGGCAGCGAAAAGAGCAGCAGAGCCAACCCAGTAGTAATCACAAGCGAATTGTTATTTTGTATTTACTTTTCAGGCAGAAATTAAAGTTTTTGTTTCTCTTTCCTTTCTTCCTCTTTTTCCTTCCTTGTTTTCTTTCTTTCTCCTAGCTAATTAGGAAGGCGGATCTTGCTGAGAGGGCCTGTGGTTACCAAAATAAGATAAGACCAAGAACAAGTAAGAAGTCCCCAAAAGGAGAAGGAAGATCTTCTCCCCTCTTCCCTTGACCCTCCTCTGGGCTGCTAAACCTCTGAGCTTTTCTTCTTCCTTAATCTTTAAGCTTTTCATTTAGTAGTTGCCAAGCAAATTAAGAAGTGCACTGGCAGATGAGTTTTAGAGACTAGAGTGTGCCTGTTGTTTCCTACCATAGTTTAGATCCCTGTTGCCTCTCAGAGCCACTGACCACCTTACCGTTGGGGCTACACAAGCTCCCTAAGTTGGGCAGACACTGAGATAGTAAAAAGCTAGTTTCCTCTATATTTTTACCTCCCCATTGCTCCAAACTAGTGCAGCCCAATTTCTGTGGGGCTGAAAGAGTGTGAAATACCCAAACCAGACTACCTGCCCTCCTTTACTCCCTAGGCCCAACTCTGTGCCCATGTCTAGTGATTTCCTCTCTTGATCAACTCCTGGGAGTTTTTCTTTAGCTGAGGGCTGTATCCTGAAAGCTTCACTCTGCTTCGCCTTCCAGGCTCTCCTCCCTCAACCAAGAAAAAACACTCTTAAGAATAGCAGAGCTACAAGAGATCATAGCATAAAACTGTGAAATGAGCACAATTTCAGATCCATTCTTGCATCTGAGACCTGTCGTACCAGGGATTTACTGTGCAGTCTCCTGCTGCCTCCTACTCTAGTAGCTGCAAGAAGATTAATTAGTCATCACTTGTAGCGAAGTGAGAGGGAAAGTCAAGGAGCTGCCAGCACGAAGGTGTGCTTCCTCCTTCTAGCAGAGATGCTCAAGAAAGAAGGGAAAGAAATTAGAGACTTTCCCGGTTTGTACCTCACTGCATATTGCAGTCCTAATGCAGTAACATTTTCCCTTTGTTTGTAACTTCCTCTGCTATTTTAGCGTAAAGGAGTAGCTAGCTCCTGGCAAACTATGTTTTATAGTTTGTAGCCCCCTCTCCCCTGTAGTTTGATGCCTTCTTCACCACTCAACTCATCTGTTGTGTTCTTTTCCTTCCCTGAAGCTTTTCCTGCTTCCCTGCAACACTGCCAAGTGTTAGGAAGAGCAAGAACAGCCTTCAGCAAAGCCCTGTACCTGTAATGAAACAAGTCCTGGCATTTCCAGCCTCAAAAACCATCCGTGCTAGAAGTAGAGAGGGTTATATTTACCCAACATGTTATATTCTTCTGCTTCCTGTAAGTAGAGTCCTGTTAGAACATGTTTGTCATGCTTTGAACTCCTTTAGCTAAAAGTCTTGAGCTGCCTCCACTCAACTTTAACACTGGCAAAGAGCTACTTCTCTTTCAGGTTAAGAGAAGAGCTTAAGTGTCAAAAACTTAGATATTTTTCCATGCATGACACAGATACCTTTCCCTTTTTCAGTCCAAGATGACAACTTAATAAAAACTTTGTCTCAAAGTCACTGTCACCCCTGCAGAGAGGCCTGAAGCTTTCCTTAGCATATCCCCAGAAGACCATGAGCTACCCTTCAAAGTAATAAAAAACACAAGTATCCCTCAGTTAAGACCCATGAACAAAACACAAGCTTCCAAGGCAGTGGGATAAGGCTGTTGTTAGTTCCTACCCCAACATCCCATGATAATGTAAGGAGTGAAAAACGCCATGAGTGCTATGCACTAGCAGTAATCCTCAATAAGTCCTTCTAGTCCTCTCCTTTGTGCTAGTCAAGCTCCTGAGGAAAACAAGACAGCAAAAAGTGCCCAGCTTTGCCCTTATAGAGTGAGAAGCAAAAAGCAAAAATCCAGCGTAGTCTCTCTTTGACTTTTCCTTTAAGACAAGCCTGTCTGTTCCCACCCCAAAGGCACAGTGGGTGCTCTTTAAACTGTACCACAATGTCCCACCCATAATCCCCTCTTCCTGTCCCCATCCCCACTGTGACATGATCCCACAAAGAGAAACCCACGGGGGCATTGGGGCCAGGAGAGCTCTGACAGAGTGCTGTACATGTGTGTGCCAGTGTGTACAGCTCTGTGTGCACATGTGTTTTCTAGTGTGCTCAAATATGAGTGTACACATCCTGCTTTGCACAGTGTACATGTGTGTTAGTGTACACAGCACTAGTCACATAGATGTACTGATGTGTACATGTGATATGTGCACTGCTGTTTACATGTATGTCACTCAAGTGTGAGTGAACTTGTGCACAGTTCTGTGCTTTTGAGTGTGCACAGGTTCTACAAGTGTGAGCATAGCTCTGTATGAGATGTGTATATTAATGTGTATGATGCTGCACACTGGTGTGCTCAAGTTCTACATGCAAGTAAGTCTTGTGCTTGTAGGCACGTGTGCATTATTAAAGACTGTACATTAATAAGTGTCTGTATAACACGTGTGCTAGTGTGGCAGGTTGAGTGTACACAAGTGTGTACTGCTAGCAAGTACTGTAGTACACAAGAACTCTGTGCAGGTGAGCAGGTACCTGTGTGTATGTACAGTAGCTCTGCACATGTCCTTGTGTGCACACACAGGCTAGGCACGCCCAGAGACATAGCTCTAGATACACAGCTCTGTGCATCCAACTGCTGTGCCACCTGGAAAAAACAGATATGTGTATATATATATATGTGTGTGTGTATCATTACCTAGCTCTCTGTGTACACCCTGTTCTTGTAAGGAGAAGAATTTGCCTCTATGTATAAGTTTGTTAAAACTTTATGTAAAGCTGTATACAGTGATTTCTATCAGATTTAATAGTGTTTAAGTTTCCATTAAATCTCTATAAACAGGAGTATCTACAGTCACTGTGACCCACTACTATTCTAACCCTCATTCCCTAAAAACTACTGCTGTCAAAACGGGATGCTAGGCCAAGTGCTAAACCTCTCTGTAATTATAATACTTCCTAAGCTGCACAGTCCCCTTGTGTCAGCAGTAGTAAGTAACCACTTTAAGACTCAGTTAAACATATGAATGTTACATGTTACATGTACAATGTTATGTACATTATCTTCAGTTTAATCCCTCAGTAGATAAATCCCTTTCAGGAACAACTAATCACTGAATTGACCATACAAACCACAGAGCAAGAGTGGACTCGTCAACAAAATTAAAGGCCTAGTGAAAGAACCCAAAGAATAGACTGTAACATCCAGACCAGGTAAGAGATAGCCAAAGAAACTTGAAGTCATCTGAAAAGTAAAGTCAAGCTTCCACCAGCCAGCTTGAAGATTGTTTTAACTAACACTTTGGGTGGGGAATTTGAACTGTACCATTTATTGATGAAATTGTCCTATTTTAATGGATAAGAATGATTTGCAGAAAAAAATTCCACAACTTGTAAAAGTTGTAAAGCCAGTATGATTTATTTCAGCTCTGATCGCATGCTCCCTAAGGACATGCACGCCCCTGATAATTCCCGAGTCTGCTTTATCCCCTAACCTGTTGCATATGCATAAAAGACATATGCACATGCATTAAACTGTCTTATCAATTTTTATGAGCCTGCGCAGTTCTTCAGTCAGTTCTTCAGTCACGTAGCTGTAATGTGGTGCTTTTAACCCAGATTCAGTTTTTCTGTCTGCTTCAGCCCCAAGGTTGGTGGGGCCCCCCCTCCTTATTTCTCTTCAGCTTGGATGCTTGCATTCCTTTCTAAGTAGCCTTGAATCTCCTTTGTTCTCTCTTTCCGCTTTTTTGTGAGCACACAAGTTAACAGACTAAACAAGCAGACTCCAGCTAAATCCAAAATTGGTTTCTAACCTGAGTTAAATTTCCAACCCCCGGTTTCAAAGAATTACAAGCATCTCTTGAAGGGAGGTAAGCAGGGAACTGTAAGAGGTATTGGGGCAGTTTCCTTAAGAACCAACAAGTAAAATAAAACAAGAAATAGAGGGCAAGACCGGGTTGGCCCCTGTGTTCACCACCAAGAAGATTATAGCCCTGCTGTGGGCAAGCAATCCCCTAGGCATGGTAAGGTGGGAACAAGAAAGCCGTACTGGACCTCTCTAATTCCACAGTTGTCTCTTAATACAACAGAGACTAAAGGGCAAGACCGAGTTGGCCTCTGTACTCACCTCTAAGATATACCTGCTATGAGTAGCAACCCCATAGGCACAGTAGATGGGAGTAAAAAGGCCATACTGAAGCTCTGTGATCCCATTTTTTCCATTCCAAATAAGCGTATCTAAAGAAAACCTAATTTTTTTTTTCCTGTTCCCATTGTCCTTGCCCATACCAACAGATGCTAATAATTTATTTTTTCTTTTTTGAGAAGTAAAGATAGATTATCAGAATCAAAAATAAGAGTTAATTGTTCAAGACAAATTACTTATGGAAAAGGAAAAGGGGGGTTTGTTATAGATGAGTAATATAACAGTTGGCTCTCACAATTAAGAGATAGATATTATATAGATGTTAAAATGTATAGTGATGTTATTGTAATATGTCCTCCCATAGTCCTCTTTCCCCTCCCCCTTGTAATAGCCTCAGTAGTCAGGGCATCTGGAGAGGATTGGCTTATTACTAAGAGGCACAATGTAACAACACCTGACCTCCAATCAAGACGTAAGAAAGTAATCTCCACCAATGAATGGCAGAGGAGGAGTTGACTGACAAAACTTTGGGAGGGGCTTGTAGGAGATCTCTGAAGCCAAGTCGTGGAACTTGCGGTTTATTGCAAAGGGCATAGGTGCAGGGGCCCTGCTTGGAGCTGGGTAGAGAGGATGAGAGGGTAAAAGCATAAAAGGGTAAGAGAGTAAAAGGGTGAGGGTGAGGTTCCTGTTACAATACAATAAATCTTCTTCTGTGTTGAATATTCTAATTCTCACTAACCAATCTAGTACAATATACAAATCATATAGCATTTACATACAGCCTATAAGAATCATTACATTACCATGCTGTGTTACATTTTAAACCCTAAAAACTACTCTTTGGACCCCTTCTGCCAAGCTAGTAGGGTCTGCTCTGACCCTTGGACCTGTCTGCAAGCAGACGGTATTGTTTCATCAAAAGGGGATTGCCTTCAGCCAGCCACACCATTGTTTTCCAGTTGTTCAGTAACTAAGGGATCTCAAAGCTTGCTTTCATTTCAATCTCGCATATAGTTTCTATATTCTCAAAATCTTTTGCCAGACAATCATATTTATAAGGCTTTCCTGTTTCATCTTCCCCAACAGGGGCTAAGGGTATAAAAGGCAGAGCATACATTTTGTATATGAACACATGGCTGATAGTCACAGATACTCCCAGCGCTGTAATTTTTCCTTATTCAGTCCTTTTGTTGTATTTTTGATAAGGTTTAATAAACCCTTTAAAATTATAAAATTGAGTGTCCTTCTGACACCCTTTAGTCCCTCTTGTTAATTGCACCTGTATTGGGTGTTGAAGGGAAAAGACAGCTGAGGACTGATAGAGATCCAGTATGGCCTTTTTGCCCCCACCTTACCATGCCTACGGGATTGCTGCCTGCAGCAGGGCTATGGAATCTTCTCGGTGGCAAACACAGGGGCCAACCCGGTCTTGCCCTCTATTTCATGTCTTTCTAAGCAAACGACCCCAGCACCTTTTACGGTTTTCTGTGTATTTCCCCTCAACAGATGCTTGCAATCTCCATCCCTCTCCATCCATTAAAACAGGACTATTACATCAATAACAGGTACGGTTCAAACTCCCCGCCTAAAGTATTGCTTAAAAGAGCCCTCAAGCTGGCTGGTAGGAACTTGATTCTATTTTTTTTTTCTTCTTCAGACTTCTTGGTGCTTCTTTTGTTATCTTTCGGTCTCTGCTTGAGAGTCGCTCAGCCGATTCAGTGGTTAGCAGTACCTGGAAGGGACTTCCCCACTGAGGGGTTGGAAGGTGGTCTTTCCATGATTTGATCAGTACTTAATCTCTAGGGCTAACATTATGAATTAATGCTTTAAACCTTCCCCTTTCTCACCCACTACTTGCAAGGTATTTTGACTCTTCCCATATCCCCTTTCAATTCTATAAACACAAGTTGTTTGTTGTTTTTGGTTTTTTTTAATTCCTGTGCTCACCATAAATTTAAATTATTCTTATTGGGGACTTATTAAGTGGTTACTGATGATTTTCTGTCCCCAGGAGGCAGAGCCCATGACATCTCTAGTCTTCTACCTCCCCTCTTTGCTCATTCTTAAAAACCTTTAGATCCCCTTCCCTTAGGGGGCAATTTCTCTTGAAGTGTCCATTTTTCTTAGAATAAAAACAAATTTGTCCTTCTCTAATGGCAGTTAACATTACTCTGGCATTTTCCTTTTCTTTCTCTTCATCTCTCTTGACATATACTTTCTGTGCTTCTCTTAAGAGATCCTCCAATCCCCTTTCTTCCCAACTGTCTAATTTCTCTAGTTTTCTCTGTATATCTAGCCACACATGGGTGACAAAATATGTTTTTAGCAAGATCTGTCTGGCTGCTGTTTCAGGGTTGATACCTGAATATTGCCTCATATTTTTCCTCAGCCTTTCTAGCCACTCTGTTGGGGTTTCTTCCCTCTTTTGTTGTTCATCAAATGCTTTATGAGCATTTTGGCTTCGTGGGGCTGCTACTTTAATACCCCTTACAATTAATGTTCTATACTCCTCCATGTTTTGCCTTCCCTCGGGGTCGTTGTGGTCCCAATTAGGGTGTACCGTGGGAATTTTCAGATCCCTAGGAGGTCCCTTTCCCATATTCATATCCCAGCCACCTGGATCATCTGTCTTTCTTCGGGTGTAAATAACATGGCCATTGTTGGCCATTATTGCCATTATTAGCTATATTGCCATTGACCATGGCATTTCTTCCCATGTATAAATATTGGGGCCTAAAAATTGGTCTATCCGTTCTGCTAATCCGATGGGGTCTTCTAATAATCCTTTTCATTTTTTCTTGAACATCTTCACATCAGAAGAATTGAGTGGTACAGTTACAAACCCAATTCCCCCATGTGCCCCACCCAGTGGTACTTCCCTCAGAGTGATATGCGGAGTAAGGACTTTACAATTAGAAATTGTAAAGCGGGTATGTTTTATTCTATCTGGGATGGATGGGAGATATTTCCACCAAAGACATGTGTAGCTGGTAAGGCAGGTTACAGGTTTTTTATACACATTGATCTCACAAGCCTATACCTCCCTGCCCGCCCATTCCCCACCCAGAGTCTTTGGTGGTGCCACGCCTCCTGGTGGTCGTGGGTGGGCGTCTTTGATGAAGTAACATCTTCCTCAATGTTTGCTGCTTGACCCTTTCTTCTGGGCAGGCGCAGTGGAGGTTTGGCTTTCTCTCAGGTCAGTTTGTCCTGGCCAAAACGAGGAGCCTGGTTCTTGCGGGCTCCTTAAGCAAAAGGTTCTGCTTTATGGGTTTCAGCAATACCTGAGTCTTGCTTTACTGAGTTTTTTATCTTTATGGCCTTTACCAAGCAACTAAATTCTTATGTGTTCTGTTACAAGTTGTCTCTACCTAGCAAGTTACATTCCTGTTACAAACTGTGTTCTGTACTTTTGCAAACTTGCTAAAGAAGCTATATATATATATTTCTGTTTTCCTCCACCTGCCTAAGTACATTATATGCTTCTAAAATTCTGAATTTTCATATACATATATTTTCCCATATCAAGAGGATACAATCCTATTGCTTGGTTCCTGTCGCCTGACTTCTTTTCCTCTTGCTGTGCCATTCCGTTGCCAGTATTTTGACTAGGATCATCAGAGAGCAAGGGAGGTGTGGTCAGTGCCAGTGGAGGAGGAGGGGGCTAGTAGTCTAACGGGTTCCATTCTTTACTCTGTTACTTTAAACTCGCCCTCCCCTGAAGGTGGAATTTCTGCTTCCCAACAGGCAGCGTAGTCACTCTCTTCTTGATTAAATGGTTTCTTAGCCTTTACATACATGTTTAAAACCCGACATATCCACCCTTTGTCCAACCCATACCTTGGCCAAAGTACATTATCAGGCCGAATTTCTTCTTTAGACCATTCTATCATACAGTACTGTATCATCTTGAACTTATTTTTATCTCTGGTGTTGGAGTCATATCTCCACTGGGCTAATTTTTTCCCTAGTGGGCTATCTGGGGGTATACCTCCTGATATCTCCTCAATTTTTACTTCTCCCCTTGGGGATTCCTTACTTGCCCATAGTCCCATCCTGACTGGCCAATCACAGGCCTTCCTGACAGAGCCTGCCTCCCTGATAGACCAACTACAGGCCCTCCCGACAGAGCCTGCCTCCCCAATCGGTTAGAAAGAAAAAGAAAGTAGAAAAAGAGAGAGAAGGGAAAAGAAAAAGAAGAAAAAAACCCCTTACTTTCTCCCTGGAAGGCTGGAACAAATAAAAACCCCACCTGCAGTCCAGGAACTCCCGTGTGACTGGATCAGCCCTTCTACTCTTTTGCCACCAGGGTCTCACACCCTGGTGCCTTTTGGCGTGCTAGGGCAACTGTCAAAAGGCCCCCCTCCCACCATGTGGGGTCCTGCGACCCTGTGGCTTTTTATGCCAGCGGATACTGCAGAGAAGTCTCCACAGTCCAGTGCTCCTGGGTCAGCCCTGCTGGCCATCCCCATTCCTGGCACCCCAAGTCACCACAGGCAGCCTGGTGCCAGGGCTTCGCTAAGAGGCACCAATTGGCGGCTGCTCCATGTGCAACTGTGCCCACACTTCCAAGCTGCCGTCCACGCTCCTAGCCAAGTTGGTGGCGCCGGAGATTACAACATTGGGCTTTGGTGTCCCAGTCCTCAGCAGTGCTGCACATAAACCGCGCCTCGCGCTGCCGCTGCTGCCACTGCTCCTGCCAGGCCAGCGGGTGCTGAGAGCTGCTGTGTTGGGTCCCTTCCTGCCATCACCCAAGTGCGTTCATGCCTGGTATCTGAGACCCTGCTGCCCACACAAGCGTGGTCAACCCCCCCCAAAATCTGGTGACTCTCAACCCAGCATCACCAGGTGTTCTTGAGCCCCCCCAAATCCAGTAAATCTCTCAAATCTCACACACACTCCAAACACACTCTCGGACTCTCACACGCACACAAATACTCACAATTTTTGTCTGCTTTTTCTTCCCCCTCTTGTTTTTCATTATTTAGTCCTCTGCTGTCCCCAGGGTGTTGACCTGCAATCACCGATCGTCCCAGGAGACCCGACTGAGCTGCCGAACTTGCGGCAGGGTACGCTTCTCTTTCGAAATCTCCTAGGGCCACAGAGACAAGGTTTTTCTCCCAGAATGAACCCCCATTTTGTGAGAAACGACTGCTCACTTTTAAAATGTCAAAGGTTTATTAAACTTTAACAAAAATACAACAAAAGGACTAAATAAGGAAAAATTACAGAGCTGGGAGCATGGAATAAACCACCATGTGCTCGTCTACAAAATGGATGCTCTGCCTTTTATAGTTCTAGCCCCTCCTAAAGTCTTGTCAGTCAACTCCTTCTTTGCTGTTTAGTGGTGGAGATCACTTTCTTACATCTTGGTTGGAGGTCAGGTGTTACCATAGTAACAAGCCAACCCTCCCCAAATGTCCCAACTACCAAGGCCATCCCGTGATAACAATGCAACGGGGAGGACATACAATAACATAACTATACATCTACAAAACTTCTCTTACTACACACGTATCGTTCACCCCTTAATTGTGAGAGCCAACCATCTCATTAGTCATCTATAACAGGGGGAAGAGGTGCACCTGATTGCAGCCCCTTAGCTGGGGTCTCTTCTCTTGGGAAGGGCAGAGGTACCCAGAGATTTTGCCTAGGGGGTTAGGGGCTGGGCTCAGCTCCAAGCACTCTCTCGGTCTTGGGATCAGAGGTGAGACAGGCTGCAGTCGCTATGGGAAGAATTTGCCACCAGTGCGGAGGTCCATCTCCTACTATTTTCTCCTATTGTGAGTGAGGTTCTGTTTGTAAGAGCAGTTGTTGGACTGGGACCTTATTAACACCCTACCTCACTGGAAAGGACCCTCACCATCTACTCAGGTGCCTCAGGGGAAAACCTGGGACCTTGAGCCCCTCCCCACTCTGAGGGAGCCTCTCCTGACTGTGTTTAGGAAGCCGGCTGCTGCTGCCCAGCCCTGCTGTTTTTCTGCCACTGCTCCAGGTTTTTTGCTACACTGTAACCCAGCACTCTGTGCCTGCCGGGACACCCTGTGGCTTCTGCTACAGCTGTAGAGCTTCTGCTACATTTCATTTGCTATCCCGGGTGTGCCTGCCTCTGCCATTCCAGCCGCCACTCTGAGGTTCCTGCTACAGCCCATTTTGCCATCTGGAGGGGCACTGGGACTGGCTGCCTACTGTGAGTTTGTAAAGGAAGCCCCTTTTCTATTTCTCCCGCCTGCGTGCCTGCCATTACCCACGTGAAGAGGCATCTGAGCTCACACCACAGCGCCACCTGCAGCCGCGGAGGAATCATCGCACCTGCCTGTGGGAAGAGATGGGATGGAATTGAGCTGAGGGCTGTGGGATGCGTCTGCAGAAGCACATGGCAGCACAGAAAGGCTTGTCTCCGTCTGACATTGGGGGGGAAGGAGGTGTCACGTGGTAGAGCACTACGGGAGAGAAGCCTCCTGGAAGCTGACTGACAGGTGAACAGCACATGATCACCCCGCAGAAGGACATTTAGAACGTGTGTTGCTGACATGGTAAAATGGAGTAGGTCAAGTTGTGAGAATTACCATGTAAGGAAATACTGTGCCTTGAAAAAGTGTATAAAACCAGCTTGTTTCTTTGAATAAACGATTCAGATTCCCTGCTGGTCTGAGTCTGTGTCACAGTCTCTCACAAATGGTGCCCTGCATCAGGGATTGAAAGGCAACTAGCAGTTGCACCAGTGAGGATGACTTGGCTGAACTTTACAGAGGGGCTGAAAGGAAGCCCGGTAGCTGAAATGAAGTCCAGGAGCTAAAACGAAGCTCCTGGTGCCAGCTGACCTCTCTGCAGGACAGAGGGTGTGGAATACCCCTGTTCCTAAGAGGCAAGAATTTGATCTTACCCTTCTTGTGTTGCTAATAACTCCTCCCTTGACCCAAACCCTAACTCCACCCCTGCGATACCCTATAAAAATCCCATGACCCTGCCTTTGCCTGATCTTTCATCTTCGTCCCACCCCTCCTCCCCAGGGGTAATAAATGGATTCTCGAGCTTTATGAAATGAAGACCCATCTCGTTTGTTCCCGTGCCCAGCACTGGCAGCTGCACCCTCCCTGGACACGATGAACTCAGTTGCAATGTGACGCAACAAAAGGGTAGCAGCTGAGAACTATGGGGTGTGGTGTTTCCCAGGAGCAGAAGAACGTTGCGGAGATGCTGAAACAGATTTCACAGAAACATGGCAGGAAAGTTGAATCTTCAGATTGGAAAGACTGGGATCCAACTTTGAATAGTACCAATGTTTTTGACCCTCAGACATGGAATGTTTTAGGGGACACTTTGTGGGACCGCGTTAGGCGAGGCGGCAGAGTGCTGGTGGAGCTTTTGTATTCGCGGCAGACTGTGTATGCCTTACCTGTGGCGTATGCGTCACCAGATAACTGGAAAAAGAAAGACGCTCATGGCACCGCGACAGCCATGAAGGCTCTTCAGGTGCCTGCTCCTTCATCGCCTGCTCCTTCAGCACCACTGTTGCACAAAACACAAGACTTTGACCGTAAGTCTCTCCAGGCTGTGGGAGGAGAATCGGTGGGTGGCCCCTGGTCCCTTGATCTGTTTGCATCAGGAAGGGAGCTCAACATCTTCCCCCCTGTTGGGAAGGATGAAAATTTGACAAGAAAGTTTAACAGATATGTATGCTTGGCAGAAATATTTTTGAATGTAGAATCTGAAGAAGGAATAGAAATGAAAGCAAGTTTTGATATAGAAGAAAAGAATTGCTGAGCCAGTCTTACTGGATAACTAAGAAGGCAAAGGGTATATTAGTTAGAAGGGGTTTTTATGACTTAGAGCAAAGGATAAACCCACCTGAAACAAGAAGATGTTTTTACCAAGCAGAAAGATAGCACAGGAAAACAAGTCTGCCAATGTTGCAAGTAGAAAAAAGGTCTCAGAATTTTCCACTGCAAGAAAACTGAAAAATAACTTCTAGCTTAAACTGTAACATACTAACTTTTAGTGATTGGAGAATAGTAACATGAATATGGTAATTATAGTAGTTATGATAGGCTATAGGTAAAAATTAAGGTATAGATTGGTTCTTCTGTATTAAGATGCTCAGCAAAGTATATAATGCATTGTAACCAAAATTAAAGGGTCTCTAGGCCTTCCTGCAGCTGGAGCTGACAGCTGTAGGCACAAGCTCTGTCTCCCACGACCCTGGACTGCTGTAACGTCTTGGATGTAATAAACTGCATTTTGAAGAGCTGCCTGGAGTCCCACATCCCTCATTATGGCTCTTACACCCCCTGATCGGTGGGCAGTGGTGAGAAAACAGGCTGCCACGGAAGGAGATGCAGACTTATTGCATGCCTTCCTGGTTATCTACCAATCCCACTAACTACCTATATGGGAAAGCTTGCCTTATGGTGTCGTAAAAGAGCTGCATTGCTCTGCCATAGACAATGGCATCAGTGCCCCATTCACTACTAACCTTTTGGAAACTGTGGTGAACTTGTATGACTTGGCACCACAAGACTTTAAGCAAATAGCACGGCTTATGCTGATGAGTATACAATTCACTGTCTGGATGTTGGAGTGGAGAGAGCTCTGCACTGTTCAAACTATGGACAATTTGCGGCAACCCCTGGGGCACTTTTTGTGACCTATTGGTGACGAAACTCTTATGGGGGAGGGTCAATATGTGCCAACCGCAATGCAGTCTTGGTTGCCTGCGGAAGCTCTTAGTCAGTCAAAGGAGCTCGCTCTGTTGGCTTTTCATAAAGTGCTGGATGGTGGTCTCACTACAACCTCATTTGTTAACATAAGACAGGGAGCTGATTAACTTTTTTTTAAGTTTCTAGATAAGTTAAAAGCTGCCCTAGATAAGCAAATAGGCAACATCACCATGCAAGAAATATTACTGAAGCAGTTAGCAGTGGAAAACACAAATCCTGTCAAAAGGTTTTACAGCCCCTGCAAGCCCCACTGTTGTAGAAAGGCTTAAGGCTTGTCAGGGAATTGGCGCTGCTAGTCATAATGTGACTTTGCTTTTGGAGGCTCTTGCTACGATGAGCGTTCATTCCGGATTGAGTGTTTGTTTTTTGTGCGGGAAGCTGGGTCACATGAGATGCAAATGCCCCCAGAACAAAAGAGGTTCTGGGGACTAAGGTGTATGCGCACGTTGCCGGAAGGGACAGCATCATGTAAAACAATGCTGGTCTAGATTTAATAAAGAAGGGGTGCTGCTCCCAGCTACATCAATGGGTGCTCTGGTAAACTGCCAGCGGAGAACAGGGGGGAGTTGCGCATGGATAGCAAATCAAGCCCTGCTACACTTATCCCCTCAAAAGCCTTGTGAGCATGGACAGCAGGTGGCACTGGCATGGACCTGGCCTCTGCCATCACAATAGCTCTTCAGGACAGTGATGTGCACTGTTTGCCTTTAGATGTCTGGGGACCGCTGGACTGGGGGTGCAGTGCACTTGTGATTGGTCAAGCGTCAACCACAAAGCAGGGGTTTTTTGTTCTGTCTAGATTTATAGACAGGGATTTTACTGGGGAGGTTCAGATAATGGTTTGGACCCCTGTACCCCCATGTCAAATTGTCACAGTGCAGCTAGTCTGAAGCTGCCCCCCTAAACTCGACCAGCCTAGAAACAAAAACAGGTCCCCGGATAAGGCGGTGATAGATTGGATTCAAACTCAGAGACCTTGGCCAACCCTGTTTAAGCCTAGATGCAGACACATCATTGGTCAGAGATCTGGGCAGTAAGAAATCCCATCCAATCGGCTATCTAAACCCAGGAAATTCAAACCCCCTATAAAAGAGGCAGCCATAATAAACTCGGCGCTGTTTGTTGAGGACCCTCTGTAAGTTCATGTCATTTCTGTCTCCAACCAATGACCTCTAACATAATATCGAATTTCTGAAGGGGCACAAATTGCTCAACTTGTTTATTTCCATGTTAACCCCCCCCGGTAGTTTTTCACAAGTTAGAGGTAACAGTGGCTTCGATTTCACTAGGCAGCCACAAAATCTTCTGGGCACAATCACTTTCCAGTCATAGACCCACTCTCAAATGTACTCTTTGGCATCAAAACGAGAAGCTACAAATTGCTGGTATACTTGATAGTGGTGCTGATTGTACTGTTATAGCTTTCTCAGCGTGGCCCACTCATTGGCCACTGACTCAAGCTGCTAAAGGTCTAGCTGGGGTTGGAGGCCTCTCTATTCCAAAGCAGAGTGTCAATTTTGTCACAATAGAGGGCTCTGAAAGTCACAGTGCCACCATGAAACCTTATGTACTATCACTCCCTGTTACTTTGGGGGCACAAGAATGCTTTAGCCAATGGGGTCTCGTGCTGGGAACAAATTTATCATAGGGGCCACCTCTGAGCAGCATGTCCCAGTCCTCACCTGGACGACAAATCGTCCTGTGTGGGTGGACCAGTGGCCCTTATCTCAGGAAAAGATGCAACATTTACACCAGCTTATACAAGAGCAGCTCCATGCTGGCCATATCGTTCCCACAACTAGCCCGTGGAACTCTCCTGTTTTTGTTATTCAGAAAAAGAGGGAACATGGCAATTGCTGCACGATCCTGAAAAAATCAGTAATGCTATTTTACCTATGGGAGCCCTACAGCCAGGGCTACTGTCTCCTGAAATGTTGCTGCAATTCTGGACCCTCATAGTTATTAATTTAAAATATTGATTTTTTTTTACTGTACTACTTTGTGAACACAATACCCCCGATTTACATTTTCTGTGCCTTCCATTATCTCGAGTGTCCATGCACAATGATTTGCAAAAGCTCTTGAGAACAATTAATTGGGTATTACAACTGAACAGTTCTACCCCCTTTTCCAGTTATTGAAAGGGAACCCTGAACTTACTTCCCCTCACACCCTGACACCCAGAGCAACAGGAGCCTTAGAACAGATCACACAGGTGTTAAGTGCTTGACGGGTTCGCAGAAAATTTGATGGTATGCCTGTCATTTTTTATCTTAATTTTATTGAAAAATCTTACTGTTCCCCAATTCCTATTGCCAATGCCTACACAGTGTTTACAGATAGCTCTGGAAAGACCGGGCAGTCTGTGATAGTGTGGCAAAGTAACAGGCAGTGGCTACAAGATACAAAAGCAGTTCATGGTTCTTCTCAACTGGTAGAATTAGCAGCTGTGGTTAGGGCTTTTGAAAAATTTCAAGATGAACTTAATATTGTTACTGACTCTGCTTATGTTACAGGTAGAGTGACAAGAATAGAAGAAGCTTCTATCAAGGAAGTAACTAACCCATTGCTCTTTTCTTTATTACTGTGTTTGTGTTTTGCAGTGCAGTTACGTACTAAGAGGTATTATATCCTCCACATATGTTCCCATACTGGTCTTCCTGGTCTCATCTCTGAAGGTAATGCCCGTGCAGACAAGTTAGCAGGGGCCGTTGTTGTGCCAGATGCTTTTTCTCAGGCATGTCTGTCACATGGGTTTTTTTTCAGCAGAGTGCAGCAGCTCTTCAAAAACAATTTCAGCTTACACACGAATAAGCACGGCAAATTGTGCAAGCCTTTGCCAACTGTCAATAGGTGGCACCCTTACCTGCCCTCAGAGTTAATCCCTGGGTACTCCAAGCTCTAGAAATCTGGCAGACTGATGTTACACATATCCCTGAGTTTGCTAAGTTGAAACACGTTCATGTTACATTGATACCTTTTCGACATGTATTTTTGCCTCCACACATACAGGTGAACACGCAAAAGATGTCCAGTATTACATTAATAATTCCCGTGATGTTCATATGTCTGAGACATGACACACGACAAAATCCCATTGGTCATCAGCAAACAGCACGATTTATTGTCCAGGGCTTTCTTTTATAGCCCATTCAAAACTCCCAGATTGAGACAGGTCATTGGTCTATCCATGTGCCCCCAGACCCTGATCCAATAAGATGCCTGCATCCTAGGAGAGCTCCCATTGGCTGTGAGCTTCTGTCAGTCAGCCCAGAGGCTGGTTCATGGAGCTGAGCTGGACTGCTTATTATAACTTGATTAATGCTAATACAACATCTCACCGTTTGTCTTTACTAAAAATTGTGATCTGTGCTCTGTCATCTATTTGTAGGAGTCCCTAGCAAACAGGGTGACACAAACAGCATGGTTTTAATTTGCACGACTTATGTATTAGTGAAGGTGCATTATATTGGTTTAGAGTCTGTAGGTAAGAATTTCTTAGTGTTTAGGTTACAAATCATAGCTTATTTTAACAGCAACAAGCTACTTAACTCCTAAAACTGTTGAAGAAAGTCTAACTACTAGAGAAAACAATTTGGAAAGAGAAACCTAGCAAAACAATTTGTAAACAGAAAACAGTCTGTAAACATGAAAACTAGTTTGTAAACAAAGCTGTAAGCTATATCTTAACTCTGAACTGAATTTAGAAAACCTCAAAACATTCAACTTTAGTACTGTAACAAAAACAAGCTTAACAGATAAGGCAATTCGTAAATGAATAGAGTCCTTACATGAACTGTTATTTCAAAAGTCACAGATTTCTATGAGGCAGTTATCAGTTGTTTTGGTTACATGGCTCTGTAATGTCTGTTGGAGGGACATCGGGCTGGTGTCTGTGGTTTTCAGTGTTCATTGTAATGCATTTACCTTGGTTTTTTAGGCAGCTGAATTATCATAGGATCATTGTACTGTTACATGATTCATTGTAAAACATGAGAACACGATATTACTTAAGACTAAAAAGGGAGTATGTATTCACCCCAACCTTTTTTCCCCTTTTTTCTTTGTATACTAAATAAGAATAGGAACAAAATATTGGTTTTGAACACTATTCTAGTGTAAGAAAATTTTGTTAATATGAAAACAATGCAACCAATCTACTTTTTCCCTTTTGTTAGGAGTTAGAAATTTTGTTATTCACTTTAACAGGTGACTTTAGGTTTTAAAATGATGATAGGTGGTAAATTCTTGGTTAGAGACTTTGTAGTTGAAATTTGCCTATGATGTTAGTAAATTAATATTCTGTGTATGTGTCAATGGACCTAGAATGTTAAGATGATTACATTCTTTGAATCTTCAGGTTTGATCTAGAAATAATGCAAGCAGGGCTATTAGGAATTCTAAGAGACTAATTATTAATATATATCCTATGATCTCTTTGATACACAGCAGCCCATGCCTGATATAGAAATGTAATACTTTCTTAATAACTTTAGTAAAATCAGCTACCATAGGCTTAATGATTTTGATTTTAATAAATGTAAACAGTAATGACAGATATCGTACTATGAACTCTAAGGAATATTTAACAAACAGTTGTACAATTTTGTAATTCTTTTGTGGTACCTTTTCAATATTTTTACTTTCACCATATGTTATCACTTTATTATAGTTTTTGGAATATGGAACCTTTCCAATTGTCAAAATACCAGAAGGCAGGGTGTCTGTGAAGTTTTGTTGGGGTTTGATTGGTAGAAGCTTCCTGTCTGGGCTGGAGCTGTTAGGATTTTTTTGTTTGCTTCTTCATTGCTAAATCCTCTGCTTGGGCTAGAATAAAGGGGTTTAAACGTGCTTTGCTTTGTGGGTCTTCCATGGGAGACAGTCCTATAAGCTGAGAGATCCCTGCCACAAAACATGGGTTCTGCTGCAAAGCTCTTGAGCTTTTTAGTCCCTGATCTTGTCTATGCTTGCCAGCTCAATTCAAACATATATTGCACTGGACTACCAAGCAGTTTTGCAAGCTGCTTCATATCATAGGGAGTTAATTCACTAGGTATTATAAATCAAAGCATATTTGCAACAGCAGGTGATCCTAACCCATGTTTAGCAGCTAGCTGGCATAGATCTGAGCGGATTTGCCAATTAAAGGGTATGTATTTGACAGGTGTTGTCCCATTACCTTGCACTACTGGGAATGCTGTAACTGTTCCCTCACCCTGTTGCCAGTTCTTGGATGATGGTGAGCTCATGGGTACAGAAATTAGTTCAGCTTCTTCTATATCTCCACAATCTATAGCCTTTTGTTTTACCTCTGTCCAGAAGATTACCGGGTCTCGGGTGGGAATGTTTCCTGCTCGGAACATCAAAGGGGCTGGAGCTGGCGTCAGCAGCGTTGTAGGGGCTTCCTCGCCTTGTTGAGACCTTGACTGTAGCTGCCATGGTGCTGCGGCAGTGACAGCTGCATGTCCGGGGCTGGTGCTGGGAACGAGGCTCTGTATCATGGTGTTGGAGCTTCCTGGTTCTGGTGTGCTTCCGGGTGTGACGACGTGGTAACATCCGGGCATTTGTAGCGATGTCGTCTCAGGTTCCACCCCTGTGTTGCGGTGGCAGACAGGCGTGGTTTGCGGAAGCGGGGCTGTGGGCGCAGTTTGTGGGCTGAGCCAACCAGCTCCGGGCAGGGGCGGTCCGGGTGAGGGGATGAGGGGCATGATCGGCCCCGGTGGCAGGGGTGCGGTCCCAGGGCCAGCACGGAGCTGGAGCTGCGTCATGCTCACTGGCTGCCCAGCCGAAATGGCGGTACTGTCCGAGCCCCTGCAGCAGCTGCGCAGGGCAGACACTGGGTGGCATTTTCGGGATGCTGGTATCGGACACGCCAGCTCCGCATGGCACTTTGGTATGGGCGCATCCCGCTGCCGGTCAGGACCCCGCCGCTCCCCTCCATCTTGCTGTGCGGCGGTGTCTCTCTGTGCAGGGGGGCTGCGGGGGACGGTTCTCCCAGGAACAATGCCGATGTGGGGGGTTATTCAGTGCAGCTCGGCCATGTGAGGCGGCATAGAAGTGTTTGGGAGCTGATAAACCTTCTGGTCTGGAAATTCAGGTAAGAGAGCTCATTACCAGCCGAAAAGCCCACGGAATGGTTCTCCGTGAGGCTAAACTGGTAGATTTTTTTCAGCAGACGTCAAAAACCGGTACCAGGTAGAGACCCGGGATTCTCTTCGAGAATCCTAGCCGGAAAAAACTCAAGGTAAGAAAGGTCGGGGGAAGTCATTTTCAAAGATGGGACAGAGAAAAAGCAAGGCTCAGAGAAAAGCCCAGGAAAAGCCTTCAAAAGCCCCAGAAAAGGTTCTACCTGAAATCCCAAGAGATAGTCCGTTGGGATGGATGTTAGAACATTGGGAAGACAACCCTAGGAGGGAGGGAAAATCCAAGGAGAGAATGATCCATTCTTCATCGAGAAATGGGGAGGAAAAGAGATCAGGAGGTACGTGGTCTGGCCTGTTTTCGGCACGTTCGAAATGTGGACATGCCAAACTTTATATGATCATGTGGCCGACCAGTACCCACAAGACTTGGAAGAATTAGAATATGCTGGAATGTGGAAAAATGCTTGTTCAGGATTATTCCCGATACGGGCCCACAGGCGCGCGGCAACTCGGGGCAGGGAATGGGAGCCGCTGGATAACCTCCCGCCTCCCTATCTGGTCCCTCTGCCCCAGCCTGTACAAGCTCAAGTCCCCATGCCCGCAGTTGCGGGACCTTTGCAAGTCCAGGTACCTCTGGTGCCCATGTCACCTCCAGAAGCCTCACTCCCACAGGAGCAGGCTTCAGTGCCTCTGCTCCCACAAGAACAGGCTTCGACGCCTTCACTCCCACAGGAGCGGCCCCAGCCCCTGCCACCACCCAAATCGGAAGAGAAGCAAGTCCTCCTCCTGGGAGGAGCCAGCTCTCCCCCAGCCTGTCGAACAAGACGAAGAACTAGGAAGGTAAACGTGACAGTAGTGAAGACGAGGAAGAAAAGCCCAACCTCTTCCCTTTATGGGAAGTGCCGACCGCTCCGGGAATTATCGGCTTCATGAATGTGCCGATCAATCCAGGGGACATCAGGGCTTTCAAATAGGAGATGAGGAAATTGATGGATGATCCGTTGGGGGTTGCAGAAAGACTAGATAAGTTCCTCAGAACCAGCATTTACACCTATGATGACCTTAATGCAATATTAAGGTCATTGTTTAACAACAAGGAAAGAGAAATGATCAGGCAAGCCTCAGTCAGGGACTGGGAACACAGGAACCCACAAGGGGAACGAGGGGACCAGAGATGGCCGGACCAGAAACCGTCTTGGAGCACCCAGACAGAGGAAGGTAGACAGAGGATGATAAACCTCAGAAACATGGTAATACAAGGTATACGGGAGGTGGTGCCAAAAGGGCAAAACATGATCAAAGTACTCAGAGAGCGCCAGGGAAAGGATGAGACACCCACTGAATGGCTGGAAAGGCTGAGAAAGAGCCTCCGAATGTATTCAGGAACGGACCCTGAGTCCCCAATCGGGGCGGTCCTGTTGAAAACTCAATTTGTGGTGAAATCGTGGGAAGATATAAGGAAGAAACTAGAAAAGATAGAGGGATGGCAAGATAGAGAATTACAGGATTTGCTTCGGGAGGCCCAGAAAGTCTACATGAGAAGGAATGAGGAGAAACAGAAAATCCAGGCAAAAGTACTAGTGGCTGCAGTAAGGGAAACACAGAAACAAGAACAAGTCCGGGGTTTGGCAAAGTCAGCGCCCCCGAGGAAGCAGAACTCTTCCCAAGGTAAGGACTCAGCCAGAGAAAGGATATTGAGAGCTTTTACTGCAAACAAAAGGGCCACATTTGAAGGAATTATCCGAAGAAAGTTAAGAACAAGAAAATGTTTCAGGAAGACTAGAGGTGTGTCCTAGGGTGACATTATGATGCTTGTATCCCCATTCATGTGTTCTGTTAATGTTGGATATTATGTTCTGTACCTTTAAGACTGGCTCTGAAGAGGGAAAGTTTTGTTTTGGTTTTCTTATCAGCCTGGTGGGACAGAGACTGCAGCTTTTGCTTTTTCTGCTTTTGTTTTTCGGTTTGCTCTCTCTCGCTCTTGCTTGCTTCGCTTCTGCTTGCTTTTGCTCATTAGCTAGTTTAGCTAAACTGTCCAAATTTCTTCCTGGACTGTTTCTCCTTTCCTTTTTCTGACCATTTCGAACCTGCTCCAGACTGGGACCTGGGAACACCGAGAGTTTGCACCTTGTGGCCTGCAGCAGCTGCCCCAGCGCTGGAGGGACTGAGAACAGAGCGACCACCCCCCAACAGAGACTTTCTGAATTTGTCATCTTTTTTCAGAGTGGTGTCATCCGGTATTGTTCATTTTGTGTGCTGGGGGGTGCTGTGCCTATTAAATAAACAGGTTCTTTCCACTTCTCTCCGAGGAATCCTTCCCGAACCAGTTGGGTGGAGGGACCGTGTGGGTTTGCTTACTGGAGGGGCCCTTCATTGCAAATTCTCCTCCAAATTTGCCCTAAACCAGGACAAGGTGTCAGGGGCTTTTTAATTTGGGGTCCGAGACATCCAAGGAGCCCTTGATAAAGTTGAGACTGGGACCCCACAAGCAGGAGGTAGTGTTTTTAGTTGATTCTGGAGCTGAGCGGACCACTGTACAGCAATTACCACTCAGATGCTCTATAAGCCATGATACTATGATGGTAATCAGGGCAAAAGGGGAACCCTTTAAGGTTCCAATATTAAAAACGTGGAAATAGAATCAGAGAATAAGTGTTACATTGGAAATATGTTACTGGTCAAGGAAGCAGAATACAATCTGCTGGGAAGGGATCTGATTGTGACACTAGAAATCAGCCCAGTGGTGCAGAATTCCCAGCTCAAGGTGAGGTTGTACCAACTCACTGCTGAGGATGAAGGGAGTTTGGTACACTCAAGGGGAGGCTGGGAGGTTGGACATCGAACCAATTCACATTGAAATTGAGAGGCCAGAAGACCCTATTAGGGTAAAGCAGTACCCCATTCCCATGGAAGGGAGGAGGGGGCTGAAACCAGTGATCGAAGAATTAGTGAAGAAAGGAACGTTGGAGCCGTGCATGTCCAGACATAATACCCCAATATTGGCAGTGCAGAAAACAGATGGTAGTTATAGGTTAGTGCAAGATTTAAGGGCTGTGAATCAAAGGACTAAGACACTGTTTCCTATTAAATATTAAGCCCCGAATGTTTCGGGGTGTGTCCTGCCTGGCTTCGTCTGGCCTCGCTGCTGGACCAAAGGCTGCAGCTGTGGTGTTTTCACCGCAGAGATACCTTTGGCTGGCTGGGTGCTGCAGCTGGGCGCTCAGAACAAATCCAGGCAAAATAGGAACTCAGTTTACCTTTGGTGGAAAAGGTTCGGACGACGGTGAAGAGAAAAGAAGCGGGTTCTACCGTAGAGCTTAGATCCAGAGTTTTATTGTAGCATGGTAGACCTCCGAATGTGGTAACAGCTCCCAGACAGACAGCGGCCGCATGCGCTCGTGTCCTTTTTAAGCCCCGGGGACAGGGGGAGGGGAGGGACAGGTGAGGGCCAACCAGGTGTGAGGAGGGGAGGGGGCAAGGGATGTGGACACTAGGACAAACCAATGAGCCCAGGCCTGGGGGGCATCTGCCAATCACACGACGCCTTGCTGGAAGGTGAAGATTAATGGACAGGTCCCAGGCAGGAGGGCAAAGGGGGAGGGGGAAAGGTTGGCGTACCTGAGGGGGATGGGATAGGTGAGACAGGAAATGGCGACACACTGCAACAGTTCCCCACGGTTTCAAATCCTTACACTTTGTTGAATAACGTCTCTTCAGAGGACACGTGGTACAGCGTGATTGATCTGAAAGATGCCTTTTGGACCTGTCCTTTAGCTAAGGACAGCAGAGACTATTTTGCGTTTCAATGGGAAGACCCAGAAACCAACCGAAAACAGCAATTCAGGTGGACATCTTTGCCTCAGGGGTTTGTGGACTCGCCAAATTTGTTTTGGCAAGCACTCGAGCAAGTGCTGAGTCACTTTGTACCAGTGGAAGGAACAAAATTATTACAGTATGTGGACGATTTACTGATTGCTGGTCCAAGGGAAGAGGATGTAAGGATGAGCACTATAGCGCTCTTGAATTTCTTAGGGGACAAAGGATTGAAAGTGTCTAAGTTGAAACTGCAGTTCACAGAGCCCGAAGTCAGGTATTTGGGACATTGGTTAACAAAAGGTAAGAAGAAATTAGACCCCGAGAGGGTGGCAGGGATCATTGCCCTGCCTCTTCCACAGAAAAAGAGAGAAATGAGACAATTATTGGGACTTTTGGGATATTGCCGGCAATGTATTGAAGGGGACAGTGAGAAGGTAAAGTTTTTATATGAAAAGCTAACCACTAACAAATTAAAATGGGCAGAAAATGATGAGGAGAGATTTAAGGAATTAAAAGAAGCACTCGTGGCAGCACCAGTGCTGAGCCTCCCCAACGTGAAACGGCCATTCCAGTTGTTCGTGGATGTCAGCAGTCATACCACCCATGGTGTGTTGACACAGGACTGGGCAGGGGCCAGGAAACCGGTAGGTTAGGTATCTAAGCTTCTGGACCCTGTAAGCAGGGGTTGGCCCACTTGTTTGCAGGCAATTGTAACTGTGGCATTGTTGGTGAAAGAAGCTAAGAAGGTAACCTTTGGGGCTCCGTTGGTGGTATACACGCTGCATAATGTGCGGAGTATACTACAGCAAAAGGCAGACAAATGGCTCACAGACGCTAGGTTGCTAAAGTATGAAGCCATTTCGATTCACTCACCTGACTTGGAGCTACGAACAACGACCGCACAAAATCCAGCCCAATTTTTGTTCGGGGAGGTCTCAGAGAAGTTCATACATAACTGCATGGAAGTGGTGGAGCTGCAGACCAAGATTAGACTGGATTTGGAGGAGGAGGAATTAGAAGAGGGAGAAAAATGGTTTGTGGATGGATCAGTGAGAGTGATAGAAGGAAAAAGGAAATCAGGATATGCAGTCATGGATGGCAGGACAGGAGAAGTGATAGCAGCAGGTCCTCTGAATGCGGGATGGTCGGCTCAAGCATGCGAACTGTACGCAATCTTGAGAGCTTTGAAAAGGCTGAAAGGAAGAAAGGAGACCATTTTTACAGACTCCAAATATGCTTTTGGGGTGGTCCACACATTCAGGAAGATCTGGGAAGAGAGAGGGCTGATCGACACTTGAGGATGGGGACTGGTGCATGGAGAATTAATAAGGCAAATTTTGGTGGCAGTAAGGGATCCAGAGGAAATTTCAATAGTACACGTAAAAGGGCATCAGGCAGGAATGCAGTTTCGAATCCGGGGAAACAACCTGGCAGACAAAGAGGCCAAAAACGCAGCGTTACTGATGGTAAGTACCCCGGAGATCGAAGGAACCGAGGCCCCAGAATATCTTCCACAGCCCTCCCAAAAAGAAATTGAAGGTTACAAGAAAATTGGGGGAAGATTGGAGGAAGGTAAGTGGAAATTACCGGACGGGAGAGAATTAGTGTCAAAGGGTTATACCAGAAGAATCTTAAGGAGGTTGCACCAACAAACTCACTGGGGGACACAGGCCCTTGCAGAACAGTTCTTCAAATTTTTCGGGTGCAGAGGACTTTAGGAATCGGCCAAGCAAGAGGTACAAGGATGCTTGATCTGACAGAAAATTAACCAGGCTAAGGCACGACAGGCAATGCTGGGAAGCAGACCCATAGCGTACCAACCGTTTGAAAGAATTCAAGTTGATTTCACTGAACTGCCCAAGGTGGGAAGGTACAAATTCTTGTTAGTAATAGTAGATAAACTGACCCATTGGGTGGAAGCCTTTCCGAGCTCAAGGGCAACAGCTCAAACAGTATCCAAGATACTTTTGGAGGAAATTGTACCCCGATATGGGGTAGTGAACTACATAGATTTGGACCAGGGAACTCATTTCACTTCAAAGATTATTAAGCAGTTGGCTGAGGCTCTAGGCATCCGGTGGGAACCCCCCAATCTGTGGCATCCCCAGAGTTTGGGACAGGTAGAGAATGAATCAGACATTGAAAGCGCAATTATCAAAATTAATAATAGAAACCCGGATGTCCTGGCTGAAGCGCCTCCCCCTTGCCTTGCTTAATATCAGGACTATGCCTCACTCAGAGATGGGGCTCTCACCGTCTGAAATGTTATATGGAATGCCATATGAACATGGAATGCCAGTGGGACACCCCAGGTTGGAGAATAGTCAAATTCAACCTTACTTGATAGTGATAAATAAGAATTTACAGGAACTAATGAAACATGGGATAGTATCCCAGAGTGCTCCTCTGGGGTTTGCTATCCACAAAATACGACCGGGAGACAAAGTGCTTGTGAAAGTTTGGAAAGAAGTTCCCCTCTCCCCTCACTGGAAAGGTCCCTTTCTTGTCCTTCTGATAACAGACACGGCCATTCAGACGGCGGAAAAAGGCTGGACACACGCGTCGTGGGTGAAAAAGGTCGAGCATCAGGAGGAAGCTCCTGAGTGGAGGATCGCCTCTTCCCCTGGAGACCTAAAGATAAAGCTACGCCGTCCAAGTAAATGACCGATGGAGAGTGGATAAGTTGTATACTGCCAAATTGTGTATGTTATCTCTTCATGTACTTCAAGTGCGAGTACTGTCTGGAAGTCTTTGTTATACATTGTAGAAGGGGACAGTGGCTGAAGGGGTTGTGTACCTGCTGTTTGGAGGAAGAACTTGAACTGACTGACCGCATTTTAACTCTCGCCACAAATTTAGGAATAATAGAATTGGATTCTCAAGAGTGGTATCACATATTCAAGAACGGTATAAGAGGGAAACTAGATTCTAAGGCTGAGATCGTAGAGGTCGAGTGCCAAAAATTGATCAGAGTTCCTTGCAGCGCAGATGCAGTCAAGGTATCAAGGTGGGGCGCCTTTAAGAGGAGGTATGCGGCTCAGTCCGAGAGTGAGATCCTGGAAGAATACTCTTGCTGCCGAGAAGATGGTCTTCCTCACCGCTGGTGGCACCCCAGGGGGCGCAGGCAAAGGCAGAGGAGTATGCCTATGGGGAATCCTAATGGGCCTGAGTCTAGTCGTGTGCAGAACAGCCAGTTTGCACACTGAGATCCCGTCTCAGACAGGAGGGCAGAATCCTGTTGAAGAGTGCAGACAATGCACTTGGATTGTCCAAGAGGGACAAGAAGGAGAGAGAGTCTCAGCATACCAGGCCCTGGAAGATTGCATCATGGAGCAAGGCAGGTACTGCATCATGAATGGCACTCAATCGAAATTATGCAGATTGGGCGAAGAAACATTATGTTTCAATCAAAAGGCAAGAGTTAAGGGTAGGCTGTCAGAAGGGTTCAATCACAAAATACAAAAGAGGGGTGCGGGAAAGACATCAGTCCCTGTTTGTAACCAATGCAATCGGACTGTGTCGGTCGGGCGAAAAACTGAACTGGTTTTTGTAGTGTATTATCAAGTTAACACATTGTATTATGATAATACCTGACTTGAAATGTGTTTAATGAATGGGAAAATGTACTGGGTTGGAAAGAATTTGAAATATGAAAATAAGCTCTCTCTGAACAGCGAGCCTGTCATCTTGGACCTCCTTGAGGCAAATGATGACAGGGTCTGTCTGCAATATGATAGGGCTTTCTGCTTCTGGAAAAACAAGGAAGGGATAGATCCCGAAAGCAAAATGAAGCAGATAGCTCAGGAGTTGAAGAGACAGGAGTCAGAGTTGAGGAAAAGGAGGGTGGAGCAAGAAAGGCTGAAAACTCTGAGTGAGCAATATGAGCAACTTGAGAGACAATATGCTGACTGGGGACTACCTGCCCCAGATCGAAACTTATTCATTGACCTTGTCCAGGAAATTGCCACGGAACTAGGATTGTCAAATTGTTGGATTTGTGGGGGGCTGAAATCTGCTGAGAAGTGGCCTTGGAAAGGTGAGAGTTTAACCCCAGAAGAGCTGTTGAAATGGGATAACACCTGGGTCTCTAGGATGACACAGAGACCTGAGGGTTGGGTGCTGGATCAGAGAGTGATTGGAACGATTTGTATCAGCAGGGAAGGAAAAGAATATACCGAGGTGGTTGGGTATACCCTGTGTATATCCATGTTGGCGGTAAATTCAAGTAGTAGGAGCAAAATCTGGCAACCAGAGCCTCCTATGGGATATTGGAGTCAGAAAAGAGAAGCAAATTGTGAATGGAACAATAAGATTGGACTTTGTTGGGTCAAAGGCTCCGGAGTTAACCCTTACCAATCCTTGGAGGAATTAAGAGAATATTGGAAGGAACCAGGAAGAACAAATATCAGGTGGAAAGTCCCTGACGGAATTTACTGGATCTGTGGGAAGAAAGAGTATAGTGAATTACCCCCAAAGTGCAAAGGGTTGTGCACTTTAGGTATGATACAACCTGTGTTCTTCACTCTCCCCCGATCAAAAAGCGACCTGTTAGGGGCTCCCTTGTATGAGACTGAACAGGGAGAAGAGAAGTTTGAAAAAGAAATTCCCTGCCGTAGGAGGCAGTCAGACATGGGGAGAGGAAGAATGGCTGGCTGAGAGGATAATAGAATATTATGGGCCGGCCACATGGGCACAAGATGAGAGCTGGGGATATAGGACCCCAATTTACCTACTGAACAGACTAATTAGGCTACAGGCAGTGGTAGAAATAGTCTCAAACCACACCTCAGTAGCCCTTGAGTTGTTAAGCCAGCAGCATTCTCAAGTGCGGGCTTTCGTGTACCAAAACAGATTAGCATTAGACTATTTGTTGGCCAAAGAAGGGGGAGTGTGTGGAAAATTTAATGAGTCCGAGTGCTGCATTGAGATTGAGGATTATGGAGAAACCATCAGAGGTTTAGCAGCAGAGATCAAAAAGGTGGCTCATGTCCCAGTCTAAAAATGGAATTCCATCTTGCAGGCAACTTGGTGGGACCGACTATTCGATGGGGCCTGGTGGAAAAAGATAATATTCTTTGTGATGTGTTCAGTAACCGGAGTCAAATTCCTACCGTGCCTAATACCTTGCTTTATTAGGCTGATACACTCCATGGTACAGGGCATGCAAATAGCGGCTATGCCAATGGACCCAGAGCTGGCTTCCGAAAATAGCAAGATATCCAAAATCATCAACATGGGGGAAGGTGAACAGGAAAGTAAGGGCACTGAAGTCTTAGCGAAATTTGAAAAAAAAAATCAAAGGTGATGGAAACATTTACAAATTATACCAAGGGGACCCACAAGGAGAACAGGACACAGAAAGAGTCTGAAAAGTCCCCCCTCTTCTTGTAGGAAGCCCCAAGAGGTGAAGGGTAGATTTAGCTAAAATGTAGATAATAGATATAAGGGTTGTAGTGGGAAGCATTAATTAATGTGTTTATGTAGAAGGGGAGAGCTAAAATGTAGATAATAGATATAAGGGTTGTAGTGGAAAGCATTAATTAATGTGTTTATGTAGAAGGGGAGGGACTCTAATATATGTTATAAAGTAATTCATGCTTAAGGGAAGAATGTATAAAATAAAAATTGTAAAAAGACTCTAATATCCAATAAGCCTCTGACCATGAGCAACCTGGAGACAGATTACTACATTGGAATTACGAAACTCCTGCTGGCAGCAGGAGAACAATGCCTCGTTTACTAATAAAAGACATGGCTGGCACGGAGATGGGCTTCCTCAGGAGCCATCAGGGAATACCCAAGGGTGATCATCGCTTGGTAGATATCATCAATCAAGATAACCGAAGTCACCAAGGAACATACATCTGAATACACTACTTCCCTTGACATGATAAGCACCTGCCACTACTCAGGAAACAGCAATTGTCCAGCCCTGCACAGTGAAAGAAACCTTCATGCATATGCAGGGTTACAAAAGAAATTGGGGCATCTCTGCCTCAGGCATAAAAAACTGTATAAAACAGCCCTGCTGGAAACAGCATTCATGAACAGAGGGAGATCCGGTGCGATAGAGGCCGGATCTAGGTTCACCCAGCGCCAATCCCAGGCTCGACACTGTCTCTTTGACTGTGGTTTTTGAGGACTGTATTTTGGTCGCGAAAATAAAATCTTTCACATTTATTAATTTGGATTTCTGGCTGATCATTTATAACAGGTTGATGGACAGAACTTTGGGAGGGGTTAAAGTGTTAAAAAGGGAAAACCTCCATTATGAGGGGGCTGAGCACATGGCGGGAAAAATCCTTTGCTCCCGGTGCCGTAACCTTTTTCTCTATTCAGTCTTCTGTTGCATTTTTGATAAGGTTTAATAAACCTTCCTAAACTATGAAAAGTGAGTAGCTATTTCTCACAGTATGCATTCCCCCTGAAAACACATCCGGTGTGTTTTCCTCCCCATATAATTCAGTATTTAATAGTCTTATTAAATCCCAAAAGAGCCTCCACGGTTTTATAACTCTTATTGCATTTTCATCACCTTTGGATGCTGCTGGCAGGATAATTTTACACGTATGTTTCCAGATATTAAAGTCAAAAGCAGTGTCTTTAGTTAATTTAAATCCGTAGCATTCCGACCAGTTAATTAATGCCGATAATGCTTTTTCATCATAATCTATATCCCATGCCATAAAAGAAGCCTTCCATACCTTCAAAATGGGGGTTTCCTGCTTAAAGATGAGATTTTCCATGTCTCCCGTGGGGTTTTTCTTCTATTTTCAACTTCTCCAGTTTCCTTTCCACGTAGCCCTTTGGCTGTGATTTTCTGCAACCTGTTGCAAAGCTTAATTCCTGCAGTCTTTGCTGCAGCTTCTGGGCTCTTTCAAGCCTCTTCCTTTTCCAGATTTTCTGGTTTCTCTTCCACACAGCTCTTAAGCTGTGATTTTCTGCAATCTTTGTCACAAGAGTTAGCTCCTGCAGCCTTTGCTGCCTATTTCCGGGGTCTTTCTGGCCTCTTTATTTTTCAGCTTTTCACTCCGTCTCTCTCCGCAATTTCCTTGGGTCCTTGGACTGCTACTGCTTGTCCTCACATCAGGGGGTCACCACGTATTACATTAATAATTCCTGCGATGTTCATATGTCTGAGACATGACACACGACAAAATCCTGTTGGTCATTAGCAAACAGCACGATTTATTGTCCAGGGCTTTCTTTTATAGCCCATTCAAAACTCCCAGGTCGAGACAGGTCATTGGTCTATCCACGTGCCCCCAGACCCTGATTCAATAAGATGCCTGCATCCTAGGAGAGCTCCCATTGGCTGTGAGCTTCTGTCAGTCAGCCCAGAGGCTGGTTCATGGAGCTGAGCTGGGCTGCTTATTATAACTTGATTAATGCTAATGCAACAGTCAGCATAATTTTGTGTCTGCTATTACAGCCCTTGGAATACCTGTCTCCATAAAGACCGACAATGGGCCAGCCTATACATACAAATGGATGGCTGACTTTTTCATTTGTGGAGGATGTGTCATGTCACGGGTATTCCACATTCCCCTACAGGTCAAGCCATTGTGGAATGGGCTCATAGCACTCTCAAGTCCGTGATGGTAAAACAAAAAAGAGGGAGTGTGGGAATGGGATATACCTCCCACAAAAGACTGCAGAAAGCCCTATATGTTGTCAATTTTTTGAATTGCATTCAGAACAACCAAAATCCCATCCAACGATGTTTTGGTGAATCACAGGCTCACTTAGAAAAAGCTAAGGTACTTGTTAGGAATCTTGAAAGTGAAAAATGGGAAGGCCCCTTCCCACTGATAACCTTGGGGTGAGGATATGCTTGTGTTTTCACACATTCCAGACCAAGATGGTTACCTGCAAGAGTGGTCCGACCAGCCTTGGATACCCCAGCTTCATAATCATCTTGTGGGGAAGATAAAATCTTCTGAAGTCATGTTTCTAACTGATATTAATAAAGTTTTTAGGCAATTTTGTAGGTATTTTAGGGAAACCGTCTCAGTCAAGGCTTGAGGCTCTGGCCAAGCCCTAGCCCTGGCTGACTGGGGATTATACCATCAGACCCAGGTGTTTCTGCCCTAAAAGTGTAATCAAGTCACTTTGACTTGCTAATCTGATCTTATAAAAGCTGGACCCCTGTCCGGTCGGCTGTCTGTCTCTGCCCAGACATGCGTAGGATGGTTCTGGGGCAGCCCGCGCTTCAAAGGACGAGTCTGGACTCTTCAGTTTTTGGGTCTTCAGATTGTTTATTATTTCTTATCTACAGAATTTTCTTTCTGCCCAGCAGAGGTCTGACCTGCAAGGCAACCAAGGGCACTCTGACCACCCACGGGGCGGTCGTGTCTTTTTATACTAAAAACTACGTACATCATATTTACCTTTATTTCCCAATATCTTTCACCCATATTAGCAAGTGCACCTTCACCATGGACCAATCCCCAAGTGCCAACATCACCACAGAAAATGGATGACAAGAAGAAGAAAGAAGAAGGACAAGACACGCCCTGATCCCTCCATCTTGTCTCCATAACCCCCCTGTACCAAAACCCTAAAATCTATATTTCACCCTGTAAATACATCATTCCTGCACCATTGACTCCCAAGTGACTCTCATGTCCTCAAACAGGTGGCACATCCCTAGAGGGATCAAAGTCAAGCCACCAGACACTCCTGGCAACATTCCAGGATTTCCGAGCCCCCCCAACGGTTCTCTCGGTAACTCTGGACATCCGAAGTGATGTGCTGAGTTCCCACAGACCCCCTTTCAAGGTAAACTTGGAAGTTCTCCCTGGGAAAGGCTCTCTGAGTCTTCGCTGTGAAATGGGACTCTCCAGCAATTGCAGAGTCTGGGTGATGGTAAAGTTTTTAGACAATTTTAAGTTGTTTCTCAAGGTTCTATCTGTTTAATCGCTGTCTCCATTCATGGGAAGGAGATCTGTGTGGTTACCAGTTATTGGGTGTTTTCATTTATCCCCTTATTCATAGGAAAGATACTGCTTTTGTGAGGAATGGAGCTTGTTTGGTTTAGACAGTGGGCCAAACATATTCTAATGTTAGAAGTGTTTTGTTTTATGATTCCTGTTTGTATAAAACATAAAAGAGGGAGTTGTAGGAAGAGGTGGGATGGAATTGAGCTGAAGGCTGTGGGATGCATCTGCAGAAGCACATGGCGACACAGAGAGGCTTGTCTCCGTCTGACATTGAGGGGGAAGGAGGTGTCACGCGGCAGACCCCTACAGAGAGAAGCCTGCTGGAAGGTGACTGACAGGTGAACAGCACATGATCACCCCATAGAAGGACAATTAGAACATGTGTTGCTGACGTGGTAAAATGGGATAGGTCACATAGTGAGAATTACCATGTAAGGAAATACTGTGCACTGAAAAAGTGTATAAAACCAGCTTGTTTCTTTGAATAAATGATTCAGATTCCCTGCCAGTCTGAATCTGTGCCTCAGTCTCTCATACCTGCCCTGCCTGGCTGTGAGCCAACAGCATCCCTGCCAGCTGTGGCCATAACTACACCAAAGGGGAAAGTGCTTGACAGCCAACAGAAGGCTGTTATTTGGTTTCTGTTTTTTTCTGTTTGTTGTTGCTGTTGTTTGTTTGCCTTGTTATACATACACATTCTACTCAAGAACTGTTATTCCTTTTCCCATATATTTGACTGAAAGCCCGTAATTTAAAAGTTATAATAATTTGGAGGCAAGGGGGTTATATTTTCTATTCCAAGGGAGGTTCCAGCCTACCTTAGCAGACAGCTGTCTTTCAAACCAAAACAGGCTGGAACTGAGTTTTCTTTTTGGTTCCAGACCTGCCATGAAAACATAACCCTGGCCAGTCTAGGAGCTCACTTCTCACTCTGGACAGGAGGGATGGTGGTTGATTGTCACTTAGGATGACATTGGGCTTGGCAATTCCAATAGGACTGATAAGGCCACTTGTTTATTTACAACTAAAGCCACAAAAAGACTTAATATGAGACAACAATCCTGTATCTGTATATTCCCTGCTGCCTGCTGGGCTCTTCCAGGGCAGGTTAAGGGATGCAGCCCCCTTCTAGCCCCAGGAGCACATCCAGAGAAGAGATTTGAAGCAGACACATTGCGGGCTGCTTTGTAGAAAACCTGCAGCAGGCAGGGTGGGAACATCTTTGCCATAGAATAGTCTCCAGCCTTGTGGTTAAGGAGAAGCTTTGAAACCTCTCAAGGGAAGAAAATTGAAAATGGGTCTCCTGTGTCTTGGTAGTGTGCTGTGGCCACCATGCTGTTGGGTTAAGATCAGCACTGTCCCTTTTTACCATGAGGAGATGGTAGAAACCTTTACTGCCCTTGATGCCTTTTTCTTTGGTTCTAGAAATATGAGCCAGACACAGGGTGATAAAAAGGGGTTAGCTTTATATAAGGATCCTTAGGTGCACAATTCGTCAGGTGGAAAATGCTGAAGATGCATACCCCGCATGATACATGTACAATTTTTATAGATTTTGCAAATTAGCATCTGAAAAGAATCCCCAATTAGAAGCACACTCGGTGAAGTCATGCCCCCCAGCTCTAGCACCTTCTAAATCCTCCCCCCTCAGATGAGGACTAAACTCTGTTTATTAAAAAATATGTCTGAAGAGCTGCTCTCAACCTTGTTTTCTAATGAGAAATGAAATAGCATAGGGATCCTGGAATTAGTTTTGTCTTTCTGCCTAGGAAAATACTGAAACTAAGTTACAATAATAGGCTACAGAGAGAGAAATATATGTGTAAAGAATACAGAGAATATAGAAAGAAAAAAAAAGGCAAAACTCAAGACGGCACCACCCTTGTGATGAGCCCTTCACAGAAGGGTGCTACAGGCAGAAGCTTCAAGAACACAAAGTAGAGGAACAGTTCAGGTCTAAACAGCGTTGGATCTTTGCATTCAATGCCTGCTAAAAGACTGAGGTCTTCCTGGGCATGCACAGCACAGCCTGTGGAATTGAAATTCCAGTGGAATTAGGAGGTGGCTGCCTCCTACACAGTTTTCAGGAACATGATTTTGGACTTACATGCCTATATTTTCTGCTTAGGATACAAAAGTTCTTTTCTAGTCGGCTCATACAAGCTAAATATCCAAGGCAACTGGTGCACTAGGGGAATAATCTGGGTAAATCTCAAGAAGGGCGAATGCTCAGCTGCCTCAATCCTCATCTCAGCACCAGATATGTGCTAGGCTGCCTCTGAGAGCAGTTGTTAACCTCCCAACAAAGCTGAAAACATGCATCTTATTTCCTGATACCATCAGCAGAAGCTCCCACCTTTATGCTTCCACCACTGCAAGCCCTCAGCAGCTGAGTGTAAACAGTTCCATGTGTTGGGGAAGCAGAATTAAGTAACAAAAAATGTGCCATTTGCTTTGGACTTATTTTATGAACACAATGACCAGGTAATAATTCCCACCATCTGTCAACTACTTATGTTTCACACCTCTATTCCAGCTTTCTCTGAATGTTTTGTTGTTTCTGTGATCTGCTGCTAACAAGAAGCTGCATGTGAAGGTGCTTCCCATGAAAAGGCCTGTTTCCTCCACTGGCAGTACATATAATTTGTAGAAAGCTTTCCCTTGAAAGCAAAGGCACATTTTAAGGCAGATAAATAAGAGAGCTGCAGCCACAATTAGAGCTCTACAGTTTCCAGCCATGTAAATATTTGCCATAGTTCATATATTTTCTTTTTTCCATTTGGGTGAAATTCTAGCTTCAGAGCTATGGGAGATTTTGGCCCTAAACAAGAGATTCAAAAATGGCCTCCTGCTCAAAGCATTTATACAGACAGTAAGGCATATTTCTAAACACAGAGTTAAACCCAGACTCTCGTGCCAGGGATGTGCCTGGACTACTGGCTGCTTGGGAAGTAATTTCCCTTTTTCTTCCCACTCTGTCAATTTTTTCTTTATGAGCCTTTTGCTGGAGCTGGGTTCCACTTTCAGGAAACGTTGTGGTTTTATTGAACCACTGCTTTGTCAGATTTCCCAGGCAGTTCTAATTGCAAACGCTGCCTAAAATGGGGAAAAAAAAAAAAAAAAAAAAAAAAAAAAAAAAAAAAAACTTTTTACTTTAACAAGTAATTTAAATTTTTTTATAATGGTGCAATAAATATCAGTTTTGATTTATAAACATGAATCTCTTCGGTTTTGTCTCCTGCAAATCTGTTAAACGATGTTCTTCTCTATTTTCATCCTAAGCTGCCATCTAGCTGCAGCCCTTGGGCTTGCTCCTGAGTCTGATTTCTAGTCTGCAAACAACAGTGACCTTGAGCTGAGAGTGAACAGACCGTGTGAACCGCGCACAGACACGAGGACGCTGGCTGATGCGCACGCATGTTTTACTTCCACACCTCGGGCTCGCACATGGGCGTATGCCGTCCTGACCGGTCACTCACCCCTCCCGTCGCCGCGCCTTTACCGACGGTCTCTCCGACTCTCTTCGCTCTGCGCGGCGCAGCGCGGCACCTCCGCGGCGCTCCCTGGCCGAAATTTCGCCAGGATTCTCGCGAGAGCAGGCGGCTCTAGATGCTCCCGACGCCTCCTACATTTCCTCTTCCCTGGCGCTGTCTGGAGGTGAGGACTTACGGCCGTCAGTGAGCCGTCTCAATCCGCCTCCATCCTGCTCAGGGTGCCCTGGAGAGGCGATGAGGGGGCGAGGGCTTGAAGTCTCGGTCTGCCTCAATATATTTGCCCCTTGGTATTTGCAGGGCTGGCGCGGGGGAGGACGGGTAGGGGTTGGAGATAGCGAGCTTGGGGGTAGCTGTCTGGTGTGAGGTGGAAGCAGGCCCTAGGGAGAGGCTATGGCAGTGGTGATGACTTTTTTAGGACACCTTTGGATTAAATTGTGACACGACAGTGTAATTCCTGAGCAGCTCCTGTAGTTAGTTATCGGCAGTAAGGTAAACAATCCAGGTTCTGCTTATCAGTGTTAGAAGCTTTATTATGGGGGGGGGGGGGGTTAATTGCTTTTTTTTGCAGCTGAGATCCAAAAATGGTGCGCTACTCTCTGGATCCAGACAATCCCACGAAATGTGAGTTGTTTTCGTGAATATTCGAGTAGAACTTGACCAAAGTAATTGAGATTTTAAATCTAGAAGTTCATCTTTTTTTTCTCCTGCAGCATGCAAATCACGGGGATCCAACCTGCGAGTGCATTTCAAGGTAGGCAGTGTGTGCATAGTAAGAAATGCAATTTCATTTGGTTTTGGTTTGGTTTTGTTATATTTTGTTGGGCATTTTTTGGAGGAAGTGTCTCTTATTCTGTGTCATTACATGGTTACTTAAGGGTGGTAGTGTAGGTTATGGCCTATGTTTGCTTTAGCTGCTTGTAATGGTTTTCATCCACAGGATCAAAAATAAGATAACATGTCCTAAAGCGTTTTCCCTCTAATACAAATAATAAAATACACTAGGAAAACAGTTACAGTGAATTTACCAGGAGGAATGGGGCTAGAGTGAGATGTGACATTTGTTTCATTTGTCTTACTCTGCCTTTCTGGTTGTTTGGAAGGAACATTGGGTTCACCTGCTTATGCTGCTGCTCAAGAAGTATGGCAGGGGAGGCATGCGATGTTTGGCATGAGGGCATAGGTCCCTCTGGAAAAAGTTTAGGTGTGGCAGTAAATCCAGGACACGTTTGAGTTAACCATGAAACCAAGCCTGAGCAGATGCTTTTCTGCTCCATAGTGGTACATAATTCATGTGAAAAGATATTTCAGTTGTCTTGATTTGCTTTTTTACTATGATCAGGTAGGATTATAGTTACTCTCTGACCTGCATTTAATGTCTTAAGCACTAATACTTTACCTTTAATTTTTCTTTCTTTTCTCCCCTTTATAATTCACTTACAGAGATATTTAGATTGTTTCTATCTTGTGTTCTCATCACTTCCTCTGAGGTGCCATATCTGACATTTTAGTAGGAATTTATCCTTCAGGCTCCTGCTTCTTTGGATTAGTGACCAAGGAGGAGCTATGAAAAGTATAACTACTCAAATTTTTTTGTTGGTTGGAAAGATCTAGGCATTAGGTAAAAAACAATCAAGGTGTGTTAGAGCTGCAAATTCAGTAATGGCAGTCACACCAAGGGTTAGAAAAGTAGGTAGCAAAAAAAAAAAAGTGTTCTTAATTATTCTTCATTCTTAATTTAGGCGTGGAGCTTTTTTATATGTGTGAGTGCTTCCTTTAAATTGAGTTTGTAGCAAAAATAATAGGATCCAGGACAGAGGAGTGGTTTTGCTCACATTGTAACTTGTACAGATGTGTTAACAACTTCACTGTACTCTATATTGCTAGAACACTCGAGAAACTGCCCAGGCCATCAAGGGCATGCACATCCGCAAGGCCACCAAGTACTTAAAGGACATCACATTGAAGAAGCAATGTGTTCCCTTCCAGCGCTACAACGGGGGAGTCGGTAGATGCGCCCAGGTGAGGCTCAAGATAAAAATGTGAGAAGGATGCTGTGTCTGGTTAAGAGGAAAAGATGAATTTGAGATGGTATGGAGAATAGTGTGTCACTGTTGATTATAACTTTGTATTAAAATATAGAATCATAGGATGTTTTGGGTTGGAAGGGACCTTAAAGATCATCTAATTCCAGCCCCCCTGCCATGGGCAGGAGCACCTTCCACTAGACCAGGTTGCTCAAGAGGGAGAAAAGAGTTGCTTTTAATTCCAGTACAGCATTGCATCTACTTGCAGTGTCAAGTAATTGATCAAATTTAATTGTTTTGGTATGCAATCTTTATAGAAGGGGATGTAATGGCAAGTTAATGGTGCCTGAAGGGTAAATTGTATTGTACTGGGACAAAAATGGATTAATTGTTGTCTTCTTCCAGGCCAAGCAGTGGGGCTGGACGCAGGGACGCTGGCCCAAGAAGAGTGCAGAGTTCTTGCTGCACATGCTCAAAAATGCAGAGAGCAATGCTGAGCTCAAGGTAGGCTGTGTCAGTATTAGTGAATGCAAAGTGTTCATGTTGTGCTGTGTGTCAGCACTCCTGAACTGGGTGTCTCTGACATGGAAAGCCAGGTAATGCCTGCTTTGTCAATGAAACTGAATTGTATCAAGGTGTTGATATACTCTTTGTTTGAATTAGGCTGTGTGTGTTTTTCAAGTTAAAATGGGAGTAATAATTTTTCACTGGGAGATAGTTTGCATGTGGTTATCAACTGTTTAAGTGGTGTTTAGGTCTCCTAAAAACTACAAAACAAAGCAAAACGTGAATTCTTGGTCAGTTTGTATCTTTGTAATATACTTAGTCCTTAATTTAGTAATTTTGATGGCAGTGGTGACTGTTCACAGTTACTCCAAAGGTGTCCTTTGGAGTAACTGTGAAATAATTGTCTCTTTCTGAGCCATTGGCATAATTTTAAATAAATTGTGATGGGAGGTCTCTGTTTTTCTGACTTTGGAGCTTGCTCAGTTCTGTGACACTGCAAAATTCAGGTGTTTTATTTGCCAGCAGTGGTATGTGTCTGGGGAGGGGGCGTGATTATTCAGAATTTTGCTGTGGAAACTATTTATTTGAAGACAAAAAACAAGTCACAAGTTTTATTCCTCTCCCTGCTAGGGTCTTGATGTGGATTCTCTGGTCATTGAGCACATCCAGGTCAACAAGGCTCCCAAAATGCGCCGACGCACCTACAGAGCACATGGTAGGATCAACCCCTACATGAGCTCCCCCTGCCACATCGAGATGATCCTCACTGAGAAGGAGCAGATCGTTCCCAAGCCAGAGGAGGAAGTTGCTCAAAAGAAAAAGGTAGAGCATCATACCCTTAAGTCCTCTTTAATGTCAGCAGCAGGAGAGCTGAGTGTTCATACTTGGCATTTTTCAGGCAGAAGGGTTGCTGTGATGACTATCTTAGAACACTTTTGGAATACCTATGAAAAAACCTAATAAGTTCTTTCTGAGCAACCTCAATATTTATTGTGAACACCACATAGATAACTGCAGAAAATGATTTTCAGGGGTTTATATAGTACAGGGAGTTTGTTCTTCCCTTCCTCAGTCCATGTGTGTGAAACTGGGATGTGCTGCAATAAAATTTAAATTGCAAGCCTGTAAGCAATGTAGTACTTGTAGGGACACTTATGTGTGTACAAATATGATCAGTGAATAATTTTGTAAACATGTAAACAAATTTCTAACAGTTCTCAGTACCTTCAAAAGATAACTAAATTTATTTGTAACATGTTTTGAGAAAGTGTTTTCTCATTTTGCCATTTTCTCATTTCTGTGTTTGTTTTTCAGATATCCCAGAAGAAGCTGAAGAAGCAAAAGCTAATGGCCCGGGATTAAATCTGCTCTGCCAGATGTACATAAATAAAATGAGAAAGTTGAGATTTATCCTGTGTGTTTCTCTGCTTTGGCTTCAGCAGGGTGCTGCTGTGGGACAGCCACAGGCAAGTGAGCACAGTAGCCGGGATGCTTGTTGTTGCAACGCTGGGGATGTTGTTGACTTACCGCTATTATTCATATATAAAGCGAGATAATTTGGAACACACGCAGGCATTCACTTTCCTTGCCCCACTGTCCTGGCCCGTTCGGGGCGCCTGATGGTGGCTGCGGCCGGAACGCGGTGGCTGGCGGCCACCGCCGGGCGCTAATGCGGCTCCTGGGGGCGGGGCGTCGGCCACATGACGCGACGCCGCCTTCTCCTATTGGCCGCGAGCGAGTCGGAAGCGTGGGATTGCTTCCGGTGTGGTAGAGGAAGCTGCGACTGTTGGTAGAAGCGCTGGATAGGTGCCGACGGAGGTGAGTGTGGGGCGACCTCCCCCAGGGTACTTTCATGATCTGCCGCTTCTCTGTCTCGGCTGGGGGCTGCCCTTCTATGGGCCCAGAGCGGCTCCGTTAACCGGGAGCTGACGAACCCCGAAATGTGACAGCCTATGTTAAGGTGTGGAGCCCTTAGGTTTCAACTCGTGTTTGACTGAAACTTCACCGATTCGGAAAAATATTTGTGCTCCCGGCTTTAATTCAGCGGGAGAGGGAAACGCCACCGCAGGGGGTTTGTTTGTTTGTTTGGTTTGTTTGGTTGGTTTTTTGGTTTTTTTTTTGTTGGTGCGTTTTTGGTTTTTTTCCTTGCTGACCAAGGAACAGAGCATCACCGAATCACAGAAGAAACTTGTAAACGGTATTTCACTCCAATAGGACAGGTGTTATACTTCCAATGGCTTGCTTTTACATCTGGCAGAGGTACGACTTATTTTTTGGTCTGAAATCTTCACAGAAACTGGCTGCAGAAACACGTACAGTTGGCTCAGAAGGCCAGCCTGGGGTGTTCCCTCCAGCCACGTTCTTTAGCTGGTGGATGAATTCACAAGATATTGCTGTAAATTTTGTATCTAGGAAGTTCTGGCAGAGAAAGTATCTGAATTATCTTTTTGAATGGTTTTAAAGGATTAACTCATTTGTGTTCTTTTGACTGAAGATTTCTCTCTGACTTCATAAAGTAGATCCTGTAAAACTATATTTGAAGCAGCCAAAGCTACACTCTGAAGTAATCATCTGAAAATTGATATTTTGTTCTTCTACAGGGCTAAAAATCTTTAGGAAAGCTCAAAAAAAGTTAAACTGATCCCAGATGAAGTGTGCACATCTGTCTTCATTCTCCATCTTGGAAAGCTTTTGTTTTGCTTCTTAATGTAAGAATTCAGATAGCAGCCTAGAAAGGTGGAATGTAAAGGGCAAAGTTGCTGCTGTGCAGCAGAGTGTATATATTGCTCAGCAGTGATATATATAATATAATACAATATATATTGCTCATCAGCACTGAGAGGGACAGCTCTAATCCTACTTAACTGCTTTCTCTCCCAGTTGAACTTTTCTGCTCCTGTGCTTTGGTTTTCCCCTTTTTTTCATCACAGACTTCAGGCTCCTGTTTTTGAAGAGTTCCTCCTGGTTTGGGGAGAGAGGGAAGGATTAATTTTCTAATCATTTGGCCAGTTGTATGGGATTGGTGTGGGATCAAGTGATTCCTCTTGCACAGGAGGAAGTAACCCATATTTTGCTTCTCTCAAATCTTGACTGGGATTCTCTTCCCCTCCCACTGACTTGCCCTTCAGTGATAGCCAGCCATTGGGTAGATTGGAGTCCTGTTGTCTAATTTCACCTTAAATAAAAAGGGAATATGAAAAGCAAACCTTTTGGACCCACTGTTATAATATAGTAAGAACTGGGCTAATATCTGCAGCTTGCTGCTTAAACTGTTTTTGTGTGGTTTAAGCAAAAACCTTTATTTTCTGAATTTGTTTTTCAGAGTTGCAGCTGTAGAACTGATGAATTAATAGCAAGCTTTTTTTGTTAAAATATCAAGAATGTTTTCCTTGTTGAGAACTTTATAAAATTGAAACACACAGCATTTTTGAAACATTAACAGCTAGTCTATAATTTAAGAATCTTTTATGTTTGAATATCAACTAAAATCTTTCTTCATTATTTAAAGACACTTTTTTTAGCTCATGGCATACAAACAGTCATCCTAAGTTATTTTGGTTTTTTCCTCACCAGCTTTGTCACAGAACAAGAGGAAGCTATGGTGTGCATTCCTTGCATTGTCATTCCGGTCCTCCTCTGGCTCTACAAGAAATTCCTGGAACCCTATATCTATCCCATTATCGCACCTTTAATTAAGCATGTGTGGCCCAAGAAAGCTGTGCAAGAAACAATAGCCACAAAACAAGGTCAAGGAGGCAGCAGTGGAAATCCACAGGCACCTTCAGCCATGAAAAGAGATCAGGAAGATGAATCTGGAATTTATAAAGTAAGATTAATGCATTTAGCTAACCAGGGAAACTACAGATAAAGTACCCAGCCATAGTTAAGTGGGAGCACAGCAAAAGAGTAAATCATTGCATGTTTTTAGACATTTTTGTGGCTATTTTCTTATGAAAGGGAATTGCTGGTACTGAGCCAACTAGAAATATTTACTTCAAGACAGCTTCTGGTAGGTCTTGGAAAGATAGGAATTGCACCTGTTTTCTGAAACAGCTTAGTTAATTTTTTTTAATGACTGGCCATTCTTTCAGAGAATAAAAAAGAGAAGAAAAAAGTTTAATAATTGGTACATTACACCAGATACATGAAGCAGAATTAAAAAAAACCCAAAATACACTCTTTAGCCACCTCTGCCTCTTGTAATGGAGGAAAATGTTTAGTGCATCTAAATCGTGCATTTATTATTTATCTCTTCTATCAAAATGCAGAGATTTATATATCTTGACTCTGCCCTTGTTCCCCTCCTGAAGTAATAACTATTTGTAAAGCTAAAGGGACACCAACACTTTGGTTTTTTGCTGCAGATTTCATAGATCACTGGCCCTGCTTCTAAAAGTCATTTTCATCACCAGCTGTTACTGTCCTGGGTGTGAAGTCCTTTTTTAACATCCCATTTATCATGCTGTCTTTTATTTGCAGTTTGAAAGCAATGGTGTTGCAATTGGAATTGCCACAAAGAGGTACACAAAAGTTTGTGACAAGAAAATGGATTAAAAGAATTCAGTCCTAAGGATTTTATTCCCTTGTGTCCAATATGAACTGGTGGTATTTCTCCTCTCATGCTGAGACTTTTCTTCTTTGTGTGTTTTAGCTGAATAAAACCCCTTATCACTTACAGGAGAGAGTTTCTTTTGCCACAAAAACGGCGGCTAGCACATTAATTTAAAATGTTTGAAAAATCAAGTTCTTCTATTTTCCTCACTGGAACTGCTTTTCATCTGTGATCTATTTGGTGTGATTGGAGTTTATGTTTAATAACTTATGAATAAATCTAGCTTTGAAAAGGTAAATGTATCTTAGCATCTTAATTTAATTAACTGCTAGTGTAATCTTTCAGGCTTTCACCTTAAAAGCTATGGCAGTTCTTGACCTTGCTTAAGAATTATGGATTGCATTGTGGTGACAGAAGTGTCACATTTAAATTATGAAGAGTTTAGATTTTTCATGTCAAATCTGGAGATGAGCTAAAGGAGTTACGCTATATGTAAAATTAACTTACTAAAAGCAGAAAGTCTTGATATCATACTTCCATTAATAATTTTCTTGGAAATATTGTACCTTTCTTTCCTGAAGCAAAGCAGCAGAGGCATGATGGAAGAGAATTGTTGCTTTATATTGTGTTGCAGTGGTTTAGAATGTTGCAGACCTGTCTTTCATAAAAACCCCACCCTCCAACTAAAATCTCTTTAACATGCTTGAGGAATTTGAATTATAATAAACCAGGATTTTATTTTTAAATAAGTTGCTTCATAAAATTGTCCTTAGGCTTCTGAGCTATAAATATATAAAGTGGTAACAAAGTTTTTGAAAACCTGGAGACAGGCCCCAGGCAGAAGGAGACCATAAAACTACTGACTTCCTAATAATAAAGATCAGCTTTGCCTCCTCCTGAGAAGATGCATTCTGCTACTGACCTACATTCCAATTGTGAAACGTTTTAGATGTCCCTGTGTTTAGTAAGGAATAAAAATTAATTCCTGCTTTGTCCTCTCTGCCAAAACAGAGTACTCTTTAAAAGATTCAAAACCAAAACAATTTCAGCAGTTTTGGATTGTTATTTAAGATTTATTTTCCCTAAAATCCTACCTAAGATATGTCTTAAAAGGCTATGCTATTTTCCCATTGTTTTTGATCTCTGTATCGTTGGATATTTTGCCCACGTTGTTGCAACAAATTTTACCTTTACCAATGAGAACTTCACCTGGTAAAAGGTAGGTGTAATCTTTGCTAGGGTGGATTGGGTTTTCTAAACCAATCAACCCCCATCTCACCCTAAACAATAAGTTCCTCTGCTACCACTACTCTCACAGTTCATGCTCTAAATCTGAAAACTGGGAACTTTCTAAGGGTCTGGAATCACCTTGCAATGAGAAAGGAGTAAACTGCCTGAGAAAGTCACTCCCATGTATTTCAAATGGCTGTAGAAATGGAGATTGATGGCAAGTGTGCAGCTGGACAGAAATACGTGTTCTGACATTGTGAGGATATCTGAAAAGATTGTCCCTTCTGCTGTGCTTCCTGTCCCTGGGCAGGTAACCTCAGCCACTGTTTTAAAATGTTGGGCATCTCATAAACAGGCCAAAATTTTAGAGTATGTTCACCCCTAACAGATGTGAGCACAACAAAAAGTAGAGCAAGAGCTGTACCAGGGCTCCTTCAATTTGTAAATGTATGCAGTCAATTTAGAAAGTGTACATAATTCATTGAGTTATTTAGGATATTATTATACAAGGAAGTACAACAGACTAACATGGGAAAATGAAGTGTATAGTAAATTAGACTGTAGGGTGAACTAGGCTTCTAGCAGTGTGCCAGCCAGCACTGTAAACACCAGGCCTACTAAAAAGACTGCAAAACAAACCAGGCAGATAATGTGAGTAAAATTATACCATTTTGTGCTTTCTGGAATGAGGTTTCAGTACTTTTATCAGCTGCAGTTAAATTCTATCTTGAGTATTCTGCATCACGCAACTTTCTTGAATAAGATAATTCATTGGAAGTTCTGGCAGATTGGTGTTGCAACTCTTCTGTTCCTATTATTTTCCAAAAATAGCTCAATAATCCTATTGTGTTGTGAATAGTAAAACAATCAGGTGAAAGCAAAGGAACTGCCTGAGCCTGATCATCTGCTGGGATGCAAAGAAGTGGTCAAAGCCTTGTTTAAGAAAAATAAGTAGACAGAAATTAAAGAAATAATTACATGAGAGAATAATTGTCCTAGGGTGACAATTTTCCACTTCTCCCCAAGGAAATTTTTTCCCGAACCAGTTGGGGGGAGGGGCCGTGTGGGTTTGCTTTCTGGGGGGGGGCCTTTTGGAGGTTTTCTCCCAAATTTGCCCTAAACCAGGACAAATAATATATATCAAATAAATTGAATTTAACTGAGAAAATTCCCATATTTTTGTTACTCACTAAAACCAAGATTTACAAAAGGGCTTAGGCACATAATGATGTAGCAGCTTCATTTATACCAAAGACTTTTAGAAAATTGCAGATTAGGCATCTTTAGGGCTCAAAGTACTTCTGCAAATCTAGTCCTAAGATCTTCAGCACTAAAGCTGTCTGGTTTTGTTTAAATACTATTGAGGAAGGATCAAAAAAATCAGTACTTGAAAATAGTTGAAAAATAATTCAAATCAACTAATTTTGAACATATTTTTTATGGGCAGGTCTAAATGTCATGGTACCTTCCATGTGTTGGTTTGCAAAGGTAGCTGGATGCCAAGGACCTAATTTAAATACATGTTTTAGAAACTGCAAGTATATGCAAAAAAATCTTAAAAGTTGAGAAAGTTTTATGTTGCTGATTATTGTCATAGGCCTGATTCTGAAAGCAAGGAATTGAACATGATCAGCCCCTAAGGATGTCTAAACTAATAATGAATTCTGCACAAAATTATCTTTATTCAGATGTGTTCATACAACACATTTAAATTCTCCCCACAAAGCTGATCTAATGACAATATCTTAGTTCAGAAAGACAGGTGTCTGCTAAGGAAGGCAAGAGCCTCCCCTGAAATGGAAAATATAAACCCCCTCCCTCAGAATTGCTATAAATTTTAAATTAAGAGGCTCTCAGGCAAAAAATATGGGAGCAGCAATAACAGTTCTTTATTAGGGGAGAAAATAAAAAAGATAAAATAAACAATGCAGTAAGCCAAAACAACACTGAGAGAGTCAGAACACAACCTGACACCCTGTTGGTCAGGGTGTTGGTAGCAGTCCAATTGAAATGGTGGCTGCAGTCCTCCTGGAGTGTCAGATGTGGTTCTGTTGGAGCAGGGATCCTGTAGAAAGGGTGTAGACTTCCTCTGAAGATCCAGTGGAAGAGGCAGCTGTTCCACTGAGAAATCCAGTGGAGAAGCTGTTCTGGTGTTCCAGAATCTCAAGATTATATCTGGGTAGGAATGCTTGGCTCCTCCCTCTGGTGGAGCATCTCACAATGGGATGCTATAGTTCTTATCAGTCATGCAGTGACATTCAATAGCCTATTAGCAGATGTCTCTCCCGAGGGAGGATTAGTTGTGGAAGAAATAAGGAAATCTGCCCACTTAAAAGAAGACAACTGCCATACAGATGGCAAATAGAATACAATTTGCTTGGCAATCCAGGACAGACAGTAGTACAATTTGTTTTTATTACTGAAATATAGCAATCACACCCCAGCCTTCTGGGAGCTTTTGGGCATGCCGCTAAGGTTCAGTCCTTGGAGTCATTCCTTCTTGATCTCTGTACAATGCAGAATTTTATTGCTGAAAGAACAGTTGTTTCAGAGGCTGCAGGTAAAGGAAATGAAGAAAAAATTAATTTACACTTAGATTAACTAAATCTGCATTCAGTGAGAAGTAATTCTGTTGCATTAATCTACCTAAGACATGAAAGTAGGGATCATCTTCCTTGTGCAGTTTTCTCATTCTTCCAGCCACTCCCAACTGAAAATCAGCTAGTTTCGTTGGGGGCCCAACTTAAATGCCTCTATGCTTCCAGGTGAGGTTGTTTGAAATTATATAACCATCCTAATTAATTTTTCTAATTAATTGTTTAATTAACTTTTAAATTAATTGTTTTAATCACTATCAGTGTATTAGTCTTAAGCAGTGTAATTTTCCACTTTAGCCAGCACGTAGCTAAGCTTTTCCCACAGAGTGCTAGAGTGTGGTTATTAGACTACTGAAACTTTAGGTTTTGCTAAACTAACCCTGACAAGCTTCAGTGAACAAAGCCTGGGAGAGCTAAAGTCTGAACACCTGGAATCCAGAATATATAGCCCTCCAAGGATATGTTGAAGTAACCAGAAGATAAAGAAGAGACTAACAAAGACAATTCATTATCTGCTGGAGACTCCCTGTCTGGGAAAAAGATAATAAAAAGAGCGAAAAATGTGGACTAATTAGCACGAGAAGTGAGAAATCAATAACCAATAGAAGACAGAATACTAATTAATGAAGAGAATTATGTAATTTAGAACCACTGAACATTAATTTCTTTGTTTGCTAAAAATGTATAAACAAATGAAAAGTTTTGAAAGTCGTGTGCATGTAGGTGGAGCCATCCCTATGCACCCTGGCCAGAATAAAGTAATGCCTACTCCCTAATACTAAAAAAGAATGTTAGAGACTTTAATTTATCCCAATGTTTTTGGTGAGAATTTTTGGTGAACCAGACGGGACAACTGCTTCTGACGTGCCACGGATTCATGGGATTGAGAGAGGCTTTAGCATGCACCAAAGGTTTTTCAGGGAGGTCCTCTAATCTCCTGATCTAGTGAGTTCAGGGCAAGGCCCCATGGCTTTTATTATAGCATTACTGAAGGCATAAAAGCTATACCTAACCATAAGCTGCAGTTGAAAATCGCTGCAGAAATTGAGCTCTATAATACAATTGGGTTATAAAAGTGGTGATACAACCGTAAAAAAGGAGTGTGATATTTGGGTTATAAAAAGGAATCACTAGTGACGATATAATTGGCTATTTTCTATTAAATATAATTGTAAAACTGTGAGTGTCAAAGGGTGTGGGTTTGAGTCCTACTGTCTAGTTGGAAAACTATATGAGCAAGAATCAGAAGGTGCACGCATGGGTTCAAGTCCTACTTGCCTTTGCATTAGTCGGACACAGTGCTGCATGCACATGAGCCACCTTGTAGAGAGGTTTGCCAGGTGTTCTGCACCTATTAAAACCCTATGATAAGCGTTAATGCCTGAAATGTAAATTATTTTGTAAATGTGTGTTACAGTATTCTTGAGCCTGCCTGACTTGGGGATGCCCGTATGTCGTGAACAGCGGAGGAATTGCAGCACACAATATGCGTGAATGACAAATCCCCAAGGTTTATTGAAAACTCACACATATTTATATTGGTGTTAATGAAGCTTATACATATTGCAAAAGATGAGCTCATTATTGGTTAAAGCACACTTAGATCAACCACACCTACTTCTATCTTCTAATAATTATTTTGCTTCTATGTTTGCATTCTTCTAGCTTCTCTACCTAAGATATCTACATTTTCTGGCAAGCGATTTTCTCCCCCGTCTTCCCGTTTCAGCGAAGGTCACTATGACCTTTGTCAGTGATTGGACACCGGTTACATAGTTCCCAGCTTGTTTCCCCTATCCTTATCCATCGGTATCACATCGAAATGTCCTTTCTCAGCTAACCAATTATCCAAAAAGCTCTCTACATTTCCCCCGTTTTTCTGTTGAACAAGCATGGTTTGATTAAATGTGGTAGTTATCATCTTTCGCACCATATTCTGCAAGCATATACAAAAACAAGGCAAAACTAATATTAACAACAAAGCTACAATAGCTACTACAATGCTAACCTTAACAATAGAACGTAACCATGATCCTAAGTTTAAAGACTTGAGCCATCCATCAATACCAAGGCCTGATTCTATCTGTAAGTTCCCAGTTAATCTCCGTAACTCAGAGAGCTGAGAGTGTACAGACTGTGCATGATCAGAAAGATTCATGCAACGCATGCCCTCAAATTCATCACAACCATGGCCTTGTGCAAGTAAGAGAAAATCAATTGCAGCTCTATTTTGAAGTGTCGCATGGCGAATAGAATCTACATCAAGCAAAAGACTAGAAATCGCTAAAGAAGTTGCATTTGTTTGTTTAGCAAGCCAACACCCTAACCTATTTAAAATAGCATGAGCACCTGCTGCTAATACCCCTGGAGTTAAGAAAGATGCTGCGATTATGGCCGCTGGGGACCAAAACTTTACATTGTCCCGGCAGTCAGCTGCAAAAGCATGAGCCATTCGTTTGCCTCTACGATGGCGGCGGCTCATGTTTATTATCGTGGACATGTTAGGTGTAAGTAGAGACAGCCGTCCAAGTGTACATGGTCCCCCGTGCAGCATTGATGAGATACCGGCCCAAGCACGGTCTCCACATATCAGGAAATATCCCGCTGGCAATTGAATAGGGTCATTTGATGAGACTGATACTCTCTTTGTTGTATAATTGCACTAGGCCGATGCATTCTGGTAGATAGCCATGCTAGAAGTTACAACATTAGAATGGTTTCTGACTGACAGCAGGCTTCTATGGTTAAAATGAATGCATGCATCTGCCATCACTGACCCTAGCAACTCTAACTCTTGGGGTTCCTGTGGTGCTATAGGAAAGTGGGAAATCCACTGATCCCAATTATCCACACTTGTCCTAGCATTGCTGACCTTACAAGTTGGTACATGTGAAGGGCACGGCCAGGGATCTGCTGGTAATCCAACCAAACAAGTTGTGAACGGATTGCCAGGAGACGATAATGACAGGCAAATAGTCTCCTGTTTAGTTAGGTTTGCCAGGGTGACCCATATGTTAGTCTTGGGCTGAGGTGGGGCCCATGCCTGATGGTCTACACTGTCCCCAAAAGAAGCAAAAATTAATAAAGCAACAACATAAAGTTTCCATCCCATCTTGATTTTTCCAGGCACCCTTTTGGGCCACTCGGCCATCATGTCTGTCACAAACCCTTAAGAATATCTCTTCTTTCTCAGCTTCAGCTTCTTTAGGCTCTTCAGACAATCCTCCCACACTTGGTTGGGATCCTGACCTCCCAAAATAGGACCTATCACGTTCGACTGTGACAGAGGAATATTTCTACCACACTTAGTCTGCAAAATACAGGACCGAGATATCCCCAAAACACGTTTGACTAAATGTTGTATTTCCCACCTAAACCATGCAAGGATTTTCTGTTCTGGGGACTCATACAATTGTAACCCTTGGCGGCCAGGTAGTCCTGTGAACAATGTAAGATCTCTCTGCCAAGAGTTAAGCCGCCAATAGAAGTTACAGCTTTCACACCACAATTCAGCTAATCGGGTTTGGTGTACCCACTTAGTTTCCTGACAACCTCCACAGAAAAACAGTACCCATGCAGTACAACGTCTATCTTGACACTTAATACAAGCTAAACCCCTAGGCCCTTCAGATTCAAAATCAGAAAGCATCGAATACAAGCTTAATATGTTATCAAGAGATTTGCACCGATCAACTGCTCGATCGATGGCAGCATCACACTGTCCTTTCAGTTTGAGAAGTATCGGTCGAAGGATGATCAGCAGCTTCGTCTCCGCCCGCTGACGATCCTCTTCGCTCAGCTGATTGAGGTGTTCCATCAAACACAGCTGCTCGGGTCCATTTAGCAGGTACCCACAAAGATCCTGTAGGAGTAGAAACACAAAGATATCCGCGGCCCCAATATAACACCTTAGCAGGACCTTGCCATTGTCCTGTCTTGGGATCCCTGTATCTCACCCATACATCTTTCTTTACACCATCTGTTTCATGTACATAGTGACGAATCACAGCAGGAACCTTATTTTCCCCAAAAACACACAGGTGGTTCAAAACAAACAAACACTTTAACAATCTCTCTTGTGGCTCTCTGGTATCCATATATTTACTCAGATATCTTTTCAAGGTACCATTTGCTCTCTCCACAATCGCTTGCCCTGTAGGAGAATTGGGGAGGCCTGTTATGTGTTCTATCCCCCACATCTGCAGAAACTGCTTTATTCTTTTGCTACAGTAAGCAGGCCCATTACCTGTCTTGATGCGCTGTGGCACTCCCATTACTGCAAAACAACTGCTGAGATGTCTCTCTACCTGCCCTGCTTTCTCACCAGTCTGTGCTGTGGCCCATATAAAATGACTGTAAGTGTCTATGGTAACATGTACATACTTCAACCTCCCAAACTCTGCCACGTGTGTGACATCCATCTGCCAGGTCTCATTTGTGCTCAGCCCTCTTGGGTTAACTCCCAGACCTAAACCACAGCCTCCATTATGATGACTACATATAGGACAGGCTTTGACTATTGCCCGAGCCTCCTCCATAGATATCTGAAATTCTCTATGGAGGCCCTTTGCATTCTGGTGGAACATGGAGTGTGCCTCTCTGGCTATGGTTTGTTTGGGAATCGGAGTTGCTTGTGTGATTGAGACTAATTTATCTGCTCGCATGTTACCTTCTCCCAGACCAATATCCCATTTGTGACTTCTGATATGGATAACACAGAAGGAATGCTTTCTTAGCTTAATTGCTCTCTGCAGTTGCATAAACAGCTCATGTAACCTCCTGTTCTGAACCTCTTTTATAGAGGCATCCTCTATTCGCTCACACACGCCTGCAACATACAAAGAATCTGTTACAATGTTAAGAGGTCCAGAGAAATGCATCATGGCCCATACAACAGCCAATATCTCCATCGTTTGCAAAGTGTCCAACTCAGTAGCTCGGAGTATATGATGATGCCATTGTCCCTTTTCTCGCCAGGTCACTGCAGCAGTTTTGGATTTTCTTCCTGCATCTGTGTAAACAGTTATAGCATCCGATAAGGGCTTTAGTGATCTTTTTGGGCATTGAATCCAACCCCATTGTCCTATCACGACCCTTTTTGAGCAAATCAGCTAAAATCTCAATTTTCTGAAGAAGGGTTTTATGTTGTTGAAGTGGAGGAGATATCCATTCCAAGGCCCATATCTCCCCCGTTTTTTCTGTTATGCTGAGTAAGTGCACCCAGTAAAAATTTTTGTCCACACCAAACTGTCAGCTGTACAGGGAGATCAAGATCACGTCTCCGAACACTGCCTTGTATAACACAGTCCAATATCTGCTGCAGTGTCTCGAGGATGAAGAGCAATAGTAAAGAAGCAGTCCTTCAGATCAATAATCAAAAGTGGCCAGTCCCTTGGCAGCATAGCCGGATTAGGTAAAACAAATAATCTCATCATTGTAGCCGAGGAACATCCTAAAAGCAAAGCTCCCATAGGTAATCCATTAATAATGAGTGGTCCCTTTACCCCAGTTGGAACCTTTTCTGGGTGAGTAGTCATCAAGGTCACTGTTGCTGCGGCTGCGAGGTCCAATCCAAGGCTCCCGGTGGTGGCGGGCTGGAGGCAGGTTGAGCCGAAGTGGTGACAGCTGCTATTTGTGTCCGGGCGCAGGGAGCTGGTGGCCGGGAAGCAGAACCGCGCCGGGCAGCCGCGGGGCGGGCGGACTCACCGGAGCCCGCTTCCCCACGGGGGGTGGGAGGCCCGTCCTGCTGCCCCCCCCGGCTCGGGGGTCGGGGCGGCTGCGGAGCGGATCTGGAGCGGGAGGCGGCCGCGCTGCAGCTGTTAAGTCGCCCAGGGCCGGGGCCGGCACGAGCCCCCCCGGCGGGGTGGCCACGGGCTGCGCTGCGGCGGGGAGGCTGAAGGTGCGGACGGCACTGCTGGAGTACGCGCGGGGGGGGGCTGCCGCCTGAAGCAGGAGCTGATAGCTGCAGGGAGCTGCTGTTTAGAGCAGGAGCTTGTGTCGGCGGGGAGCCAAACCAATCTCCGTAACTCCTGTTTCTTTCACGGGCTGCACTAGCCAGCTGGGCAGCTCTTTCCTCTGCCTGGTATTTCAACAATTCAGCATGCACGACCCGCCATAAATTTCCCAACTTTCTCGCGGCTTTATCATCATCTATGACTGCCTGCCACAACTTATTCCTGAATATACGGCAGTCTGATAACCTATGCACTGTGCGAGGAGTCCGAAAAAGTCCTTGAGCATACCCATGAGCTAACAACCCATGAAGCTCTTTCTGCAAATCTATACCCTTAACCTTACGCTTTTATAAAAAGCTAGGAAATAAATCATATGCTGCTTGCCTTTCTTTATCCGTGTTGAAGATAACAGCGCGCTTCTTGCAGCCCTTTCGGACTCCGGCAGCATGTCTCGGCCGGGCTCTCCTTTGAGGTCACCCGGGGCACTGCACTTTCCCTTTTTCAGCGGTGCTTTTGCCATCCTCAGCTGCGATAGGACCCGAACCCTGTACGCCGCTCGACCGTGGCTACCGACGAAGAAGAACGTCCGGGGTCACCATTTGTCGAGATACGGCGGGCGGAATTGCAGCACACAATATGCGTGAATGACAAATCCCCAAGGTTTATTGAAAACTCACACATATTTATATTGGTGTTAATGAAGCTTATACATATTGCAAAAGATGAGCTCATTATTGGTTAAAGCACACTTAGATCAACCACACCTACTTCTATCTTCTAATAATTATTTTGCTTCTATGTTTGCATTCTTCTAGCTTCTCTACCTAAGATATCTACATTTTCTGGCAAGCGATTTTCTCCCCCGTCTTCCCGTTTCAGCGAAGGTCACTATGACCTTTGTCAGTGATTGGACACCGGTTACATAGTTCCCAGCTTGTTTCCCCTATCCTTATCCATCGGTATCACATCGAAATGTCCTTTCTCAGCTAACCAATTATCCAAAAAGCTCTCTACACCCGTAGTGTATATATATTTAAAAAAGAAAAATTCATTCGCTGTAAGAGTGTTAAATGCAAGTGTTTGTTTATTGTGTAAGTTTTAAGGTATTTGATGTGTATTAAATGTTTGTTTATTGTGAATGTTAGAACATAAATTGTCAAAGCATCTCCTAAGCTAGGCTTGTGTGTTCAGAGTGCTCTCAAATGTTGGCACAGCGAGACTTACTGCTTTAGTGTTAATTATTGAGAGTGTGTTTAATCTTCAGTTATTTTTTAGTAAATGCAGGGTCTGGATTTGCATTAATTGTGGCTCTGACACTAAAGTGGTTGTCAGGGAACTAGAGATTTGGTATCATAATGGGATTAGGCTTGTCTTCACAAACTCGGGAAGGGGGAATACCAAGATGTTCACCTTAAAGTTGTATTTTACAACATTGAAAAAAGTTTAAAGGCAGCCCTTTAACTTGGAAACAGTTAATAGAATGCTGTAATTGTTGGTGGCCAGAGTATCCATTAGATGATCAAGAGAAGTGGCCTGTTAATGGTAGTGTGGATTATTATATGGTTTTACAGTTAATGTAATATTGCCAGAGAAAAGAGAGGTGGAACAAAGTGCCTTATGTAGATCTGTTCTTTGAATTGAGAAACAGTCAAGATTTGAGAAGGATGTGTGGTTTGATACCAAGGGAACTGACTGATTCTATGGTGTTAGTTTTGGAGAAGGACAATGGGCAGAAATCTCCTGAACATGGTTGTCATGTAATACTGGGAAGTGATGTATGAAGCATGGTTGTGCAGGGAAAGAAATGGAACTGTTGGTAGGCCCTGGAAGGAGGTAGAGAGGAGCTGAGGCTGCAGCTGAGGAGGTTCCTCCAGCTGCAGGTGAAGGAAGCACAAGTGGTCAAGCTGACAGAGGAGTGGAAGAAAGGATTTAGGGTTTGGAAAACAATGAAGGTTTTAGTCAGGTGGCAGGGAGAACACATGAAGGAGGAAAGAGAAGGAATGAGGAAAAGGCAGTGATCCAAGCCCCTCTCCAGCAGGCAATGGGGACAGAAGGACTGATTACAGTTAAGGTACCTTTCTCAATGACAGATTTAAGATCTTGAAAAGAATTGGCAGGAATATTTGGGGAAGATCCTGAGAAGGTGGCTAAAATCTTTGAAACCATCATCAAGACTCAGGATCTGGATGGGAACGACATACAGGTAGTTTTAGGTACACTGCTAACTCCGGGTGAAAGAATTATAGTAATAGCAAAAGCAAGGGAAGAGGTTGAGAGAATGCATGCTCAGAATGTTCAGCAGGGAATGGTGGATTGGCATTTCCCTCTTGCAGATCCCTGGTGGGATCCTAAAAACCTGAGTCAAAGGGAATTATTGATTCAATATCAAAGACTAGTTATATTTGGGATGAAACACGCTATTCCAAAAGCTATAAATATGTCAGTCATATCAAGTGGTCCAAGGAAAAGATTAATCCTCTTCTGATTTTCACCAGTGATTAATGGATGTGGCCAGAAAGTACACTAACTTGGACCCAGAAAGGGAGGGAAATGCATTACAGTTAGCAGCTTTATTCATGGGACAATCGGCTCCAGATATTAAAAAGAAACTTCAGAGACTGGAGGGGGAAGATTCTAGAAACATAAACAGATTATTGGAAACCGCCTGCAAAGTATATAATAACTGAGAGAATGTCAAGGAAAGCAGGGATAGGAAATTCATAGCAGCTTTAATGAGCCTGAAAGCCCAGGGGGGAGGATATGAAATAAGGGATCAAGGGAACCCAGAGAGGGGTGGCTCTCATAGTCAGCCTCTAGGTAGAAATCAGTGTGCAAGATGTAAAAAAGAAGGTAATTTGAAGTGTGACTACCTATGAAGAAAACGGCACAACCTTGATCAGGCTGCAAGGCTTTTAACAGTAGATGAAGCATGAAGGGAACTGGGGGAGTAATCTCCAGCTGAATCCCTGGTTACCCTGATGCTGGGGAATGAACTGGTGGATTTTCTGGTGGATACAGGAGCAATTTACTCTGTTCTAAATAGATGTAAAGGAGCTTTTAGCCAAGATACTGTAAATGCCATTGGTGCCACCAGGGAGAATAAAAATCTGCTGGTTTTCCAGCCTTTAAAATTCGAGGTAGGTAGACAGTGGTTAACACATCAATTTCTATATATGCCTGAATGCCCAATGCCTTTGTTAGGGAGACATATTTTAAGTAGATTAAATGCACAAATATTTGAAAATGGACAAATACAAGTATGTATTCCAGTAAGTAAAGCCCTGGAGGCCCAGGTTTTTTATGTTCCTACAGCAACCAAAAGCAACAAGGAATCTCAGAGGAGGTAGAAAATACTGTCACTCCATTGGTGTGGGCTGCTGGAGTTCTAGGGAAATCAAAAGCAGCAGAACCAGTAAGAATACAGTTTAAACCTAACACCAGACTAGTAAGGCAGAAAATATATCCTTTGAAATTAGAAGCTAGAAAAGGGTTAGAGGAATTAATTGCTACATTTGTGCAACATGGATTACTAGGGGAATGTGAGTCAGAATATAATACTCCTATCCTACCGGTAAAGAAGCCACATACTAATGAATACAGGCCAGTGCAAGATCTCAGTGCTATTAATAAAATAGTGCAAGACATACACCCTGTGGTAGCAAATCTTTATACACTTTTAACTACAATTAAGGAATCTGATAAATGGTTCACTTTTGGATCTTAAGGATGCTTTCTTTTGCATATCCCTTGACACTGAGAGTCAACCCTTGTTTACCTTTGAATGGGACATAAAACCCAATTAACATGGACTGTTCTCCCTTGAGGATTCAAAAATAGCCCCACTTTCCTTGGAAACCAATTGGCAAAAGAATTGGAGATAGGGAAAGAGGAGAACAAAGAAATCACTTGCTGCAGTATGTAGATGATATTTTAATTGCTACAGGAACTCACGCTGAATGCATTGAAATTACTGTAAGTTTACTAAACTTTTTGTGACAAGCTGCTTACAGGGTATCCAAGAAGGGCTAAATTGCAAAAGAGCATGTTACATATCCAGGATTTACCATTTCCTGAGACTATCTGAGTAAAGAACAATTTTAGGAATGGCTGGTTGGTGTCAGCTATGGATTCTTAATTATGGACTGTTAGTAAGACCTTTATATGAGTCCCTGAGAAACCCTAAGGAGGTATTACAGTGGACTCAGAATGCCATATAGCTTTCAGAGACTTAAAGAGACCTCTAATATGAGCCCCTGTGTTGCTATTACCTGACTCGACAAAATCTTTTGTGTTGTTGTAGAGACGGACATGACATACACTGAGCAACATATTAAAGGCCTCTTTTATTGCTGCATGTTCTCTTTTTATACATTTATTAACAAAGCATGTTTCTTAACAAAGTGTGTAATTAAATCATTGGTCACAATAAAACTGCTCATTGTGTTCATTGGTACAAAGCAATTTGTGTGAACATATTTGGCAAGCATTTACAAAAATCTTTAAGGCACATATTCGTTCTGTTTCTCTAACTGCAAATATCCCTTTTTTATCTCTGTTCTCTTGGTTCCCATGAAAACGACCTTGTCTTCTTCCTTTCTGGGGTAAACACAAATTTTATCCACTTCTTCTGCTAACTCAGTCTTTTGGCTCACAGACCAGCTGTCAGCCCTCTCCACACTTTTGACCTGTTTGTGCATTAATGCTTATACCTTGCATTAGGTGTGCTACATCAGAGGTTGGGGACGTGGAAAAGAGCTGTGAGATATTTTTCCAAACAACTGGACAATGTAAGTAAGGGATGGCCCACCTGCCTTACAGCTGTAGCAGCAACTATCCTTTTAATAGAAGAAGCCCAGACATTGACCATGGGTCAGAAAATAATTGTTTATGTTCCACACATAGTTATATCTGTTTTAGAACAAAAGGGGGTCACTGGTTATCCTCAAGTCGAATGCTTAAATATCAAGTTTTCCTGTTAGAACAGGATGATGTGGAACTGAAAATTACTACTGTCTTGAATCCAGCTATGTTCCTTGAATCTGTACCAGAATGCCAAGAAGCCTTACAACATTACTGTCTTCTAACTATTGAGCAGGTTTACTCCAGCAGAGAAGGTTTAAGGGATACTCCAGTAGAAGATTCAGACTGGGAACTGTTCACAGATGGGAGAAGTTTTGTGTGTGAAGGAAAGTGGAAATGTGGGTATGCAGTAATGATCCAAACCGAGGTAACTGAAATCAATCTGTTACCACCTCTGCACAAAAAGCTGAGTTAATCACTCTGTGGTGATCCCTAGAATTGTCTGAAGGTAAGAAGGTCAACATATGGACTGATTCTAACTATGCATTTGGAGTAGTACATGCCCATGGAAAAGAAAGAGAGCTCCTTTCCAGCACAAGGATCTCCTGTCAAATATGGAGACATTATTAGACAATTACCAGAAAGTGTTCAATTACCAACTAAAGTGGCTCTCACGCATTGTGTAGCTCATCAGTTTGGAAATATGCCAACTAATGTAGGAAATTGATTAGCAGATAAAATTGCTAAAGAGGTAGCAGAGAAAAGCATCCTAATAGTTGTTCCTTCAAAATGTGTGAACCTTTCAAATGTAATCCCAGAATAGCAAGCCCAAGATAAAAAGCTAGCTCAAGTTTTCGGTGACAGGGTCTTACCAGAGCAGAGTAGAGCTGGAGAATCACCTCCCTTGACCTCCTGGCCACCTTGCTTTTGATGCAACCCAGGACGCAATTTGCTTTCTGAGCTGTGAGTGGGCGTTGCCAGTTCATGTTGAGCTTCTCCTCAACCAACACCCCGAGTCCTCCTCAGGGCTGCTCTCAATGACTTTTTCTCCCAGTCTGTACTCATGTCTGGAATTGCCCTGACCCAGGTGCAGCACCAATGGCTATGACCGCAAGCCCATGTCCCCGAGCTTCCCAGGGTTATCGAGGAAAGCCTCCTGCCCTCAGAAGGGTTCATCTGGAGGACGACGATCTCCCCGGGGAAAGGTAATGCCCGGAGAGATGCGGAACGGCGGCAGCTGGGCCTGCCCACCCCAGACCACACTTCCCGGCATGCCTCGTGGTGGTGCTGCCTCACCCTCCGTGCCTCATCTGCGCATGTGAAGCGGGCCGCACTGGAGACGTAGTAGTTGGAAGTGGGTGGTAGCAGTGGATGGACGCGCCTGCGCTGTGCGGGGGCTGTGGGCGGCGGCCGTTGCAGGGAATGGACTCTGTAGCAGGGGCGTGGCTAACCGCACCTGTGGAAGCCGTCTTGGCGGCTAGCCAGGCCCGCTGAGGTACTAGGGCCGTGGTACTGGCCGCCTCAGCGTTGAGATGCGACAGGACGAGCGGACAGTTGCCGCAGACGGGGTAAGCGGGGCATTGGCAATACCTCTGGGTCCGCCCCAGCGCAGGGGTTGGCTGGGCGGCCGAGGTGCGTGGGCGGGTGGACCGCCGGGATTCTTCTCCGTTCCTGACCTTCAGTGCCGGCTCCGAAAGGGGCGGGAGTGCAGGGAGTTGCTACACTCCCTGCAATATCCTGATTGTCCTGGTGGCCACCGTTACCTCGTGGCTCGGCACCATATCACGACAGAGGCTTGCACTTGTGCTGTAGCACCGTCGCTGCAGAGAGTTTCCGCTGCCGCCAGCTCTACAGGGTGTCCACTCCCGGGATGATACTGATATCGGCCAGACAATAAACTTTCTAACACAATTTGAAGCATTAGAAAGCAGGTATTCTTTATCAGCGCTGGGTATCTCCTTTAATCTGATGTGTGTGGGGAAACTTGACAACGGGGTATTTATTCCGTCATAATCATACGTATTAATTACAATGTACCTTCTAGCTAATACATAAACATCACTTTTCCTAGAACTAATTTGCATGTATCCGCCTCCTACTGGAAGTCCTTTTATGGTCCTAGAGGGTCATCTGAAGGGGTCTCTGATCGTCGTAATCACTGAATCCTTCGATATTATAGACGACCTTTCCTTGAACTTTTTCTTTGGCCATGCGCTGTTGCTTCTTGTTACATAACTTGCCAAAAAAAACCACTATAGTCCTCATCTGTTTCTCCACTAATTTCAGCAACGTTTATCATTCTGTGTGCACACCTTTACATTCTTTTATCATTTTTGCTAACTAGTCTTTAAGCTCTATCCAGCAACTCCAGGGGAAGAGAAAGTTTCTATTTTAAGGGGCACTGGCACATACTGTGCCCCCACCTGGGTGCTCCCTGCCAGGGACTCCAGGAATCTTTCAGGGTTCGAAGGTTGTGCTTGCTGTCCCTTTGTATGTGCTCAAATACAGAATGAGAGGGGTTCATACCTGTATTTCTCATTTTGTTTTCTTAGTAGCATTTATTATTAATGAAAAGACTATAAAATGACATAATTTCCGTTCTGCTTTTGTGAAACAAGATTTTCTAGTTCTCAGTGGTTACTGCTGCAGTACAACAGATCTGTTCAGGCTCATTTTGGTTCCTGTTCACTCTTGCTAGTTTGTTTTCATACTTCTGAAAGCTAATATTTAACAAAAGTGGTAAATAGTTTAAATGAGAATTTGTATCTTAATTATTAGGCTTTGTATTATCTTGTATACTTTCATGCCAAGCACTGTTGTTTGTTTGTTCTTTTGTACTGTCAATTCTCAAGTAAAAAAATGTTGAAGTTGCTCCATTTGGGGTGACTGAAAAATTGTTATTGCTCCTTAAATTGCCAGGATCTTGGAAAGGCCCCCTTCTGTTCTCTCCCTGGACTGTTTTCTCTCTTTACATTGCTGCTGCATCAGGAAAAGCCTATGGACAGCCTGAGGAATAATGGGCCCTGCTCAGCACTCTCACCTGGCTGAAGGAACCATCAGCTCCTTCTCCTCCAGTCCTGTGCTGATGCTTTACTAGCACAGCTTCTAATGCTTAATATTTTCTGCTAAATTTAGTAGAAAAGTATAGCAAATTATTACTAAACTTGAGTGGCTCTGGTATTTCCAGTGATTTTACCAGATTAATGGAGGATATCAGGATGTTTTTAACATGCTGATGACTGACTGAAGGTATTCAAAGGAAGAAATTCTGTTTCCTGGCCAATGAACTGTTGTCCAAGTGAATGGTTAAAGATAATAATGATATTTCTTCAAAGTGTATTCTCTAGAGTGGAAAGCCTATTGCACACTTTGGCAAGTATAATTTCATTTGCAATAGATCTTGAAGATAGGCAATATAAATCATGATATATAGTATAATATAAAATTAGGTGTACATGGAAAACAGATTTTGCCTTCTGTGCAATATGTATTTTTAATGCTGTACATAGATTTCTAGCTGTGGGAAACATTTAAAGCAGAGGTAGGTAGCTCTGTTGTAAAAATATGCATAATGACCAATTGTGGAAGAGTAAAGATGCCAAAATAATTGTATAATCTTTGAAATAGAGCAAAATATACCAGCATACAAAGAAATTCAGACCTTCTAATTAACATGTAAGCATTTGTTTGAGGCTTAAAAGGCAGTTGAATTTTTCTTTTTGAAACATCACATTGGCAATTGGACAGCTTTTATTTATGTTTGAGAGTGAAATAGGAAGAAAATCTTTATGTGTAATAGTAATCTTAATACCCCTTCCATAAAGCATTATTTTTACCAAGGTAGTAGCTACTTAGATTATAAAATTGTGCTAGGTTTAGCATGACTTGTGTCACATCTAGCTCAGCCGCCCAATTGTGGTAGAAACTGAATCAGTTACTATGAATTGTTTTTAGGTGAGGGACAAATTAATAATCATAAAACATTTTCATATCAAACAGAATCTCCAGCACTATATCATCCATCATATATTATCAGGTAGCTGGTGTAAAATGATGGTTTTGAAAACCATTTCTGTATTTGTTGTGATAAAAGTCTCTTTGACCACTGGAAGAAGATATGGTTAAACCAGTAGTAGTTGTACTGATATGCAGTATATTCTTAAGCTGTAAAGTCAGGTCTCAGTATGGGTTGTGCATAATTTTGATTAGTCTTTTTTTTAAGGTCCACATTCCCCTGAGATTCTTGTTTAAAATTCAATTTGTTCTTCTAATTTTACAGTTCCAGTACAGCTGTCCTGCAAGCAGCAGGAATCTCACTGGTGAGGGCAAACAAAACTATTTAAAAATATCTGCCCACTGCAAAGAGCAGAATTAGTATTTGACTGTTCATTCTTGAAGGTTTTGGAAAATATCTTATATACTTTAATAGTTATTTAACAGGTGGAGAGAAATTAAGTCTTCTAATGGTTGTTTTGCTAATTGGATTAAAGAAATTATTTCTGTATGTATTCCAGGAAACACTTGCTTTGTTTGAATTCTGACTTAAACTTGGGATGTAAGAGTAAAGATAGAGGTAATTTTTTTTAATTTCTCACACACCACCTCTCCTTCCCTACTATGATAGGATGTATTTCTAAAACTGATGCTACCATTCTACTCTCAGATTAGTAGTGTTATAGATGATTAATGTGATGGTTGGCTCTCACAATTAAGAGATTGTGGTAGGCATAGGGACAAGCGTTCGGAAGATTTCGGGCTGTGACGGAAAATTACAGGAATCCTCCTACCCCTCTCCCCATAGATAAGGATCACCCTTGGAATGTAGCCAAACGTGTAGCCCCCCTAACCTATGGATGCCAGTAACTTTCCACTCCATACTAACCCTAGAAAGAATAGCCAAACCCCTGTCTGACGTAGAGAAACCCCTTAGTCCATAAATACCCTCGAGACCCCTCAATAAACGCCTTTAACCGTCCACCACATTGGTGTTAGCGTCTGTTATTGGCCACGAGGGATCCCAAGGAGGAGATCGCAGTGCTGGACTCCGATACCAGGTCATCACGGCCTTCACAAGAAGGCAACATAGTGGTGCCGAAACCCGGGATGAAGAGTCCGGGCGACGGGAGTACTCCTGGCCAGGGGACAGCACTCACAGAGCCGGAACGACTATAGCGAAGCAGGGGGATGCACCGGGACCCGCGATTCGCATGGAAGCGATAGCGAAGGTCGTAAGTTTGATACATATGCAATGGGGAATCAAATGTGAGCTCAGGAATTTTAATCTCGCTTTAACGAGACTCCTAGAACTCGGGGTCATTGGTCGACCCATAGATATATTGCACTCTGAGGTGTGGCAGAAATGTACTGTCGCGCTAGCAGAGGACACAAAAGCCACAGGCAGCAGCAAAAGCCTGAAAGCGTGGGGGAAGGCAGAAGCAGCCCTATGCAAAGCATTAGAAGAACAGGAGACGTGGAATGCTGCGCGTTCCCGTCTGTTAATCACGCCACAGCTGGGGGAAGGGGCGATAACACGAACCCCCCCCGGTGGCGACCCGATTGAAAACGGGGAAACGCGGGGGCCGGGCGCATCCCATCCCTCCCCGAGCCCAGAGCCCCCGGAGCCCCCGGAGCCCCCGGGGGACCCCCTGACCCCTTCGGGGGACCCGCCGGGACCCAGACCACCTCCGGAGCCCCCCGGGGTGCCCGCGGGCCCCCCGCCCATCCCTTCCCCGCCGATAGTCGACTTAGCGCAAGAAGCAGAGAGACGCGCGCAGTCCTTTTGGGAGGGATTGGCGGCAGAAGCCCGAAATATTGAGAGAGCGAGCGCGTGGGCAGGCGGCGGAGGGGATCCGCCGCCCTACCCGTTTGAATATGGCGCGGGTGGCCCGGAGGAGGGGTGGAGCCCGTCGGCCTGCGGCGGGAAGAACCCGGAAACGCGGCCAGCCGCGGACGCGCATGCGCGGGAAACCAGCGCTGAGCCCATGCCCAGCCGAGAGCTGTGGATCCCAGCAGACGCGCATGCGTGGGGGCGCGACAGAGGGCGGGCACTCGCTCGGGAACCGCGCCCACGGATGCCACCGTATATGGGAGAGATCCCTCCCTGCGGGAGGCAGGGCGAGCCCAGGGGGCGGGAGCAGCACCGCCCCCGAGGGGAGGAGCGGGGCCGAAGCCGAACAAAACGGCAGCAGAGACCGGAAGTATATTGGCAGTCGACTTCCGACTCTGAAGGGAGCCACAGCTCCCCAGATCGCTCTGCGGAGCCCACCGAGTCCAGCAGCGACTCGGAAGCAGAGAAAGCAGAATCAATGCGGTTTCGGACGAAACCAAATAAAACTTTCAACACAGTCGAGAACCAGCCCCAATACGAACTCACCGATTGGGGTAAAATCAAAATCAAATGCGCGGGATGGGCACCCGCAGCATCGGTGCATGCCTTCCCAGTGAGAATTACAGGACCCCAGGGGAACCAGAAAAGAACATATACTCCCGTTAATTCCAAAGACGTTCAGACAATAGTAAAAGCTATTTCAGAAAAAGGAATTAACTCAGGGGTGGTCTCCACTCTCGTGGACGGTCTTTTTAGCAATGATGACTTACTCCCTTTTGATATAGTGCAAATAAGCCGTATGCTTTTTGAGAGGGAGGGGACGTGCGGGATTCAGCCCCCTCCCGCTATGGATGCGAGACGGCCCATCTATGCCAACCCATAGTGCGGCAGGGGATTTTCATACCCTATGCTCCCACAGGCAAAAGCACACAGAAAGGGAGGAACATGACCTACCCCAAACCCTTGCCCACAAGGGTCACCGACGTCCCGACTGGCGATGAGGAAGCCTTCCAGATAGGCCGCTCAGCCAGGTCAGGCTCGGACCCAATCCTTCACATGTTAGAAGCTACCTTTCTATCCCTGAATGAATCTAACCCTAACCTAACCAACTCCTGCTGGCTTTGCTACGATGTTAAACCCCCCTTTTACGAAGGAGTCGCTTTAGATACCCCCTTCAGCTATTCCACAGCCGACGCCCCTCGCCAGTGCAGATGGGACACACCCTGCAAAGGAATTACCCTGAGTCAAGTCACAGGTCAGGGCAGATGCTTTGGTAATGCAACCCTAGCTAAGCGGAAAGGCGACGTCTGCACCGAAGTAGTTGAGCCCGACAGGAAGAATAATAAGTGGGTAGTCCCATCCGCATCTGGGATGTGGGTTTGCCAGAGATCTGGAGTGAGTCCCTGCGTGTTTCTTGCCAAATTCGATAACTCTAACGACTTTTGTGTTCAAGTTCTGATCGTCCCTAGGGTCCTGTACCACTCAGACGAAGAGGTGTACCACCTTTTCGAAGAAAACAGCCGGCTCCACAAGAGAGAAATATTAACAGGTATAACTATCGCAATGCTGCTCGGCCTAGGGGCGGCTGGAACGGCAACAGGTGTCTCAGCCCTAGCAACTCAACACCAAGGACTGTCCCAGCTGCAGATGACCATCGATGAGGACCTGCAGAGGATCGAGAAATCCATTTCCTTTCTAGAAAAGTCAGTCTCCTCGCTCTCAGAAGTGGTCCTGCAGAACAGGCGAGGACTGGATCTCCTGTTCATGCAACAAGGAGGCCTGTGTGCCGCCTTGAAAGAGGAATGTTGTTTCTACGCTGACCACACAGGAGTCGTTAGAGACTCCATGGCAGAACTCCGAAACAGACTGGCTCAGAGACAGAAAGACAGAGAAGCCCAACAGGGCTGGTTCGAATCCTGGTTCAATCGATCACCATGGCTAACCACCCTAATTTCTACCCTAATAGGTCCATTGGCAATGCTGCTTTTAGCTATTACCTTCGGGCCATGCCTGCTGAACAAGCTAGTCTCATTCGCTCAGGCCCGCCTAGAACGGGCTAGCATCCTGTTCGTGGGACAGCAACACTTACTGTGAATTCAACAGGCAACACTGCCAGTCACGAGAGACTTGCCTGGCAGAAACTTACTCAGGTTTCCCAAGACCCTTTTCCCTAGTCAGATCTCAACCTCCTACCTCATTTCAGTGCCTACGTATAGGACTACCTCGTTCATTTGTGAAAGAGGGGGGGAAAGTGTGGTAGGCATAGGGACAAGCGTTCGGAAGATTTCGGGCTGTGACGGAAAATTACAGGAATCCTTCTACCCCTCTCCCCATAGATAAGGATCACCCTTGGAATGTAGCCAAACATGTAGCCCCCCTAACCTATGGATGCCAGTAACTTTCCACTCCATACTAACCCTAGAAAGAATAGCCAAACCCCTGTCTGACGTAGAGAAACCCCTTAGTCCATAAATACCCTCGAGACCCCTCAATAAACGCCTTTAACCGTCCACCACATTGGTGTTAGCGTCTGTTATTGGCCACGAGGGATCCCAAGGAGGAGATCGCAGTGCTGGACTCCGATACCAGGTCATCACGGCCTTCACAAGAAGGCAACAAGAGATGGATATTATGTGTAAATTAAGAGAAGTTTTGTAGATGTATAGTGATGTTATTGTAATATGTCCTCCCACGGTCCTCTTTCCCCTCTCCCTTGTAATAGCCTTGGTAGTTAGGGCATTTGGGGAGGGCCGGCTTGTTACTAGGAGGCGCGGCATGATGACACCTGACGTCCAATCAAGATGTAAGAAAGTGATCTCCACCAATGGATAGCAGAGAAGGAGTTGACTGACAAAACTTTGGGAGGGACTAAGGGTATAAAAGGCAGAGCATCCATTTTGTAAATGAGCATGTAGCTGCTGGTCATGGAGACTTCCAGAGCTGTAATTTTTACTTATTCTGTCCTTTGTTGTATTTTTGTTAAGGCTTATTGTGAAAAACACCAATCACTTGTTTTTAAAATTTTAAAAGTTTAATCGTAATAAAATGGTTATAAAAATAGTAATATAATTAGAGTAATAAAAATTTGAACAATTGGGATTGGGACAATGTGAGACAATAAAAACAAAGAGTTACGGACAGTCCGGGTACCTCTTTCTGGGCAGCATAAGCCCGAAAAAGGACCCCTGTTAACAAAAGATTAACCCTTAAAAGCAATAGCCTGTTGCATATTCATACATCTCATACATGATGCATAAATTCCATTCAAACAAAGGATTCTGTCTGGTCAGTGTCAGCTTCTTCCTCTTAATCCTAACGGCATCTGCATGCCTGAGCAAGGCAGGAAGAAGTTAGTTTCTTCTGATAAGGGAGCAATAAATTCTCTTTCTCTGAAAGATTTAGGTGTCCTGTGGCTGCTATCTGGTGCGAGTACCTCATTCCTTTCTTTAAAAAATATCCCACATACATAGTTTCTATTTTAACTACAAAAGTTACGTTTTAACTACAAAACTGCATTTACAATACTATTAAAATGTTAATACAGCACTACTAATCAATACAACATAATACATATAGTAAATATCTGCGTAGAGCCATATAATATGCACTTTTCACATTTAATAAACCTTTGAAATGTTAAAAGTGAACATCGTTTCTCACAGTAGTCTTGGTGCAGTAATTATTTCATAAAATGTTATTTAGGACTTATGTAGGTAGTCAGAAAAAATTATGTAGTTTTTGCAGCTTTAAATTTTGTTAATTCATTATAAATTTTAGAGACTTCTGAACATTAGGGAGATTTGGCCACAAATGCCGTGTTTCAGTGTGAAAGCATAACTAGCAACATTAGACATGAACAAAATTAAGGGGTCCCTAATAGATCTTGTGGAATTTTATATTAATGAACTAGAGATGTGTTTTGTTGCATGTGTGTAAATTAGACAAAGAAGTACTTAAATGCTATAAATGCATATTTACCTTTAAAAGTTGTGATAAACGCCAATCACTTGTTTTTAAAATTTTAAAAGTTTAATAGTAATAAAATGGTTATAAAAATAGAAATACAATTGGAGTAATAATAATTTGGACAATTTGAATTTGGACAATATGAGACAATAAAGACAAAGAGTTACAGACGCCAGGGTACCTTTTTCTGGGCAGCACAAAAAAGAGGACCCCCGTTAACAAAGGATTAACCCTTACAAATAATAGCCTGTTGCATATTCATACACCTCATACATGATGCATAAATTCCATTCAAATACAGGATTCTGTCTGGTCATCCTCAACTTCTTCCTCCAAATCCTAACAGCGCCTTCGAGGCGGGAAGAAGTTCGTTTCTTCTGATAAGAGGGCCATAAATTCTTCTTCTCTGAAAGATTTAGGTGTCCTGTGGCTGCTATCTCGCTGCAAGTCCTTTCTTTAAAAAAAGTATCCTACATAGCATCGTTTCCATTTTAACAATTTTTATAACTTAAAACTATATTTAACACAGCACTTAAGAGAATTAATACAGCATTACTTTCTAACACAACCCATATAATATTCATTTTAATATTTGTGAAAAGCCAGTCATAAAATACATGCATTTTTCACAAAGTTAAATGGAAGCTCTGTCAATTTTTTAACATAAAGATGTTTGTGGGATTTGCATCCTATCAGCAAAAGCTTCTTCAGGAGGTTTAATATATAACTGCTGTGAAAAATGACCAGATAATATTGGCTTTCACATTTATGTATTAGCTTATGCACGTTACTAGTGATTATAAGTATTTAGAAAGAGCATCAACTATAACTCTTTTTAGCTGCTTGTTAATATAATCTTTTAGCTTAAGTATGCACTGTGTTACTCATAGAAATAGTAGTGTAATAAATATAATATCTATGTATCACTTATGGAAATAATAGTGTGATGAATGTATTGTAATAGGGACCTTAGCAAAACATTAAAAAAAAGGCTTTTGTGTAACTAAAAAACAGTGTAAGGCCATCCACTGACCAACCTGTCCAAGTGATAACTGTGACACAAACCAGAGCACCTGAGGACAATTAGAGAATACCATATTAAATTTAAGGAGGACATACTGAATCCTTATCAGAGGATTTGAAACAGCAGGATGGAGACACAAGAAGAAATAAAATATATTGCCTTGAAGTGATACGCGGAATAAATAAACTCCACAACCAGATATAGTTATGAAGTGGGTATGTATGTCAGGCCCGGCACAAGCGAGATAGCTCTTGTGAAAACTTGTGCCCCGAGCCTCAGTCTGACCTACATCTTCATTCACAAAGGTATTCCATATGCAATACATTGCACAACTTTTCCATGCATATTCAACCCCTGGCCCTGCCTGTTCTCGCCTCGCATGGTAATCAGATCCACGCCCTTCTGGGCGTGTCTTGTTTGCTGTGGTGGTCGCACGGGGATCTCTCGGTGGTCTCTGAGGCTGAAGATTGTAGTCTTCCTCATGACTGAACTTTTGAACTTTTCTGCTTTGCGCATGCGCTTTTGGTCCCTTGGTGCTTATCTCAGTACGTCTGTCGGCCTTGGAGACGGAGTCCCTTTATCTGGTTTCTTTGCATCCCTTGGTCTCCTCTGGTATTGTTCTTTTATGCAAAAAGCTTCAGAAATTTGCATTTTCCTATGCCCTTTGTACCATGGCAGAGGTTTCTAAAGTAAAAAGGTTAAAATTCAACACATAGTTCTACAGGCTAAACTTTAAATGCTTAATACATATTGCTAACTCGAGTGAACTCCAAAAATCTCTATTTCAGCCTGACACCCAGGATGTCATGCAGATAAGCCAGAGTGTGATGAACTCAAACAAAGCATCAAAAAGTTCACAGGAATGTTTGAATAATGTATGTATCTCAGCTATGTAACAGAAGAATGATAACATTGTCTGTATACCCCCAGTGTGTTTTTTGGCTGTTGGCCAGGAGCACCCCAGCACTGGAAATATTGTCCTTTTTTATCCTATTACTACTGCTATTACTATTATTATTATTAAACTTTTAAAAACTCTAAGCAGTGAATTCTGTTTTTCACAGAAAGAAAGCCTATGTGCCTTTCTTTGGTGTGAAAAATGCGTATTTTATGATTGGCTTTTCACAAATATTAAAATTAATTTTATATGTGTTATGTTAGAAAGTTATGCTGTATTAATTTTCATAAGTAGTGTGTTAAATGTAGTTTTAGATTATAACATAATGTTAAAATAGAAATTATGCTATGTAGGATACTTTTTTTAAAGAAAGGACTCGCAGCGAGATAGCAGCCACAGGACACCTAAATCTTTCAGAGAAAAAGAATTTATTGCTCTCTTATCAGAAGAAACGAACTCTTCCCACCTTGCTCAGCCCTGAAGATGCCGTCAGGATCAAGAGGAAGAAGTTGAGGATGACCAGACAGAATCCTGTGTTTGAATGGAATTTATGCATCATGTATGAGGTGTATGAATATGCAACAGGTTATTGTTTGTAAGGGTTAATCCTCTGTTAACGTGTGTCCTTTTTCAGGCTTATGCTGCCCAGAAAAAGGTACCCTGGCGTCTGTAACTCTTTGTTTCTGTTGTCTCATATTGTCCTAATCCAAATTGTCCAAATTAATATTACTCTAATAATATTAGTATTTTTATAACCATTTTATTACTATTAAACTTTTAAAATTTTAAAAACAAGTGATTGGTGTTTTTCACATTTAGCACAGCAATTAATCGAACTGAATGCTAAGTTAAAATATGTTACTTCTGCCGAAATGCATTCATAGAAGAGACAAATTGAAGAACAAGCGGTGTTGTTTGTCCCCCCACTCCCCCGCGAGTCGTCTGTCCCTCCACTCTCTCCCGAACAGAAGGATGGATTAATTAACTCTGTATTCTTCGTTGCCCGAAAAGCCGGTGATAAGATCTCCTGGAGGAGCCTCTGCCCTTCCCCCTCCCCACCCTGCGCCGAGAGGCTGCCGGCACCCAGGATGGAGTGCTGCGACTGTGGGGGAGGGACGTGACTGTTCGAGGCCCCCTTCGACCCCCCCGGCTCCCCCCCCCCCCCCCCCCGCCCTTGCTGCCCTTTCGGAGGCTGTGCAAGGCGGGGCGAGGAGAGCTGCGCCCAGACGGTGGGGGCCGTGTCTGCTGCAGTTGGAGGAACTCTGTAGGGGCAGGGCTGGAGCCGTCCTGTGCCGTTTCCCTACCTCCCTTCGGCTGATGGCGGCCTTAGGCTCCTCTCAGGACTTTCGAAAGTCTTGCGAGCTGCTCAGAGCTCTGTGTTGCCGCTCCACCTAGAGGAACCTGGACCTCTCCCTCACTGTTAGAAATGAGAAACGACTCAGCCAATATATCAAGCAGTAATTAAATTTATTATTTAATATGCTAACATATGAGCAAAACCAGCGCTGGGTACAGTGGTGGGGTTTTTTCCCTCTAACTGCACACTGATTGCTGGGCTTGCTGGTATTTATTGATCATATTCATGCATATTCATAAGCTTTCTGTGAAAAATGCATGTATTTTATGATTGGCTTTTCGCAAATATTAAAATGAATATTTTATGTGTTGTGTTAGAAAGTAATGCTGTATTAGTTTTCTTAAGTACTGTGTTAAATATAGTTTTAGGTTATAAAAATTGTTAAAATAGAAACGATGCTATGTAGGATACTTTTTTTAAAGAAAGGACTCGCAGCGAGATAGCAGCCACATGACACCTAAATCTTTCAGAGAAAAAGAATTTATTGCTCTCTTATCAGAAGAAACGAACTCTTCCCACCTTGCTCAGCCCTGAAGATGCCGTCAGGATCAAGAGGAAGAAGTTGAGGATGACCAGACAGAATCCTGTATTTGAATGGAATTTATGCATCATGTATGAGGTGTATGAATATGCAACAGGTTATTGTTTGTAAGGGTTAATCCTCTGTTAACGTGTGTCCTTTTTCGGGCTCGTGCTGCCCAGAAAAAGGTACCTGGACATCCATAACTCTTTGTCTTTATTGTCTCATATTGTCCTAATTCAAATTGTCCAAATTATTATTACTCTAATTGTATTTCTATTTTTATAACCGTTTTAGTACTATTAAACTTTTAAAATTTTGAAAACAAGTGATTGGCGTTTTTTACAATTTGGTAGCAGAGGATAGTTAACACCTCGCTGCCAGTGCTTTAGGAGAGTCAGAGTGGGGAAGGCATGCCCTGCCCTCTTTGGCAGCCTCGCTCTGTCTCCCCTGAAGTGACCGACAGACGCAGGTTACGATCTGTGGACAAAAGGAGGCAATAAAACAAACAGAAGGGAAAAAGGCTCCCTACAACCGCGGTAATTGGCCCCCTAAGACTAGTAGTGCGCACGAAGAACCCGGGAAGGAAAAAGGATTGGTAAGTATTTCTCGGGGGGGCAGGTACGGGGGGGATGAATGTGTGTGAATGAGAGGCGGGCTTGTTGTCCCAGACCTGCCAAGTGAGTGAGGTGTCTCCCATGCTGCGTTTCTGTCTTTCCGTGAGGGAAGCGGCCAGTAAAGAGACGAAGCGAGTGATAAGAGAGTGAAAGAATCCCCCGGGGTTACTGGGACTGGGTCTCAGGGAGGGTTTGGACCCCTCGGAGGTAGGGAGCGAGGTTTCCTAGCCCAATCCACTAGGAAACAGGACAGGAGGGGCCCCTAAAAACCTGCTGGGTTGAGGGATTTATATTCCAAGAGCATCCAAGAGCAGGGTTGAGCAGAATTCTGTCGGAGTGAGGATATGCCCGAGAACACTCAGGGTGGGACAACACAGCTAGATTGAGGGATGAAAATTTTGCCCAACAGTATCCGGGGTTGGACAACACAGCTAGATTGAGGGAAAAATTTTTGCCCAACAGGATCCAGGGTTGAACAACACAGCCAGATTGAGGGATAAAAAAATGCCCAAGAATATCCAGGGTTGGACAACACAGCAAAACAAATTAAATGCCCAAGAGCATCTGTAGTTGTATCACACCGCTGGGTTGAGGGACAGAAAAGGCCCAAGAGCATCTGGGGTTGGACAACACAGCTGGGTTGAGGGATATCCAACAGCACCGGTGTCTCGGTCTCTCTGCGAGCCTCTCAGGAACCCTGGGCCAGTCCCGAGTCGGCAGACACTGGGGGGAGCAGCCCCAACACGGCCGACAGCGGGGGACACTGTCTGTGCCCCGAGGGTACTGAGGGCACCTGGGCTGGGCGCCTGTGCAACACAAGAGATACCAGAGACATCGGTAGAAGAGAAAGGGCCGACTCTTAGCAGGGGTTAATCCAAGCTTTTATTAGGATCCCAAAGGAGCTCCTGCACCTCAGGGGCCTCCTGCCGAGAGCCCCGGGAGATGTCCGAAGGTCACATTTAAAGGGAGGAGGAAACCAAAAGTAGATAACATTTTACCAACCAATAGGTATCTCTGAGGGATGGGAACTGGGGGATAGACATATAGGGCAGCGTATGGGACTAGGCCTGGGGGGCTGACCCCTGGCCTCTGGCAAATCACTCGACAACTTGGACCGAAACTTCTGGATGGGGGGATGGGATGCTGAGTGATTGACAGAGAGCCAGGGTGGGGGTTTTGGGGATGATCTCATCCCAGGAGAGGGATAACACAGGTAAAGGGAGGGGAGTACAGTCTGGGATAAACCATTTGGGAAAAATATTGGAATACAAAACAAAACTACTTCAAAATATTACAAAATATAAAAACGCACTACAACATCTCCCTCTTTTCGTTTAAATAAAAAAGGAGAGGCACCTAGACATTAAATTTCAGCTCGGAGTGATATCAAGCATCAGCAAACCAAGGCTGTTTTGTAAATTCTGCAGAGGTTTCTGTCTCTTCCTCAGAAGAGGTAGGAACAGTCACCTGATTGATCTCTAAAGGGGAAATAGCTTTCGATATCAGTTTGGTCACAATGCTCTTGATGATCCCAAAACTGATCAAAATAACAAGAAGAACAAACAAAACTAAAAATACAGATTTCAATATGGATCTGACCCAGCCCGAGAGTCCCTATTTTTGGGAAAGTCCATCCATCCAGTCTGCTGTTTCTTGCTTGATGTCTTGGACCATTTGTTGCATCTTTCTGATGATTTTGTGGACATCTTCAGCTTTGGATGACAGATTCAGGCAACGATTCAGGCAACAGAGACCTTCAAACTCTTCCACATCTGACTTGGATGGATGGCTGTCAACATGAGCAGCAGAGGGATGGGGCTCATTCTGATGGTACAGGGGCCGAGTTCAGATTAAGGGGAAACACTAAAAAGACATGGTTTTTCAGGAAACTGAGTCAGGAAAAGGTTTTTTCAGCAGGGGCTGTTTCTTTGTCTCCTGTGGTAAAGTGGTTGGCTGTGATAGACTCTGCACAAGGCAGTGTAGGTGGTGGTGTGCCTGTTGGAAACTCCAAATAAAAATCATTAGTTTAAGAAAAGGATGGTTACTTTAGGGAAACTTCATGCTCCCTCTGGTATTCTAAAGGAACTCTGGGGATAGGGATTAGTGGAGGGAGACCATGGGAGAGGGGAAAGGGTGGTAGGAATTTGTGGGAACATAAAAAAGGGGTAATAGCACAATGGAAGGGAAAAGGGGAAAGTGGGAGAGGGGTAGGAAGGCCACAGGAATTGGGGAAGGGTATTAGAAGTGGGACTTATCGGACTGGAAGGTTCTTTTATTATTGACATGGGCTTTTGAATGCAGGGCAGCTTGCCAGTGTTCTGTGCTCTTCTTGCTTTTAGGCTGTTGCTGGGGCTTGATGGTTGTTGGTTTTGGGTTCTATTTCCTTGGTAGACATGTGGAGGACTTCTATGATGCAGATAATATTTTACAGGTTTGTAGTCTGGAGCGTGTTTACTGCCTTGTACTGGAACTCCACCAGGTCCTGTCACATCGGCTGCTTGGGGGCCTTTTCTTCCTTGTACTATATTAAATTCCACAATTTCTCCATCTCCTAAACTGGGGAGATATTTCCTGGGGTTATTCTTTTTTATAGCAGTCTGATGAACAAACACATCTTCTTTGTTATCATTCCGGGTTATGAAACCATATTTGTTTTTTACATTGAACCATTTTACTGTCCCCAAAATGTTCATGGCAAGGACTTTTTTACCTTTGCCAGTGGGTTTGTGTTGGTGTTGCTGGTGCGCTGCTGTATGAAATGCATTCCGCTCCTGGTGCTGACGGCTGTGCTCAGGCTCGGCCCTGTCCTGTGCTGGAATTGAACACACCCTATTTTTGTCATAGCGCTGGGAAAAAGAGCGCTCTTTATTCAGTTTTTTGAAAGGTTGTCTTTTGGGGAATTCTGATCTTCAAGGTTATTGTATTTAAAATCTAAAAACTGCTTTTTCAGAGGGCAGTCAGGCATCCAATGCCCTAACTTCCCACAAAGATGGCAAGGTCGATTAGAGTTGGAGATTCTCTCTTGTGGCATTGTGACGTGCTGAAGCTGGTTGGTGGATGGTGGATCAGGGGCGTCCACAGCTGCAATCTTTCTCTGTGGTTTTGGTCTCTCTTCCTGGTCAGCAAGAGTGATGGTAACTTTCCTCTCACACACTTCTAACATTGCTTGTAGTGTTGGTGTTGGCTCGAGAGGCAGGCTCAGGATGGCAGCTTTACACTTGTCATTGGCATTTTCTTTAGCAATCTCGGTGAGGATTTCCATCCTGGCTCTTTCGTTCTGAACTTGAAATTCGACAGCTTTTCTCAGCCTTTCCACAAAACTCAAAAAGGACTCAGATGAAGATTGTGTTATTTTCAAATAATTTTCAAGCGGAACACCAGGACGGAGCCCAAAGAAAGCTTTCTCAGCTGCTCTAGCACATTCTTTGAAAACCTTTCTGGGAATGCCCTCTGCCTGACTTGCTCTTTCCTCCCACTCCCCTTGTCCACAGAGATGGTCGAGAGATATCAATTTACCATAAACATCATGGGCAGTAGCTTCATCAGCCCACACAGCTGGTAAAATTTCTCTCAATCCTTTTTTCCATGCTGCATCCCACAAGAGATATTCAGATGAGGATAACAGGCAGGTAAAAAGGTGTTTGATATCAGCGGGTGTTAAGGTATTAGCAGAAAGTGTAGCTTTAAGGAGTCCTCTAAAATATTCACTTGATCTACCAAAATCTTTTTGGGCTTTGGCAAGTTCTTTGACAGAATCAACAGAAAGGGGGGTATAATGTGGCTGAATCCCCCCGTTTAAATCTGAAATATATGACACAGGGGCTGCAGAAAGAACCAGTGATGTTTCCGGCTTCTGGCTGCCGAGCTCAGCATCTCTGGTTTCTGTGACCTGGGAGCTGGAGGGCGGGCTGCGGGAGGGGCTGCGGGAGGCCGCGGCTGGTGGGCAAAGCCCTGAGGGGGCGGAGGGGGGCGGCGGGAGGGTGCTGGGAGGGAGGGTTTCGGGGGCGCGGTTTTCCGACCAGAATGGGTTGTTGGGAGAGCGTAAAGGATTGTGGAAAGAAGAAGAACCAGGCATTGCCATGTGGTATCCACCATCATGGTCTGGGGAAGTTACTTGAAGCGAATCGGGGGTACAAAGGCGGGCACTAAGATTGTGGGACGGGGTTTCACAACCTGGGGAAGCAGGGGAAAGGGTAGGATCCCGGGGAGTCTGGCCAGAACTGTCCGGGTTGGAGACAGGGAGCTTCTGAGGGAAGCTAGGGAGTGTAACTTTCTTCAGAATGCCCTGTGCCGGGGCTGAGGGTGAGGAAAGAGGGTTAGGAGAGGGACGACATAACTTGGAGGGGGGTAAATTGGGTTTCTGGGAAACAGAGGTGTTGAAACTGTTCCCGGATGGCTGTTCCTGCCTTTTTAATTTGGGTTTCACACCATTTCTTATCTGCATAGCTAGAAAAGCAAACTTTGACAAAGATTTGTCACCTGACTTCCCTGCTCTCAACAACGCATTGCCAATTTTGTCCCAGAAAGCCAAATCATGAATATTTTCAGTTGATACATCGGGGAAATGAAGGAACAGCCATCTAACAAATTGTTTAACATCTGTTTTTGAAAATCGGATTTCTTCACTCTTAAGAAAGTTCAAAAAATGGTAATAGACATCTTTGTGAGATACAGAAAGCTTTGCACCCATTGTAGCTGTGATTTTAAATTTTGTATCTCAAATTTCACCAACCCAGGTGGGGGGGAGAAGAAAAACCTGAAGCTGGTAGCCTGCCAAAAATAGAGAAAAAAAAACTTCGGCTCTCTGCAGCGAGCCTGAAAACAAAGGCAGGGAAACACCCCCCCTCCCGAAGAGGGGAGAAACGGGAAGAAGGTAAACTTACCAATCCAGCTGTGGGACAGGAAAACAGGAGGTCCTGGGAGGGTGACTTCTACCTGAAACTGACTCTTGAGGGAAGAGTTTCTTGCACAGAGGAGCAATTCATTAAAACGGAGTGTGTTCTTCTAAGGTAGCTTGCCGGCCAAAGGCTTTGCGAACAGTCTGAAATAATGTCCGAGCCCCGTCCATGAGGTCCGGGGATGGTCTCAGAGCCCGACGTTGGTCGCCAAAATGTCTCGGTCTCTCTGCGAGCCTCTCAGGAACCCTGGGCCAGTCCCGAGTCGGCAGACACTGGGGGGAGCAGCCCCAACACGGCCGACAGCGGGGGACACTGTCTGTGCCCCGAGGGTACTGAGGGCACCTGGGCTGGGCGCCTGTGCAACACAAGAGATACCAGAGACATCGGTAGAAGAGAAAGGGCCGACTCTTAGCAGGGGTTAATCCAAGCTTTTATTAGGATCCCAAAGGAGCTCCTGCACCTCAGGGGCCTCCTGCCGAGAGCCCCGGGAGATGTCCGAAGGTCACATTTAAAGGGAGGAGGAAACCAAAAGTAGATAACATTTTACCAACCAATAGGTATCTCTGAGGGATGGGAACTGGGGGATAGACATATAGGGCAGCGTATGGGACTAGGCCTGGGGGGCTGACCCCTGGCCTCTGGCAAATCACTCGACAACTTGGACCGAAACTTCTGGATGGGGGGGATGGGATGCTGAGTGATTGACAGAGAGCCAGGGTGGGGGTTTTGGGGATGATCTCATCCCAGGAGAGGGATAACACAGGTAAAGGGAGGGGAGTACAGTCTGGGATAAACCATTTGGGAAAAATATTGGAATACAAAACAAAACTACTTCAAAATATTACAAAATATAAAAACGCACTACAACACACCGGGACTGGCCAGTAACACCTAAACTTGTAATAGGTGATGTGAAAGTAAAAGGTACCTTATTGTTGTTTTGTGGTGTGTGAGAGTGAGACACACACAAAGTCAGCCTCAACTTCCCGGGCGGGTGGGAAGGGGGAGGCAGTGGAAAGAGGAGTGAGTGACCCGCACACCAGGCAATTGTTCCCGGGTAGGTGGGAACTTTTGGGCCAAAGAGAGTGAGTGACCTGCAAACCAAGCTAGTGTTCCCCAGGTGTGTGAGGGGGCCGTAGCTGAAGAGCGTGAGTGACACATAGGCAGCCTCACAGGTGAACAGGCACTGGAGGCAGCCAGAGTCAGGGCCCTTCCAGGAGGCCCGGAGATACTGAGACCTAGAGGCCAACCCCAAGGCGAGGGGGGCCACAGGGACCCGTGATTTTCTGGTGACAGCGATCCACTTTGTGTCTTGAGGGTGTGAAGGAATGTGTGAAAGTGAATGAGAAATAAAAGTGAGTGAATGTAGACGAATGAAAGTATAGGTAATGTGGATTGTGCATTTTAAGCCTTACCATATCTCCTTGGAGGGAGGTGTATTGTATTGAAAAGCAGTGTGAGAAAAAGGTGGGGGTTTTTTTTGAGTGTAAGTAGTTGAAAGAAAAGTGGTATTTAAGTTGTTAGTAAAAAGTGGGAAACAGAAGCAGGGGACGAATAGATAGAATATTGAGAAATGGGGCAGAAATCCAGTAAGGTAGATACAAGAAAGAAAAGCAGGAAAAAATTACCAACAGAAATACCCCAAGATAGCCCTTTGGGAGTTATGTTAGCAAACAGAAATACAACTCCTTGCAAAATACAGGGTATGTAGATGTTGATGAGAAAAAACATACAAACTTGTGAATTACATACTCTAAAAAGAGCATTAGAATATTTAACACAAAAGAAAGGAGTTATATATTGATTCAAGGTATGCCTTTAGAGTAGCACATACCTTAAGAAAAATTTTAAAAGGGAGATTACTTAATTCAAGAGGAAAAGGATTAGTACATGAGAAACTTATTTTAGAGGTTTTAGAGGCATTAAAATTACCTAAGAGAGATAGCTATAGTACATATTAAGGGACACCAAAAGGTAAAGACCCCAGAAATAAGGGGAAATAATTTGGCAGTTCAAGAAGCTAAAGACGCAGCAGAAAATGGAGCTGAAAGAGTTAATAATAACTCCAAATGAGGAAAAATTGGAAATTCCAAAGTTTAGGGAAGCAAAAAAGGGGAACTAAAACAAGACAGGTGGTGAACAAGATAAATCGGGGAAATAGAAACCTCTTGATGAAAGACAATTAGATAATAAAATGCTTACTAGGGAATAGCAGAGGACATGTATCAAAAAGCCCAGTGGGATACTCGGGCTTTGTGTGATCGTTTTTTTTAAGGAACTATAGGTGCATTGAGATTTTTGGAGTAGAAAAGCAAGTAACTGAAAGATGTATAATTTGCCAAAAGATAAATAAAAAAGTGATGAGAAAAACAATATGAGAAGGTCGTAAGTTAGTTCGTCGACCATTTCAAAGTAACCAAGCAGAAGTTTGGATTTGTAAAGCTCTGGATTTATTTGTAAAAACCGTTTAATCCAGAAGAAAAAGAGTATACCACATGCTGAGGAGGGGAGAGGTTGTAAGAAAATAACATTTTTGAAAAGCAAAAAAAGAAAAACAGGGAAAGTATAAAGCTGGGAACAAAGTATTACCTCATCCATTCCCGTCTGTTCCCTCACTCGTTCGCAGCTGCACCAGCCCCCAGCCCCTGTGCCGGCTCCGGCACAGTCCGTCTGTCCCAGTCCGTCTGTCCCAGTCCGTCTGTCCCAGTCCGTCTGTCCCAGTCCGGCCGCCTGGCCGGCGGCCGCTCCGCTGGCCGTGCCGGGGGGTGGGGGTCTGTCCTGTCGTGTGGACCGTGATTACCGCGCTGACCGCACCGAGGGGGGGTCCCGTCTGTCCCATCCCCGGCTGCCCTGACTCTGGTCGGCTACCGCCGCTGCAGCCGGGGTCAGTCGCCTGCTTTGTCTCGGCCAGATCAGCCATGTGGGGGCTATCCACGCTCCAGCTCGGTCTGCACCGGAACACCCCCTCGGGCGATCCCGCCTGCACACCCCGCCTTTGGAGGACCCAGACCCGGAGCTGTGCCGAGTCCTCCTTCCTGCCCTGAGCTCCGTTCCCTTGGTAACCACAGCTCCGGCTGCTCAGGGGAACTCTCTAAAGGAATCACCTTATCGAAACACTAAAAGTTCAGTTAAAAGAAAGCCCTCTCCTGATTCTTCCTAAAAATACGGGAGAAAGGCTATAGAAGGTAAAAATCCAAAAAGAATGGGATAAAGGGATTGGTCTATTTCCATTAAGAGAGGTTCTCATAGGAGGGGACGGACCAGGGTTTATAAATGCTCCTTTGACTTCGTCTGAGGTCTGAAATTTTAAGAAATAAATAAAAGAGATATTTAGAGGATTCCATAGGCATAGCTGAACAATTAGACCAATTTTTAGGTCCAAACATTTATACTTGAGAAGACATGCAGTCTGTAATGAAAATAATATTTTTCTCAAGAAGAAAGGTAATTAATCAGAGCAACTGAAATAAAAGCTTAGGAAAAAGATAATCCACGGGGACCCCCAGAGAAGACAAAATGCCAACTGTACCTCCTGAGTGGGGTTAAAATAATGAGGCGGGGAGTAAACACATGAATAATTATCGTAATTACATAACCAAGGGAATAAATGAGACAGCATATCAAAGGCGAAATGCAAAAACAAAAGGTTTTTGAGGGACACCTTTTAGAGGAGAAAGAAGAAACTCCAACTAAATCGATAAACAAACTTAAGAGAAATAAGAAAATGGTCCTAAGTAAGTGGAAGATCTGAAAATCTTTAAAGAGAGGGGCACATAGGAGGAATAGGGAGGTCATAAGCTCTAATTTTTTTTGGGGGGACAAATACCATCTGGAGCCAGTGATAACTTTAAAAGTGTGTCCCCAAGAAGAAGAATTAGAATTTGTAATAGACACAGGGGCAGAGAGAACCTGCCTGTTATATGTTCCAAAAAGTTATAGTGTGAGCAAACATAGTGAAAGTAACAGAGGCAAAAAGAGAAATTTTTACATTTCTGGTCATTAAAGATGTGGTAATTGAGAGAAGAAACTAGAATTTGGATGGGAGATGTCTTATTGGTCCCAGGGGCAGGTAGCAATTTATTGGGAAGAGTCTTACAAGTGCAATTAAGAATAGGAGTTATATCAGAAAATGGGAAAATGACAGCTAGAGTTTTAAAATTAGGCCAAGAAGATGAAGGAAAAAAAATCAACAAAGAAGTTTGGGCTGGAGAAGGAAATAGGAGAGGATTAAATATCAACCCCATAAGGGTTACAATTGAGAGAGAAGATTATCCAATACGTGTATGTCAGTATCCTGTATCTTTCGAAGGACAGGAAGGTTTGAAGCCAGTAATAGAAGGACTAATAAAGGATGGGGCATTAGAACCTTGTATGTCTCCTCATAACATCCCTATTCCCCCAGTAAAGTCTGAGGGGAGTTATAGACTAGTACAAGATTTAAGGGAGGTTAATAAAAGAACTCAGACTCACTACCCAGTGGTAAAATATCTTAGACACTTAATAAATAAAAGTAGCTGGAAACCCAACCATGAGAAAATTGCAAGAATTTTATTCCTTCTCCCTCCCTCTTCAAAGAGGGAGATCAGGAAATTACCTAGATTATTGAAATATTATAGATTATAGATTGAGGGGTACACACAGGTAGCAAAATTTGTGTATGAAAAAAATTGACAGAAGGAGATGATATAAAACAGACCAAAGAAGATATTGTTAAATTAAAAGAGTTAAGTTAAAACTAGCCTAAGTACCAGCTTTAAGCTTACCCTTGTTTGAAAAATCCTTTATCATTTATACATAAATACAGAAAATGGAGTAGCTCATAAAATTTTAATTCAGGAGTGAAGAAGAGTAAAAAAATATCTAGTAGCTTATATATCAAAAGATGTTAGACCCAGTAAGCCACAGCTAGCCAGTATGTATTTAAGTTATAATAGCTACCGCAATCCTAGTAAAAGAAAGTTCTAAGCTTACTTTTAGAAGTAAATTAGTTAAGTTCACCTCGTACCGTCTGAGGTGTGTTGAATCAAAAAAAAAAACAAACAAAAACAGATAAGAAGGAAAGAAAGAGAGAAGTTGAAGTAGGGAGGTGGTTAGCAAACTCTGAGATGTTAGAATGTGGAGTGATGACATCTTGGTGCTAGAAGAGAGCAGAAGTGTGAATGCAGGTTTTTTGCATGAAAGGCAGGGAAGTGTCTTAACACATGGTTGTTAGGAGGTTATTCAATACCGAACTGGGGTCCAGAAAGGGTTTAGCAGAACGGGCCCTCCTTGAAGAGAAAAGAGGATAAGTTGACTAGAGAAAGAAAAAGAATGTCAGGACCACCTGAGGACGCCAAGTTTGAGGTTGTCAAGGTTGGGAGGTGTCTGACCGCTCCCTACGAGCGGCGGGGTCTTGGGGACTGCGGCAGGGACTGATCCATGGAGGTGACCCGGCGGCGGTGCCGGCAGCAGAGGACACAGGTTTGCCGGGCAGGAGCGGGCTAGCTCCGTGGCAGAACTGCCGGGGTGGCTCCCAGACTGTTGGGGTCCCGAGTCGAGGATGGCAGCGTCGGCCCCGGTAAGTGGGCCGAGAGAAGGAAAGAGAAAGAGAGAGAAGAAAAGAGAGAGAGAGGGCAAAAGAGACCCAAGGCATGCCCCCAGGGTCCCCATGCCCATAGCTGTTCTCCCCTGCTCCGGCCCTGCAGTGAAGTGGCAGCACTGGGGGAAGGGTGAAGAACAGCATTGACAGCAAGGCTGTGAAGAGAGGGGGAGGGTGTCGCAGACATCTTTCATGAAAAATCCTTTCTTAGGATTTTTCCTTGTGACAAGCTGCAGTTTCAGCAACCAAAAGTAAACAATGGTTATCTGCTGCTGTGGAATGCAACAGGTAGACCCGTGATTGGTCTCCTGTGGGTGTTTGGATTTCCTGACCACTCATGGCAGAGTTGGCTCTTGCTCTGTCTGAGACACAGATCTTTGTTATTCATTCTTGTCTATTTTTAGCTTAGCTAGCTTCTGAAGAAACCTTTTCCTTTCTATTTCTTTTTAGTATAGTCTTAATGTAACATATATCATAAAATAATAAATCAAGCCTTCTGATCATGGAGTCAACATTCTCGTCTCTTCTTCATCCTGAAAACCCTTGTGACCACGGTCACAGGAGGGGACTAGCACTAAAAGATAAAATCAAAGCAGAGATTGATGACTCTCCAAACCTCACAAAGTAGGTTGTTTTTCTTAAGTAAGAAGGTTTTTTTTTAGTTTTTTTCTTTTGTGTGTTTTGTTTGCTGTTAAAAAGAAGTTTTTGTTTTTGTTTTTTTTTTCTGAAGAATGGGTTTGTAAGGCTAAAACAATTAAATGCTGCCCAAAAAGTAAAAAGCAATAGATGTGATACATCTCGTGTTGAAATTGGTCAGGGTTTTCTTATTTAACTAACTGTAACTCACAGAAAGAAGAATTTGCCTCTGCAGCTATTAGCACAGCTGGATAGAAGAAGAAGAGGCTGCTGTGGAGAAAGCTTTTAGCTAAATCCAGAAAGTTTGGAAGAAAAGCAAATGGTAGAAGTTAATGCAGTATTGTCTTTCTTTTATTACTATGCTATTAAGGAGTCCTTTCCAGGTACTACTGAAGCAACAATCAGAATCACAGAAAGAGGGTGAATTAATGCCAACAGAATCAAAAGACTTGTGAAGAAACCTGAAGAACAGACTGTGATAGGAAAGGGACAGGCGTTCGGAAGATTTCGGGCTGTGACAGAAAATTACAGGAATCCTTCTGCCCCCCTCCCCATAGATAAGGATCACCCTTGGAATGTAGCCAAACATGTAGCCTGTGACTGTGGTCACAAGGGTTTTCAGGATGAAGAAGAGACGAGAATGTTGACTCCATGATCAGAAGGCTTGATTTATTATTTTATGATATATGTTACATTAAGACTATACTAAAAAGCAATAGAAAGGAAAAGTTTCTTCAGATGCTAGCTAAGCTAAGAATAGAAAAGAATGAATAACAAAGATCTGTGTCTCAGACAGAGCAAGAGCCAGCTCTGCCATGAGTGGTCAAGAAATCCAAACACCCACAGGAGACCAATCACCTGTTGCATTCCACAGCAGCAGATAACCATTGTTTACTTTGGTTGCTGAACTGCAGCTTGTCACAAGGAAAAATCCTAAGAAAGGATTTTTCATGAAAGATGTCTGCGACATGTCACCTTTTTTTATTTAGTTAAATTAAAAGGAAAAAGTGTTTGTAATTTTCTCTGCTGTACTCATGCCGAAGAAAAAGACAAACACTTGACAGGTTATCTGTTGCCAATCAAACTCCACTCAAGTGCTCCTGTGGAATGCACTGGGAATTTCTTCACCTGTAGAACATAAAATTCTATCATATTACTAAAACAATTCTATAATATAAGAAAATGCAAAAACAATGCAAAGAAAATTCAAGTCCAAGCAGCTGAGTTTCAGGAAAAGTCCATGGCTTGAAGATGTTCCTCTTTGCCATATCTGAAAGTTTCTTTTGGTCCTGAAACAGGCTTGCTACAGAAAAAGGTCCATCAATATCATCAATATTTATCAAAAGTCCATTGACAGTCTTCAAACAATTTTGAGAAAATTTCTGAAATGTCTTGCCACAGCCCTTTATTGAACAACTTGGGCTGAAGCCAATCCCTGGCTCCTCAATGCCTCTGAGCTGCTGCCAGCTCTTTCACCCTTTTTTATTCAATTTTTTTTTTTTTTTTTTTTTTTTTTTTTTTTTTTTTTTTTTTTGGAAAGAGCAGCAGCAGCAGCAGCGGAGCCAGAGAGAGGCCCTTGGGGGCCCTGGCCCATGTGGAAGGATCAGGAACCCCAGACCTGGCCCACAGAAAGGTGGCCCAGGACCAGAAGGGGGAAGCAAAGCCCCCAAACCCAACAGGAGGCTGGGAGGTGGCCCTGGCCCAAGCAACCAAGGCAGACAGCCCAGGCCCAGCCCCCGAGGCAGGCTCTGCATTGGCGCAGACCCGCACCCTGCTGCCAGTACAATGGCAGAAAGGGTGGCCAAACGCTTCCTTTCCCCAAAATCACCGAGGCATGCCGGCAATGGGAAGACAGAAACTGTCCCGAGAAACTTCGTCTCGGGTCTGGGGATGTCCTTTCCCCACAGCAGACAAGCGATGCTCGCTTCCTGCTGTGCCCTCTGCCTCTGCGATGCAAATGCACCAGGTGTTCCTCCCATCTGCCTCACGGCACCACCTCCACCCCCTCTGGGCTGGGGACCAGAGGCAGAACTTCCAGGACCCACCTCCCCCTCGCCGCTGGGGCGTGCGAGGGGCGGCAGAGAGATTCGCATCCCCCAGGGAGAAACCCCGGACCAAACACCCCCCAACCCGCCAAGAATGCTGATCTTGAAAACAGGCAGCCGGGCTGCGCCCACAGCCAGCTGTCGGGCCATGCCTCCTCCACGGAAGGACAGGCTGACGCCCTCTTCCCCTGTCCCAGCTCCCCCCGTAGGGGCAGCCCCGGGACAACCTGAAAAACTCGGGGAGGAAGTCATGCTGGATGCAGGAGGCACTGCTGCGGCTGCCGCCGGCTCCAAGGCAGCCTCTGATGCAGACACGGAGGACGGAGTCCCCGCAGGGGCGGGCAGCGGGGCCGCCTGGGGAGGCGGCGGGGGCGGCGGGGGCGGCACGGGGTCGGCAGCATCTTCTGCGCCGGACATCGGCCGCAGAGGCGCAGTCGCAGAAGGCGGCGGGACGGCCGGGGGGAGCGGTGGATCGCTGTTGCCCAGCAACATCGGCGCAGCAGCGGGAAGTGGTGTCTCTGAGATAGATGCAGGCAGGAAAGCCGGCGGAACCGCGGCCGGAGCGCCCACAGGCTCCCCCGGAGGGGCGGCCGCGGGAGGGGCCGCGCGGGAAACCGCCCGCACCCGCGGGGCAGGTTGGGGCGGTGCCCGTGGCGCTGGCCGGTGCGGTGCCCGTGGCACTGGCCGGGGCAGCGCCGCCCACTCCCATCCCCCCTGAGAACAACGGGAGGGGGGAACAAACGGCTCCGTCTGAGCATGCTCCAAAGACGCAGTAAAAAAAACTTCGGCTGCGGGCGAAACTTCGCCCCCCCACTGTGGTTCGGGGGGGCTGGAAAGCAGCAGAGCGTCCCCCTCCAAAGGGTCTTCCCCCGGAATTGGGGGGAACGGGGCTTTGCCCTTGCAGTTAGCAATCCAGGGAAAAACAGCTGCTCTCCGTTTCAAGACTAGAAAGAGCTTCAAAAAGGTTGGATAAATCGAGGGGCATCCGAACCCCCGGTATAAAAAGAATTGGAAAATGGAGCCCATACACTCCCAGACAAACACAGCGAGGGCATATAGCACATTCGTAAAAAAACCAAAGAGCTTTGCCCATCAAAAAAACTCATAGAAATCTGTCTCCAACAGGAGAATTCTGTCCTCTTCACCCCATTTTTGCCAGAGGGCAATAAGTTTCTCCTCTGAAGGGGAGAATGGAACCTCATCCTCTAGGGGAGGAGTCCTCCAGATGAGCAGCCACAAACTGCGAATGGCCTCATCTTTAGGAGGGGAAAAACCAACAGTACCTTGTGACAGTGTCCAGGACTCTCTGGCTATCTGCATGGTTCTGCTGAGCTTTCCGAACATCTTCCTGGAGGCTTTTCAGAAGGTTCTCTTTGTGGTCAGCCTTGCTGTGAACTCTGTCCAAATTCGGATCTTCAGTTCTTCAGCTCCTGGCTAGAATCCACTTCTGTGGTCACTTGTGAATCAACCATCCATGCCACACATTCAGGGTTTACCCAGTGCAGCAATGCTCCTCTGGTGGTCTCACCAAGTGATGATTGTCCTCCTCAGTCGAGGGTCACCAATTGTGACTGTGGTCACAAGGGTTTTCAGGATGAAGAAGAGACGAGAATGTTGACTCCATGATCAGAAGGCTTGATTTATTATTTTATGATATATGTTACATTAAGACTATACTAAAAAGCAATAGAAAGGAAAAGTTTCTTCAGATGCTAGCTAAGCTAAGAATAGAAAAGAATGAATAACAAAGATCTGTGTCTCAGACAGAGCAAGAGCCAGCTCTGCCATGAGTGGTCAAGAAATCCAAACACCCACAGGAGACCAATCACCTGTTGCATTCCACAGCAGCAGATAACCATTGTTTACTTTGGTTGCTGAACTGCAGCTTGTCACAAGGAAAAATCCTAAGAAAGGATTTTTCATGAAAGATGTCTGCGACAGTAGCCCCCCTAACCTATGGATGCCAGTAACTTTACACTCCATACTAACCCTAGAAATTATAGCCAAACCCCTTTCTGACGTAGAGAAACCCCTTAGTCCATAAATACCCTTGAGACCCCTCAATAAACGCCTTTAACCGTCCACCACATTGGTGTTAGCGTCCGTTATTGGCCCCGAAGGATCCCAAGGAGAAGATCGCCGTGCTGGACTCTGAAACCAGGTCACCGCGGCCTTCACAAGAAGGCAACAACAGACTATCACATTTAAACCGGGTGATACCGAACTCACTTTCCAATGGGGACTGAGTGGTAATAGCTTGGAAAAACCCAAATGATCCAAGAAATGAACAAAGAATAACACTGAATTGAGAAGTAAGACAATGCTTGTATCACTGGTTTCAAGCACTGCCTGAATAAAACATCTCCTTTGGGGAGGAATACTTCAGATAGAAAGATCAAGACTGTTTTTATATTCTGACCTTAGCCTGTGAATTGTACAGGGGAGAAGGGGAATTACCATTTCCATTAGTAAACTTTATTTGATTCATTCCAATACTGGACATGCTAGCTGGGTTATAAGTAAATGCTTGAATTGTGGGAATAATTAGTATTGTGGTTCACAAAATTTATGCTCTTACTGCAAAAAGTGTAAAGTAATAACTTTGTTTTGTGGATGGGAATTATTAGTGCCTGTTGAATGAGAGATACCTGAGGAACGGTAGGAGACCACAGTGAAACGGTGTCTAAAACAATTTGCCTAGAAAATAGTTAAGAGAAAGTGACAAGGAAATAGAGGGCAAGACCAGATTGGCCTCTGTATTTCGCCACCGAGAAGATCAAATATACCTGCTGTGGGTTGCAACCTCAGAGGAATGGGAGGTGGGAGTATAAGCCATACTAGACCTCTGTTATTCCTGTTTCTGTCACTCATTTGTCGTCTTTTCCCTTTCGGGATACCAGCAAGATTGTGTCACAAATGCTACAGAAAGCATCACATGGAAAGAAACCAAAGTTCCTCTTTTATTACACACACCTATGTCAACAGCCACTGTTATAACCCATCCAAATTAAGAACCTGTAGGCAAAAAGGACAAAATTATTGGATTACAAGAAACTTAGGAAAAAGTGGTAATAGATTTGGAATGGAATGTCCAAAAGGAGAGAGATGCATTTGTTTTACATTTAATCTTGGAATGGAATGTCCAAAAGGAGAGAGATGCATTTGTTTTACATTTAATCTTGAAGAGACAGTTCAAGATTTGGTAAAAAAAAAACAAATAGTAAATGAAAAGGTAAAACCAGCACAGCAATTTAACTCTGTATTGACCCCAAATTATCTATTGAGTCATATTACAAGACTCCAAGCAGTTATAGAAATGATAGCAAATAAAGCTGCCCAGGCATTAGAGTTAATATCAAGTCAGCTAAGCCAAACAAAACCTGTAGTGTATCAGAATAGGTTGGCTTTAGACTATTTATTGGCAAAAGAAGGGGGTGTTTGTGGAAAGTTTAATGTATCAGATTGCTGAAAATTGATGACCACAGAAAAGTCATTCTAGCAAAAGCGAAAGAAATCAAAGAAGAAAAAAATATATATATGCATATAATAACCCAGGTACCGGTCCAAAAGAATTAGAAAACAATGTTAGAACCTAGCTGGTGGGGTAATGTATTAGAAGAAATTAAGATCATCATGTGTTACAACTGTTTTTATATCTCTTCCTTGTGTAATCCCCTGTTTTATTTTGCCAGCATAGTCCAGAAGATGCAAGTAGATAAGAAATATTGCTCAAGCCAAATGATTTACAAAGAATAAGAGTGGGGATTGTGAAAAATGCATGTATTTTATGATTGGCTTTTCGCAAATATTAAAATGAATATTTTATGTGTTGTGTTAGAAAGCAATGCTGTATTAGTTTTCTTAAGTACTGTGTTAAATATAGTTTTAGGTTATAAAAATTGTTAAAATGGAAACGATGCTATGTAGGATACTTTTTTTTTAAAAAGAAAGGACTCGCACTGAGATAGCAGCCACAGGACACCTAAATCTTTCAGAGAAGAAGAACTTATGGCCCTCTTATCAGAAGAAACGAACTTCTTCCCGCCTCGAAGGCGCTGTTAGGATTTGGAGGAAGAAGTTGAGGATGACCAGACAGAATCCTGTATTTGAATGGAATTTATGCATCATGTATGAAGTGTATGAATATGCAACAGGCTATTGTTTTTAAGGGTTAATCCTTTGTTAACGGGTGTCCTCTTTCGGGCTCGTGCTGCCCAGAAAAAGGTACCTGGACATCCATAACTCTTTGTCTTTATTGTCTCATATTGTCCTAATTCACTTTGTCCAAATTATTATTACTCTAATTGTATTTCTATTTTTATAACCATTTTATTACTATTAAACTTTTAAAATTTTGAAAACAAGTGATTGGCATTTTTAACACTTTCTCAGCAGTTTCTATTTCCAATTTTTTACGTCACAATTCTATACTTCAGGATCGTAAATCTATGATGGTGATGTTTGATTCCTTTCCAATTTCTATAGTCTATTGTGATCTATTCCAGATTTCAATATTCCAGGATGTACATCCCAAGATGTGCATCCCAGATGGTGGGGTCCAGCTTCTATTTTCTAGGACCATTAATCTTTGATAGTGATGTCCAGCTTCCCTTTTCGAAATCATTAATCAGCAATGTTGATGTCCGTCTTCCTTTTTCAGGATGTTTTCACCATTTCTTTAGGAGCTTGGGCTAGGTTCAATTCCCTCTTTTGTTTAAATCCTTTATACATGCTAAAGCTACAGTTTAAAAATCCTTAATACAAAGCAACATTCTAAAGCTATAATTCAAAGGTTCTTATTACAAAACAGCCTAAGATTTATAGTAGTGAATTGCAAACAAAAGATTGATTCAAAGGCCTTCTTCCATGCTTTGCTTTCCTCAGTTGTTTATTAGAACTCAACTTTATAACTGTCCCATGGCTGCGTTCCACACATTTCACAATTGCAATTACACAGGTTACCTTTATTTACCTGACACAAAGCACAACTTTGTATTTTACACTCACTGAGGCCCTGATGTGGCCCTATGGCACCCTGGGGCCACCGATTTGAGGGGACATAAATATTTAACAATGAAATGCTTAGTTTAAAAACCTGTATCATCAGTGTGTGTGATGTATTTGATATTTGTACATTAAGGTATTAATGTACATTTAGGCATTATTGATTCTGATTATGTGGGTGTCACGGTTTGACGCTGGTGCAATGCCAGTGCCCCCATGAAAATACATTCTCCCTGGTGTCTGCTGTGAGATGTGACCAGGAATAGAACAAAGCAGGCTCCAACTTAGGAATAAAGAAGAGAAAACTTTATTAACCTACAACTATATGCAAAAAGAAACATACAGGAAGAATGAAAACCTTCCAAAACCATTCCTCCTCCCCCCACCAAATTTCCAATACATCCATCCCTCAGATCACCAACTCTCAGTCCATCACCACCCTTTGGATAATCAATTCTCAGTGCATCAAGGAGTGAGGAGTCCCTCTTGTGCCATAGGCTTCCCCTGGAAACACAGTTGAAACCTCTTGTGTTTCCATGTCACATGTGGCACCGCCCAGAGATCATTTGCCATCATGACATCTTCCTTCCATGCCCAGTGCTCTCACCACTGTGCATGGACCAGAGCTGCTTCTAGGGTTTTCCTTTTCAGGGTGCTTTGCCCAGTTCCAAAAAAAGCACAGTCTCTCACTTTTGGGACACCTGTCCCCCCCAAATTTCACCCCCTGGGGCCGAGGGGTCTCAAGAACAGCGATCTTCTTCTTCTTCCCTGAAGACGGAGGGCACCACCACCCTCCTCACCCGTTGTCTCTGTTCACGCATTCCTTCACATAACAACACTGCACTCTCTTGGCTCCGAGCCATTGCCTCCCCCCTAAATGCAGTCTCTGTGTCACAGGAAAAAAATTGGTTCTGTCCATGGCTATACAAGAAAAGTCCAGCCAAAGGCCACTCCGTCACCTCCACCCACCCAAGATTCTTCTCAACTTCTCTCGTGGCCCATTTCCTCTTATCTCTATCTCTCTTCTCATTCAGCTCCAGGAGGATCAGCATTTTTAAGGTTTCCATCATCCAAGAAAAGGGTTAAAAGTCTCAGTCTCTGCCTGTCCAGAACTCTCAGGGCTGCCCTGCCGGGCACCTTCTCGCCGCAGCCCCCCTTCTCCTTGTCGGCTGGCCATGCTAATTTCAAGGTGGCACAGACACAGGCTGGCTCTCTCTTTCTCTCTCCTGGGAGGGGGGGGGCTGCCCGATGACTCTCCACCCTTCCATCCTGCAAGGGCCTCTTCACCTCTCCTCTGTCCAAGGCCCTACCTCACCCAGCCGCATGGCTTCCCCTCCCCCGCCCAGCCGGCAGCAGCTGGGCGGGGGAGGTCTGAACCTTTCCCTGACCGGAACCAAGAGAAAGTTTTCCTGGGAGTTCTCTGCTTTTAACCCCCCATGTTCTCAGAGGCATACCCATGTCCTCAGTGGCCACACCAGGTGTCAATATTCAAATCTGAGCACCTATTGGTTTGACCACAGCATCCCAAAAAACTCACTTCCTCTCAAACCACCACAGTGGGACAAATTTATGCTATGGCATCTGTTAGTGAACCCCCTGTTACTATTCAAAATGCATTTGTATTGTTCAACTTGTTCTTTTTGTGAGTTATGTTCCAATTGCAGTGAATCGGAGTTGTGGTACAGTAGTTCTTGGATCTACAGGAGCACCTCAGGTATTTTGGACTCAAAAAATGACATATCAATGCCCAGAAAAGGAATGCATCATTACAGCCAATAGACATCATCCAGAGACCATAATAATAACATGTTTGATTAGCATGGGAGCAGATGTAACTATAACTTCACAGCTTTTTTGGCCTCAGTCATGGCCTCTCACTCAAGCAGGTTTTGGAATCATGGGGCTGGGTGGCTCTACTACAGGTGGTCTCTCTGCCATTGTGATTAATGTAAAAAATGCTGATGGCCAACAAGCTAACATCAGGTCTTATGTTGCGAAAGCCCCATGTAATTTATGGGGACAAGATTGTTTATCTCAATGGGGCATTAAAATTACTATGGAATTTTAGTAGGGATGACTGTGATGCAGGGCCTTAAGTGTCAAGTTGTAACCCTAACATGATTGACAGGTAAACCTGTCTGGATTGACCAGTGTCCCCTTCCAATTGAAAAGCTTACTGCCCTGCAAGAATTAGTAGCAGAACAGCTGTAAGATGGACATACTGGAGAGTCATTTAGCTCATGGAATACCCCTGTTTTTGTGATAAAAAAGAAATCAGGAAAATGGAGATTTTTGCATGATCTACAGCAGATAAATGCTGTAATGGTTACACTGGGAGCTTTACAACCAGGTCTTTCAACACCTACAATGATTCCACAGGGAAGGGAGATAATTATCACTGATTTAAAAGATTGCTTTTTTACCATTCCATTGGCTGAACAAGATACAATGGAAAGTTCTAATGGTTTTGTGGCACAGGCCTTATCAAAGGTGCAAGAGCAATTTAGTAATTGCTATTGCAGTCATTACATGGATGAAATCTTGTTGGCTTCTGATAATAAACAGCAGTTGTCAGATCTTGCTGTAACAAATTTGAAAACTTTTGGGTTTAGTTATTGCCCCAGAGAAAGTACGAAAATAGATGCCTTGGAAATATTTGGGGTTGATGATAACCAATACTCAGATTATGTCTCAACCTGTAAAATTAGATATTGAAGTTAAAACTGTTACTGATGTATAAAAATGGGTTGATGCAGTAGGTTGGATTAGGTCATATTTAGGGATAACTAATCATCAAATGCAACCTTCGTTTGAATTATTGTCAGGGATTGCTTCTACTGATGAGAGATATTTGATTGATGCAGTAAAAAAAAGGTCATGGAAGAAGTTGAATTAGCTTTGACATGCAAACTTGTTAACAGAATAAATATTTTTGTTGGTGTGTATTTATTTTGAAAGAACAGAAATACCATGTGGAGTATTGTGTCAATGGAATGATGATTGGGAAGATAAATTGTATATTTTGAAATTGATATATTTATCTTTCAGATCTCAAAAACCAGTTTCAGGACTTTATGAGTTTTTTGCAGATATCATTATCAAGGGTCGCAGATATTGTCATAAAATCTTAGGCCATGATCCTGTAACTATTGTGATACTTATATAATAGTATTTTGAATGGTGTTTTCAAAACAATCATGAATTGCAATCTGCTTTATCTTATTTTACAGGTTAAATAATGTATCATTTACCTTCTCATCCTATTTTGACTTTGACTAGGGACATTCCTTTTCAGGGAAAACAAATTTGTTCTCCTGTTCCAGTGGAAGGTATAACAGTTTTTACAGATGAATTGCAGAAAAACTGGAAAAGCTTCTGTACCTTGGAACAAGGATGATTGTTGGGAATATGAATTTATGATTCAACAAGTGTCTCCTTAATTGGTCGACGTGGATTACCTTGTGGCTGCTTTGGCAGTAAAAGCGGTACCTAATTGAAATATGGGTCTCCTTGAGCCTGGTCTCATAAGCTCTTGGAGATCTATTTCATACCCAAGATAGCTCAGCTACCTTAGAAGGCATAAAATCAGCAGGATGGCTTCTGTGGTAGTGTTGGAAACAAAAAGGTTTTAATAAAAGGCAAAATAACAAAACTCTTTACAGAGGAAAACAGAGCCAGGTGCAAGAGGTCCTTGCCCCTGGTAAAACACCTCACAAAAGTGATTAGTTTCTTTGTTCAGTTTCTAGTAAATTGCTCAGGTGGGACTTTTTGGCTTCTGTCCAACTGGGCAGCTCCAGGTTTGAGGTGAAGTCCCAAAGGTCCTTTGAGGTGTCTTTTTACCAAATTGAGGAGACAAACTTTTGGGCTTATTTCCTTTTTAAGGGGACAAAGGATAATTTTGTCACTGTCAACAAGAGGCACATTCCCATACCTAATGTGTTATCTCATCAATTTTTCACCAAGGTGCTTTGGCACTATGGCCATTATTTGTCACAAAGTGAAGCAAAATCAATTATTTCTTTTTATCCTGATTGGCATATGACTCATATTTCATAATATTATGGTACCAATCCTAGAGACCTACTCCTTTTGTAAGAAGGGCAATCAGATGTTATAAAAATGCCTGAGTTTGGCCATTTAAAGTCTGTTTATGCTACAATTGACATCTTTGCTCATGCCATGGTTGCATTAGCATTGGCAGGTGAAGCAGCTTGGAATGTTATTCATCATTTTTGCCATGCCTTTTCTATTTTAGGTGTTTCAACATATGTAAAGACAGATAATGGCCCAGCATATGTTTCACAAAAATTGCAGATGTTTTTTCATCCCTGGAGTGTTGATCATTCCCCATATTTCAATAGGCCAAGTAATTTTTGAACGCACTCATGGTGTTTTGAAGCGCCAGGTTAAAAAATAAAAAGGGGGAATGTATAGGGGAGTTACCTTAAGTGAGATTAGATAAAGCTGTTTAGGTGCTAAACTTTTTACGTCCTTTACCTGACTTACAACTGTGTCCTATATTCTATCAATTTTCTTCTTTGAATTCTAAATAGTCAAATGTTCGTAAAAATATTAAGGTATGGGTTAAAGATTTGATCACTGGAAAGTGGACTGGCTCAGTGGAATTAATAATGTGAAGGAAAGGACATGTGTGTTCTGACAGAGAATGGCCCCTGTTGGGGTTTTTTGCTCATTGTGCTAAGTCTTATTTGGAGTATGTAGGAAGGAACAGGATGGGTGGTTTCACAGCTGAAGTAGAATGAGTGGGTGACACTGGCCTCTAGGTGGATTGAAGCATGGACCCTCAAAGAACATGCTGTGAAGATGATAATTCAAGGCAGAGTGAATGGGGGATATTGACTCACGCTGAAAACTCAATTTTAAGTTGGTGGATGTTACCTTTACTTTAGTTCTTTGTATTTTTCCACAGAGAGGTTGGTAGTGCTGAGTAATGTGTCTTGTACCATTTCCCTTTGCATGGCACCAACGTTCCCAAAATAGGGTAATTTAATGTACCTAGGGGAGAAGTGTTGCCTTTGCATAGGGATTTTGAATTAGTAATTAAAGTTCCACACTTTGAACAACTAGGTTAGTTGCCCATTATGATAGCCGCAACTAGTTTTAAAGTTAAGTGGATGCTACTTAGTTCTAAGTGGTGACTAGGCAGATGACTTGGTCTCTAATTCTGTGTGGAGAAAAATCTATTCAACTAAAAGTGAAAGTGTCATCCTGCCATAAATGTATCCTTAAGGGACTGTGGGGTATCGAATTTGCAGGGCGACCCCAGCCGCAGGGAAGAATGGTGCGCAGAACTCCATGATATCAGAAGGCTAATTAATTACTTTATAATACTATACTATATTAAAGAGATACATACTATACTATATCATACTTACTTCTCACTTCTAACTACTTAACTACTGAAAACTTGTGACTGTCAGCCGACAGTCCCGACACACACACGTGGATGCAATTGGTCACCTCGGGTAAACAATCTCCAGAATACATTCTACATGAGCACAACAAGAGGAGCAGCAAATGAGATAAGAATTGTTTTTTCTTTCTCTGAGGTTCCTTGCTGCGATTGCCAGAAAATATCCTTGGGAAGTTGTGCCTTGCTTTTCTCTGTGAAGAGAAATGCAGCCACAGCGGGTTCTGTAACAGCATTTGAAAACTAATTTTCTATGTGCCTTGTTGGCACATCTTTATTGTTGGTGCATGGTTATAAACATCAGGATTTTGAGGGCATGTGTTGTGTGGGCTTGTTAGGTCATAGTGGATCAGTTCACAGGAGTTTTGGATTTGAAGGAAGAAGTTAGTAATTTGCAGGTGAATGAAGGATGGGAATGGTTGAGTGGTTTCTTTGCAAGTTGGGGTATTGTTGAATGGTTTGGCGTATTGCTGAAAGGTGGACTCCTAATTTTGCTTGGTGGTTGTAATCATTGCTTTGAGTTTCCCCTGTCTGCTTGGATTTTTGCAAGTGCCCTGCAAAAGTCCTTAGCAGTTGTGTTTGTGGTTCAAATACAAAAAAAGAGGGAATTGTGGAAGAGGTTTTACAGCGGCTTCCCTGAGCTAGAGAGAAGTTTGATAAGAGGATCCATGTTTACCCCTGAAAGAATTTCCTACCAAGGTCGTTGACATAGAAACCAAGAAAGAGAGAAGGATAAATAAGACAAACCTGCAGCTGTCTATTCCAATAAGCATTTGTTTGTCTCCTCTGACCAATGAGTAAAGTGTAAACTTATGAGTCTTGTAAGAATGTATAAAAAGCATGCATGCTAAAATAAAATGGGATTTTGAAGCCTTCTGAAAATGGAGTGTGTTGTTTTGTATTTTCTGTCTCAACCATGACCATCTCAACTATGACAGGATCCATCCCAGGGTGATGAGGGAACAGGCAGATGGAGCTTGCAAAGCCTCTTTCCATCATTTACCAACAATTCTGGCTCACTGGTGAGGTTCCAGATGACTGGAAGCTGGCCAATGTGATGCCCATTCACAAAAAGAGTCGGAAGGAGGATCCTGTTAATTGTAGGCTGGTTAACCTGACCTCAGTACCCAGTAAGATTATGGAACAGTTAATACTGTCATCACGCAGCATTTACAGGATGGCAAGGGTATCAGACCCAGCCAGCATGGGTTTAGGAGGGGTAGGTCATGTTTGACCAACCTGATCTCCTTTTATGACCAAGTGACCCACCTGGTGGATGCAGGAAAGGCTGTTGATGTTGTGTACCTGGACTTCAGCAAGGCCTTTGACACTGTCTCCCACAGCATACTCCTGGAAAAGCTGGCAGCCCACGGCTTGGACAGGAGCACTCTTTGCTGGGTTAAGAATCGGCTGGATGGCCAGGCCCAAAGAGTGGTGGTGAATGGTGCTGCATCCAGCTGGCGGCCAGTCACCAGTGGTGTCCCTCAGGGGTCTGTGCTGGGGCCAGATCTGTTCAATATATTTATTGATGACATGGATGAAGGGAATTGAGTCCTTCATTAGTAAGTTTTCAGATAACACTAAGCTGGGGTCGTGTGTTGATCTGTTGGAGGGTAGGAGCGCTCTACAGAGAGACTTGGAACGGTTGAATGGATGGGCAGAGTCTAATAGGATGAAGGTTAATAAATCCAAGTGCCGAGTCCTGCATTTTGGCCACAATAACCCCCTGCAACATTATAGGCTGGGGACGATGTGGCTGGACAGTGCTCAGGCAGAAAACGAGCTGGGGGTACTGGTTGACAGCCAGCTGAACATGAGCCAGCAGCATGCCCTGGTGGCCAAGAAGGCAAACGGCATCCTGGCCTGTATCAGGAATAGTGTGGCCAGCAGGACAAGGGAGGTCATCCTTCCCCTATACTCGTCACTGGTGAGGCTGCACCTTGAGTACTGTGTCCAGTTCTGGGCCCCTCAGTTTAGGAAGGACATTGAGATGCTTGAGCACATTCAGAGGAGGGCAACAAGGCTGGTGAGGGGCTTGGAACACAAGGCCTATGAGGAATGAATGAGGGAGCTGGGGTTGTTAAGCCTGGAGAAAAGGATACTCAGAGGTGTCCTTATCACTCTCTACAACTTCCTGAAAGGTGGTTGTAGTCAGGTGGGGGTTGGTCTCTTTCACTAGGCAGCAACTGACAGAACCAGAGGACACAGTTTCAAGCTGCACCGAGGGAAATACAGGTTGGATATTAGGAAAAAGTATTTTGTTGCGGTTCATGTTTATTTCATTAAGTTATTGTTAAATGGTTCATTCTTTTATCCCCCCACGTTTTCCCCAAGTTGGTTTTTCCCTAAGTTGTACCCTTCCTTAAAGCTGTCCCTCAAGCTATTCCCCTCCCTTTGTTCTAGTCCCTTCCCTGCTTATCAAGGCAACCCTGCCCCTTTTTCCTGAATGTTCCCTGCTACTCACCCCCTGGGCCAATCCCTGATTGAAACACTCACTTGGAAATCCCCTAATCCACAATGCCCCATTGGCCCATGTGACCTTTCCCCTCTCCTCCCCCTGTCCTGATTGGTCCCACAGTGTTGATGTACTCCCCTTGCTCCACCCTTGAAATCCCCCTATTGGTTGATTTTCTGTATCCACGCCCTGGTTTGTAGCTGTATTTAACCCCTTGCACTGAGGTGCTTGGGGCTCTTCTGCCTTACTCCCTTCACCTGGAATAAACTTTCCCATGGAACCTCAATACAAAGAGCCTCCTCCTTTGCCTGGTCCCTGCCATGGCTGTAACAGCATGCACTGTAGAGCTTGCAGCTCTTCAGGTTCAGCTGTGGGCAAATCCCAGTCCCCAGCTGTTCCCCACTCCTGTCATGGCTACCGGAGTGTACAGAGCGAGCCCAGGTTCCGGTGGGCTTCGGCAGTTTTTCACGGAAAGAGTCATAAAGTTCTGGAATGGCCTGTCTGGGGAGGTGGTGGAGTCACCATCCCTGCATGTGTTTAAAAAAAGATTGGATATGGCACTCGCTGCCATTGTTTAGTTGAGGTGTTAGGGCATGGGTTGGACTCAATGATCTTGAAGGTCTCTTCCAACCTAGTCATTCTGTGAATTCTGTGAACATCATTATGTAAAAGAACACAGCAACAAAAATCTTTTGTAAAAAATAAAAAAAAAATTATCCAAATTCTCCTAAAACCTAGTTTCATCATCAAAAACCCCCAATATTAAAAGACCTACTCAAAAAATCCACTTACTAAAAATAAAGTAACAAAATGTCAAATTCCCATCAATATCATCAGTAAAATCACAACAATATTTCCACCAACCAACAAAGAAAACCTACAAGCTTTCTTAAATACCATAAACTTTTAAAAAATACATATTCCTAAATACAGCCAAGTTATAAACCCTCTCTACCTAATAACCCAAAAAAACCCACCTCCCAATAAAACCCTAAACAACAACAAACCTTCACCCAAATCAAACAAAAAAAGCACTCATACAATAACCCTCAGGATGAGGGAAGAGACGAGGATTTGACTCCATGTTTCAGAAGGCTTGATTTATTAGTTTATGATATGTATTACATTAAAACTATACTAAAAGAATAGAAGAAAGGATTTCATCAGAAGGCTAGCCAAGAATAGAATAGGAAAGAATGATAACAAAGGCAGCTGTCTTGGACTCTCTGTCCGAGCCACCTGTGTTGCAGTGTGTTGCCATTTCCTGTTTCAACTATCCAAACCTCCTCAGGTGCGCCAACCTTTCCCCCTCCCCCTTTTGCCCTCCTGCCTAGGAGCTGCCCATCAATCTTAACCTTCCAGCAAGGTGTTGTGTGATTGGCAGATGCCCCCCAGGCCTGGGCTCATTGGTTTGTCCTAGCGTCCACATCCCTTGACCCCTCCCCTCCTCACACCTGGTTGGCCCTCACCTGTCCCTCCCCTCCCCCTGTCCCTGGGGCTTAAAAAGGACACGAGACCATGCAGTCAGAGTGTCTGTCTGGGAGCTGTTACCACATTTGGAGGTCTACCATGCTGAAATAAAACTCTGGATTTAAGCTCTACAGCAGAACCCGCTTCTTTTCTCTTCACTGTTGCCTGAACCTTTTCCACCAAAGGTAAACTGAGTTCCTGCAGGGATGAGCGTATTACTAGGCGGAGGAGGTGTAGGGTTTGACACAGGGGCAGGCGGTGCAGACGGCATTGTTGGAGTACACGCGGGGGGGAAGCTGCTGCCTGAAGCATGCGCTGATACTGGCGGGGAGCTGCTGTTTAAAGCAGGAGCTATTGTCGGCGGGGAGCTGCTGTTTAAAATAGGCGCTGATGTCGGCGGGGAAGTGCTGTTTAAAGCAGGAACCGATGTCGGCGGGGAAGTGCTGTTTAAAGCAGAAGGCGATGCCGGCGGCAGATTGACTGTGGACGTAACAGGGGGTAACGGGGAACCAAACCAGTCCCCATAATTCCTGTTTTTTTCATGGGCTGCAATAGCCTGCTGAGCAGCTTTTTCTTCTGCCTGATATTTCAACAATTCATCATACACGACTCGCCACAACTTTCCCAACTTTTTTGCAGTTTTATCATCATCTATGACTGCCTGCCACAACTTATCCCCAAATTTACGCCACTCTGATAACTCATGCACTGTGTGAGGATTTTGAAAAAGTCCCTGTGCATACCCATAAGCTAACAACCCATAAAGCTCTTTCTGCAAATGTATACCCTTAACCTGACGCTTTTGTAAAAAGTCAGTAAATAAATCATATGCTGCTTGCCTTTCTTTATCCATGTTAAAAATAACAGCGTGCTTCTTGCAGCCCTTCAAGGCGTCGGCAGCACGTATCGGCCGGGGTCTCTGATGAGTTCACCCAGGGGCGCGGCACTTTCCCTTTTTCAGCGGTGCTTTCGCTGTCCTCGGCTGCGGTAGGACCCGAACTCCTTACACCGATCGACCATGGCTACCGGCGAACACGTCTCGGGATCACCATTTGTCGTGAATGGCGGAAGAATTGCAGCACACAATATGCGTGAACAGCAAATCTCAGAGTTTATTGATAACTCACACATATTTATATTGGTGTTAATGAAGCTTATACGTATTGCAAAAGCTGAGCTCATTATTGGTTAAAGCACACTTAAATCAACCACACCTACTTCTATGCTCTAATGATTATTTTGTTTCTATGTTTACATTCTTATAGCTATTCTACCTAGGCTATCTTCATTTTCTGGCAAAAGATTTTCTCCCCCATCTTCATGTTGCAGCAAAGGTCACCATGACCCTTGTCAGTGATTGGACACTGATTACCTAATCCCCAGCTTGTTTCCCCTATCCTTATCCAACGGTATCACATCAAAGTGGCCCTTCTCAGCTAGCCAATTATCCAAAAAGCTCTCCACAAGATAGGGCAGTTAATTGGGCAGTTTTCTTTATCTCTTCCACAACCAATCCTCCCTCCGGAGAGATATCTTCTGTTAATGGGCCATTGAGTCTCACTGCATGACTGATAAAACTACATCATCCCATTGTGAGAAGCTCTACCCAGAGGGGAGGAGCCAAGCATTCCCACCTGGATATAATCAGAGACCTGGAAGACCACAACAAGCCTTTTCCACTGGATTCCCAGAGGAAGACCAGGCCATCTACACCACCACTGGATCTTCAGAGGAAGACTACACCCTTCTACAGGATCACTGCTCCAACAGAACCACATCTGTCACTCCAGGAGGACTGCAGCCACCATTTCAATTGGACTGCTACCAACACCCTGACCAACAGGGTGTCAGGTCGTATTCTGACTCTGTCAGTGTTGTTTTGTATTACTGCATTGTTTATTTTATTTTTATTTTTTCCCTGATAAAGAACTGTTATTGCTGCTCCCATATCTTTGCCTGAGAGCCCCTTAATTTCAAAAATTATAACAATTTGAAGGGAGAGGGTTTACATTTTCCATTTCAGGGGAGGCACCTGCCTTCCTTAGCAGACACCTGTCTTTTCAAACCAAGACACCCTGTTAAGGCATCAAGACTGCCTGTTTCTAAATTCACAATATTATCCATAGTTTGTACAGTAGCAAGATCTTTCCGTGCCACCAGCCACACTGTATATTGTGCTAACATTAGTATAAATTTAAAAAGCATTTGCCACTCGTTAGGAGCCATAGTGTACCCTCGGTTAATAGAGTCAATCAATCCCATAGTATCTTGTATTTGCAGTCCATAATCTCAGACAGCATTACAAACTTCTTTTATTAATTCAAACGGAGGTTGTACATACTGAGCGGCTTTCTTAAGCTGATAATTGATAGGCATAGCTAGGAACATGGAAATATCTCCCCTTTTTAGGGCTTCTTCCCTGCATTTCTCCATAAATATTGGTGGAAAATGAGATTGCAGTAGTAAACCAGGTAGAGGGCTAGTGGAGGGCGGGGGGGGACATAAGAGTTAGCTAACAAGCTGTAGCAGGAAGCACAGCAGCCAAATTTTTTATGGGAGTTAAAGGATGATAAAGATCAGGCTTTTTCTCAGGATCAGTAGGGCCAGGATCAAAAGGATTGCCAGGGTCTTGAGAATACCTGTCTCTCAGTTCAGTGGGCACATCTACATGGACATTGTTAACACTCAAAGCAGTCTCCAAATTTAAATTATCTGTGACAGGACACTCACAAACTTGCTCAGCAGGCTGCAAAGTTTTTAAAGCAGTATACACAGTTTTCCATGTAACTAACATATCATCAATGATCGATTGCCCTTGTTTTTTCCATATCTCTAATTCAGCTCCCACCTTTTCCCACACTTTAACATTGTACAAACTGGGGGGGGGGGATACATTACAATTACTATTCAGCCATATTAATAAAGCAGCTAACTTAACTGTCAGGGGTTTAAATCCCCGTTCTTTTAAAATTCTCTGTAAAATTTCTAAATAAAGCTTCTGTTCATGAACACATGGGCTGTCCCATAGTTCCACATTCGCAGTCTAATCTCTCCAGCAGGTAGAGATGAGGGTCATGGATCCTCTGCCACACAGCTGGGTTCGAACGCAGTGTCACGACCAGAGATTCACTCTAAGTCCCTTCACTGATTGTGTCCCTTCATTATTTGTGTCCCTTGTTCAGGTGCCATTTTTTAGCGATTGAGAATAACAGACCACCACTTTGTCATCAAGCAGGATTGTCTTTATTAAACACATGAGTATTTATATGCTTCTGTGTACAAGTTTTAGGATCAACTACACAGCCAGCCAGTAGGAGCGAGATAGCAACCACACAAACACAAGAAGAGTAGAGCCAATGTTTCAAGCTCTTATCATTCATCCCACACACATTCACAGCCCAGTTTTCTGGGTTGTATGTCAAAGCACAGGTATTTATGGCTGGACTTGATCCTTTGGCATGTGCTTCCCCATGGGAGAAGAGCTGTTTAATCAAGGTCAGGATGGCCTGAGCAGGCCACTGCATCTACAAGGGGAATCAAGACCTTTTCTCCCCCTTCTCAAAAACTTCCTCTGCTGTGTTCACCCATGTTGATGTCATTGATGTAGTGCAAGTGTTCTGGAGCCTCGCCCTTTTCCAGTGCAGCCTGGATCAGTCCATGGCAAATGGTGGGGCTGTGCTTCCACCCCTGGGGCAGTCAGTTCCAGGTGTACTGCACGCCCCTCCAGGTGAATGTGAACTCTGGCCTGCACTCTGCTCCTAGAGGAATGGAGAAAAATGCATTAGCAATGTCAATAGTGGCACCATTTTGCTGCTTTGGACTCCAGTTCGTACTGGAGTTCCAGCATGTCCATCACGGCAGCACTCAGTGATGGTTTGACTTCATTCAGGCCTTGATAGTCCACTGTCAGTCTCCACTCTTGACTTACGCACAGTCTATATAGAGCTATTAAAGGGTGAGTGAGTCCTGCTGACAACTCCCTGGCTCTCCAGCTTACAGATCATCTTATGGATGGGGATCACAGAGTCTTGGTTCATGTGGTTTTACTGACGATCCAGTGTTGCAGTAACAGTTGGTACTTGTTACGAAGCAAAATGATGCAAATGTCAGTGATGGAGAGAGATGGGGAGACTGACTCAGTGATCAGAATCAGATTTTATTGTGGGATACAAACGCTTATATACTATTTCAGGGAGACTAGTATTGTGTACTACAATGATTAGGTTAAAATCACAAACTTATGCATATAACAACACCTCTTGCTTGCAGAGTTTAATGGGATTTTCTTTTTCCGGTAAATCTGTTTGATTTCATCTTCTTGTTATTTAGGTATAATTTTCAAAGTTCCGTTTGCTTTTGCCAAGGCATCCTGTTTTCAAATCTCTTATGTTAACCAGGTCCAAAGTCCATCATCTGTCTTGTGTGCCCCAACATTCCAACATCTCCCCCTTTCCTTTCAACCAAAAATACTCTTTTAATGGCCTTAATAATTAATCTCTGCACACATTGAAAGGTATCATGATTAATACGATTATTATCAAAATTACCAAAAGTCCCCAGGCAGGTGCAAGAGAGAGACCTTTATTGCAAAACCCAGGCCTTTTTAAGAAATTAGGCCATTATCAATTACATTCCATTTAAGCACAACAAATGTACTTCAACCAACCATCATAAACCATGATGTGAACACGTGATGGTTATATAACTTATTTTTCTACCTCTAATTCAGCTGAGTCACTTTCCCATAGTCTTTTTCTACTTAGTAAAGGTAACAAGCCTAAGCCATGATTTTACAAGGGTAACAAGGCCCTTATTTAGTAAAGTTTTACCTATACGCAACAGGTACCTGTTGTTCTTCAACCCTCAGAAGTCCTACCACAGAAGGGTCCTCTGAGAGAGCGGGCAAGCTGTTCAATTGTCTAATGTCTTCTGTCTCCACAGCACCTATTTTAAAAGCCCATCAGTGTCCTTTTGGGTCTTTGAAATACCCACTCCTGAGGTAATCAATACCAAGAATACACAGGGCCTCTGGACCAGTCACAACAGGGTGGTTTTTTCACTCCTTCCCAGTCATGCTCACCTCAGCTTCCAACAGTCAACTGCTGAGACCCCCCTGTCAACCTAGCAATATAAACAGGTTCTGCCCCCATGTCCTGATGGTATCAGAGTACATTGTGTGCCAGTGTCAACCAAAGCCTTGTACTTTTGTGGTTCTGATATACCAGGCCATTAGGTCTAAACAGTCAAATAAACCAAATTTTCCCTGGCCTCTACCTGGCTAGAGGCGGGGCCCCTCTAATTCTGGCTATTGTTCCCTCCCTGGGTATGCATTCTGGAGATGCCTTTGATGCCAAAGTGATTTTTGCTTTTATATATTCTTCACATATATTTGTAGCTCCGTAGCCTATTATTGTATAACTATATAGATTCGTAGATAGCATTTTACCTACCCCATAAGAAAGAAAGATAAAACACATTCCTAAGGCCCTATCTTCTCTTCTGCAAACCATATCTAGATACTTCCTCATAAACAAAGCTTAGCTAGTAGCAAAAGGGGGACTTCAGAAGAGGGTCGAACTAAGGGGGGGAATTACCTTATCATCTGTGTTTCTAGTTGGGGATTCTTGTCAATTATGCTAATTTGCTAAACTTATAAAACTGCACTTGCTCTATGGCATGTGTGCACCTTTGGCGTATTTTCGGTGTGTATTTCAGCATGTGGTGCACCTGAGGGGACCCTTCATAAAAGGTAACTGCATTTTTATAACCTAACCATGTCTAGCTCCTGATTTTAGGGGTCAAAAAAGGCAATAGCTTCAAGGGCATCAGGCATCATCTCCTCCTTTCTGTTATGCCTAGCAGCTCGGTCATGGGAAACTGGAGCTACATTCATTCTTGTAAAACGCCTACTGTTAGTAGTTTCCTTCTTTAGTTTATGCACCTGTGCTGCCAGGACAGAAGTAGGTTTTCCATCCCATCTTCTCATATCTTCCCCATGCTCACACAGGAAGAACCACAGATCACCTCATGGGGTGTAGTCTCTCTCCCTTGCTGGGGGACACCTGCTTCTGAGAACAGGGGATCTGGTCTGTACTGACAAAACTTGGAAAAGACCCTCCTTATGCTCCTTTCTGACTTTCTGATGTCTCTCTTCAATCCTCTCTTCCAATTTCCACATATACTCGGTCAAGTCTGTTTCTACTGCCAAGACTTGGGCTTGTGTCAGGGTGTGGACAGGGTCTTCATGTGTCTGGAGCCTTCTTGTCCTAGTGCCCACTGTCTCGTTTCCCTCATTTCACTGCAATGTCACTAGGAATTGGGTGTAGACTTGGGTCCTGAGCAATGCGAGTTTGAGCCACATCAGTTTTGTACATTTTACAAGGTCTGGACTCTTAGTGCTGTAGTTGACATTTAAGAAAACAATCTCTATCACAGCCAGTTCTTGCAAGCATTAGGTTCCTTGCTCCATGGTCTTCCAAGGGCCTTGCTGCAGCTGGAGATCTTCTTGCCAAAGGTATCTCTCCTTCACACTTGCTAAGAGTTGTGTCTGGAGACTGAGAGCTTCTGGCCTCCTCACAATCCCCTGGTCAATAACCACATCACTCAACAAAGACCCCAAGTGCCTCACTTCATTACCATCCAGAATTTTACCATTACCTGCATTGTCCCAGACTTGAATCAACCAGCTCAATATAGACTTGTGGGTTTGTGGGGTGAGGTCTTTCCTCAGATTGTGGTGGCTTTCTAAGGATAAAGATTCAGTGATTATTTCTGGTTCTGATTCCTCTGCTGGCTGTGAGGGTCCTGTGTCCCCATTGTCATCCACTGAGTGAATGGATTTGGTCTTGTATTTTCTCCTCTGGACAGGGGCAACTGCTATTAGTTTAGGCTGCCCTTCTGGCTTTACGCTAGCCTGTGACCATGGTGTCTGTAGATTTGTTCTCCTTCCCCTCTGGCTGTAGCTGCTGCTGTACAGTAATGAGCAGCATGCTATAAGCATTAGCCAGGGCCCAGCACAGTGCAATGAGCTACCCCTCTTTGGAGCTGCCACTGCAATTTTCTTTCAGATATTCTGCTACCTCAGCTGGGTTATGAATTTGTTCAGAGGGAAACTTCCAAATTATTGGGGCAGAGTGTTTCTTCAGACCCTGGCCTATATCCTCCCATATCCCATGCCACTCAGGATTTTCCACCATTGGGGCAGATCTCTGGGCAACCTCCCTGGAAATCTCAGCCCTGATTCTAAATGTGTTGTAGGCCATATGGAGGAGACATAGCAGAATAAGCAACAAACATATTGTTTCTTTAACATTCAGAGGGAAATGAACATTCTCAAAAGGTGATGTGTCAGACCTGAAGGGGGAGAAGGAGATGAAAGCCTGGGAAAAATCATTCCCTACTGTTCCCCCAACAGGTTGGGTGTGATTATTGATAAACACCCAGAAGTAGCAGCTGAGACCAGGACAGACACAGCAATGGATACACATCCCAGATAATCCTCATTGCCTTTGATGTTATCTCTACATAAGATGATATTGCAGTGTTTCAACAAAGCAATCTTGGTTTGTGCCCCCGATCCAAAAAAGAGCCAAATCGTGGGCAAATTGTACCATATATATGGAGAACTAGATAAGCTTAGGTGCCACACCCCTATAATTAGACCGAGCAGCACAGTGCCAGTGAGTTCTGTACCCAATAGACAAATGTGTCGCTGTCATATTTTCTGAAAAATCTCTTTGCCCAGGATTCTTCTCCTGGGAAGCTGAGAAGCCTCAGAGAAAAAGGAAAACAATATTATCTCATTTGCTTCTCCTGTGTTTTGCTACTTTGGAATGTGGTTGGAGATTGTTTATCCAACATGTGAATTGTTTTTACTTATTGGCCAATGATGGCCAAGTTGTGTCGAGGCTCTGGAAAGAGTCACAAGTTTTTAATTAATATCTTTTAGCCTTTTGTCTGTATCCTTTCTCTATTCTTTAGTATAGTTTTAGTATAGTATTCTTTAATATAATATAGATCGTAAAATCATAAATTAGCCTTCTAAGAACATGGAGTCAGATTCATTCCTTCCAACGATGGGGGTCTCTGAAAATACCACAACAAATGTTTCAGGCAAAATTGTTATTTTTTTACTTTCTCTCTCACGCCCCTTTTAGTTGGGTGCCAAATTTGTCATGGTTTAAGACAATATAAGGGGGACACTAAGATGAGTTACCTCCCCTTACTTTTAACCAATCCTGTTCCACCAATAAGGAAAAACAAGTGTGAGCAGATATAAGTGAAAAAATAAGTTTACCAAAAAAAAAACCCTCAAAGCAGCCACAGGCAAAAAATAACAGTAGTAGTCACTAGTTACAAAGTTGCTGAAATTTTGCAGACTCCCCCGGAACAAAGAGAAACTTAAAATGGTAGAGGGCAAATCTGACCTTTTAAAGGAACCCCAGCAAATCCCCATTGCTTGTGGTTCTGTTTCTGGTTGTGGTTCCAGGTCTTAAAGAGACAGTAAAATATGTGGGCACATAGATATGGAATACAATAACATTTTGGGTTACCCAGGATACCCTAACATGTGGAAGATTGAGAAAAACAGTCCTCAGAAAATTTCTGCCCTGGTTGATGAATGAAATAGATGATGGACTATAATATTTTCCATTTTCATGATTTTGACACAGTTTCACTTCTGTAGGAATGTTTTAATCAAGGAATCATAATAAATGTGAGTACAGAATATAAATCCCAGACAAAATTACAGCTTTCATTGCAGTATAGGGTTAAATGTAAACAACTGGGATATTACAGATATCTTTAATTAAATGCATAAATCAGAGAAACATCTTGAATGTTTACAACAACTACACCATGAAGTGAGAATGAGGAAGAGATGTACTTTGTCAGCTGATGGCTGCCTCCACTACATTCCCATACTTATTTTGTCACAACCTTTGTTACAAGTTGCAAAGCTTCTCTCCAGTTGATTTACAGGCTTTTTGTTCCTGCTTAGGATCATTAGTGATGTAGCTGGCTTTTTCCTGGCCAAGCAGGGGATTTCTCATGTATATCAGTGTTGCTGCTGAGAACTCTGCTGTTAGGATTTAGAGGGCAGCTGTTTTAGGTCACCATGTCTTTCCTGTAGCTGGGGTTGTGGTTGTGCAGAATCAGATGAATGAGTTCAATCCTGAATCTTGAATCCATGGGGACTTAGTCTAGGTTTATGATTCCTAAGGTTGTAACTTTTAAGCCACAATCTTTTGAGCTTGCAAACAAAGACTGATTTTTCTTGACTGTGTTCTCATGTTGAATCCTTACTCTATCAAGCCCTACTACACAGTTTTTCTCCTTGCAACTGGAGTTGAATCTGGCCAGAAATGAGGGACAATAAAAGGAGTTTTTTCAAATATATTAATGGAAATAGGCAGTGTAAAAATAACATCATCCCGTTCCAGGATGAGGATGGTCACCTCACAAACAGGGACATGGATAAGGCATAGGTGTTAAATGCTTTGTTTACCTCCATCTTCAACATTGATGATGGATCAAGGGGATCTCAGAACCCTGAGCTGGAGGACCATGACTGCAAGAATGATCAACTCCCACTCAACCCTGAAACTGTGCAGGATCTGCTGCTCCAGCTGGATCCCTACAAATCTATGGGGCCTGATGGGATTCATCCAAGAATCCTCAAAGAGATGGCTGATATAATTGTGAAACCTCTCTCAATGATTTTTCAGTGGTCTTGGGAATCTGGAGAGGTCCCAGCTGACTGGAAAATGGTGAACATTCTCCTGATTTTCAAGAAAGGCAAGAAGAAGGACCCCAGAAATTACAGGCCTGTAAGTCTCACTTCAGTGCCTGGTAAAGTTATGGAGAAGATTATACTAGGAGGTATTGAAAAACACCTGAAAGACAACGCAGTCATCAGTCACAGCCAGCACTGCTTCATGAGAGAGAAGCCCTGCTAAAAACCTGATTTTCTTCTATGACAAGGTTACCCACCTAGTTGATCGAGAGAAGTCAGTTGATGTAATCTTTTTGGATTTCAGTAATGCTTTTGATACTGCCTCTCACAGTATCCTTCTGGACAAAATGTCCAGCACATATCTGGATAAACAGATCATGTGCTGGGTGAGCAACTGGCTCACGGGTTGGACATAACAAGATATATTGAATGAGGTGACATCAGACTGGCAACCTGTCACTGGTGGGATTCCACAGGACTCCATCTTAGGCCCTGTTCTCTTCAACATCTTCATAAATGACTCGGACTGGAAGGGAGACTGAGCAAGTTTGCAGACAGTACAAAACTGGGAGGAGCTGTTGACTCCCTTGAAGGCAGGGAGGCCCTGCAGAGAGGCCTTGACAAGTTAGAGGACTGGGCAATCACCAAGCATATGAAGTTCAACAAGGGCAAGTGCTGTATTCTGCACCTGGGATGGGGCAACCCTGGATATATGTACAGACTGGGGAATGAAATACTTGAAAGCAGAGCCACGGAAAGGGACCTGAGGGTCCTGGTTGATATGATGTCAAAATGGTTTTTGCTTTTATATTTTCTTCATATATATTTGTAGCTCTGTAGACTATTTGTCTTGGTTTGAAAAGACAGGTGTCTGCTAAGGAAGGCAGGAGCCTCCCCTGAAATGGAAAATGTAAACCCTCTCCCTTCAAATTGTTATAATTTTTGAAATTAAGGGGCTCTCAGGCAAAGATATGGGAGCAGCAATAACAGTTCTTTATCAGGGAAAAAATAAAAATAAAATAAACAATGCAGTAATACAAAACAACACTGACAGAGTCAGAATACGACCTGACACCCTGTTGGTCAGGGTGTTGGTAGCAGTCCAATTGAAATGGTGGCTGCAGTCCTCCTGGAGTGACAGATGTGGTTCTGTTGGAGCAGTGATCCTGTAGAAGGGTGTAGTCTTCCTCTGAAGATCCAGTGGTGGTGTAGATGGCCTGGTCTTCCTCTGGGAATCCAGTGGAAAAGGCTTGTTGTGGTCTTCCAGGTCTCTGATTATATCCAGGTGGGAATGCTTGGCTCCTCCCCTCTGGGTAGAGCTTCTCACAATGGGATGATGTAGTTTTATCAGTCATGCAGTGAGACTCAATGGCCCATTAACAGAAGATATCTCTCCGGAGGGAGGATTGGTTGTGGAAGAGATAAAGAAAACTGCCCAATTAACAGAAGATAACTGCCCTACCTCTAACAGATAGGAATAGAATACACACTCCCATTTCCAACCTAAGACAATATCCACCCTTTATTCTATTACTATCTGCATCATACCCAAATTAATAAACTCTACAGAACGAAATCTTACACACAGTTCTCACTTAAAACTAGTTTTCCCTGTGGTATGCAACAGGCTTCTACATCTTTTTGCATTACCCACCAAGTGTAACCAGGTCCTTGAACAAAAGAAATCCCACAGATGGGTTTGTCTTTGCCTGAGGTGGGACTAATCCAAACAGTCTTTCCTAAAATACCTTTCATGTGTACCGCAGGGACTTTATCTCCATCCTCTGTGTGCAAGGGTTCAGACTGGCAGGACCAGCTCAATTGATGGACCCTTGGGTGCTGACGATCCAGGTGGCTTTTGCTAAGTTCACTTACTAATTTCTAAAAGTTCCCCCACCAAGTGCCTTCAGGGTAGTCTTTAGTAGTCCGTTGTACCGTTCAACTTTCCTGGCAGCTGGTTCATGATAAGGGATATGATATATCCATTCAATACCATGTTTTCTGGTTCAGGTGTTTATAAGGCCATTCTTGAAATGGGTTTTGTTGTTGTCATGGTTTGACACTGGCACAATGCCAGTGCCCCCATGAAGATACCTTCTCCCTGGTTTCTGCTGTGAGATGTGACCAGGAATAAGCAAAGCAGGCTCCTACTTAGGGAAAAAAGAACCAGAACTTTATTAACTACTCTACAACTACAAATAAAAAGGAACACACACACAGGGAAAATGAAAACCTCACAAATGCATTTCCTCCTCCCCCCACCAAATTTCCAACACAATACATTTATTCCTCAAATCACCAACTCTTGGTCCAGCACCACCTTTTAGACAATCAATCCTCAGTTCATCAAGAGGAGAGGAGTCCTTCTTGTACCATGGGCTTCCCCTGGAAACACAGTCGAAGCCTCGTGTGTTTCTGTGTCACTCGTGGCACCGCCCGGAGTACATCTGCCGTCGTGACTTCTTCCTTTTCATGTCCAGTGCTCTCACCACTGAACACGGACCAGAGCTGCTTCTAGGGTTGTCTTTTTTTAAGGATGCTCTGTCCCGATCCAAAAAAGGGACAGTCTCTCCTTTGGGACACCTGTCCCCACAATCTCTCCTCTGGGACACCTGTCCCCCCCATATTTTTTCACCCCCTGGGGCCGAGGGGCATCAACACTGAACCCTCTTGGTTCTGAGGCCATTGCCTCCCCCTAGAATGCAGTCTCTGTATCACAAGGAACATGGGTCTGTCCATGGCTATACAAAAAGAGTCCAGCAAAAGCCACTCCATCATCTCTTCCCACTAGGATTCTTCTCTACTCTTCTACTATCTCTCGCTCGCCCAGACCTCTCTCACACTTGCACATTTCCTTCCTCATCTTCCACTCTATCTTCCAGGAGAGGTCCATGATCTGTAAAGTTCTCATTTTCCAAAAAGGGGTTAAAGGCTTCTACAAGTGGCCGGCTGAACCCCCCCCTTCTTCTCCTCCCAGCCGTGCTGCCCATGTTTATCCAGTTTCAAGGTTACAGTCCCAGGCAGCGGCTCTCCCTCTCTCTCTCTCTGTGTCTCTCAGGGGGGGCTGCCCAGTGGCTCCCGGTCTCTCTCTCTTTCTTTCTTCCACCCTTCCACCCCCGGGCTCAGGCCTACCTCTCTCGGCCACATGGCTTTTCCCCTCCCCCTGCCCAGCCAGCAGCTGGACCGGGGGAGAGACCCGAACTCTTTCCCGCCGGAAACCCAAGAGGACCCTCCCAGGGGAGAGCTCTGCTTTTAACCCCGTGTTCTCAGAGGCGTGTCCATGTCCCAATGGCCAGGTTAAATGCCAATATTAAAGTCTGAATATCCATTGGCCAAAACCACAGCATCCCAAAAAACACATTTCCTGTCAAACCACCACAGTTGTCTAACTCAATCCTCTCAGGTGTGCCATATCTCCACAGGACTTGCTTTTCCAGGCCCAAGATGGTGTTTTCAGCAGTAGTGTGAGGCACAGGGTAAGTCTCCAGCCATCCTGTTGTGGCTTCCACCATGGTCAGCACATAGCGCTCGCCTTGGCGTGTCTGGAGCAGTGTGATATAGTCAATCTGCCAGGCCTCCCCATACTTATATTTGGACCACCACCCACCATGCCATAGGGGCTTCACTCGCTTGGCCTGCTTGATCTCAGCACGTCTCACAGTCATGGATAACCTGCGAAATACTGTCCATGGTTAAATCCACCCTTTGGTCTCGTGCCCACTTACAGGTAGCATCTCTGCCCTGATGACCTGAGGCATCATGGTCCCATCGAGCAAGGAACAACTCTCCCTTATGTTGCCAATCTAAGTCTATCTTCGACCTGTTTATCTTTGCAGCTCGGTCTACCTGCTCATTGTTTTGGTGTTCCTCATTAGCTCGACTCTTGGGGCCATGACCATCTACTTGACAGACTTTCACAGGTAGCTTCTCTACCCAAGAGGCAATGTCTTTCCACTCTTCAGCAGCCCAGATTGGTTTTCCTCTATGCTGCTAGTCAGTCTTTCTCCACCTTTCCAGCCATCCCCACAGAGCATTGGCTACCATCCATGAATTGGTGTAGAAGTATAACTTTGGCCACTTCTCTCTTTCAGCAATGTCCAGGGCCAGTTGAACAGCCTTGAGTTCAGCAAGTTGACTTGATCCACCTTCTCCTTCTGTAGCTTGTGCAACCTGTTGTGTGGGGCTCCATATGGCTGCTTTCCACTTCTGATTCATCTCTACGATGTGACAGGAACCGTCAGTGAAAAGAGCGTAGTGTGTTTCCTCTGCTGGTTGTATGGTGGAGCTTCTTCAGCACATGTCACTTGCTCTTGTTCCTCTTCATTGATGAGACCAAAGTTTTCACCTTCCAGACAGTTTGTAATTATTTCCAGAATCCCAGGGCGATTCAGGTTTCCAATATGAGTGTGCTGTGTGATGAGGGCAATCCATTTGCTCCATGTGGCGTCAGTGGCATGGTGAATAGTGGGAACCTTTCCTTTAAACATCCAACCCAGCACCAGTAGTCGGGGTGTCAGGAGGAGTTGTCTTTCTGTGCCAATCACCTCCGAGACAGTTTGAACTCCTTCATAGGCAGCCAAGATTTCCTTCTCTGTGGGAGTGTAGCTGGCTTCAGACCCTCTGTAACTTCGGCTCCAGAATGCCAGTGGTCGGCCTCAAGTCTCCCCAGGCACCTTCTGCCAAAGGCTCCAGGATAAACCATTGTTCCCAGCTGCAGAGTAGAGCACATTCTTCACCTCTGGTCCCATCCTGACTGGGCCAAGGGCTACTGCATGAGCGATTTCCTGCTTGATCTGAGCAAAGGCTTATTGCTGTTCAGGGTCCCAGTGGAAATCATTCTTTTTGCAGGTGACCAGGTAGAGAGGGCTCACGATCTGGCTTTACTCGGGAATGTGCATTCTCCAAAAACCTATGGAGCCTTGGAAAGCTTGTGTTTCCTTCTTTCTGGTTGGTGGAGACATTGCTGTGATCTTGTTGATGACCTCAGTGGGAATCTTGCCACTTTACTCCCATGAACTGGATCTCTCGGGTAGGTGAGACAGAGTGGAAATTTTCCAGAGTAGAAATCCATTTTGATTTTAGTGAAATGTACATCTTTGAATTAAGTCTGTAGCTTGCAAACATAGCTGTTTGGTCTGACTGCCTGTTCTTGCAGAAAACCTCTGCTCTAAGAAACTGCTTCAGCTGAAGGACAGAGATAAGGGAGGGCCCCTTGAACTCTGAAACAGATGGAGAGACTGTGGGAGACAGGGCAGGGTGACCCAGGAGTTCTTTCTGTACTTTCTGATAAAAAAACTAGCTGCAAGGGTACCTAGCAGCAAGTGCAATGTGAAATCAGTAAAATGAATACGTATGAACCTATTGTGAAATTCCGTGCATACAGATTAGTAAGGGAGATAAAAAAAAAGGATCTGGAGTTCCCAGAGGTACACGTCTTTTTAAGGGGATCGATCCCCACATGCGTCCAGTACTGTAATAAAGATACCGGCTTTAAAACTTTTACAAAAGTTGTGGAGTTTGTTTTCTTTTTCTGCAATTCATAGGTCCCTTGACTTTGCTCTTCTTGATGGCAAAATCTGGCTTCTAGCAGAATCTGGATGATCCTCTGTTTTTTCTCAAATACTTCCATTGCTGTGTTCCCCCACCCAGTGATGTCATTGATATACTGCAGGTGTTCTGGAGCTTCACCCTTTTCCAGTGTAGCTTGGATCAGTCCATGGCAGATGGTGGGGCTGTGTTTCCACCCCTGGGGCAGTCGGTTCCAGGTGTACTGCATGCCCCTCCATGTGAAAGCAAACTGAGGCCTGCATTCTGTTGCCTGAGGAATGGAGAAAAACACACTAGTAATGTCAATAGTGGCCTACCACTTTGCTGCCTTGGACTCCAGCTCGTACTGGAGTTCCAGCATGTCTGGCACAGCAGCTCCCAGCAGTGGAGTCACTTCATTCAAGCCACAATAGTCCACAGTCAATCTCCATTCTCTGTGAGACTTGTGCAGAGGCCAAATGGGACTACTGAGGGGTGAATGGGTTTTGCTGACCACCCCTTGGCTCTCCAGCTCATGGATCATTTTGTGGATGGGCATCACAGCATATCGATTCATCTGATACTGCTGGTGGTGTACTTTCAAGGTGGCAATTGGTACTTGTTGCTCTTCAACCCTCAGGAGTCCTACTGCAGATGGGTTTTCTGATAGTCCAGGCAAGGTGTTCAACTGCTTAATGTTCTCTGCCTCTACAGTAGCTATTCCAAAAGCCCACCTGAGTCCCTTTGGGTCTTTGTAATAGCCATTCTGGAGGAAGTCTATGCCCAGAATACACGGGGCCTCTGGCCTGGTCACAATAGGATATTTCTGCCACTCCTTCCCAGTCAGGCTCATCTCGGCTTCCAACAGGATCAACTGCTGTGATCACCCCGTCCCCCCGGCAATGGAAACAGGTTCCGCCCCCACATGTCCCGATGGTATCAGGATACACTGTGCACCAGTATCAACTAAGGTGTCATATTTTAGTGTTTCCCTCTTTGAGTTGATGCACCCGTGCTGCCAGGACAGAAGTAGGCTTCCCATCCCACCTTCCCATGTCTTCCCCATGGTCACGCAGGAAGAACCACAGGTCAGCTTGTGGGGTGTACCCTCTCTCTCTAGCTGGGGGACATTGGGCTCTGACTTTGGGGCCTGCGACTTGCACTGGTGCCATATAGGAACTGTTCCTCCTTACCTCCTCCCTCATCTCTCTCATCTCCCCTTTGAGGTCCTTAATCACAGCAGAGCCATGAGCCTGCATTGGGCCATAGATCATATTCTTGTAATTTCTAAGCTTGTTGGTGACACAGCCCACTGTCTCTCGGTTGGTGTCAGCATTAATTGTTGCATTGAAGGTGGTGTATTGAGATGGCCCTAGATTTGCCAGACTCCACAACATTTGCTCTGTGCACCTGACCTTGTTGGGGTCATTATCATGCTATCCATCACTCCTAAAGAGTACTTCTAATACTGCCACTTCTCTCAGCTATTGGATCCTGTCCTCAAGGGTCTTCCAACACATTCTATGATGGTGCTCCTGCATTCTGTCCCTGTGGACAAACCTATCTCTGACACTCATTAAAAGCCGCTCCCAGAGGGAAAGGGACCCTGGATCCCTTACAAAAATCTGATTCCTACCTGAGTCCTGGGTCCAAGGGTCCCAAATTTTTTGCCTCACCACCACCCAGTTGCAGGCCTGTACCCATAGGGTCCCAGACCCGAAATAATCAGATTGTATAAGCTTCACGTCCCTGTCGTACAATGTCTTTGTGCAGATTATGGAGATTTTCGTATGTCAGGGACTCAGTGATGATCACAACCTATGGAAAATATGAAAGCTAAAATCCTAAGGCATCAGTCTTGATGAACTTCTGGGACAAGGCGCATATGCTGCCCCCACAGCCCAAGGTAATATGTTTTGCGCAATACTACAGCAGAGCTCTGAGCTAGCCATAAAGGCTCTTAAAAGACTTCCAGAGATCGGATGAAAGGACTCTTCTTTTGCATCCATTCAGCAAGACCCTCAGAAATCATATGTTGCATTCATTGATAGGTTGCAGACAGACATTAGTAGGCAAATAGAAATGGAAGAAGCAACCACTATATTGTTAATGCAACTAGCCTTTGAAAATGCTAATGCAAATTGTCAGAAACCACTGCTCTCTGTAAGGAATGAGTGTGCTAATTTACCCAGCTACATCAAAGCCTATCTGAATGTGGGGACAGAGGAGTACAGAAAATCTGTTTTAGCTGCATCCTTAGAGCAAGCCTCTAATACACATTAAAAAATGGGCCCTGCTGTTTTAATTGCTGCCAAGAAGGCCATTTACTGAGAAATTGTCCCACTCAAAGGAAAGGACAGCTTCTGCCCTGGTGTGTCCTGTCCCCCCCCCCCCATGTCCCCAGTGAAAAAAGGTTATCACTGGAGTGCAGCTTTAGGGCAAAATTTGATAGATGGTAACCCTCTCAGCCCTCAGCAGGGAAATGGGGGAGGTGGTGCAGGACCAAGTGCCCCTCAAACCAACAGGGTCTTTGCAATCCAAACCCAAGAATCTCAATCACCTCCCTTCTCACCAACACCTGTGGGAGCTCAGGTTTGGACTTACCCCTCTCAGACAATGCCCTAATTACAGACTTGACTAGTCATGTGCTAAATACAGGGGTTTATGGACCTTTACCAGAAGGATTGCTTGGACTTTTAATTGGTAGATCGTCTGCCACACAGTCTCATAAAACATGTTGGTGTAATTGATTCAGACTATTTAGGGATGTCCTGGTTTAGGACAAAATTTGGGAGGAAACTTCTGAATGGGGTCTCTTTAGAAAGCAGACTTAAGCAGGTCCTCCCCTAATTGGTCTGGGAAAGGATTTCCTTGGAGAAAAGTGGGAAAAAATGTTTATTTAACAAGCAAAGGGTTTACAAGCATAAAAAAAAAAAAACTGTCTGGGGAACTTTTTTGCCTCAGCTAGCTAAAAACTAATTAAAAGCAATGGAGAGCTGTTGGGAGTTTTTTGCAGGACAATGGACATATGCAACATATGCACAATCCAGCCTTCATAGAACCTGAGTAAGGTCACCATGCCCTTGAAGGACATGAAAGGAGAAGAACACGCTCAAAAGCAGACAGTTCAGGATGCAAAGGCAGACAAGAAAACCGCAGCGAGATGCACGAAGAGGGAAAACTAACTAAAATTAACTGAAATATTAAAATGTGTGCGTAAAGGATTTAACCAATCATGTATTAGCTTGAGGCGTGAACAATAGAGAACAGTATAAAAATGGCTTGCTTTTTGTAATAAATTGGCTTCACTTGATCATATTGATCGTGGAGTGATGTCCTGTTAATGATCCTCTGCATATTTTGGTGCCCAAACAGGGACCCAAAGACGGCTATTTCACTGCGGTAAGAGGTACAGTGACAGCCTTCGGGAGGCGGAGAAGCCGGTCGAAAGTATCTTTGCTGCCCCGGTGAGAAGAAAAGGTGAATAAAGGAGCTCCAAATTGAAGAAGTGATCTCGCCCTGATCAGGTGAGCGGCTGGGGAGGAATGGGGTCAGACCACGAAACACATGGGGTCCAGAAACTCCTCCAACATATCCTCTCTAAGAGAGGGCAGAAATATGATGCTTCCACTCTGAAGGGACTTATCTACTGGGCATGGGAATGAAACCTTATACCAGGAGCGTAGGTTGCTTTTGAGGTATTGACATGGGAATCCGTGGGCGGCGTGTTGTGGCACTGTATTTCTTTGGGAGGACATGAGGCTAAAGAGGCATCTAAATATGCTACCCTGTGGAAAAACATCGTAGAGGTATTACGGGAGATGAAGGCGGAAAAGAAAGCCACTGCAGCAGCTTGTGTTGTTTTTTCTCAAGCCCCGACCCTGAGCCACAGGCATTTCCTGCTAGCAAGTTATTTTCAACTACATTAGACATTCCTCTGCACTGCCCAGGACCCTCTAGCCCAGTTCCACTAACTAAAGAGGAACTCAAAACCTCAGGACCCTCATATGAGAAACAAAGTCAGGAAGCATCCTCCCTCAGAGGTTCCAGCTGCCAGCCCGAGAATAAAAGTATTCAGGAAAAGGGGGCAGCTGACAGTGAAGTTTTAGAAATCTGAAGATGAGGCTGAAGAAGAAAAGACAGATTCAGGATCTGCCTCGGTAGAAGAGGAATTAAAAGCTTTGGTAGAAAATTTGCAGAAGTTAGTAATTCAACAAAGCGATCGAGTTGCTCCCCAAAAGGACTATCCTTTTGAAAGGAGGGAGCTGCCAGTTATTTTGAGCTCTGAGAGCGCTCTCGAAGAGTGGAGGGGGAGGCGGATCCCCCCCTCGACCACGGGAGTTCGGGAGTTAGAGCTAGATCCCGAAATAGAAACAGCACAAAAAAGAAAGTGGAAAGGAGTTATTACTGAGGCAATAATTGAGGGGACATTCTCCCCCAGTACTATAGAAGCCTTTCCTGTGGTAACCCAAGCCGCAGGGCGAGGATGGGAGCCATTTGATTGGAAGATATTAGAAAGATTGAAAAGCGCCGTCACACAATATGGCTTGAAATCTCAATTAGCCCAATCGTTATTGCAATTCATTTTTTCAGCAGATACCTTTATTCCAGCTGATGTTCAAACTCTGGTTAGATTAATTATGCCCCCTCATCATCAGATTCAGTTTTATAAGAATTGGGAAGGCACATGTAAAAAAGAGGAAACAAGACCTCGGGCTCAGGGGGACCCATTGTTTGGAATTACAGCACAACAGTTATTAGGAGAAGGTCCCTGGTCCACAGCAACTGCCCAAGCCCAAAGTATTGATGAAGTTTTGCATTTAAGCCAACAACTTGCATACAACTCAATCCTTGCATTGCCTGATGGGCTGCATACTCAGGCTTTTACACAGATACATCAAGGGGGAAATGAGGACTTTGATAAATTCGTAGACAGCTTGCATAGAGCTATTTATGATCACCCCGATTTGGATCCGGAAACAAAGCAGAAGTTGTTTAAGATGTTTGCCTTTGACAATGCTAACGATAAGACTCGACAGATTTTAGGCATGTTGCAAAAAGAGCTGCATGGGTGGCTCAACCCCCTCTGGAGGACTTTACTCACTCCAATCCGCAACTCCTGGAAGTGCCGGAATGGACATGGAAACCACAGTAGACATTACCATCACTGACTCTGCAGTACATCTGGTAGAGACTAATGTAAAGGGACCTCTGGGGGGTGGGCTTAGTGCTTTCCTGTTAGGAAGATCATCTGCTAGCAAAAGGGGACTGGATGTAATTCCCGGGGTTATTGATGCAGACTATCAAGGGGTTATCAAAATTATGGTTAGGACATTTTTCCCTCCTGTATCTATCCCTAAAGGATCACAAATTGCTCAACTTGTTCCTTTTAAGTGTTGTGTTCCCTGTACAGGATTGAAGGAGCGGGGAACAGGCGGTTTCGGTTCCACAAGTAACCCAGAAGTGTATTGGGCAATGGACATTACGAGTGGTAAACCGGATAAGCAGGTAACCCTGACACATCCCAATGGTAATTCTATCACCAAGAGACTCACAATTGATACCGGAGCAGATGTAACAATCATTTCAAGCACTATATGTCCCAAAAATTGGCCAGTAATCAATCCTGTTTTGGGAATTGCAGGGATTGGTGGAACCCAAGCCACTCGATTAAGTAGGGAGGTAATTACCTTTACTTTCCCAGATGCAGTGAACGTAACAACAAGACCCTATGTCATGTGGACTCCCAGAAATTTGTTAGGTTTAATTGGTAGGGATATGTTAAGTCAACTAAAGGTCACAATTGTTATACAGCCTTTTTAGCAGTGGCTGGAGGACAGACCATGGCGATCTGAGTGTCCGGTAAAAGGACTAACAATCTTTACTGATGCAGGCAAACGCTCTAAAAGGGCTGCTTGTACGTGGCAGCAAAAGGGTTCATGGAATCAGCATATAATTCCTGGGGAAGTAGGAGATACATTGCAAACCTTGGAGTTGAAGGCAGTTATTTGGGCCTTTGAGAATTGGAACAATCAGGCTATTAACATTGTTTCTGATTCACTTTACGTGGTTGGCTGTGTACAACGCCTTGAAAAGGTGGTAGTTAAGGAAGTTAATAACAAACATTTGTATTCACTTTTAAGCCAACTACTGAGAAATTTGAACCAATGCTGACAGGAGTATTTCATTACTCATGTTCGCAGTCATCAAAATCTCCCTGGTCTGTCTGAAGGTAACGCTTCAGCTGATCTGTTGGTAGCCGCTGTCTGGCCAATGCCAACCTCCGATAAATTTCAACAAGAAAAAAATTCTCATGCCTTTTTACATCGATCTGCAAAGATGTTGGTTAAACAATTTGATATCCCTCTGACTGATGCCACTGGCATTGTACGATCCTGCTCAGATTGTCAAAGGGATGGCATTGGTTTAGGCACTGGTGTTAACCCAAGAGGTAGCCAACCTTTGCAATTATGGTAAATGGATGTAACACATGTAGCAGAATTTGGCCAGAAGTTTGTGTATGTGTGTGCTGATACTTACTCTTGTGTTATATGGGCTACCCCTTTAACAGGTGAGACAGCACATCATGTTGAGAATCATTTGTACAATTGCTTTGCAGTGTTGGGAGTCCCTTTAGCCATCAAGACAGATAGTCCCTGCTTATTGTTCTTTAAAGTTTCAACGTTTTTGCACCTTATGGGGTATTCAACATGATACCAGTATTCCACACAACCCTACATGTCAGGCAATTATTGAGCGAGCCCATCAGACATTCAAGGGCATGGTACAAAAACAAAAAGGAGGAATGATAGGGTTATCCCCAGAAGAAAGGACAGCTAAGGCTATCTTTGTACTTAATTATCTCAGAACAACAGGAGATAGGGATGAACTACCTATTCTTGTGCATCATGCCCTCATACATAGGCCAAGTGAGGAATTACCTGATGGTATTCAAGTCATGTTTAAAAGCCCAGAAACGGGGATGTGGGATGGGCCAGCAACAGTGAAATTAATGGGAAGAGGTTACATGTGCTTACTTACAGATAAGGGAATTAGCTGGATTCTGGCTAAGTGGGTGAAACCTTACCTAAAGTCACACCTGCCAGCTAATGCTCTGTCCAGAAGCTGAATGTCGGCGACAACACTGACTCCAGACGCAGCTGAACCCGATACTCCAACGCCTGACGGTTGAAAAATGATTGAACTTTTTTCCACAGCTATTAACAGATGTGGGCCAACTAGCTGGACCTGGGGTTACGGTAACCAGTAACAACAGCTTACCACCACTTCCAATACAGGTCTTAAACCAAATTGAACGAGCTTGTTCTGTTCATGGCTGTTTTTGCAAACCATGGATTGTCCAGTGTGTTAAATGCAAACTGAAGTGGTGGCAACAAGTCCATCAGGAAAATAATCTTTTTATAGCTTGCAGGAAAAAGCAAAACTTTAGCTCTACTAATTTAACTTGCAATGGATGTTTTAGTATACTTAATACTCTTAATGTTGAGCGCTCGTTAGAAATATTTTTAGGGCCTAGTCATAGAAGACAACCTTCCCCTGAACCTCTTAGAGGGATATTTCTACAATGTTGGAATTTTAACAAGGATTTAGCCCTTATTGAAACACAGGATCAGCAAAGTTTGCTTTGGATTCAATTTCAATTGGCAAAACAGGCAATAGCAAATCAAATTGTATTGCAAAGTCAGATTACAGCTGCAGAGTGTGGGAGAGGAATAGCAGTGCCACAAGAGCATCATGTTTCTGACAGTCAGTGGGACGAGGCCAAAGAATATTGGCTAAAGCGTAGCCATGATCAGCAAAGGTGGTGACAATGGCAATTGTCCCGCAAATAATACTGATGATAATCGTTACGATAATAGGAAAAACGCAGGGATTGCATAACATTGATAAGCGAACAAACATGTGGGTTACATGGGCTAATCAAACAGGGCAGGAATCAATTTGTTTATCATTGGCTACACCTTCTGATCCTTTTTGTACTTGTTTAATTGGAGTTCCATTAGATTCTATGGAAGAATTTGGACCTTGGACTAAAGCCACAGTGCACAAAAATTTAAATGATACTTGGTCAAGTTGGTACACGGTCCAATGGTGGAATAATCAGGGTGGACCAACCTCTGCAAATTGGTGCAACACTTTTGGGATTCCAATGAACCCCCTGGGAGCACAAGCTTTTACAATTGCCCAGGGATTGAATATCACCAGCATGGAGCCACAGGAGCTAGACATCCTGGGTTCTATGCCAGGCAATTACTGTCCATTTTTTGGGTATTATTCTTTGGGCTCAGATTTGTTGAGTATAAAAGAGGGACAACCAAAAAATGATATCACTTGGATATCCCCTGGCTCCTCATGGTACTACTATACCACAGATTATTGCAACAACTGGATAAGGCCTTTACCAACAGAGCAAGGTGCAGCTAAAATGCTACCTCCTGGGGTTTTCCTCATTTGCGGGGATAGGGCCTGGCCTGCAGTGCCCCAGAAAGCGTTGGGAGGACCATGCTATTTCAGCAAACTAACATTATTTGCCCCTAATATCCACCAGATGCTTAACATCAGTCACAAGTCCCAGCTCTCGAGACGTAGTGTGCATCAGTTGGGCCCTGAATGTAGAGATGAGGTACAATTGTGAGACTTACCATCAGTTATATTGGCATCATTTTTCACACCAGGAGTAGCCTCAGCACAGGCCCTCACCCAATTAAGGCGACTAGCATGTTGGGCAGGGAAACAAATAAACATCATGTCCACAGTGCTAGATGAACTCACTACTGATGTTGATAGCATACACCATGCTGTGTTGCAAAATAGGGCTGCCATAGATTTTTTATTGCTAGCACAAGGGCACAGGTGTGAAGATTTTGAAGGGATGTGTTGCATGAACCTCTCTGATCACTCTGAATCAATTCACAAGAAACTTTCGAAACTTAAAGAAAACATGAAGAAACAGTTGTTAATAACTCTTTTGATGAGTGGTTAAAATCTCGGGGCATTACTGTTTGGCTTAAAGGCTTAGTTCGCTTTGGCATTATGGTTTTTTGCATTATTTTAGTAATTTTGCTTATTGTACCTTGCTTATTACAGTGTGTGCAAAGAATAACTGAACATGCTATTAATTCAGTCTGGCTTGTGCAAAAACAAGACAGGAATTGTTGAGAGTTTTTTGCAGGACAATGGACATATGCAACATATGCACAATCCAGCCTTCATAGAACCTGAGTAAGGTCACCATGCCCTTGAAGGACACAAAAGGAGAAGAACACGCTCAAAAGCAGACAGTTCAGGATGCAAAGGCAGACAAGAAAACCGCAGTGAGACACATGAGGAGGGAAGACTAAAATTAACTGAAATATTAAAATGTGTGCGTAAAAAGGATTTAACCAACCATGTATTAGCTTGAGGCGTGAACAATAGAGAACAGTATAAAAATGGCTTGCTTTTTGTAATAAATTGGCTTCACTTGATCATATTGATCATGGAGTGATGTCCCATTAATGATCCTCCACAGATAGCTCTCTCCTGCTCTCCATGCTGCAGACAACACAGTCTAGGAGAAGGATGTGGGGGAGCAAGCGCAGTTTCTGAAAACAAACTCTGTACTTCTTTTTCTCCCACTTTGATCTCAGAATTAGTCTTAAAGGTGCAGAACTTAATATCTAACATAAACAGAACAGACGATTGGGGATATAAGCATCATAAAGTCACCTTAGGACATTCCACCCTTTATCCTTATATTGTCAGCTTACTACTAAAGTTAATATATATTTTGACTCTATAAACATATACGCTTTTATATATATATGGTATACAGCTAGATATAGGCAATGGAGGTGACATTTAGTAAATAGTGATATTTATGTATGGTTTTTACTTAGTAAGTAGATTTTTTTGAGGTACACGTATTGTTTTATTTTTTGCATTATTTACTATGTGTAATTTGGTTTTTGAGTAAAGACAACTTTGCAGATGAGTTGGTTTGTATTTGAGGTAGAATTTATTTAAATTTTATTTTTTAATAAACTTTTGATATGTATTATTGGGACTTTGTTTTTGTTTATTGTATGTAGGGGTTTAGATTGGGTAGGCCCTGCTCGGTTGGTGGAATTTTCGATGTTAATTAGGTGGTTTTTGTTAGATGTTGTTATTAATTTTTGAAAGATCCCCCACCTAATGTTTTTAAGATGGTTTTTCATAGCTAATTTTATTTTTTTACTTTATTTGTATTTGGTGCATGATAAGGAATATGGTACACTAAATGTTATGTTTTTTAGTTTAGATTGTTTTTGAAATTAGTTTTGTTGTAAATTTTTTAGGGGTACTATGTTTTTAAAGGATTTGTTTTTTAGGGTTTAGGATGGTGTTTTGGGTAGTGGTGGGAGGTATAGGATAGGTTTTTGTAGCCCCACATTTGATTGGCAAGGGATAAACCTCTCGAGATGTGTTTGTTCTCTCTTCTGCAAGGGCCCAGCAGAAGAATTACAAACGTAGTCTCCTTTTCTTTTTATTATAGTAAGAGGGGTGAGATGTCACCCCACATTTCTCTTCACAGAGAAAAGCAAAGCACATCTTCCCAATAATATCTCTGGGTTTCACATTCTCTGAACCTCAGAGAAAGGAAAAACAATTCTTATCATTTGCTGTGCCTGTGTTTGTGCAAAAGTAGAATGCAATATGGAGATTGTTTACCCAAAGTGATGGTGTTTTGTTTCCTTGGCCTATCAGGGCCAAGTGTGTGTGTGTGTTGGGACTGTCGGGTGACAGTCACGAGATTCAGTGCAGGAGTGCAGAGTTGTGTGCAGGGTTGAGTGCTTGGCAGGTTCAGTTTTAGATGTATAGAATAATATAATATAATAAAGTAATTAATTAGCCTTCTGATAACATGGAGTCAGATGCATCGTTCCTCCATCATCAGGGCCTTCTCAGCACAGTTATAGGTTTTTAATTAGTGGTGGGTTTTACTGTTGTGAGTATATAGTGTTTATTTTGGTGTGTTTGAGGTAGGGTAATGTAATAACTTGCTAGGTTTTTTATATTTATATTTGGATTATTACTTACTATATTGTAGGGGTTTTATTTGCTTAGCTTGCTTGATTGCAGCATATGTTTTATAGTTATGGATAGCTTGAGAAATATTGCTTATGGTTAGATTTATTCTTTGGTTTTATGTTTACTTATAGGTGGCATTTTTATTTTGATGACTTGAGGCATTATGAGTTTATTGAGTAAGGAACAAATTTTTTTTGTGTTGTTAATTTAAGTTTATTTTTGATACTTTTATTTTTGTGGTTTTATTTATTTGTTTTTCAGGTGTTTTCATTTGCTTTATTTTTTGGGATCTAGGCATTTACATGGTCGATTTCTATTGATAGCTTTTTTACTTTGGTAGTGATGTTTTTCCATTTTTTAGCAACTTAAATTGGGTTTTTTTATGTTTTTAATTCTCGGGACTTTTGCTGGTCAGAGTGACCCCAAGATGCGTTAGAAAGTCTCTTTTCCCAGCCCGGTGGTCGAAGAAGGAGTCAGAACTCTTCAGCTCTGGGTCTCAAGGTTGTTTATTGTTTCTTATCTATAAAATTCTTTCTCTGGCCAGCCGAGGTCCCTTCAGCAGGTCAGACAAAGGCACACTGACGCCCTCAGGGCGGGGTTATCTTTTTATACTAAAAACTACGTGTACATTATTTACAATAACTTCCCAATACCTATCACCTATGTTAGACAGTGAGCTCCTACTCTAAACTAATCTAAAAGTGCCAGTGTCACAGCAGAAGATGGAGGCAAAGAAGAAGGAGGAGAAAGGCTGGACGCGCACAGATTCCTCCATCTTGCCCCCTGAATCCCCATTCTAAAAACCTCAAAAAATCAAATTTTCACCCCGTGACAAACTAATTATTATTCTACTTAGATTTTCATGGCTTGCAGATCCTTATATAAGGGTGGTAATTTTTTCCATGGGTCATAATCAACATCACAGGTGTCTTGGGCTCTGTGCCAGGGTCGCTGAGCCCCCTGGCAGGGGTTCGAGCAATCCAGGACAGCCAGAGGGACGTCCTGAATTCCGACATCTCCCCCTTCTGTTTGCACCAAAAACACCTCTTGTGCAGCTTTGTTCATGGCCTGCCGCATACACTGAAAGATGCATGGTAAAATGAGCAGAACTACAAGCCCTATCAGAATATAACAAGCTATTTTCAAAAGTTCCTTCCACAATGGTGAAAGGTTAAAAAATTCAACCATATCATCCACCCAGGATCCAGTGACTTCCCCAAGCTTATTTATACTTTCTTGTAATTGCTTGATGTTTTCATGAATCAATTTTGAATGATCTGACAGGTTCATGCAGCACATCCCTTCAAACTCTTCACACCTGTGCCCATGTGCCAGCAACAGATAAGTTAATTGATGCTCTGTTTTGGAGAGTTGCCTGTCTCACACTGTTGACGTCTGTTAACATGTCACTCAGTGCAAGAGAAATGGCACAAGCATGCTTGCTCAGCCAACAACCCATGTGATCCAATTGAGTCAAGGCTACCCCTCATGCCGTTTGTGATGAGAAAATATCAACCACAATTCTCCGAGCCTTGTCCCATGTGTGCATGTCGACATCACAATTTGGACTATATTGTTCAAGTGATCTTTCCCCTCTATGTTTTTGGTTTTTCAAAATTTTCAGATCAGGTGTTAGCAATGAAATTTTTCCAATGCTGCATGCACTGCCTTTGACATTTGCAGGGAGAGCAGGTCAAATTCTGTCTCTACAAATAAAAAAGATTCCTCACAGTGAATGCGCTGGAACCTGGAGTGATGTTTTGGTTGACACCTTGGTATACTTGCACCAAGAAGATGCATTTCTATAAATGAGAAGATTTGGAGTGACATCGATCATCTTGTTCTCTGTTTGTGTCACCTCCGAAAGCCCGAATTTTATACAAAAATTCATTTGTGCTGACCCAAGAATTTCCAGTTCCTGAGGTTCAAAAGGAGCCACAGGAAGGAGCTGTGTCCAAAGACGCCATCCGTCCACAGGATTTGAGATGACCTGCGAAACCTTTGGAGGGATGTTCTTTGGAATCAGCCACTCATTCACCGGCAAGCCCACCAAGCATGTTGAAAATGGTTTCCCCAGCCTTGAATGTGTCAATCAGATGCTGTCCAAACCCGCTGCATTGGCCAAAGCTTCCCAAACATTTTGTTTTGGCTGGACCATGATCAAATCTACCCCATTGCCTAAGACAATAGGTAAGAGACTGAGGCACATGAACAACACTTGATAGAACCCCAAGCTCATGGCTTCACTCCCTGTGAGAAGCTTTGCAATGCAGTGACACCCAAGCCCCTGAAAGAAACCCCAAGTCCTTGAACTCCTTATATGTTGTTCAAGGAGATGTCCACGGTCTTGTCTTCTGCTTCCATCTGTGTGCTTGCCTCTATGTTTCTGGCATCCGTGTCCACTTGTGTCTGAGTCCAGCAGGGCTTCACATGTCTTGCCGACACCCACTTTGGTTCTCACCTATTGTAAATCAAAGGTGACTCCGACAAAGGGGAGAGAGAATGATGCATCCGATTCCATCATCAGAAGGCTAAAGAATTACTTTATTATACTATACTATGTACATTGTATCTAATCTGAATCTGCCATGCACTCACTCTTGCTCACAACTGCTCACACTGCACTCATCTCTGATTCTCTCGTGACTGTCCCGTGACAGTCCGACACACACACACACTTCTTGGCCCTGATAGGCCAAGGGAACAAAACATCCTCACTTTGGGTAAACAATCTCCATATTGCATTCTACTTTAGCACAACACAGGCACAGCAAGCGAGATAAGAATTGTGTTTTCCTTCTTCTCTGCTTGTCTCACAGCTTCTCTCTGTTCAGAGGGCATGTGAATACCACACTTGCCCTGTGGAAACACAAGCAAAACCCTTGCCCCAAGTGATTAGTTTGAAAGGACCTTCAATCTGTCCTGTCTCTGGATTTCTTATCAAAACTAAAGGATTCTCCCTTAGTTTTGCCTGTGTACTGTTAGAGAAATGTCTGAGAATTGGTGGAGTGGGCTCTGAAAAGGAGACATTTAGAAAATTCAACACATACAATGCCTTGTTCAACCTCATGTGAGGTGTTGCCTCTGCCTCCCTCCTTTTTTGTTTATCCAAAAGGGATTTCAGGGTGTGGTGTGTTCTTTCAATGATTGCTTGACCTGTGGGAGAGTGGGGGATACCAAAGGTATGTCTGACACCCCACTTTTTCAGAAATTTGTCAAGCACCTTCCCTGTATATGTTGGACCATTGTCTGTTTTTCTTTCTTGAGGCATCCCTAATGATGCAAATGCTTGCAAAAAATGTCGACGGGCATGTTGTGCGGTTTCTCCTGTGTGTAAAGATGCAAAAATTGCTCCCGAAAATGTATCAACTGAGACATGAATATTTTTGAGCTTCCCAAAGATGGATACTTTGTGACATCAGCTTGCCACAACTGGAGACTCTGCAATCCTCTTGGATTGACTGTTCCTGTGGACGCAGGTGGCTGCAAAAGCTGACAGTCTGGGCAAGCACTAATGATTTCTCTCGCTTGGCTTTTTGAGATGCAAAAGGATTCCATCAGTACCTGTGCATTTTGATGAAAAAATGCATGGCTCAACCTTGCCTGCTCAAAAATATCTGGCAGAGTTTGTGAAATGGACATGGTTAGCTTGTCTGCCTGGGCATTGCCTTCTGCTAGAAATCCTGGAAGAGAAGAATGTGCTCTAATGTGAGCAACAAAATATTTGTGTTCCCTGTTTTCCAGCAGTGTTTTCATACATGATAAGCATGAAAATAAAATGTCTATTGCTTGTCTCTTTTAAAAGCAAACCTTCCAATCGTTTGACCACATTCACAACATATGCTGAATCTGTGATCAGATTGAGAGGTTGCTAGAACAATTGAAAAACTCTGACCACTGCTGCCAATTCCACAATCTGTGGTGAACCTTGTACTATCTTTATATCTGAGTCCCATTCCCCTGTGACTGAATTCTGACATGTGATTATTGATTTGTGAGTCTTCCCTGAACTGTCAGTAAATACCGTCATCCCATCCAATGGTTCCTCACTTATTTTTGGTTTTTCCCTGAAACTTAGTTTTGCTTTCAGCAATCTGTGGCCTGGAAAATGAATTGTACAAACACCTGGATATCCTAACAAGGCAATTAACAAATCTTTTGATTTCTGCATTGCCCAATAAAAATATTGTTTTTTCAATGGTAGGTAAATTGTTGAAAAATCTTTGCCTGACATTGTCAGCAACCTTGTCCTTGATTTTATAATAATCTGAGATGCCATCTCCAGGTCTGTGAGGATCGTCTTTGGAGACCTGTAAGATAAAAAAAATCCACTCTATGATTAAGAGAGGGTCTCTTTGAGACGAATCCCACTGAAAGATCAAGCCATAGAATTGTATTTTTTCCCCCAACACTACCAACTGGAAGGGCAGTGATTCCACAAAATGGTGTGCCTGTTTCTGCTGAATGATCTCTGTAACTTTCTCAAGGTCTTTCCGTACTTCAGGTGTGAGAGTTCTGGGAGATTTAATGTCATTGTCTCCTCTCAAAAAAACGAGCAATGATGAGATATCATAATTTGTGATCCCCAAGATTGGTCTCATCCAGCTGATCTCTCCTAGAAACAGTTGCAGATCCTGCAAATTGTTGACTTTTGATCTGACTTCTATTTTTTTCAGTCTTATTGTTTGCTCCAAGATTTTCCACCCCAGATATTTCCATGGTGCGATCTCCTGAATTTTTGAAATGCTGATTTCTAGTCCTGCTTTTTGCACTTCTGCAATCACACAGTCACAAGCTTCTTGCAGCTCCTGTTGTGTTGGTGCTGCGATGAGCAAATCATCCATGTAATGAATGATTTTTGCCCCCGGGTATTTTTCCCGTGCCGGAGACAAAGCTCAAGCCATGTAGCATTGGCAGATAGTTGGCGAATTTTTCAGGCCTTGTGGTAAAACAACCCAATGGTACCTTTGCAGAGGCTCCTCCCTGTTGATGCTTGGGACGGAGAATGCAAGTCGAGGAGCATCATCTGGATGGAGTGGGATGCTGAAGAAACAATCCTTGAGATCAATGATCACAAGTGGCTAATCTCTGGGAATCATTGAGAGATAAGGAATTTCCAGTTGAAGCGGTCCCGTGTTCTCGATGACCTCGTTGATTTTCCTGAGATCATGCAGCAGTCTCCATGAACCTGAAGTCTTCTTACGAATGACGAACACTGGAGAATTCCACGGGCTGTTCATTGGTTTGATGTGTCCCTTTTGCAGTTGCTCTCTGACCAAGCTCTTCAGAGCACTCAATTTCTTTCGCTCAAGGGGCCACTGATCCACCCAGACAGGATTGTCTGTTTTCCAGGTCAGTTTCAGAGTGGTAAGTGCTGCAGTGACCCCCACTAAAAATCTGCTTCCAATTTCATGTCCCATTGTGCCAAAAGGTCCCTTCCCCATACTGTGATGGGTTTTTGCACAACGAAAGAACAAATGATTGCTGTTTTCTCCCCTGGTCCTGTGACAACAACTGCATTCTCACTCTGCAGACACAGGGAACTCCCTCTCTCACCCCTATGCCTGTGAGAGAACCCAAAGGTGCAACCAACCATTCCCAGGGCCAAAAGATGTACGATATGACTGTGATATCGGCCCCTGTGTCAAGCATCCCTCTGATGGTGATCGACTTTTTGCCACAGGTGACAGGTGACGGTGGGTCGATACCAACCTATGTGTTTCACCCAGGAAGCGTGTACTTCCACGTGGTCTCCAGAGGAAAAGTCCCGCTGATCAAACATTGGCATGACTTGTTCCACTGCATATGGTGGCAAAGCGATAGCTTTGGCTACCGGGGTAGTTTCTGGAACAGTCAGTGGTGGTCGAAGAGCTTCAGCTAAAACTGTCAGCTCTTCACAATGATTTGCCAAGATGATCGAGGGATAAATGACAAGTCCAAGGATACTACTTCTGTCCTTACCTATTATCAAAAAGTCTTGTCTCTTGTGTGAAGTCCCAGTGACACCAGTGGGTATCACTGCGTGGCTTTCATCCATGAAGCATGTTCATTTGGAAGGTGCCAGGGTACACTGTGCGCCTGGTGGCAGCAACTCTGGGTCACTGGGGATCCCGCAGATTGCCCTGCTGAGGGAGTCTGTTCGACATGCCCCGATGATTTTCCTGTCTGGTCTTGTGTCATCACCATCACTTGTGTCGTCGCGTGCTGGGGATTAGCACCCTTTTTTGAGTTTCCTGGAAGAGGTAGAGGTCTTCCATCCACATCTGTCTGAGAGCAGCACTCACTTGCGAGGTGCTTTCCTCTCCTGCACCTTGGACAAACGTCCAATGGCTTTTCAGTCTTTGACAATTGTGGGCAGTTTCTCTTAAAGTGTCCAAATGCCCCACATTTGTAACATTGTCTTGCAGGAGAATTGCTGTTCTTTAGAAAGTTTTCAAAAAGCTTTTCGAATTTTTAACTTTGTCCTTGGAATATTCTCTCTATCTGTTACTCCAACCGTCCCTCCAACTGTTCCTCCATGATGGATGCAACATGCTGAGGTGTTCCCACCTTGCTGCACGCTTCCACCATCTCTGCCAGAGAGGGTTGGTTTGGCATCACACTGATGACTCGCCTGCAGTCCTGGTTGGCACTGGCAAATGCAAGGCTCTTGATGAGGTGTGGTTTCGCTGCCTCATCAGTCACTTGTCGATCCACTGCTTGCGTGAGATGATCTGTGAATGAAGAGAAAGACTCCAAAGGACCTTGCCTGATGTCCGTGTATATGGTGTCTTGAATTCCTGCTGGTGCAACTTGTAGAATTGCCCTCCGTGCTGCTTCCTCAATGTCACTCAGCACCTCTCGTGGAAGCCTCGCCACTTGCTGCACTGGTCTGTCCTCTGGAGGATCACCTGCCAACTGCGCCAAGGTGAGGTTCGCATTTGGTCTGCGCTAGTATCTGGCTCTCAGCTCACCGAGAGCTCTTCTCCATCTCATGTCCCACACGAGGACCTGCATGTCTGTAAGAATCACTGACACAAGACATCTGAGATCATACGGTGTTAAATCATATATGTTGAAAGTGCCCTTTAAAAGCTGTTTAAAATATGAAGAACCCAGTCCATTATCTCTGATAGCCTTGGCTAGATCTTTGACCACTTCATGATCTAACTGTTCCCATCTTGGGTTCTGGTGCTGTGCATCGTAATTCACAGGCATCACAGTGTCTCCTGAGCCACATATTAAATCTTTTTCTTTCGCTAATTCTTTCCTAATATCTGCTCAATCTATAGCTGGAATTGTTTGTGCTGTGGGTACCTGTGTCTCCATGGGTACTTGAGTCTAAAGTGAAGTCATCTGTGGTGACTGCTGCCATGCTGCAGCATCTCCCATCCTGGAACTCGCACACCTCGTTGGAATCCACATCCCCTGCTGGGCTGTGGCTTTGGCCCTTGATCCTAGATTAGGAACAGGGATTTGAAATTCCTGTGCTGTTAAAGAAGAAACACGACTGCCTTGCATTGACTGGAAAATCTGTGGAAGATGAGCCAACAACTCTGGACAAGTTTCCAGGACTGTATCCAAATACTGTAAAAGAAATCTGGCTGCACTCTTTGATATTGAAACTGACTGCAGTCACCGATGTTGAGAACATCCAGGCTGAAACACCCTCTGAAGCGGTAATACATACTGTATCATCCTGTTGCTGCACTTCAGTAGGAGTGTCATGAGCCCCACGACGTTCAGGAGTTGATGGAGGTTCCACCCGCTGTGCAGGAACTGTCTTCTTTGACCTAGCTTTTCTTTTATACGAAACTGGGGAAAAAAGTTGCAATGTTACAGTCCCGCCACTAGGTGGCGCTGTGGTCTGACCAACTGGGTCCGGCAAAATCTCTTTCAATGCTGCAGTTCCACCACAAGGTGGTGCTGTCGCCTGCCTGGTTGGATCTGGCATTGCGACCGACTGTAATGCTTGCACGTTCTCGCTATAATCTTTTATCTGTGACTCTGATGGGTTTTTGACTGCCTTATATAACATCTGCTGTATTTGCGACAAATCTCCCATCTGAGATTTTGATTGAGGCTGAAGCTGTGTGGGTTGCTGAGCTTGGCTTTGGGCTGGCTGCTGGGGTTGGCTGCATGCCCGTTGCCATGGGAACAGAGAAGGGGTGCTACCTTGGGAAACATCTGCACCCTGACCACGCCCCGTCTCTGCCTGTGTCGTCACGGGAGTGTGGACGCTCCCGCCCCGACCGCGCCTCCCCTGCGCTCACTTCGGCGCAGGCACGGTCTCGGGAACGCCCTCTTCTTCCCTCAGACCAATACCCTCGCTGTCCCGATCCCATTCTGGCTCAGGTGTCTCCGCCCTGCTCTGATCCCCACCGGGACCCTCTTCCCCAGACCACGTGCAGTTCCCGCACGGTCGATGCCTGTGACACGTCTGTGAAATGTGAAAAAACCGTCCCCGCTCCGACTTCCGGGTTTGGCATCATCAGCGCGCGCTCCCCGCGGTCGCAGCCGTGGGTTCTTCGCGTCCCGTCCCGGCTGGCTTAGTCCCGCCCGACGCAGCCGCTGCGACCTGTGAGCATTCCCTGTGTGGCCGCTGATCGACTGCCATCGCAGTCCTGTGAGTTGTCCCCTTCACGCGCATCTTTGGCACCGCCCTGCATGAAACCGCCGTTGCTGTCGGCACCATCCATGCTCTCGCTGCCGTCGCTTCTGTGCCTCCCGCCGCCCCCATGGTGCCCCCGGCTGTCCCTGCTGCCGCCCTAAGCTGCCGCTGGCTGTCTGGTGCCACCCCTGCGCAGCTGTGCCAGTCGCCAACAGACAGTTCCCCTTCCCCTTCGGGCCTCGTGATCTCATCCGCGACCCTCCCCCCCCCCCCCCCCCAACCTGGTCTCTCTGCCGTTTCCGCAGTGAGGCTGCGCTTTGGCTTTCTCAATTCGGGATACAGAGCCTCAAAATAGGCGAAATCCCAATCATCCTCCTCACTGGGGAAAATGCCTAATTTCAGCTTTCCTGGGACTGGCAGAGGTGTGTCTGTGTCCGTGTCCGAGGACCCTGGGGATTCTGGGCGTTCTGGGGACCCATGGGACCCTGGAGGTGATGGCATTTCCTCCTGCTCCCCTTCGGTGGGAGTAATTTCTGCTTCCCCTGGGCTGGTAGGGACAACTGCAGCCTGCTGCTGGCAGGGCAATTCCCTCCCTCCAACCCCTGTGGCGTTTTGTGCTGCCTGCTGCTGGCTGGCAGCTTTCCTGCTGTTTCACAAAGTTGCTTCCAGCATTACCCTCGCTGAAGGCAACAGCTTCACAGCCGTTTTATCTTTTTTTGTGGCCAAATGATAAAGGTGTCTGTTGATCTCTTGCCAAAAGCCTAGCTCAATCAGGGGGTCTGTCGGGTCCGGCTGTCTGTCTCTGCCCGGACACGGGTAGGGTGGTTCTTGGGTGGCACGCGTTTCAAAGGAGGAGTCTGGACTCTTCAGCTTTTCGATCTTCAGATTGTTTATTGTTTCTTATCTACAAAATTTTCTGTCTGCCCAACAGAGGTCTGATCTGCAAGGCAGCCAAGGGCACTCGTGACCACCCACGGGGCGGTCATGTCTTTTTATACTAAAATCTACGTACATGATATTTACCTTTATTTTCCAATACTTTTCACCCATGTTGGCAAGTGCACCTTCACCATAAACCAATCCCCAAGTGCCAACATCACCACAGAAGATGGAAGACAAGAAGAAGAAAGAAGAAGGACGAGACACACCCTGATCCCTCCATCTTGTCTCCATAACCCCCCTGTACCAAAAACCTTGAAGTTTATATTTCACCCTCTAAATGTGTCCCTTTTACACCCTTCACTCTAAAGTGATTCTCATGTCCTCAAACTGCTGTCACTTCTGTGGATGGATCAAAATCAAGCCACCAAACACTCTTGGCAACATTCCAGGATTTCTGAGACCCCCAAGGGTTCTCCTGGCATCTCTGGACATCGGGAGCGATGTGCTGAGTTCCCACAGGGGTCCCTATTGGAGGTTGCAGAGATCCCTGCCGTCCCTCACGCACCCCAGCAGTGAGGGGGAGGTGGCTCCCAGGAGTTCTGCCTCTGGTCCCCAGCCCAGAGGGGGTTGGGGTGGTACCGAGGGGCAGGAAGCGGGAACACTGGCATTTGCATTGCAGAGGCAAGGGAAACAGTGGAAAGCGACCATCGCTCGCTTGCTGTGGGGACAAAACATCCTCAGATCTGAGATGATGATTCTCGGGAAAGCTTCTCTTCCCCAGGTGCTGGTCTGTACTGGTAGTCAAGGGAGGAGGAAGCGTTTGGTCACTCGTGCTGCTCAGGCATTGGCAGCAGGGTGCCAGGTTGTGAGAATACAGAGCTCGCCTCGTGGGCCAGGTCTGGGCCGTTTGGCTCGGTTCCCTGGGCCAGGGCCAATGCCCAGCCAGCTGTTGGGTTTGGGGGCTTTGCTTCCCCCGTATGGTCCTGGGTCACCGTTCTGTGGGCCAGGTCTGGGGTTCCTGGTCCTTCCACGTGGGCCAAGGCCCTTCAGGGCCACAGAGGTTCCTCTCTGCTGCTGCTGCTCTTTCTGGGAAAAAAAAAAACCAAAAAAACAAACAAAAAAAAAAAACCTAAATAAAAAGAGTTGAAAGAGCTAGTAGCAGCTCAAAAGCATTGAAGAGCCAAAAATTAGCCTCAGCCCAAGTGGTTCAATAAAGGGCTGTGGCCAAGACATTCCAGAAATTTTCTCAAAATTGTTTGATGACTATCAATGGATTTTTGATAACTGTTGATGATTTTCTTTAACAATTTATTGTTTCAGCATTCTGCAAGCCTTTTTCAGGGCCAAAAGGGACTTTCAGAGATGTCAAAGAGGAACATCTTTAGTCCATGGACTTTCTCCTGAAACTCAGTTGTCTGGACTTGGAGCAATGAACTTTCTTTGCAGTGTTTTTGCATTTTCTTATATTGTAAGATTGTTTTAGCGATATGATAGAATTTTATGTTCTACAGGTGAAGAATTTCCCTGATCATTCCACATCAGCATTTGATTGAGGTTTTGATTGGCAACAGATAACCTGTCAAGTGTTTGTTCTTTCCTCTGCATGAGCCCAGCAGAAAAAATTACAAACACTTTTCTTTTTAATTTAACTAAATAAAAAGTGTGATATGTTGCAGACATCTTTTATGAAAAATCCTTTCCTTAGGATTTTTCCTCCTGAGAAGCTGAGAGGCCTCAGGAACAAAATGTAAACATTGATTATCTGCTGCTGTGGAATGCAACAGGTGGATCTGTGATTGGTCTCATGTGGTTGTTTCTAATTAATGGCCAATCACAGTCAGCTGGCTTGGATTCTCTGTCTGAGCCACAAGCCTTTGTTATCATTCCTTTTCTATTCTTAGCTAGCCTTCTGATAAAATCCTTTCTTCTATTCTTTTAGTATAGTTTTGATGTAATACATATCATAAAATAATAAATCAAGCCTTCTGAAACATGGAGTCAGATCCTCGTCTCTTCCCTCAACCTGAGACCCCTGTGAACACTGTCACATCTAACTTCAATATGAATTGGTTCCTACCCTCATCTTAAATCTTAACTTTTTAAAATCATGATCCAAGTGGATGCTTTCATGGGGAAGAATGCCGTCTCTAATCCTGATCTTCAGGCTACCTGGGACCTTGCCATTCTTGAGCAGAAACAAAAGATAGGCTTGGGAGCACTGTTAAAAGCTATAGAAACAGCTGCTCCCAAACCACAATATGTAACAATAACTCAAGGAATAAGGGAACCATTCCTACCTCTCAGAATTTCTGCTGGTCAGAGTGACTCTGAGAAACGTACAAATCTCTTGTTCTCAGCCTGGCAGTCGCAGAAGGAGTCAGGATTCTTCTGTTCTTGTTTCTCAAGGTTGTTTATTATTTCTTATCTATGACATTCTTTATCCGACCCGCTGAGGTCTGTATGGCAGGTCGGATTGAGGCATACTGACTGCCCTCGGCGCGATGTTATCTTTTTATACTAAAAACTATGCGTACATTATTTACAACAACTTCCTAATACCTATCACCTATGTTAGACAGTGAGTTTGTACCTTAAACCAATCCAAAAGTGCCACCATAACGGCAGAAGATGGAGGCCAAGAAGAAGAAGGAAAAAGACTGGATACGCCCAGATTCCTTCATCTTTCCTCCTGAACCCCCATTCTAAAAACCCCAAAATTCTACATTTTGACCCTGTGATAAATTCACTATCATTCTACGTAAACTTTTGTGGCTTGCAGATCTTCATTAAAGGTTGGTAATTTTTCCCATGGGTCAAAATCAAAGGCCAAGAGGTCTTGGGCTCTGTGCCAAGGTGTCCAAGCCTCCTGTCAGGGTCTTGAGTCCTCTAGGGCAGTCAGAGGAATTTCCTGGGTTCTGACACCTATCATTTGTTGAGAACATTGCAGCGGCCCTGGAAAAACAGGTTGAGCATGATAATTTGAGGCAGGTGTTATGTAAGCAATTAGCAAGAGACAAACACAAACAACGATTGTAGAAAGATCATATATGCTCTTCCAGGTGACCCAACATAAACAGACATGGTCCAAGCATGTTCTAAAGTAGGTTCAGTAGACTACAAAATGTCTGTTTTGGCAGCTACTTTATAGCCAGGCTGGACATCCTCAGGGGATGGACAACAGAAACAGGTGAAAAATAAGGGCAAGCAAAAACAAGGAACACAGAAACAGAAAGGAAATAAGACTAATTTCTTGTGTGCTACGTGCGGAAAGCCAGGTCATTATGCAAATCAATGTAACTCTAAATACCATGCCAATGGTCAGCTTTTGGTAGGTTTGGGAAACAGGAAGATGAGCACAAAGGGGAACTGCACTCCGACACAAATTATTCCCCAGGGCGTGGTACTGGCACAGGCTTACTCAGCCAGCTTAGGGGTAGCACCCACAGAGCAGCCAGGGTGGATGTGCACACTGCAGCAACAATCATCTTAGAATCTTGTCGTGTATATAAGGTTCCTCTGGATGCCTTTGGACATTTGGGTCAAGGATTGAGTGCGCTGCTCGTGGGAAGATCTAGTGCCACCCTCCAAGGAATCTTTGTGCATCCAGGTGTCATTGACTCTGACTTTACAGGTGTCCTGAGTTGACTATATGACACTTTTATCCCCAATTGTCTTGTTCTGTTTATGGTGAATAATAAGTTTTGCACCTTTAAGATTTGTTCCGAGAGTGAAGGGGGGAGAGAAAAAGCACAAGCAGTTTGTTTTCAGACACTGCTCTCACTCCTCCACATTCCTTCTCCTGGACCGTGTTGTCTGCAGATAGACAGCGGGACAAAACTCTCCTTTGTTTTACTTAGTTTTAGCTAGCTGAGGCAAAGAAGTTCCCTAGACTGTGGGGTTTTTTTCCCTTTTCTTTAGACCTGTTTAAACCTCCTCTAGACTGAACACCCAAAAGAGCACCAACAGCTCGCACCTGTGGTCCACCGGGCCAGGTCTGGGCCACAGCATTTCCAACACTGAAAAGACTGATAAGAGACTAAGTAAGCTAAGCTGCAACCTGGGGAGGGGACTTTCTGAATTTGTCATCTCTTTTGGAGCAGCAAGGGGTTTTATTGTTTGAGATTGTTTAGGTTTTATTGTTTAATAAACAAGTTTTTTCCCCACTTTTCTCCAAGGAGGTATTTTCTCCCGAACCGGTTGGGGGGAGGGGCCAATTCAATCTGCTTTCCTAGAGGAGCCCCTTTGGGGGTTCTCTCCCAAATTTGCCCTGAACCAGGACAAATACATCTAGTGGCGCCTAACGCGTGGCCCGAAAAAGTGAAAAAACCTTTATTGATTGCATGTTGGTTGTGCTTGCTCTGTAGTCGGTTAAAACAGTCAGTAGCCATGTTACTTAAATTCATTATGTCTCTTAGAGTGGAAGCCTTCATGTAGTTCTAGTCTCTAGACTTTTTTAAACTTTCAATACCTTTCTAGTCACTAAGATTATTGTCCCTAACATGTAGTTTTTACAGTAGAGGGGCACGGATTGGAATCGCTATTGTGCTGGGCTTAGTAATAATAATTTATAAGGTGTTTACAAAAATACTGAAGTCTGTTCACAATATGTATGGTTTGTAATTTCTTCATCCTACCCTGCGTCCCAGTTCCAATAATATGTTTTAAGAATTTATTAGTAACTGCATCCAGTTTATTAGAAGAAGAACAAGGAATGAAGCTTTCCAGCCTTTCCTTTCCTTCTTCTCCTTTGAATCTGTTATGTAACTTTTTGAGAATGTTCAGTTTCCCCTGAATGTTAAAGAGACCATCTTTCTGGTATTTAATCTAGTAAGCTTCCTCTATATGGTCTGCAGCTTCTCTAGAATGAGTGCTGAGATGTCCAGAAGAGCTGATGAGACCCTTGACCCAAAAGTAAACCCAGGTGTGGAAAATCCTGAGTAGTGTAGAAAATAGGAAAATATGAGCCAAACCCTGAAAAAATTTTCTGGCCCTGTAGACTGAGATTTTCCATGTGAACAAATTCAGAACCCAACTGAGGTGAGGAAATACCTAAAAGAAAAGTGCCATGATGACTCTAAAAAAAAAGCTCATTACAATAAGCTAGGCCCTGGCCTATGCTTATTGCACACTGCTAGATACTGTAAGGCAGCAGATAGAGGCAGGGGGGCAGGGAGATAAATCAGCAGCTATCCCAGTCACTCAGGCTGCAGCCAATACCCCAGCTACTCAAGTTGTAGCTAAACCAGACAGTAAGCCTAAGCCACTGGCAGTTGCTGCAAAAAAAAAAGCACACAAACAAAACCAATCAGCCAGTAACCGACAATGATTATCCGGGGGAAGGACCCTCAACACCAATTACTGATACAAAACCCTAAGTTAAAGCAACTGACACAACATCCAAAGCCGCTATTAAATCCTATTCCCTAAAGGACCTTCGTAGCCTAAAAAAGAATTACACTCAAAGACCTCATAAATCTATAATTAGTTGGTTAGTCCATCTTTGAGATGCTGAAAGCAAGGGTACAGTTTTGGACAGTAGTGAAGCAAGGCATTTAAGATCCCTATCACATAATCCCGTCATTGACCAAAGAATGATGAGGGAGGCTAACCCTCACAGCCTCTGGGCATGGGTCCAGGGAAGTGTAGCACAAAAATACCTGTGTGCAGACAATCTCTATATGCAGCAAACTCAGTAAAAAAACATAGAACGAGAAATTCAATGCTTGAGGGAAATGGCAGTGGCAGAGATTGTCTTCTCAGATAACATAAACACTGTAAATCCAGACTTAGTACTGTGAAAAATGCGTCTTTTATGACTGGCTTTTTGCAAATATTAAAATTAATATTATATGTATTATGTTAGAAAGTTATGTTGTATTAATTTTCTTAAGTAGTGTGTTAAATATAGTTTTAGGTTATAACATAATGTTAAAATAGAAACTATGCTATGTAAGATACTTTTTTTTAAAGAAAGGACTTGCACCGAGATAGCAGCCACAGGACACCTAAATCTTTCAAAGAATTTATTGCTCTCTTATCAGAAGAAACTAACTTCTTCTCACCTCGCTCAGCCCTGAAGACACCATTAGGATTAAGAGGAAGAAGTTGGCACTGACCAGACAGAGTCCTTTGTTTGAATGGAATTTATGCATCATGTATGTAGATGTATGAATATGCAATGGGCTATTGTTTTTAAGGGTTAATCCTCTGTTAACGTGTGTCCTTTTTTGGGCTTGTGCTGCCCAGAAAAAGGTACCTGGATGTCCGTAACTCCTTGTTTTTTATCGTCTCGTATTGTCCTAAATCCTAATTGTCCAAGTTTTTATTACTCTAATTATATTACTATTTTTAGAATGATTTATTACTATTAAACTTTTAAAATTTAAAAAAAAAGTGATTGGCGTTTTTCACAGTACCATGTACATCCATGATGTAGTGAAAACTTATACGACTTAAGCCACAAGAATATGCTTCTACTTTAGTAATAATGAAGCAAAATGACAGTGAGAAAACTGTACTTAATATGGCAAAGAAGGCTCTGAGCATATACAAATACTGTACATAGCCCAACACATGACAGAATTGCAGCAGTAGAAACATGTCTCCAAAAATTAGAAGACAAGATGGAGGAGAATTGCAAGAAACTCAAAAAAAAAGATTAAAGAAGGCTTTCTCCAAATCTCAGCAGTACAAATCAAAGATTCTAGTACCCAACGCAGACATTCCCCAGATAGGGAGAGAAGGTACACCCCACAAGCTGAGCTATAGTTCTTCCTACTCAATTGCAGAAAAACCATGAAGAACTAGAATAGAAAATCTACTGCTGCTCTAGCACAACAAGTGCGTGAACTAAAGACTCAGAGAAAAAGTTCCAAAAGAAAAGCAGCTCCAGTGACCTGTAACCAAACTGCCATATATAATGATAATGACAATATTTTCAATCCCCTTGAAAAAACCTCCAAGACATATGCCCAGGGAAAGAAGGATAAACAAGCTTAAAAAAGCCCTGCCTCTAGCCAAGTAGAGGCTAAGGAAAACTATGGTTTTTAGACTGTGTGAATTTGTTAACCTGGCACATCTGAACCACAAAAATATAAAGCTTTAGTCGACACTGGTGCGCAGTGCACATTAATCCCATCAAGACATGTGGGGGCAGAATCTGTTTCTATTGCTAGTGTGACAGGGGGATCACAAGATTTTACTCAAGCAAAAGCTAAAGTAAGCCTGACTATAAATGAGTAAAAGAAACACCCTATTGTGACTAGCCCAGAGGCCCCATGCATTTTAAGCATAGACTTCCTCCAAAGTGAGTATTTGAAAGACCCAAAAAAACTCAAATGAGCATTTAGAATAGCTGCTATAAAGACAAATAGCATCAAGCAAATAAACACCTTACCTAGACTATCAAAAAACCCATCTGCAGTAAGTCTGCTAAAAGTAAAAGAACAACGAGTACCAATTACCACCTCAACAGTACACTGCCAACAGTACCAAACAAATTCAGATGCTGTAATCCCCATCCACAAAATTATCTGTGAGCTAAAAAGCCAAAGGGTGGTCAGCAAGACCAACTCACCCTTCAACAGCCCCATTTAGCCTGTACTCAAATCTGAAAAAGAATAAAAATTGACTGTAGACTACCGTACATTGAATAAAATGACTCCACCACTGAGCGCTGCTGTGCCAAACACGCTAAAACTCCAAGCTAAAGTCCAAAGCAACAAAGTAGTATGCCACTATCAATATTGCCAATGCATTTTTCTCCATTCCTCTAGCAACAAAATACAAGCCTCAGTTTGCCTTCACCTAAAAATGCATGCAGTGCACCTAAAACCGACTGCCCTAGGGGTGGAAGCACAGTCCTACCATCTGCCATAGACTGATCCAAAGTGCACTAAAAAAGAGTAAAGCTCCAAAACATCTACAATATATTGATGACATCATTGTGTAGAAAACAACAACAACAAAAGTGTTTTAAAAAAGTGAAAAAATCATCCAAATTCTCCTAAAAGCCGGCTTCACCATCAAAAAGAGCAAAGTCAAGAGACCTGCTCAAAAAATCCAATTTCTGAGAGTAAAGTTCCAAAATAGATGGCATCAGATTCCCACTGATGTCATCAACAAAATCACAGCAATGTCTCCACCATCCAACAAAAAAAAATCACAAGCTTTCCTAAGCGCCATAAGTTTTTAAAAGATGCATATTCCTGAGTACAGTCAAATTGTAAGCCTTCTCTACCTAATCACCCGTAAAAACCCACTTTCCACTAAAACCCTGAACAGCAACAAACCTTTACCCAAATTAAGCAAGAAATCGCTCATGCGGTAGCCCTTAACCTAGTCAAAACAAAACCAAATATAAAAAACGTACTCTACTCTGCAGCCAGGAACCATAGTTTATCCTAGAACCTTTAGCAGAAAGTGCCTAAGAAGACTCAAAGCCAACCACTAAAATTTTGAAGTCGAAGCTACAAAAAATCTGAAGCCAACTATATTCCAACAAAAAAAAGAAATTTTAGCAACCTATAGAAAAGTCCAAACCTCCTCAAAAGTAATAAGCACTGAAACACAACTCCTCCTGGCACCCCGACTACCAGTACTGGGGTGAATGTTCAAAATAAAAATTCCCTCTACCCACCATGCCACCAATGCTACATGGAGCAAATAAATTGCTCTCATCACACAACGTGCCTGTATTAAAAAACTGAATCGCCCTAAAATTCTAAAAATAATTACAAACTAGCCAAAAAATAAAAACTTTAGTCCTGCTAATAAAAAACCCCAAAAAGTACCACGTGCTAAAATAAGCGCCACCATATAACCAACTGCCAGCAAAAGAAACAAAATATGCTCTTTTTACTGATAGTTCTTGCCACACTGTAAAAATAAAACAAAAGTAGAAAGCAGCTGTATAAAGCCCTACACAACAAGTCGCAAAAACCACTAAAAAAGAAAGTAAATCAAACCAACTTACTGAACTCAAAGCTATTCAACTAGCCCTAGACAATACTGAAAAAAAGAAGTAGCCAAAACTCTACCTCTACACTAATTCATAAATAGTAGCCAATACTCTGTAAAGAAAGTGAAAAAAGCTAATTAGCAACATAAAAAAAAAACCAATTTGAGCTGCTAATGAGTAAAAAGGCATTGTTACCAAAGTAAAAAAGCTACCTGTAAAAGTCCGCCATATAAATGCCCATGTCCCCAAGAATAAAGCCAATAAAAAGCACCAAAGCAATAAGCAAGTAAACCAAGCTACAAATTAAGTGTCAAAGATAGACTTAAATTAACAACACAAAAAAGAGTTATTCCTAACTCGATGAGCCCATGATACCTCAAGTCATCAAAGTAAAAATGCCACCTATAAGTGAGCGTGAAACCGAAGAGTAGATTTAACCATAGACAGTATTTCTCAAATTATCTACCACTGTGAGACATGTACTGCCATCAAGCAAGCTAAGCGAGTAAAGCCCCTATAGTATAGTAAGCAGTTATCCAAGTACAAGTATAGAAAAGCCTAGCAAATTGACTACATCACACTGCCCCAGACACGCCAAAGCCAGCGATATGTGCTGACAATAATAAAAGCCACCACAAGATAATTAAAAACCTACCCTGTACCTCATGCTACAACCCATAACACCATCCTAAGCCTTAAAAAACAAATCCTATAAAGACATAGTACCCCTGAAAAAATTAGGTCAAACAACAAAACTCATTTCAAAAACAACCTTATCAACACCTAGGCTAGGGAACATAGCATTAAGTAAGTGTACCATATTCCCTACCATACACCAACTACAAAGTAGAAAGATACAACAAACTATTAAAAACCACCTTGAAAGCCTTAAGTAAAAAATCTTTCAAAAATTAAGAGCAACATCTAACACAAGACACCTAGTTAGTTAACACCTGAAACTCTACTAACCAAGTAAGTCCTACCCAATCTAAGCCTTTGCATAAAGTAAATAGAGACAAAGTCCCAGTAGTACATATCAAAAGTTTGTTAGAAAAGACAGTTTGGATCAATTCTGCCTCGAATACAAACAAACCCATTTGTAAAGTTGTTTTTACTCAAAAACCAAGTTGCACATAGTAAATAATGCAAAAAAATAAAAAACCACAATGTATACCGCAAAAAGATCTAATTGTTAAGTGAGAACTACGCATAAATATCACTGTTTGCTGAATGTTACTACCATTGTCTGTGTATAGCTGTATATTGGATGTATATGTGTTTGTAAAGTTAAAATATATATTAGTTTTAGTAGTAAGCTGACGATATAAGGATAAGAAGTAGAATGTCCTGAGTTGACTATATGATGCTTTTATCCCCAATTGTCTTGTTCTGTTTATGCTGAATAATGTTTTGCACCTTTAAGACTTGTTCCAAAGAGTAAAAAAAAAAAGAAAAAAGCACAAGCAGTTTGTTTTCAGACACTGCTCTCACTCCTCCACATTCCTCCTCCAGGACTGTGTTGTCTGCAGACGGACAGACAGCAGGACAGAGCTCTCCTTTGTTTTAATTAGTTTTAGCTAGCTGAGGCAAAGAAGTTCCCTTGACTGTGGGTTTTTTTTCCCTTTTCTTTAGACCTGTTTAAACCTGCTCTAAACTGAACACCCAAAAGAACCCCAACAGCTTGCACCTGTGGCCTACCAGGCTGGGCCTAAACCACAGCATTTTCAACACCAAAAAGACTGATAAGAGACTGAGTAAGCTAAGCTGCAACCTGGGGAGGGGACTTTCTGAATTTGTCATCTCTTTTAAAGCAGCAAAAAGTTTTATTGTTTAATATTGTTTAGTTTAGGTTTTATAATTTAATAGACAAGTTTTTTCCACTTTTCTCCAAAGAAATATTTTAACCTGCTTTCCTAAAAAAGCCCCTTTAAAAATTCTCTCCCAAATTTACCCTAAACCAAAACAACAGGTCAAATTTGTGCTATGGTTTCCATGACACCCCCCCCCCCCCATCACTATTCTGGCAGGGACTCGGGTTGCTCAACTTGTGCCTTTTCAGTCATGTGTCCCCAGGACTGACCAGCGGACTTGTGGAGATGGCGGCTTCAGATCCACAGGACTGCCACAAGTCTTCTGGTCCTGCCACAAGTCTTCTGGTCTGCAGATATTGCTGCTCAGTGACCACAGATGACGTGTACCCTGATTCTACTGGGTGCCAGCCCACCTCAGATCCAGCTCTGAGGTTTGATTGACACAGGGGCTGATGTGACAGTCATCTCCTTCTCTGCGTGGTCTCCTATGTGGCCTTTGGCTTCCAAAGGTTGGGCCATCGAAGGGGTGGGGGGTGCCACACAGACCTTTGCAAGTCAATGGTCTGTGCTGATCAAAAATGTAGATGGGCAGACAGCTGCAGTTCAGCCCTATGTCACTGCAGCTCAAATCAACCTCTAGGGGCAGGATGTATTGGCAGCCTGGGGGGGGTACGGATTGGGAGACATTTTTGTCTGGGGTCACTGCGCTGAAGGACACAAAGTATCCTACACTGTCTTTAGGGTGGCTAGTGAGCAGACCCATTTGGGAGAACCAGTGGCCCCTGACAAAAGAAAAATTGGTTGCCCTTCGTGAATTAGTTCAGGAACAATTGCAACAGGGACACATTGAGCCTTCTACTAGTCCCTGGAATACTCCTGTCTTTGTGATAAAGAAAAACTGGGAAATGGAGGCTGTTACAGGACCTCCAGAAAATTAATGCAGTGATGGAAAGTATGGGGGCATTGCAGCTTGGCATGCCCTCATCCACCATGCTGCCCACAGGATGGGAAATTTTGATCATTGATTTAAAGGACTGTTTCTTCATAATTCCTTTGCATCCTGATGACAAACCAAAGTTTGTCTTTACAGTGCCTTCAATTAACAATGCTGAACCTGTGCAGAGATATCAATGGGAAGTTTTGCCACAGGGCTGTAGAAACAGCCTATTTGTCCATGGTATGTGGCTCAGGCCTTGTCCAGAGCCTGCAAGCAGTTTCCTGACGCATATCGCTATCACTACATGGATGACATCCTGGTGGCAGCATCCACCCAGGATGAGTCGCTGAGGATACAGCCTCAGCTGTTCACTGCTCTACATTCATATGGGCTGCAAGTGGCTCTGGAGAAGGATCAACAGCATCCTCCTTGGAAATATTTAAGAGTCAAAATTCTGGATCAAACCATTCAGCATCAAGAGGTGCAATTCACGGATTCCATTAAGACTCTGAATGATGCCCAGAAATTGCTGGGTACCATCAGTTGGTTGCGTCCTTATTTAGCGCTAACCATGACACAATTGTCCCCACTGTATAATATTCTAAGGGGGGGGACCCTGAACCTGAATTCACCTCAGAAATTGACTCCTGAGGGTCAATGAGCCCTGGAGGAAGTCCAACAAACTGTTTCTGCTCATCAGGTTTATCGAGTAGATCCTTCCATTGATATCACTGTTTTCATTACCAATCCAGATTTTCATCCTACAGGTATCATTGGCCAATGGAGTGAAAAATGGTTTGATCCCTTGCACATTTTGGAATGGGTCTTCTTGCCCCATCAACCAAAAAAGACAGCACCCACGTTGTTTGAATTGATTGCTCATTTGATAATCAAATGCCATCAACGGTGTTTGCAATTAATGCAAATTGTAATTAATGGCAGCTGATCCCACAAAAATTGTTCTTCCAATAGAGCGGGAAGTCTTTGAATGGAGCTTCATTAACAGTGCTCCTCTGCAAAGTGTGCTGCAAAACTTTTCTGGGCAGATTGCCTATAATCTTCCCAGTCATAAGTTATTGCAGTTGGCAAAATTAACCAATCTATCTTTGTGGCCAAAAAATAGTTGTGTGCCGGTGCAAGGACCCACCATCTTCACTGACAGCTCAGGAAAAACTGGGAAAGCCATTGTTACTTGGAAGGATGAATCTGGGTGGCAAGTGCTGGAAGGCCATGAATAAGGCCTTGCCCAATTGGTTGAATTAAAGGCTGCTGCCATGGCATTCCAGAAATTTTCTCAGGTGCCTCTGAACTTGGTCACTGATTCTGCTTATGTTGCAGACATAACCAAATGTTTAGATTGTTCAGTTCTGAAAGAAGTCAATAACGCAGCTTGGTTTCAGTTATTGGAAACTTTGTGGTGTGCAATTTAGCCCCGAGTTCATTCGTATTTACATCTTGCACATTCGGAGTCACACCAATTTACCAGGTTTCATAACAGAAGGTAATGCAGGGCTGACAGGTTGGCTAACCCTGCGTGGGTAGCACCTCAGCCTGACAAGATTGCTCAAGCTAAAGCATTGCATGATTTTTTCCATCAAAGTGCACATACCCTGCAGAAACAATTTCACTTAATGCCAACTGAGGCTCATGACATTGTCAGTTCTTGTGCTGACTGTCATGGGCATGCTGCACCTTTACCAGCAGGGGTCACCACATATTACAGTTGAATCCGTGATGTTCGTATGTCTGAGACGTAACATACAACAAAACTCCCTCTGGTCATCAGCAAACGGCATTGTTTATTGTGTCTGGCACCTTTTATAGCCTATTCAAAACACCTGGGTTGAGATAGCTCATTGGTCTATCTCTGAGCCCCCAGACTCTGAACCAATACAATGTATGCATCTTAGGAGAGCTCCCATTGTCTGTGAGCTTCTGTCAGTCAGCCCAGAGGCTGCTTCATGGACCTGAGCTGGGCTGCTTATTATAACTTGATTAATACTAATGCAACAAACCCCAGAGGCCTAAAAGCCTTGCAGCTTTGGCAAACGGATGTCACCCATATTGCCAAATTTGGCTGACTTAAGTATGTGCATGTGTCTATTGACACTTTCTCCTCTGCTATGTGGGCATCTGCTCATACTGGAGAAAAGGGTTGGGACGTGATTGCCCATTGGAGGATGGCTTTTGTGATCTTAGGTATACCTTCTTCTGTGAAAACTGATAATGGTCCCGCCTACGTCTCACAGAAGACACGGCAGTTTTTGTACCTATGGGGAGTCTCACATAAACTTGCTATTCCACATGCTCCAACTGATCAAGCTGTTGTTGAACATGCTCATAGTATTTTAAAGCGTGTTCTGGAAAAAAATAGGGGAATGTCTGGAGAAACCCCCACAGACAATTGGAAAAAGCTCTATATACAATCATCTTACAGTGCCACAAAATTCAAACAATCCTATCATTTAAAATCACTTTTTCTCATTGCAGTCTTCAGGTGAGACGCACCTGCCTTGAGCGAAAGTCCGGATATGGGACCTAACCACTAATAAGTGGGAGGCCCCGTGCGAGCTTATTGCTTGGGGTCGCGGGTATGCATGTGTTTCCACAGATACTGGGTTATGGTGGATACCTGCAAGGTGTGTTCACCCTGACTTGCGACATCAAAAACAGAATGTGGCCAACAGGCAACCTTTGAACAGTGATCAAGATGCCTATCATCAATCAGATGGTCCCTCTACAAGTAGGGAATGAGCATTCTATCTTTTTCTTTGTTTCTGGAAAAGGGTTGTTGGCAAGTTAGACTGCAAGTTGCCAGTTCTTTGAGCAGACTAAGAATGTTTTGTTACTGTATTAGAATTAGTAAGGATTTCTTGTAAGAAGGAACAACAAGGCTTGATGTTGGTAAAAGGATGTGATTGTAAAGAATTCGATGGTATGTGTTGGAGAATCTCCCTGACCATTCTAAGTCAGCATCTGATTGAGTTTCTGATTGATAACCAGCAGATTGCTAAAGGGACCTCTTGAGCTGTGTTTGTTTTCCTTTCTGCAATGGGCCCTTAAGAGGATTATAAATGCCACCTTCTGCTTTAAACAAAAAAGGGGGACCTGTGGATGCTGACAGATTAGTCAGAAACAGATAACTTTCCCAGGCATCATCCTGGGGAAGTTGTGACAAAGCTCAGAGAAAGAATTAAAACAATTCTTATCTTAATCTCTGCACCTGATGTTTGTGAACATGTGGAATGTTTGTACATGATGTTTATGGAAAGAGATTTACAAGAAGCTGTTGCTTCTAATTAACCAATGGTGTGAGGGATGTTGTTTAAGGACCAATCAGGTTCTGGGTGAACGATCCTGTCTATAAATATGTGTAGTTCCTAATAAACCTTGCTTTATGCCTTCTGAGTGTTGGAGTCAATGTTGTCTTCTTTTAGCCGTTCCTAACTCAATGGCGACAAATATGCATGAACCTATTGCGAAACTTAATGCATATACAACAAGTTAAGGGACAAAAGGAGAGTTGACTGCTCATCGTGGGGGCAGACAAGACTTCTAGCATTACAAACAAAGGATATGTTTATAATTATAGAAATTAGTTTGTAAGTTGTACGTACACGTAGCTGAGGGGGCAGTTGGTAAGTTACAAGGGGACACCCTGTGTGTAACAAGGGCCCATAGGGTTGCTTGCAAACATTGTAGGGTTTACTTGCCAGCTAAAGGGTAATTTGTCATGTTGATGGGACATGCTAGCACTTTTGGGTGTGAACTAGGCAAATTCCATTGTATTACTGCTATTTGACTGTGTACTGTTATTTTGATTGTGTCCAGAATGTGTGAATGTTAGAAGATGCTAATGTAGGTAGATGATGAAGTGTTGCATGCTGTGTGTTGTGTTGAGAAAAGTGAGCACTTTAAGAGACACCCCTTTCACAGTAAGTTTGTGTGTGTGAACTTTCTAGTTGTGAAGAACTGTATTCCCTGTGACACCAAGTGTTTGAGTATAAACAGTCTCTTGTCAATGCCTTGTGTTTGAGTATTAACCAAATCCTCTGCCTGTGGAACCTGAGAGGCAAGAGTCGAAGGCTGTAACATGGTGCCTGTGGTCCCTCTCCTTGTGAAGTTTGTAAAGTTGCAACTTTAGATTACTTTAGATTCATCTAGTGTAGTGTGAGATTTTACTGGTTATTGTGTAGAAGTTATAATTGTAACAAACTAGTAATTTTGTTTTGTGTCAGCTGTGTTGTTAGCTGTGTGTTAAGACTGAGCCTGAGTTGAAAGGGTTCGGCCATTTAGGCAACCTTTCTAGAACAGTTTTAACTTGAACAGGTGTTTGTGGGCTGTTAGAACTGTAATAAAGACAGCTTATTATAACTGATTCCCAGGATTTGGGATACAAGGGGATTGTGTAGTTTTTCTCCTGCATTGTGGTAATTTAATTCTCTGGACTGTACAGTTGTGTTTGTAGAAATTTTAAGATTTGTTTGCAACAAGTACAGCACACTACAGTGTGATGATTTATGTATGCTAAACTGTATTAAAACAAATTAAAGGAATTTCCCTCCTGCAGCAACTTAGCCTTGACTCTCGTGAATTTGGGAGGGGGGGGTTATGTTGTCTTTGTGGGCATATGAGAGTTTTTACTGTAACAGAGACAACCTTTTGTATGAGAGCAATTTGTTTTAACCGTGGCTAGACAGATTGAAGGGGTCCCTTAACCTCAGTAGTTTGGACTTGATCTTTAGGAGTTTGTGCAAGACAATATTATTGTTATTTTGCAAAGCAACAAAGTGTCAGTGGAAACGCTTTAATTGAGCTGATTTTGAAGATTAGATTGTGTGAGAAGAAAACTAAGAAAGGACTGGGAAATTTTGTGAAACAAAGTTTAAGTAGAGTGAGTGAGAAATAAGTAGCTGAAGTGTCCTATGAATAAAAATAGAACTCAGAAGACACTGAGTTTATTAGAGGTTGATTGTCCAAAGGGCTATCCTTGTGAATCCTAAGTTTGTTTATTTTTAGTAGACACAGAGGCAACCTACTCGGTGTTAAATAAAGCCTTAATGCCTATGACAATTTATTATGCTATAGTAAGGGGAGCAACTGGCCAATCTGAAAAAGCATATTTTTGCAAACCATCAAAATATAAACTTAGAAAACAAGTGGAGATTCATAGGTTTTTGTATATGCCCAACACTCCAAAGGCACTGTTAAGCAGCTAGAAGCAAAGATCACATTTAAAGATAGGGAGATTATTTTGGAGGTAAAGGATCAACAATATGTAGACATACTAAGCTTAATGTTAACAATTAGTGAGACCAAAATTGAAAATGAGGATGAAATTAGCAAAAATAATGGATCAAGTGTTTCCTGGGGTATGGGCCTCTAACATACCAGAGAGGGTAAAGAATGCACTTCCGGTGCAAGTTAAGCTTAAAGAAAGAAAACAACCATTTAAGATCAGGCAGTACCCTTTGAAAAAGGAAAATAGAAAAGGGATTAGGCCAGTAATTGGGAACTTTTTTCAGTTTGGACTCTAAAAAGAGTATCAATTTAATTTTAATACTCCCATTTTACCTGATAGGTTACATCAAGTAGTACTGATAGATTACAAGTAGACTGATAGATTACATCAAGTAGTACAGGACCTAAGAGCTGTTAACAAGATTACAGAGGATCTGCACCCAGTGGTTGTCATAGTTGAGACAGTCACAATACAAAGCAACACTCCATTTTCAGAAGGCTTCAAAATGGTTTTATTATAGCATTCATGCTTTTTATACATTCTTACAAAACTCATAAGTTTACACTTTACTCATTGGCCAGGAAAGACAAACAAAGTGCTTATTGGAATAGACAGTGGTAGGTTTCTCTTATTTATCCTTCTTTCTTTCTTGGTTTCTATGTCAACGACCTTAGTAGAAAATTCTTTCAGGGGTTGTCCTGGTTCAGGGCAAATTTGGGAGAGAACCCCCAAAGGGGCTCCTCTAGGAAAGCAGATTGAATTGGCCCCTCCCCCCAACCGGTTCAGGAGAAAATATCTCCTTGGAGAAAAGTGGGAAAATACCTGTTTATTAAACAATAAAACCCCTTGCTGCTCCAAAAGAGATGACAAATTCAGAAAGTCCTCTCCCCGGGTTGCAGCTCAGCTCGCTCAGTCTCTTATCAGTCCCTCTGGTGCTGGAAATGCCGCGGCCCAGGCCCGGTCTGGTGGGCCACAGGTGCGAGCTGTTGGTGCTCTTCTGGGTGTTCAGTCCAGAGCAGGTTTAAACACGTCCAAAGAAAAAGGAAAAAGAACCTACAGTCCAGGAAACATCTTTGCCTCAGCGAGCTAAAACTAACTAAAACAAAGGAGAGCTCTATCCTGCTGTCTATCTGCAGACAACACAGTCCAGGAGGAGGAATGTGGAGGAGTGAGTGCAGTGTCTGAAAACAAACTGCATGCTTCTTCTCTCCCTCCCTTCACTCTCTGGAACAAGTCTTAAAGGTGCAAAACTTATTATTCAGAATAAACAGAACAAGATGATTGGGGATAAAAGCATCATATAGTCAACCTAGGACAGGGGTAAACATGGATCCTCTGATCAAACTTCTCTCTGGCTCACAGAAGTCACTGTAAAACCTCTTCCACAATTCCCCCTTTTTTTGTATTTGAACCACAAACACAACTGCTAAGGACTTTTGGAGGGCCCTTGCAAAAATCCAAGCAGACAGGGGTAACACAAAGCAATGATGACAACCACGAGTGAAATTAACAACCCAACTTCCAACGATACCCCAAACCGTTTAACAGTACCCCAACTTGCAAGGAAACCACTCAACCATTTCCATCCTTCATTCACCTGCAAACTACTAACTTCTTCCTTCAAATCCAAAACTCCTGTGAACTGATTCACTATGCCCTAACAAGCCCATACAACATACGCCCTCAAAATCCTGATGTTTATAACCATGCACCAACAATAAAGATGCACCAACACAGCACATAGAAAATGAATTTTCAAATGCTGTTACAGACCCCACACTCCCTTAATGACACATTTATGGCAGGATGACGCTTTCACTTTTAGTTGAATAGATTTTTCTCCACACAGAATTAGAGACCAAGTCATCTGCCCAGTCACCACTTAGAACTAAGTAGCATCCACTTAACTTTACAACTAGTTGCTGCTGTCATAATGGGCAACAAACCTAGTTGTTCAAAGTGTGGAACCTTAATTACTAATTCAAAATCCCTATGCAAAGGCAACACTTCTCCCCTAGGTACATTAAATTCCCCTATTTTGGGAACGCCAGTGCCATGTAAAGGGAAATTGTACAAGACACATTACTCAGCACTACCAACCTCTCTGTAGAAAAATAAAAAGAACTAAAGTAAAGGTAACATCCACCAACTTAAATTTGAGTTTTCAGGGTGAGTAAATATCCCCCTTTGCTCTGCCTTGAATTATCATCTTCACAGCATGTTCTTTGAGGGTCCGTGCTTCAATCCACCTAGTGGCCAGTGCCACCGACTCATTCTACTTCAGCTGTGGAACCACCTATCCTATTTCTTCCTATACAGTCCAAATAAGACTTACCAATGAGCAAAAACCCAATGAGGGCCATTCTCTAACAGAACACACACCCTTTCCTTCACATTATTAATTCCACTGAGCCAGTCTACCTTCCAGGAATCAAATCTTTAACCCATACCTGTGGCCACAGTTCTCTTCACAGAGAGCAACAGGCACAAGTTTCACAAGGATTTTTCCTAGTCAAGGCAGTGAGAACCTCAGAGAAGAAAACAATTCTTATCTCTATTCACTGCTCCTGTTGTTTTGCACATGTGGAATGTGTTATGGAGATTGTTTACCCAAAGGGATTTGTTAATTGGACACCCGTGAAGGTTGTTTTGATTCCTTGGCCAATTGGGTCAAAGCTGTGTCCTGGCTGTCTCAGACAGTCACGGGTTTTTATTTAGTATCTTTTTAGTATGTAATTTAGTATAGTATTAGTGTAATAAAGTATAGCTTAATAAAGCAATTGTTCAGCCTTCTGAATCATGGGTCAGAGCACATTATTCCCTACATTGGGGTTGCCCGGCATCGATACATACCTTAATATTTTTACGAACATTTGACTATTTAGAATTCAAAGAAGAAAAATTATAGAATATAGGAGACAGTTGTAAGTCAGGTAAAGGATGTAAAAAGTTTAGCACATAAACAGTTTTATCTAATCTCACTTAAGGTAACTCCCTATACATTCCCCCTTTTTATTTTTAAACCTGGCGCTTCTGCCATCACCTTTGCCTTTGCTTTCACCTTTTCCTCATCCCTTCCTACATAAGCTTCCTAACCAGTTCATCCAGGGGCTTATTCTGTCCTTCCTCCAGTCCCTCCCCCACTACTGCCTATGGGTATTCATTCTCCCACAGCTCAAAACCATTCGTTTCTCCAGTGAACCAAAAAAAATCCTTAAAAGAAAGTGCTAATCTTTCCACGTACAATCTACATTTCCCATATGTTCCTTCCTCCTTGTTCTCTCTCTCTTTATCACACACTGTATAACAGAGTCAGTGTCTGTCTTGCCGCAGTGTCCAAATGCGGTCCCCCGCCCAGTGCTCCCGGTCGGCACAGCCAGCAGCATCACAGATGGCCAGGGTCTCCCACAGGCTCACTGGGCTCACTGGGCCAGGGTGTCCCGCAGCCTCATGGGGGCCACAGCCACTGTCGCCCCTGCCCAGGGGTAGCAGGATCAGGCACTGCCTGATGCTGAGCCCTGGCTGCCCCACAGCCCCCACAGACCCCCAGCCTGTGTTCCTGGTCCTGGACCTCCGCACCCAGTCCTGCCACTCCTTGCCTCAACCATATCTCTCCATACTCCCCTTCAACCAATTCTGTTCCAACACACCAACAGTACCCATCCATCCATCCATCCATCCATCCATCCATCCATCCATCCATCCATCCATCCATCCATCCATCCATCCATCCATCCCCTGTTGTCAAGATCCCTTCTCGACTCCCCTTATTGCCCCCGGGACCATGGATTCTCGAGACACCATCTTGACTTTCTCTTATTGCCCCCTTTGGGCATCTATGTCCTTTATTACCTCTGGGAGAATGTGTAAACCAACTCCACATTCTTCCAAGGGATTCTTTGGAGATATTTTGGGATCATCATTCCTTTTGCTGAGACCTCTTCCCGGCTTTACTTTGAAACCCTCCATGGGTACCATCCCAGGTTTACTCCCCAGAGATCCCATTTTACTCACTGGTGAGATTTTCAGTGGTCCTTCCCTGTGTGGACTCTTCACAGACCCCCCCAGTCCACCACTCGTCTGTCTCCTGGACAGTCTTGGGAACTCTATCTATCACCCAGTGCTGGCCACCAGCAAGGGGAGCTGATCACCAAAACTGGGTGAGGCACGCCTTCAGCTCCACTCACTGCCCACCACCCCTGGATGGTGGAAATATCGTGGACAAGAGTCCCCAAATTGTCAGGAGAATTAATCCACAAACACCAGAGGTTTATGTCCAAAAAGGAGACAGAGGAGTCCTGTTACTTTATTCAAATAAAGGGAGAGGCCATGGGGCATTTCCCCTGCAGTCTCTCAAATTTTTGAGGGATGCAGCCTCCTTTTTATCCTATTTTTCCAGCCGTATGTCCCTCTCTCTTTCCCCATTGGCTGAGGTACTTGAGAGGTACAGATTTTCCTGAAATGGCTAATTTCTAAGACCCCCTTCTAATGTATAGCCCCCCCACTTTGTCTTTTCCTTGTGTCACTCAGTGGAATTCTTTATGGAATTTATGATTCTTCTCATTGTTTCTTTCATCTCTCAGTATCCAGTTCTATTTATCAGCAGACCCACAGTTTGTTTGTAAAGACAAGTCCCTCATTCCTTTCATCCCTAAGCAGAAACATTCCCTGGAAATTTTAAATTGTTTCCCAATGTTCTGTCTGTTTAATCACTGTCTCCATTCATGAGAAAGACATGTGTTGTTACCAGTTATTGGGTATTTTGATCTGTCCCTCTGTTCAGGGGAAGATCAGCTCTTGTGAAGTCATGTTCCTATCTTTTGAAACCACTTAGGGAGTTAATGTTAATATAATTGTAATGTTCCAGACCTGGATTTATAAACTTATATATACCTTCTGTGAAAGAAAATTAGCTAATTTAAATATTAAGTTTCCTGCTGGTGTATTTAATTATTATATGTGTCATTTAGCAAGTGAAGAGATAAATAATTGAAAGAAGTCAATATGTTTGCATTCCATTTCATAATTAAAACAATTTATGTTTTTGCTAAGTTGTAAATTTTGACATGACTATCTACTAGAAAGATTTAAGGTTAACTGTGTGATTGTAATATGTTTCTGGATCCAGATAATGTTAATACATAAAGTATGTATAAAGAGATTTAGCTTGAAGATAATTATTTTATGTTACTTATATGCGTTCTTTTGGTTATCTTAATAAAAGTTTGCTTGTAAGTATTCTAGGGAAACCTTCCCAGTCAAAGCTTGGGCCCTGGCCATGATTCGCTTCAACGCTGAGCCAAGGGTCACCTCAGAGAATGACTCAGTGAGGTGAGTATTTGCTTTATTTGGCACCTGGCACTTCGGGGATCGTTCCTCCTAACACACACACTCAGCACTTTACAAAGCACAATATATGGTTAAATTTCATGCATATTCATTACATTCCTTGGGATAGGAGTGGTTATACAAATTACTTCTTAAAAGTCATTAATATCATTAGCATATGTGGCGTGCAAGCACAGTGTACTTTGGTTGTCTCACTGAGGAAGGCTCCGAGTCTTCCTCGGCGGCCATTCTGATGAAGGCTGGCAGTCTTCCTCACTTTGCACTTTCCACCTTTCTTTCTGAAGCATGCACAGTCCTTTGCTGGCTGGTTCAGTGTTTGGGTTTTTTTCCCTCTGGTTTCAACAGTTTTTTTTCCTCTTATCTTGACAAGGCTAAGGCACATCCTGCTTCTTAGGCTTATGATTAATATTTGCTGACTCTTAAAAGATAACTCATTCTTACATAGGTTAACTATTAATCAACTCCTTTCAATCCCCCCTTTTTCTGTTGATTTTTAATTCTTTACAAATATTGCATGTCTTAAAAGTAAGTACCCTTCTTTATCTTGTTTCTAGGTTTGTGCTTTTGCCCTTGTATTCTTAATAAATGACTTACTTTCTGCACTACTTGGGATACAAAATGTGGTCCCCTATCAGAATTAATTTTCCTAGGTATTCCAAATAGTGGAAAAATTTATTGTACTAAGGCTTTAACAACTTCTCTAGCTTTATTTGTTCTACAAGGGAAAGCTTCTGGCCAACCTGAAAAAGTGTCTGTGAGGACTAAGAGGTATTTATATCCTCCTTTTCTAGTGTGAGAAGCGACTGCTCACTTTAAAATTTCAAAGGTTCATTAAACCTCAACAAACACAACAAAGGACTGAATAAGGAAAAAGGGACAGCGCTGGGAGCGTGGCTGACTGCCAGAGGCTCATCCACAAAATGGCGGCTCTGTCTTTTATAGCCCTGGTATTGCATCAGCCAACCCTGGTCCCTCCCAAAGTCTGCCAGTCAACTCTTCTTTGCCATCCATTGGTGGAGACCTTCTTGCAACTTGATTGGAGGTGAGGTGTTGTCATGCCAAGCTTCCCCAACAATAAGCTATTCCCATTCCCAACTGCCCCATGCAAGGGGCACATGTACACACCCTCCCTCCACATGTCCCTGAAAACCCTGACAACCAAGGTTGTTTGGTGGCAACAATACAGAGGGGCGAGGGGAAAGGGGACTATGGGGAGAACAGAAGGTGTCCAAACAACAAACTACAGTAACATAACCATACATCAACAAAACTTCTCTTAACATGCACACAGTATTCATCCCTTGTTGTGGTGTGTTTTATGTCTGTTCAGTTTTCCCCCCATTGTTCTCTCAGAAGGTCCTGCCCTGTTACCAGTTTGTGTCAATCCCCAAACCCCTCCCCAGTTGTCTTGGTTACTAAATGTATCTTTCTCGTTCCCCACCCCTGGCTGCCTGCCTGTCACTCGACACCCCTGCCTCTTTTTCTAGAAAGTTCGGGCCAGGGTGTCGGGCGATTGGGTTAGGGGCCAGGGTCCCTCCCACAACTGTGTTTGATTGGTTCTCCGATTATGCCAATCCTTAGTGTATCCTTCTCTGATTTGCTATCTTTGACCCCCCCCCCCCACCCTCTGTAAAACCCGGGGTTTTCTTGCCTCGGGGCTCTCAGCTCGTTCTCCACGTTTTCCCTACCAATAAAACCACCCTCCCTGTAGAGACTGAGAGTCGCCTCTTCATTTCATCCTGCGACTTCGGAGCTCACTACTGCGGCCACTCGTCCGTAAGCCTGTCATCGCTAGGCACCGGGCCCTGACTTCGTGTTGGGGAAGTGCCTTACTGGCTGGAGGTTGGCTGGACACTTATCTAGCCTGGGCGTTTTACTTTCCACCGGCCACCGCTCCAGTTCTGGCGCCCACGTGGGGCCCCCCCTTTTCGGATTTGCTCCTGACCAGACAACGTCAGTAGAGCCTGGACTCGTGGACCCCACGGACGGGATTTCGAGAATCCCAGCGGTCGCGGAACTACCCTGTGGTCGAGCAGACCTTGTTCGAGAGGTAGCGCTCCCCGGGGACCTCGGACGGCAGCTCCTTGCACCCTGGAGTCGTCCTGTCGCAGGAAACTCCTCGTTCCAGCTTTTTGTTTGTCGCGTCCAGACTTTGTGAGTATTCTGCTACTCTCCCTGTCGCCTTCCCCTCTATTGGTGTTTCGTCACCACTCTTCTTTTTCTCTAGACAGGGGCCGGGGGTGGGCACCCTTATTTCTTTCTTTCTTTCACGTTTACTGGAACGGGGGGGCTTTACCGCGGCTGCCACCTAACATCGAGCGATGGGTGCGAAGCTTTCGCTCTCGGCAGCTCAGAAGGGGCTGTTTTACCAAGTTGTGGGTGTCCTAGTTGGGGGGGGTTGTTCCGTTGATAAAAAGGAAGTTAAAAAATTAATCCGATGGCTTTTTTCTGAGTTCCCCGAAGTCTCCCCCGATCTAATCAAGGATCCTGCCTTTTGGCAGAGGGCAAATGCCAAGTTATCAAACTTGATTAGATCAGGGGACACCTCGCTTTCTCCATTAGCTTTTTGGATTTCACAAATTCGATCTATCTTGAAAGCAGGAGGAAACTCAGAAAAACCTTCGGTCAGTTTTAGTTCGTGCCCCAGTTCTTCTGCCTCTCCCTTTACCCCTAACCCTCCTCCCCGTCCCCACAAACGTAAAACCGGGATTCTGAAGGGTGCAGCTCGCTCCAGCCCCGCGCAGGGTGACCATTCGTCCCCTGGCCCCCTTCAGAATCCTCGGCCCCCCCGCCCTAAGAGTCCTGGCCAGGCTCTTAGGGGCTCCTCGTCTTCCCCTATCTCCCCTGTTCCCGTCCCCAGGTCCTCAGTTTCTAAAACCCCAAGATCCAAAACCCTAATTTCTAAGTCCCCAGTTTGCTCCCAGTCGCCTCCAATTCCCCAAAATGGCTCCTATGGAGCCCAAGATGGAGGCAGCCACATGGCTGAAATGGCGGGAAAGCCCTCTTCTTCTCCCCAGAATCCCTTCTTCCCAAGCTCCAACCCCTTTCTGCCATTCGGCCACTCCCAATGTTCTACCCCCTCGTCCTTCCCCCCTCCTGGTCCCTCCTCCTTTCCCGAAACCTCCCCTTCAGTAGTCCCTCCCCTTTCTCCTCCCATGTCCCCGCCCATGGCTCCTCCTTCAGTCCCTCCCATACCACCTCCCATCTCTCCACCCCCTGCCAGTCAAAAAGTTCCACCCCTTGTCTCTGCCTCCTGGGAGGGTCCCTCGATATCGGACCGCCCTGCCCCAGTTCCCAGCCACGCCCCTACCTCCTCCTCTCCCGGTTCCCACGCTCTCCCTGCCGGCTCCCGCGCTTTGAGTTCCGGGGGGGGGAGGGGGAGTTGGGAACCGGGAACCGGGGTCTGCTGCGATACCATCCGCAGCCCCGGTTGTTTACCATCCAGAGGGAGATGGTGGGGTGCGTCGCCAATGGGTCCCCTTACACCATTCTCAGATCAAGGAGCTGTGCAAGGCACAGAAAGATTACGGCCGGGACAGCGAATACTTTCGGGGAGTGTTGCAGGCAACACTTACCGAAGCCGATGTCACCCCCTATGACATCCGGCGCCTCTTCACGTGCCTGCTCAATCCCACCGAGCGAGTTATGTGGGAGGCAGCCTGGAAGAGGGGAGTGACGGAAGCCCTCCCGAGCCTGTGGGAACAGCCCCACACGGGGCTGGACCTAACGGGCAATGTCCTGGCCGTCGATCAGCTCCTTGGGACCGGGAACTGGGCAGATGGGCACTCGCAGGCGAGTGCCATCCCCCAGGAAGCGCTCCAGCAGTCAGTGCGGGCGGCTGAGAAGGCGTCCCTGGCGCTGCCGGGGGCGGCTCCTCTCCTTTCTTTTTCCAGGATCTTTCAGGGCGCCGAGGAATTTTTCCTCGATTTTGTCAAGCGTCTTCAAAAAGCTGTCGAGCAGCAAGTGGCGGACGAGATTGCCCAGGAACATATCCTGAAGGAAGTGGCGTCCACGAATGCAAACTCTGCGTGTAGGGACGCCATCCTCAGCCTCCCAGTGCACCCGCCCCCCTCGCTGCACGATATACTCGAGGTCTGCACCCGGAAAGTCCTGATCATGCCATCTAGGGAGGGAGAGAAGAAAAAACAGCTGCCGCCCCGAGTCAGCGCCGCAGAAGAAACACCTGAAGACACCTTCTCTGAAGCCACCTGCCGCTCGCCTGCACCCGGTCCTTCCGCCGCCAAATCACCCTGCCATCTGTGCGGAAAGCTCGGGCATTGGATGCCCGACTGCCCGCTGCGGCGGGAATTTTATGAATTCAAAAAGGGGCAGAGACTCCTGGGGAAAACCCAGACAAAAAACTAACATCTGAGCGCAGTTCCCCCCTGCGCCATGATAAAAATAGGGCGGGACAACCAACACCACGCAGGGAGGGGAGATCTCAGGGACCGCCGCCTGCCAAACAAGACAGATTCTCACCGGACTTGTCATATATTGCATGTCTCCAACCTAGACCCGTGCTAACTGCCTTTTCTGCTTTCAGACCCTTCCGGCTGCAGCTGACGGAGCCGCTACATCTTAAGAACTCCGATTTTCAACTCGTGTCAGTCAGCCTGGAATGCCCAGGAAACTGGGGGCGGATAAGGTGTAAGTACGTCGTTGTCGGAGACACTAAGCACACACCTTTAGAGGTGAACATAATCCCGGGTCTTCTGCCATCTGACCCGGGACTGTTCGCCGTGGGGCTGCACTGTGTCCAACCCCCCACTTTCCTGCCCAAGGGACAGGTAATTGCACAAGCGATCCCTGTTCCCGAAATGACTTGGGCCCTGGGGTTTCCTCCGGCTGAACTCCAAAATACAGCAGTAGCTTGGGCCCAGGTCCTGGGGCGGGAAAGGCCTCATGTCACCTGTCATATCTCGAAAGGGGGAGAGGGCAAGCCTCTTAAAGGCTTGTTGGACACAGGAGCAGATGTAACGATCATTCCTTCCCGGGAATGGCCGTCACATTGGGAATTGCAAAACACGCCTGGCCACGTCCGAGGTGTCGGGGGTTTACAATTGGCACGCCAATCTAAAAGTGTCGTACAAATTATGGGGCCGGATGGGCAATTGGCTTCAGTGCGCCCATTCGTATTAGATTACATGGAACCCCTGTGGGGGAGAGACCTCTTGGCCCAGTGGGGAGCCCGAATTGACCTCCCAGCGGCTCCCCAGGTTTTTCGGGCAACGGTCACTGATGAGCGCCCTACCTGGAAACTGAATTGGAAATCAGACAAACCAGTGCAGGTAGTGCAGTGGCCGCTCAACAAGCAAAAATTAGCGGCGCTCAATGAGCTCGTTAAGGAGCAGCTACTGAAGGGCAACCTGGTGGAGACCATGTCAGAATGGAACTCTCCAGTATTCGTTATCAAAAAGCCCAACAAAGATAAGTGGCGGCTCCTTCACGACCTCCGCCAAATTAACAACATCATTGAAGATATGGGGCCTCTCCAACCAGGGATGCCGTCCCCAACGATGCTCCCCCAAAATTGGAATTTGGCTGTTATTGACATAAAAGATTGCTTTTTCCAAATTCCCTTACACCCAGACGATGCTCCGCGTTTCGCCTTCACGGTTCCTGCCATCAACCGTGAAGCCCCAAGCAAGCACTATCATTGGCGGGTCCTTCCACAAGGCCTAAAGAGCAGCCCAGTGATCTGCCAATGGTACGTCGCTTCTTTGCTGTCCCCAGTACGTGCAGCCACCAAAGACACCATTATTTACCACTATATGGATGACATCCTAGTGTGCGCTCCGACCAACGACCTACTTACCCACACGCTTGACCTGACAATCGATGCATTGGTTGTTGCAGGGTTCGAGCTCCAGCAAGATAAGATTCAACAGATGCCACCCTGGAAGTACCTGGGCCTGGAAATAACGAAGCGGACCATTGTTCTGCAAAAATTGGCTATTAAAACTAACATCAAAAACCTGGCGGATGTCCACCAGCTGTGTGGGTCCTTGAATTGGGTAAGGCCTTGGCTAGGCATTCCAACAGAAGACCTAGCCTCCCTTTTCAATTTATTGAAAGGGGGAGAAGAGCTTAGTTCTCCAAGGTCCCTTACCCCAGAGGCCCAGACAGCGCTGGAGAAGATCCAAAACTCCATCTCGGCCAGGCAGGCCCACAGATATCACCCGGGCCTGCCATTTAAATTCATTGTTCTAGGTAAGCTGCCACACCTCCATGGAGTGATTTTCCAGTGGGACAATTCCATCAAGGGCAAGGACCGGGGCTCGGGGGATCCCCTCTTAATCATAGAGTGGGTGTTCCTCAGCCATCACAGGTCCAAAAGGATGACGCAGCCAGCCGAGCTGGTGGCAGAATTGATCAGAAAGGCTAGATCACGGATCAGAGAGTTGGCAGGTTGTGACTTTGACTGCATCCACATTCCTTTAAAATTCAATTCGGGCCATCTAAAAAGAAAGATGATTGATCACCTCCTTGAAACAAATAAAATGCTTCAGTTTGCTCTGGACAGCTACACCGGTCAAATTGCAGTAGATCGGCCGGCCCACAAATTATTTAATCAGGAATTTACTCTAGCTACTAAATCAGTTCAGAGCAGAACCCCTTTGAAGGCTTTGACAGTTTTCACGGACGCGTCTGGAGCATCCCATAAGTCAGTGATGACTTGGAAGGATCCTCAGACTCAGCGGTGGGAGGCAGATGTCACCGAGGTGGAGGGCTCGCCTCAAGTTGCTGAGTTGGACGCAGTCGTCAGAGCCTTTGAGAGGTTCTCTGAACCATTCAATCTTGTTACCGATTCAGCTTACGTAGCAGGTGTAGTGTCCAGAGCCGAAAATGCAATTTTACAGGAGGTATCAAACATCCCTTTGTTTAACTTGCTCTCTAAGCTTGTGAACTTAGTCTCCCACCGAGAGCAACCCTTTTATGTGATGCATGTCAGGTCACATACTGATTTGCCTGGGTTTATTGCGGAAGGCAACAGGCGTGCTGACGCCCTTGCCGCTCCTGTTCAAGCTGCCCCACTCCCTGATCTGTTCAGTCAGGCAAAGATCAGCCACCAGCAATTCCATCAGAACGCCCCTGGCCTTGTTCGACAATTTCATCTTACACGCGAACAGGCCAAGGCGATCGTGGCTACATGTCCTCAATGCCAGTCCCACCAGCTCCCAACAATACCCTTGGGAGCTAACCCCAGAGGTCTATCTAGTTGCGAGGTGTGGCAGATGGATGTTACCCACATTCCTTCCTTTGGCCGTCTGCAATTTGTACATGTCTCAGTGGATACCTTCTCCGGCGCAGTCTATGCCTCTGCCCACACAGGGGAAAAGGCAGCAGATTGTGAAAAACACCTAGTTCAAGCGTTCGCTGTCCTGGGCATCCCCAAGGTCCTGAAAACAGACAATGGCCCGGCGTATAAATCCAGGGAGCTGCGAAGCTTCCTGCAACAATGGGGAATAGAGCATAAGATCGGCATCCCCTATTCCCCGACAGGCCAAGCCGTGGTAGAAAGGACCCACCAGAGCCTAAAAAGAGTTCTGGAACAACAACGAGTGGCCGTAAAGGTGGAGTCCCCCCATATCCGTCTCGCGAAGGCGCTTTTTACCATTAATTTCCTAAACTGTTCGTTTGAAAATCTCAATCCGCCTATCGTGCGACATTTCGGGAGACATGAGCAGCTGCAGGCCAGGGCCAGGCCTCCTGTCCTGATTAAGGATCCGGAGACCTGGAAAACGGAAGGGCCTTTCGATCTCGTGACCTGGGGAAGGGGATACGCTTGCGTGTCCACCCCCTCAGGTCCGAGATGGATCCCTGCTAAGTGGGTCAAGCCCTTCCGCCCTGGGAGGACTCTGAGAGCAGAAAACGTAGAACAGGTCACGGAGGCATGTTGGCGGCGGAAGCTCCCAGGGATGGAGCCACTCCTAGTTTAACCCTCTCCCTGCCCCGGGCAGGACCTGATTCAGAGTCATTCCTTATGTCTGTCTCTTGTTTGTTTTTAGTTTTCCCCCGATGGAACAGTGTTTGCCCTTACCGTTCTTTTGTTTTAAACGAAAAAGGGGGAGATGTTGTGGTGTGTTTTATGTCTGTTCAGTTTTCCCCCCATTGTTCTCTCAGAAGGTCCTGCCCTGTTACCAGTTTGTGTCAATCCCCAAACCCCTCCCCAGTTGTCTTGGTTACTAAATGTATCTTTCTTGTTCCCCACCCCTGGCTGCCTGCCTGTCACTCGACACCCCTGCCTCTTTTTCTAGAAAGTTCGGGCCAGGGTGTCGGGCGATTGGGTTAGGGGCCAGGGTCCCTTCCACAACTGTGTTTGATTGGTTCTCCGATTATGCCAATCCTTAGTGTATCCTTCTCTGATTTGCTATCTTTGACCCCCCCCCACCCTCTGTAAAACCCGGGGTTTTCTTGCCTCGGGGCTCTCAGCTCGTTCTCCACGTTTTCCCTACCAATAAAACCACCCTCCCTGTAGAGACTGAGAGTCGCCTCTTCATTTCATCCTGTGACTTCGGAGCTCACTACTGCAGCCACTCGTCCGTAAGCCTGTCATCGCTAGGCACCGGGCCCTGACTTCGTGTTGGGGAAGTGCCTTACTGGCTGGAGGTTGGCTGGACACTTATCTAGCCTGGGCGTTTTACTTTCCACCGGCCACTGCTCCAATCCCTTAATTGCGAGAGCCAATCATCATACTACTCATCTATAACAATGCCCCCTTTTCCTTTTTAGAGTCATTTGGCTCGAGCAATTAATTCCCATTTTCCACTCATGCTTTTCATAGATCTCTTTGGCTTCTTTGTGGGGGTCTTCTAGTTTGTTTTGCTTCTTCAGCATAATTTGGATGGGTCATAACAGTGTGTCTTGGTTTGGAAAGACAGGTGTCTGCTAAGGAAGGCAGGAGCCTCCCCTGAAATGGAAAATGTAAACCCTCTCCCTCCGACTTGCTATAAATTTTAAATTAAGGGGCTCTCAGGCAAAAATATGGGAGCAAGAATAACAGTTCTTTATTAGGGAAGAAAATAAAATAAACAATGCAGTTAACCAAAACAACACTGACAGAGTCAGAATACAACCTGACACCCTGTTGGTCAGGATGTTGGTATCAGTCCAATTGGAATTGTGGCTGCAGTCCTCCTGGAGTGTCAGGTGTGATTCTGTTGGAGCAGTGATCCTGTAGAAAGGGTGTGGTCTTCCTCTGAAGATCCAGTGGAAGAGGCAGCTGTTCCTCTGGGAAATCCATTGGAGAAGCCGTGCTGGTGTTCCAGAATCTCAAGATTATATCTGGGTAGGAATGCTTGGCTCCTCCCTCTGGTCAGAGCATCTCACAATGGGATGCTATAGTTCTTATCAGTCATTCAGTGACATTCAATAGCCTATTATCAGCAGATGTCTCCCCGAGGGAGGATTAGTTGTGGAAAAAATAAGGAAATCTGCCCACTTAACAGAAGACAACTGCCATACAGATGGCAAATAGAATACAATTCGCTTGGCAATCCAGGACACAGTGCAAATTTACAATAGTGTGAACAATGAAAAGAGTACCCACATAAAATGATTGATCAAGAATTTGTTTGGATTCCAGAAGGGAAAAGACAACTAAGGAGTAATAGACAGAAAGGGAATGATAGAGGTCCAGTATGGCTTCTACCACCACCTACCATGCCTACAGGGTTGCTGCCCGCAGCAGAGTTATATAATCTTCTCAATGGCGAGCACACGGGTCAACCCGGTCTTGCCCTCCGGCTCCTGTCGTACTCCACTTGTCAATTCCCAAGTGAATCATCCTAGCACTTTCCACTGTTTCCTATGTACTTCCCCTCAACAGACACCAGCAATCCCCATCTACTAAATAGGACGACTACATCAGTGACCAATACAATCCAAATCTCCCACTCAAAGCGTTATCTAAGCAGTCCTTAAGATGGCTGGTGGAAGCTTGACCTTATTTCTTGGATGTCCTGGGCCTTTCTGGTTACCTTTCAGTCTTTGTTTAAAAGTCAATCTCATCTCACCCGGTCTGGATGTTATGGTCCATTCCTTTGGTTCTTCCACCAGACCCTTAATTCTGTGGGCACAAGACCATCCCCCCTCCGTAGTTCTCACCACCAATTCAACCGTGAGTAGCACCTGAAAGGGACCTCCCCATTGAGAGGTCAGAACCTGGTCTTTCCATGACTTGATTATTACCCAATCTCCAGGGTTAACATTATGAATTCTGAAATCCAAAGTAGTAGTTTGAGGGATCATCCCTTTATGCCTCAACTCTGGTATTTAAACTGCGAGTGTGAAAAACAGTTACAGCAATTGCAGATAACCCTGTTTATAGGGATTTAATGGAAACCTTCAGCATGAAATTCACCAAGCAGCATCTTGCTGTTGGAGCAGTTACATTCTAAACACCATTAAACTTGATGGAAATCACAGCACACAACCTCATATAAACCTTTCGGCAAATTTAAATGCAGAGGCAAATTCCTCTCCAGGATGGATGGGGCATTATGGCACAGTTTTCTTCACCTTTTGTCCTTCCCCATACCACCCAGTTAGGTAATTATTGTGGGTAAACCAGGACTCCTGAACAACTAACCAATATGATCAAGCAGAAGCCCTTTATTGTTTACATTACACACACTTTTATAGATTCTACAAACTACTAAGATGACACTTCTTGACTGGTGCCTTCGTCTTGTTCCCTCCTTCTCTGCCTCCATTTCTCAATGTCCATGATTGGTTACCATGCAGGTGCTCTACAGTCCTCTGTTATCTAGTCATTGTGATCCTGGTATGCAGTCTCTCAGCTTCTTTGTTCTTATTTTAGCACAGTTTATATCTTAGCAACCTTGATGAATTCCACGGTGCCCTGAGAAAATTCTGATAAGAACAGTTAGAGATGGTATGGCTGGTGCACACTGAGGCCTAAGTTGTTCAGATACATTGCTACAATTCTGTTGCAGACATCTTTTATGAAAAACATTTTCCTTAGGATTTTTCCTCCTGAGAAGCTGAGAGGCCTCAGGAACAAAATGTAAACATTGATTATCTGCTGCTGTTGAATGCAACAGGCGCATCTTTGATTGGCCCATGTTGGATGTTTGTAGTTAATGGCCAATCACAGCCCAGCTGGCTTGGACAGAGAGCTGAGCCACAAACCTTTGTTATCATTCCTTGCTATTCTATTCTTAGCTAGCCTTCTGATGAAACCTTTTCTTCTATTCTTTTAGTATAGTTTTAATGTAATATATATCATAAAATAATAAATCAAGCCTTCTGAAACATGGAGTCAGATCCTCGTCTCTTCCCCAATCTGAAAACCCCTGTGAACACTGTCACACAATTCCCCCTTCTTCTTCTTCTTGCACCAGCCAGACCCTCTTTACTGTCTTTTCTACTAAGCGGGTCACCAACTTAATTATGCATGGAATAACACAAAGCAATAAAATAATAACTACTAAAACTAACAAAATTCCTTTTACCATATCTTTCAACCATCTAGTTATTCCCCATCCCTTGAACCATTCATCCAAACCCCAGTCATTCACAGTCAATTTGTTCATGTTATCTTGTAGTTGTTTGAGTTTTTTGTGAATGGACGCAGAATTGTCAGAAAGGTTCATCCAACACATCCCTTCAAACTCCTCACACCCGTGCCCATGTGCCAACAACAAAAAATCTATAGCAGCTCTATTTTGAAGTGTGCCGTGTCTAATACTACCTACATCAGTGAGCATTTGATTTAGAATAGCTGAAGTTGTGTTCAGTTGCTTAGCTGTCCAGCATTCCAGCATCCCAACTTATTCAATGTAGTCAAAGCCTGAGCAGCCGCAACACCTGGAGCAAGGACTGATGCTATGATTCTTGCTGGAGCACCCCAAAGCTCTTCATGATCATTACAATTAGATCCTAAGCTTGTGATTGCTCTTTTAGTTCTTTTGCTATGTCCTGTTCTCCAGATAGTCTGATTCAGCATCTCTCGCATGCTAGGTGCAAACATGGTTAGTTTTCCTAAGTAACAAGGTCCACCAAATGGATTACTCGGAATTGCAGGCCAGGCTCTACCCCCACAAATTAAAAAGATACCTGGTGGAAGCTTTCTTACAGTCGCATTTGCACCAGCACTGCCATGGTAAGTCCAATTGTGGCAGTATTTGGCCATGTTCTTATACCATGGAGAATTGGGATTAAGAACAACACTATTATTCTTGGGATGTGGGACTAGAAAATCACTCATATTAGTTGTTTTGGGGTCCAGAAAGTAGTTAAAAAACAAGCAATAATTCCCAGGAACTGATCCTAACAGGTCTAGTTCTTGGGATTCTAGTCCAGTTTCATTCAGTGATTGTGTTATCACACCTGCTTGGAAGCCTTTGCCATTTGGCTTAATTCCCAGCCTTTAGCATATGTCCAGTTTTGTACCACCTTTGGTGATGTTAGACCAATGATTCTCTGCGCTTGATCTATTTGTTCCCACATGTGGCTTTCCTCTAGCTCCTACCCACTTTGCAAAACCAGTAAAATTACTCACTGGGATACCAATTAGACATGTGCGAAAAGGATCTCTGGGCATGGCTAAAGATAAACAAAAGGAATCCACTCCAGTAGCATTGGCCCAAGTAAGCCACATATTCTGCCAATGCCATCCTGTCAAGCTAATTTCCTCTGCACTACAGATGTTACCACTTATTACAGCTAACAGAAAAAAGACTTCCGAAAACCCGCATCTCTAATTTAAAGCTGTTCTTTATCTCGCTCATCAGTAAAGAACCCTTCCCCTATGAGATCGGGGCAAAATCTGAACTAACTGCACCTCCTGCTCTTGGAGCCTTTCTCCTATTCCTTCTTTCCTGGTTCCTTTCTTTCCAGATTCTTTGTTCCCACTGACCTGCTCACATTAATGTTTGCATGACTGGGATTTAAAATTATTCCTGCATGTCGCAGACATCTTTCATGAAAAATCCTTTCTTAGGATTTTTCCTTGTGAGAAGCTGCAGTTTCAGCAACCAAAAGTAAACAATGGTTATCTGCTGCTGTGGAATGCAACAGGTAGACCTGTGATTGGTCTCCTGTGGGTGTTTGGATTTACTGACCGCTCATGGCAGAGCTGGCTCTTGCTCTCTGTCTGAGACACAGATCTTTGTTATTCATTCTTTTCTATTCTTAGCTTAGCTAGCTTCTGAAGAAACCTTTTCCTTTCTATTTCTTTTTAGTATAGTCTTAATGTAACATATATCATAAAATAATAAATCAAGCCTTCTGATCATGGAGTCAACATTCTCATCTCTTCTTCATCCTGAAAACCCTTGTGACCACGGTCACACCTGCACTCCTGCCAGCACCAAAGGCAGGGATTCAGGACAGGCACCCCAGGGATGCCCTGCCTGCATGGTGTATTAGTTTTATGTGGTTTATGTCTGGTATTGCATTTAGTTGGGTGCAATTGTTTTAGAATTAGATTAGCTTTCAGCAGCCATGATTTAAGCCTTGGGTTTTCCTTCCAATGTTATAACTGACTTAGTGAGTGACCTTGGAGCAACTTATGCACCTGCACTTATTATATGAAAAAGGAGTTACTCCTCTGTGGGAGTGCATGTGGGATGGGGACCCTAGGGGGCTTCTGCCCTGCGAAACCTGGCACTAGGAAGTCTATCTGGACTTCCCAGCTCTGCCACAGAGTGCAGTAGGGCTGGTAGAGCTGCACAGCTTCTTGGTGACTCAGTTTCCCCATCCTCTGCTGCAGAGGATCAGGAATGGGACATCACGCCATGATCAATATGATCAAGTGAAGCCGATTTATTGAAAAAAGCAAGCTATATTTATATTGTGTTCTACTGTTCATGCCTCGAGCTAATACATGATTGGTTAAATCCTTTTGTGCATGTGTTTTAAGCTTTCAGTTAATTTTAGTTAGTCCTTCTTCTTCATGTGTCTCACTGCGGTTTTCTTGTCTGCCTTTACATCCTGAACTGTCTGCTTCTGAGCATGTTCTTCTCCTTCCATGTCCTTCAAGGGCATGGTGACCTTACTCAATTTCTATGAAGGCTGGATTGTGCATATGTTGCATATGTCCATTGTCTTGCAAAAAACTCTCAACACTCTGTAGGTCCACAATTGGAATGTGGGATCTGCAGAGCTCCCAGGGTGCAAGGGATTATTACCACTAGTAGTATGAGAATATCAGAGTGCTATGTGCTGATCATTTCTGCTTTGCATTTGGTGAGAATTGAAGTGTACCAACCTTCTATGAAATATTTTTCCATCCTTTGGCGACCAGTGCTGTAAAAGTGGAAAGTATTATTATTATTGCTTTTTGTGCCGTGTCCTCTTTCGATGCCCAGAACCATATATATATATATATATATAAATAAACGTTTTAATTGTTATGATTGATTTGGTTTAATATTTCAATACTTACAGTGGGCTCCGGCACACCCCGGCCCCGGAGGCTCCCTCTGCTCTGCCCCACTGGGTCTAGGTGAGAGACCAGCCGCTCCGTACCCTCGCCGTGCTCCCGGAGGGGGGCCCCTCATCCTGGGGCACGGATGGAGATTGGGATGGGGGAACGAGGACGAGGGGGACCCACAACCTTTCAGCGACCCCTGTCGTCGATTGTGCAAGGCGGTTGGAGGTAAATATAATATATAGATTTTTTTTTTTTTCCCTGGAGCGACACGTCGTCTAGACGCCCACGTGACGGGGCCGGGCCGGGGCCGAGCCTGGGCGGAGCCGCTGCGCACTGCGAGTCGCCGTCGGAGCCAGGGGGGGAGCAGAGCGGGGGACTGAGCGGAGGAGAGGGGGCGCAGGCATCGCGCCGCCGTCGGCTCCGCTCCCGCCGTGCCCCGCTCTGTTGCTGGGGTTCCTCTCTCCGGCAGCAAGGACAATACGGAGGCGCTCGTGCGGGGATGGAGGCTCGTTGCAGAGAGTGGAGGGAAGGAAAAATAAAAAACAAAAAACAAGCCAAGAAAGGAGGAGGAGGAGAAAGAGGAAGAGGAGGAGGAAGTGGAGGAGGAAGAAGTGGGAGGGGGGGAAGGAAGGCACGCAGGAAGGAGGAGACAGGAGGAAAAAACCCTAAACACCGAAACAGAGGCGCTGGCAGCAAGGAGAGGGTCGCCAGGTGGTGGGCAGCCCCGCACTCGTAAGCACCGCCGGGAGCTGCGGGCGGCTGGCTTGGCTCGGCGCGGCTCCCCCCGCCGCAGCACGCTGCTGGGGAAGGCAAGGAGGAGGGGACACAGCCCCACTTTCCTTTCCCCCCCCCCCCCCCTTTTCGTAGCAGTCGGATCAAGATTCCATGTGTGTGTCCATGTGGATTAAAATCTTTGGAAAAGAGAAGGAAAAGAGTCCACCTCGAACACTCCCTCAAGACGATCCGGGCTTTAAAACGGAATACAACACTGGATGCGCTTGTTCGTCTCTTTAGTGACAGATGCTTAAACCGACGTCCAAAACTTAGGGTTGGTGTTTCAGGTTTTTTTAATATTTCTAATTTTTTTTCCACTACACACCCTTTTGAATCGCTTTTTATTTTTTATCCTTTGATTCTGCCCTGCCGTATCCCTGCCTCCTTATCCCCCCCCGCACTCCCTCCCCGGTGAACGGGTTGATGGGCACTGCGGCTCCTGGGCAGCCAAGGTTCTCCCGCGGCTTCGGCCGCGCTCCGCCGTCTCACAGGGCGGCGCGGCGCCGACACCCTCCGCCCCCCTCTTCTCGTGTCGGGCGTCGCAGGTTCTAGACGGGCTTTTTCTTTTAAGTGCAAAGCCGAGACGAGCAGCGGCTCCCCATTCGCCCCGGTTTTTCCCTAATTTGATTTTTTTTCTACCCTTGCGCCCTCGCAGCGGGCGGAGGTGCGACCAGTGCAGCCCCCCGCAGGAGGCGGTGGGACCCGCGGCCCCAGCGCAGAGACTGGCGCATGTCACAGCCCGCCTAGGCCCTGCCGCCGCCCGCTGCTGGCCGCCGCCGCGTCTCGTCTCCCGGCCCCTTCATGCACGGCGGACGACATGCCCGTTTTGTAGCCGGAGCCCCCTCCTCTCGTCCCGTATGTTCAGGACCAAACGTTCTGTGCTCGTCCGGCGGCTCTGGCGGAGCCGTGCACCCGGCGGAAAGGAGGAGGCGGCGGCGGGCGAGTCTGGCGCGGCCGAGGCCGAGGCCCGGGCGCCTGCCTGCGGCGGGGGGTGCGGGTGCTGCCCGGGCAAGGCGGGCCGCGGCGGGCGGTCGTCGGCGGGCGTGGAGGCGGAACTGAAGGCGCTGATCCACGCCGTGCTGAAGCGGCTGAAGGAGCGGCAGCTGGAGGAGCTGCTGCACGCCGTGGAGTCCCGCGGTGGGGCGCGGACCCCCTGCCTGCTGCTGCCCGCCAAGGCTGACTCCCGGCTGGGCCAGCATTGGTACCCTCTGCCGATGCTGCTCTGCAAGGTGTTCCGCTGGCCCGACCTCCGCCACTGCTCCGAAGTGAAGCGATTATGTTGCTGTGAATCCTACAGCAAGGCTCACCCCGAGCTTGTTTGCTGCAACCCGCACCACCTCAGCCGGCTGTGCGAGCTAGGTACGGCGGCGGAGGGAGCAGGGGTACGGGAAGATGGAGGGGATGGAGGGATGAAGCCCATTCGCCTTCCAGCCCACCAATTTTTTTCCCCTCTGGAAAAAAAAAAAAACAAAAACAAAAAACCCAAACCAACAAACCAACACACGAAACCTCATTTCCATTGCCTTGGTTTATTTTTTTCTTTTTTTCTGTTTAGAGGGGAGGCGGGTGAGTTCCCGCCCCGGGGGCCCCGGCGCGGCGGGCGGAGCAGTCTCTCCTCCGTCTCCGCGCGGTGCTGGGGTTAAGGGCCGAGCGGCCCAAGCGCTGCTATGGCTCCGCCGAGCCAAGGAGGCCCTGCTTAGACAGCCCAAGTAGATAGCACGGAGGTTGGCGCCAGACGGCCCCTTTTGTTTATCTGACAGCTAAATATCAAGGCAATCACTGCCTCTGCCCTGCCTCCAACCCCCAGAGCTAAGACAGTTTTGCTAAAAGAATGCCACTCTTATCATAAATTCCTATCTTTTTTTTTTTCTTTCTCATGGCTCTGCCTTTATTTTCTCTGTACTTTTCTAATTCCAGAGTGTCCCCCTCCACCCTACTCCAGATATTCAATGGATTTTCTCAAGCCAAGTGGTAAGTGGACTTTTTGCAATGCAGACTACAGATAAAAGGGAAAACAACCCCTTTCTTAGCTAAGTGAAACATCTCCAGCCTTTGTCATGCATTTTGCTTTTGGGCTGCTTGCCTCTGTGCTTCCTGCTACTTCTTGAAGAATTAACATATAATTAACATATAATTTATCTAAGACACCCTCTGCATAGAGTAGGATTTTAAAACTTTGGCAAGAAACTCTAGGAGGGATTGCACTGCAGCACAGGCCTGCATTGCTCGAATCAGCCAGGAAAATCACGGGGCCCAGTTGGAAATGGCAGTGGTCCTGCACCCCTAGGTGAATTTTGTAGGGATTTATGCTAGGAACCAGCACCTCATCTCCCTGATTCCTGGGAATCCAAATGAACCTTGATAAATGGACTTGTTAGAAATCGTTGTCTTTTTAAAGGAAATTAATCCCACCTTGTCAGGTTGAAAAAATTAGGAAAAGGGGTTGAAATGGTTTTTTTCTTGTTTTTTTTTTTTTTTTTTTTTTTATTTTTTAGCACAGCTTTGCATGCCTGTTGCTTGTAATTGAATGTCAGGATGCCAGGGGAGAAGCCCGTTTGAGGCTGGCACCAGTTCTTTTGTGATTGTCTGCATAAACGCTTGGTTGGCAGTGAGCTTGCCGGGTGTGAGATAAATCAGTCTGGAAGAAGGAGGAGATGTGGGGAGAATCAGAAAGGGGAGCAGGTCAGGAAGGAGCAGCTCCTGGCTCCTCAAGAATTAGTGGATCTGGAGTGTTGGCTGGAGCACAGTGGTCTCTGTGATCATGTCCCATGGCCATGGCAGTCAGGAAGGGCATGGTAGTACATGGAGGCAAAGAAGACCAATACTAAGTTATTGTTTTGGGCTTTTTTTTTGTTTGTTTGTTTTTGATTTTTTTTGTTTGTTTGTTTTTTGGGTTGTTTTTTTTTTTGCCAAAAGAACAGTTTCTGTTAAATTGTTGTTCATCAGTTTTTTGGGACGAAAAGAAACCCCAACCTTGAGGTTGCTTTGGTACTGTGTGGGGTCCCACCTTGCCTACTGTTCCTTTAGAGGCTGGACTGTTCTTTTTCCCCCCTCTGCACACTTTTTAAGAAACACTTATAAGTCTTTTTATGACTTGTGGAAATAGGCAAAGATGTTTAACTCAAAATTGGGTCACTGTCGCAGTGCCTCTCCGAGTGTGTGCTCAGAGCCACCCCGGCTTGCTCTGGCACAGCAAGCAGCGAGGGACATTCTCCCGTTCCTCGGGAGGTCAGAAGAGTGGCTAAGGCTTTCACCTTTTGGACAAGACAGCATCACGACGTAGGCAGAAGAAGGAGAGTGGACTCCAGTTGGGGGCAAAGTCCAGGTTTATTCCAGAGCTCAAACGAGGTCCCAAACCCAGAGAAACCAGCCAGCTGAAGACACCCGATTTGGGGGTCTGCAGGGTGTTAAAAAGAGGGGAGTAAACCAGGGAGGGTTTGCCCACCTGCCAATGGGGATACAGGAGGGCGTGGAGACCAGGGAAACAGGCAGGTAGGGGGACCAATAAGAGCCACCCGAGGGAGGGGCCCCGGTGCCTGAACCTATCACTTGACGCCCTTGGTAGAAGTTTTTAGAGGGAGGGGATGGGCCGTCGAGTGAAGGACAGGACACTGGGGAGGGGTTAAGGGAAGGATTCAGCCACTATTGGGGAACAGGGGGAGGAGGTAGGGAGATTGACATTAACAAGAAGGGAGGAGGCAGCAGGGGCAGAACCATTATAACAGGGGGGAAACTGGGATAAACCAAAGTACAGCTTAATGCAACTAAAATATATAAGAACACAATACAACAGGTCACGAAGCATGAACTATTTTGCCTCAGCTTGAAAAAGCCAGGAGATGAAGAGTCATGAATGAAAGAAGGATATCTGGAGTAGGTTCAACATCCTGAGCATGTGCTGGTATGCAGAATGGTTGCTCTGTAATAGACTTTGAGGATCTGCCAGGTTGCAAAATTTTGTGGGTTTGTGTGAGATTGGCATTATTTTGCCTGCATCCCTGCAGTGCTTCCCCAAAAGTTTCTATTTCTGCCTTTATTGCTTTTCTTTCCACTCACCAGTGATCCTGGCATGGGGTGTAAAGAGCTTCGGAGCTGCAGGAGAGAAGGTTTAAAGCTTGATTTTAGTTTCCTGAAAAGATGTTAGGATAAATCTGTTAGCAGGGTTTAAACATCCAATCTGCCTCTGCCAGGACCTCATTTTCAGTTAGCCCAGTGATATATTTATTAATCAGAAAGTGATGACATAAAGTAGCAAAACATGTGTAAACAGAAAAGCTGCAGAACATGAATGTGCTATTTTGAAAGGAAAAGTTATTCCTATTGGCCAATAGGAAGTGATTAATGCTGCCTATCAGAAACACAGGAACAACTGGGTTACTCACCAAAAAAAACCTCCTTTTTTTTCCTTTTTGAAAGAAAAATCTGTTTTACAGCTGAACTCTTTACTGGGCTGCAACAGGCTGAAGTGGAGCCTGGAAGTCTGTTGTTGCAGGTGGGTTTTCCAAGCTCAGGGTTTCTTGGCATTTCTTCTGGGGAGGGACCAAGAGTTTCCTGTCTCAGCCATCTTCTCCCCTCGGACCTTGGGGGGAGGATGGTCCCTCCATTTAGATTTGGGCAGCTGCATCTGCTGATAGAGCTGGGAATATGCATTCAGCAAGAAACTTTTGCTTTTCCATCAAGTGTGATAGTGGCAACAAAAATATTTAAGTATTTAGTGCCATGTCTTGTGTTTGATATGGAGAGACAGACAGAAATACCAGGACCAATATGGGCTCTCAAAGTGGTCATCAGTGCTCATGATCATAGAATCACAGAATGGTTTGGGTTGGAAGGAACCTTTAAAGCTCATCCAGTCCAACCCCCCTGCCACGATCTGGGACATCTTCAACCTGACCAGGTTGCTCAGACCCCCGTCCAACCTAACGTTTAATGTTTCCAGGCATGGGGTATCTACCACCTCTCTGGGCAACCTGTGCCAGTGTTTCACCACCCTCATTGTAAAAAATTTCTCTATTCTATCTAGTCTGAATCTCCCCTCTTTTAGATTAGAACCATTATGATGGGGATTCAACTGTTTTTTTGGAGGTGATGGAGGCTGATACAGGCTGTGTCACTGTCTGAAGGAAAGCAGGGGTGGACAGGAAGCTGGGGGTCTGCTTCAGGCAGTGAAATGCCACATCAGTTTGTGCATTGGCAGACTAGATCTGGCAGAGTGGAAAGATCTGCCCTTGATGGCCAGGTTACCTGTGGGAAGGTTGGACGTCCAGGCTGGCTTGCTCATTCATAGAATCCTAGAATGGTTTGGGTTGGAAGGGACCTTAAAGATCATCTAGTTTCAAGTCTCCTGCCATGGGCAGAGACACCTTTCACTAGACTAGGTTGCTCAAAGCCCCATCCAACCTGGCCTTGAACACTTCCAGGGATGGGGAGGACATTCATCAAGGAGAGGACTTCCCCTCTTTACATGGGACATTTGCAGGCATGGGTGACAGTGGTTTGCATGGGGCTAGTCTCACCCTGCAAGCCTGGAGGCATGTGGGCGTTCAGCATCCCTGATGTCCCTGCAGGAGCTGCTGCTTGCAGCTGTGTTGGAAGCGAGGTGGACAGTTGTGACTCCAAATAATTCAAGCAGGCATTTTGACCCATCATTAAGTGGGACAAGTGGCTGCAAGTTGCTGTGTCCATCATGCTCCTGGGTGGCTAGTCATGGTGGTGCTGGAGTATGAGAGTTCAGGAAACCCACTGAGACCTCATTGAAGAGCTGAATGCCTTCCTGTGGCCTTGAATTTTAGGGGAGCTGAAGGTTAGGCAGCTTCCAGGAGCTATTGGACATGTTGCAAAGTTATGCTGGTGGCCACCAGGATTAATTGTATGTCTCTGCAATGGTTTTATATTGTGAGAAATATTGCATCTTCTAAAGCAACTTCAGAAGATAATTCATTGATGAGAAGAACTGGCTGTGGATGATGAGATACAAGAAGGGAGCTGATAAGTCATGAAAGCACTTCACCCTGTTGCTAGGGTTATGCATTTTAATTTGGGATAGGATTCTCTCCTGCCATCCTGTTTGATGTGCTAACAGGGGACCTGGTTGCATATGATCCCTAGAACAAGACAACATAGAAAGGACAAATTATGTCCTCTATCCCACAGGGACTCTTCAGGGAGCTGTAGCTGGGGGCAGGAGCCCAGTGCAGAGCAGGGTGGTCCAGCCTGCATTCAGAAAGCATCTGTTGCCCAAGCAGTTGTAACCATCCCAGGAGAGGGGCAGGGGGAATCTTCTGCCTGGAATATAAAGGGTTAAAACCCCAAAAAACAAAGGAAAAAAAAAAACCAACACAACTAACCACCCATATTTCTCATGACAAACCATCATATACAGTATTTTGCCAGTAAGTCCATTTCCTGTCTCCCCTATTGTTTTTGGTTTGATTAAGTATATCCTGTTAAACTGTATATTCCTGTTAGGGCTATACTCTGATAAAATGAGGTTATACAGACAGGAATTTCTTGTCCACTTGGATTTCAGGGATGAAATCTTGAAAAATTACTTTATCACTAGGGAGAAAATTATCTTGACTCCTGGTGGTGGCCCTTGCTTTGAGATACAGCTGTGAGCAAAGTGGTGTCATTAGGGAGCCCAAATTTGACAAAACCTGAAGTCTCTGGGAACTTGCTGAGGAGCAGAAGGTTTTGTGAACTTCACAGGCCTTCTCAGGTTTGTCCTTGAGCTTGTTCCACACATAGTAGTGACCAAAAAGTTGAAGTTTGCCTGCAGGACAAGGAGATTGGTGTTGGCTTCTGGCTGTTTTCATCTGGAGGAACAGGCTTGGGATGCAAAGTTCCAAATCTTGACCTCAACTACATTCATGCATCAGGAGAAACTTTTTATAGGGCTGGCAATCTTACTCTGCCCTTTGGTGGTGCATGGAGGAGTAGATCCAGTTGCCCACCTGCCTTAGGAGGTGACAGCAGGGTATAAGATTGACTAGCAACTGGTGGTGACAAAAATTGAGTGGTGAAATGCAAATGTAGACTGTTTGCTGCAAAAGTGCAGCAATGATACATTTCCTTTTTAGTTCCCATTTTGGTGAGTTACAGGAGTTGACTAAATTGGAAGTGTAAAACATTTATATATTTAAGTATCTAATGCATTTAAACATTTTTGGGAGCTTGCTTACATCAGAATGGCGACAACCTTGATCTTGTTACCCAGTGACTTGGGTGGAGAGGTCGCAGCCAGTCTGTAATTTTTGCCAGTCTATAAATCAGCATTGGATGGTGAGGAAGCACAGTGTACAGACTTGACTGAGGCAACAAGTTAGGGTGGATGCTTCTTGATGAACTACAGTCTCTGTGCTGGACAGTTAGTAATTGTTTTTTGCTAAGCCCTTTGGAATGTGTGTTCTGTTCATGGCATTGCTGGGAACCTGTGAAGAACTGCTTATATACTGGATTTTTTTTCTTTGCCTCTGCTCCATCAGATTGTCCAGATTCTGTGCCTTCCTCCACTGAAACAGGGAGAACTAATTGTCCAGCCCCTGGGAGGCTTTCAGGTAAGACATCTCTTTTTTTTCTTGATCTTGGATGTGGGTTGAGTTGACCAAGGGTCCCAACAGAAGGCGAAGTGATGCTGAGGAGTTTTGGGGATGTGTGTTGTTGAGAAAGGCATGCTTGAAGGGGAAATTAGGTTTTATTTCAGTAGCAGTCGCATACCTCATGCAGAGGATGTGCTGAAATCCCAGGTGAGGTTCTCCATCCCTGAAAGCCCATATTTCCTTTTAATTCCAGACTTACGCCCCATTAATTTTTGGACCGAGGCAGGAAGAGGCCTGTTGGGGAAGGCTAAGTGATGTTGGCTGATGATTTGTTCAGATACATGGATTATGGGAGCAGGTGCAGTTGTGCCTTGCAGAAGGATTTGGTGTCAAGGTCTCTTTGACTTGGTGGTGGTGGCACCTCTCGTCTCTGGGATGAGAGCTGTGCTTGGGCTTTGCTCCTGGTAGGGTAACCAGTGTCCTGCATCTGTGTGAGACTCATGGTGCCTGGCAAGGAAAGGTGACCCCATTTTTTGCAGAGGACATTGCAGAAGGAGTTGGGCTCAATGATCCTTATGGATTTATTCCAACTTGAGATACTCTATGATTTTAATAATTTTCCTGTTTGCCATTTCCTTTAGCCTCCAGGTGCTGTTATGGGATGAAGGTTTGGAGGGTGGTTTCCCCACCCTTCTTGGGCTTTGGGTTGGAGCAGACCTTTAACGGTCATCTAGTCCAACTCCCACCCCTTTTCCAAGGTGTGATGTCTTCAGCACCTCATCTTCCATCCTGGATGGGCCAAGTTGGTGGATGGGCTCTGTCTCTACCAGGATTAGAGTGTCTGAAACCATGTACCTGCATGTACTGACTGATGTTTGAAGGTCCTTCTTTTTGTGCTGATGTCTCCTTGATTTATTTATTATTTTTATTCATTGCCCTGAAACAAATTTCAGAAATAGGTCATTGGTGACTGCATGCACGCATCTGCCCCTGCCTCTCTTCAGGAATTGCATTTGGTGTGGATGTCTTTAAGTGAGTCTTGTTTGTTTTTATTTGGGTCTAATATATGCCTTGTCTGTTATTTGAGAGAAGAGCATATTGTTTGCTCAAAGGCCCTAATGAGAATTAATCAAAGGAAGGGGGAGAGGGAACAGAGAAACTTGACACTATTTTTTTTAATACAGAAGACTTTTGGGTTTTGAGTTTTTTTTTGTTACTGTTATTGGAGCCTATAGCTTTAGGGAATTAAAAAAAAAGAGACTGTAAAAAGAAAAAGGACAAGAAGCAAAACAATACAATAAGGATGTTGTTAGATTTTTTTTTCCTTTTTCCTTCTGAAATATACTCATTGCAAAGGAGAGAGTTCAGTTCCACAGGATACCACATGAAATAAGCAAAAGAAGTACACACTTTTAAAAGGGTGTTTTCTATAAGGGTTAACCTATTGATAACATCTTTTCTGGCTGCTCTGCTCCCAAAGGGAAGGTGGGAAGTGAGGGCTTGGGCTGCCAGAAATAACATGGCTTGTTCTGGGTGCCTCCCAAAGGCCTCTGGAAAGGGAACCTCCAGCTCCTCAATAGAGCCTTCTCCCCAAAAGAAATCACATTTGGCCCTGAAAATGCTTTTAAAACTTATTTTATTTTTATAATTTCATTGTATTGCATTTTTTTTTGGTCTTATGAAATGTTCATTTTCCACCAGGTCTGGAAACAGAACTCTTTGTGATCATTACCTGCTCTTTTTTCCTTTCCAAATGTAATTGTAGCCATTTAATTTAATGAGGAGCTGATAGGAGAGTTAACTCATGAAGGAATACAGTTAGCTACCGAAGCCCTGAAACAAAGCTGAATGCTTCCACATGAAAGAGCATTTTCTTTTTAATTTACTTTGATTTACTGACATCTCCCTTCTGCATGCAGAAGTGCTGAGCTGAAAATTCCCAACCGGAGAGACCCAGTCAAGAAAGGAAAATAAATGCACTTTGCAGCAATACTCCAAAACTGACTTTCTCCTGCTTTTTTTCTACCCCTTCCTGCATATTTTAGTTAGCAGAAAAATGTATTTGAAGAGGGCTTTAGTGGGTTATTGGCAGGGTACGTGGCGAGTGCTTTGGCTTGGTCTTATCTAGTTTGGGCAGATAGGGATCCATAATGCCGGTTGGAGAATCCAGCATCCCTCATCCTCTCCAGACCAGGGCTGTACACTCTTCTTGATGCTCCTTGATGAAAGGATGGCTTTATAAAATAAAAAAAAGCAGCCAATTTTGGTAGATTTGGAAACTGGAGTAGGTGGCTGAGGAAGAAGACATTATGGGCGATTGGTGGTAGTGGGTTCCTATAGCACTGTAGACTTTGACCACCAGTGATGGGCAGTGGATGCTGGTGTAGTAGCAATGTTCAAGGCCAGTAGACCTCTAATGTCTTGAAGCTGGAAGGGCACGATTTAGTGAGGCAGATTGCTCTCAGCAATGAGAATTTGGGAACGCAGCCAGACTGGGGTTCACAGCCATTCTGTCAGGGAAACCACATGGTGGGGGGGGGTTGAAAGAATGATAACAAGAGGAGCATTAAAAAGGGGATCAAAATGAGTGCCCTTGCATCTCTCCACAAAGTTCCTTTGATGATCAGGAGTCTGAGATCCAGCCACTACTGGGGTCTCAATCTCTGTCTGGAGGCTGAAAGCAGTTTCATTGATGGATACCAGAGGCACTGGAGGGTTTGGGAGGGGGAGCAGTGAGGCCAGGGGTATGTATGGGGAGTGTTTCTCCTTTGCAATAACTGATCTGAGCTGCTCTTTTCCTCCCCCTCCTATTTTCTGTTCTTCTTCCTGGCCCAGGAATGCAATATTGGATAGTCCTTCATGCTGTGCTGGTGTCCTCTTCTCATCCTACCTCTGCTGTCTCTTCCCCAGCCATCCCATTCTCCAGCTGATGTACCCCTTGCTCTCCTCGAGGCACTGGCTCCACTTATCCTTACCTTTATTTATTTTCATTGGTGGTCACTCTGTGGGTAGGTAAGGACTCCTCGCTCATGGTGTCTCCCACTGACATGGTTGTGCTCAGCCCAGATCCTTTCTATCCTCAATGTGGTTAAAAAAAAAAGCAAAAATATCCCATTGTAGATAAAAATAAATTCTGTAAATGGGAGAGAGAGGGGAGTTTTTCCTGTATTTTAAGCTGACTCATTCTTGGCAGATATCTTTGGTTATGACTCTTCTTTCAAACAAGTAAAGTCATGCTTGGAGACCCTGGACGTGGCTGGCCTGTGGTCTGGAGACATTGGATTAGTCGGAGCCGAATTCCCATATGACCCATGGAGAAAGTTCTGTTGCAAAGGTAGAAGTGAGCTGATGGTGCTTGATTGTGTCAATGCTGGCTCTCCATGCTATGATCTTCACTCAGCCCTGGACACCTTCCTCTTGACCCATGCATGGCGTGAGACTGATGGAAGGTTATGGTGCTCATGGTGGGTGAGAAGATGTCTCTCTTGCAGGATAAATGGATGGTGCTGGATCTGCTGGCAAATTGAAGCTCTCCAAGAAGCCCAGAACCGGCCATCACAGAGGGAAAGCAAGATGAGCTGGCTTATGTCCTCACCACCTCCACTTTAGGGGTTATTCATAAAATACCAAACCTGGAAGTTTACCTAGATTTCAGCCCAATCCTGTTGGCTTTTCCTGACTCTGGAACTGCCCCAGGGTCTCCTGGAGCCAGTGGATGTTGAGTGACAATTCTTGGTGGATGCTGGACCAAGCAAGGCTTTGCAAGGCTTGAGGATGGGAGACCCATGGGGGTCTTCTGCAGCAAGCCCAGCCTCAGTTTCTCCCTCCCAACTCCTCTGAAACAAAAAGACAGGAAAAGACCTTTGGAGTCTGAAGAAGCATCAGCATCACTCCCCTCTCTGGTTCTTCTGGTGGTGGGACCTCATCAGGTTTAAGGGACCACTTGGCTGAATGATATTTCATTTCAAAATTGCAGACAGGTCAGAAATGTTTCACTATGACTCTGATCCCTGCTGGTATCTGCTCACTAGGGAAGAAGCACCTTGCCCAAATCCAGAGCTATTTGTGCTCCAAAGTGGCTCCTCATTACATATCCCCATGTAAACAGGATCCCATGCAGTTTCTCTGGCAGAGTTCTGCCTGTGTTTTCCCATTTCCTCTCTTTCCACCTCCCTTTTGTATGGAGTTTATAACCACCTGTGAAGTGCCTTTTTTTACAAATTGGCATTCTATTATAATCTGAAATTGACATCTTCCTGTGGAACTAGGATTGCATATTTGTCCCAGGGATAAACAATTGCTGGGGATTTTTTTTAAGTCACTTATTCTTAGTTTATTTTTGAGCATGCATACTTTTTTGTCGCAGACATCTTTCATGAAAAATCCTTTCTTAGGATTTTTCCTTGTGACAAGCTGCAGTTCAGCAACCAAAGTAAACAATGGTTATCTGCTGCTGTGGAATGCAACAGGTGATTGGTCTCCTGTGGGTGTTTGGATTTCTTGACCACTCATGGCAGAGCTGGCTCTTGCTCTGTCTGAGACACAGATCTTTGTTATTCATTCTTTTCTATTCTTAGCTTAGCTAGCATCTCAAGAAACCTTTTCCTTTCTATTGCTTTTTAGTATAGTCTTAATGTAACATATATCATAAAATAATAAATCAAGCCTTCTGATCATGGAGTCAACATTCTCGTCTCTTCTTCATCCTGAAAACCCTTGTGACCGCAGTCACAATTGGTGACCCCCGACTGAGGAGGACAATCATCACTTGGTGAGACCACCAGAGGAGCATTGCTGCACTGGGTAAACCCTGAATGTGTGGCATTGATGGTTGCTTCACAAGTGACCACAGAAGTGGATTCTAGCCAGGAGCTGAAGAACTGAAGATCCGAATTTGGACAGAGTTCACAGCAAGGCTGACCACAAAGAGAACCTTCTGAAAAGCCTCCAGGAAGATGTTCGGAAAGCTCAGCAGCACCGTGCAGATAGCCAGAGAGTCCTGGACACTGTCACAAGGTACTGTTGGTTTTTCCCCTCCTAAAGATGAGGTCATTCGCAGTTTGTGGCTGCTCATCTGGAGGACTCCTCCCCTAGAGGATGAGGTTCCATTCTCCCCTTCAGAGGAGAAACTTATTGCCCTCTGGCAAAAATGGGGTGAAGAGGACAGAATTCTCCTGTTGGAGGCAGATCTCTATGAGTTTTTTCGATGGGTGAAGCTCTTTGGGTTTTTTACGAATGTGCTATATGCCCTCGATGTGTTTGTCTGGGAGTGTATGGGCTCCATTTTCCAATTCTTTTTATACCGGGGGTTCGGATGCCCCTCGATTTATCCAACCTTTTTGAAGCTCTTTCTAGTCTTGAAACGGAGAGCAGCTGTTTTTCCCTGGATTGCTAACTGCAAGGGCAAAGCCCCGTTCCCCCCAATTCCGGGGGAAGACCCTTTGGAGGGGGACGATCTGCTGCTTTCCAGCCCCCCTGAACCACAGTGGGGGGGCGAAGTTTCGCCCGCAGCCGAAGTTTTTTTTACCGCGTCTTCGGAGCATGCTCAGACGGAGCCGTTTGTTCCCCCCTCCCGTTGCTCTCAGGGGGGATGGGAGTGGGCGGCGCTGCCCCGGCCAGCGCCGCGAGCACCACCCCGGCCAGCGCCGCGAGCACCGCCCCGGCCAGCGCCACGGGCACCGCCCCGCCCAGCGCCACGGGCACCGCCCCGCCCAGCGCCACGGGCACCGCCCCAACCCGCCCCGCGGGTGCGGGCGGTTTCCCGCGCGGCCCGTCCCGCGGCCGTCCCTCCGGGGGAGCCTGTGGGCGCTCCGGCCGCGGTTCCGCCGGCTTCCTTGCCTGCATCTATCTCAGAGACACCGCTTCCCGCGGCTGCGCCGATGTTGCTGGGCAACAGCGATCCACCGCTCCCCCCGGCCGTCCCGCCGCCTTCTGCGACTGCGGTTCCGCGGCCGATGTCAGAGTCCGGCGCAGAAGAAGCTGCCGACCCCGTGCCGCCCCCGCCGCCCCCGCCGCCTCCCCAGGCGGCCCCGCTGCCCGCCCCTGCGGGGACTCCGTTCTCCATGTCCGCGTCAGAGGCTGCCTTGGAGCCGGCGGCAGCAGCAGAGGCGCCTCCTGCATCCAGCGTGACTTCCTCCCCGAGTTTTTCGGGTTGTCCCGGGGCTGCCCCTACGGGGGGAGCTGGGACAGGGGAAGAGGGCGTCAGCCTGTCCTTCCGTGGAGGAGGCATGGCCCGACAGCTGGCTGTGGGCGCAGCCCGGCTGCCTGTTTTCAAGATCAGCATACTTGGCGGGTTGGGGGGTGTTTGGTCCGGGTTTTCCCCCTGGGGGATGCGAATCTCTCTGCCGCCCCTCGCGCGCCCTAGCGGCGAGGGGGAGGTGGGTCCCGAAAGTTCTGCCCCTGGTCCCCAGCCCAGAGGGGGTGGCGGTGGTGCCGTGAGGCAGATGGGAGGAACACCTGGTGCATTTGCATCGCAGAGGCAGAGGGCACAGCAGGAAGCGAGCATCGCTTGTCTGCTGTGGGGAAAGGACATCCCCAGACCCGAGACGAAGTTTCTCGGGACAGCTTCTGTCTTCCCATTGCCGGCATGCCTCGGTGATTTTGGGGAAAGGAATCGTTTGGTCACCCCTTCTGCCATTGTACTGGCAGCAGGGTGCGGGTCTGTGCCAATGCAGAGCCTGCCTCGGGGGGCTGGGCCTGGGCTGTCTGGCTTGGTTGCTTGGGCCAGGGCCACCTCCCAGCCTCCTGTTGAGTTTGGGGGCTTTGCTTCCCCCTTCTGGTCCTGGGCCACCTTTCAGTGGGCCAGGTCTGGGGTTCCTGATCCTTCCACATGGGCCAGGGCCCCCAAGGGCCTCTCTCTGACTCCTCTGCTGCTGCTGCTGCTCTTTCCGACAAGACAAAAAAAAAAAAAAAAAAAAAAAAAAAAAAAAAAAAATTAAATTGAATAAAAAAGGGTGAAAGAGCTGGCAGCAGCTCAGAGGCATTGAGGAGCCAGGGATTGGCTTCAGCCCAAGTTGTTCAATGAAGGGCTGTGGCAAGACATTTCAGAAATTTTCTAATTTTCTCAAAATTGTTTGAAGACTGTCAATGGACCTTTGATAAATATTGATGGACCTTTTTCTGTAGCAAGCCTGTTTCAGGACCAAAAGAAACTTTCAGATATGGCAAAGAGGAACATCTTCAAGCCATGGACTTTTCCTGAAACTCAGCTGCTTGGACTTGAATTTTCTTTGCATTGTTTTTGCATTTTCTTATATTATAGAATTGTTTTAGTAATATGATAGAATTTTATGTTCTACAGGTGAAGAAATTCCCAGTGCATTCCACAGGAGCACTTGAGTGGAGTTTGATTGGCAACAGATAACCTGTCAAGTGTTTGTCTTTTTCTTCGGCATGAGTACAGCAGAGAAAATTACAAACACTTTTTCCTTTTAATTTAACTAAATAAAAAAAGGTGACATGTCGCAGACATCTTTCATGAAAAATCCTTTCTTAGGATTTTTCCTTGTGACAAGCTGCAGTTCAGCAACCAAAGTAAACAATGGTTATCTGCTGCTGTGGAATGCAACAGGTGATTGGTCTCCTGTGGGTGTTTGGATTTCTTGACCACTCATGGCAGAGCTGGCTCTTGCTCTGTCTGAGACACAGATCTTTGTTATTCATTCTTTTCTATTCTTAGCTTAGCTAGCATCTCAAGAAACCTTTTCCTTTCTATTGCTTTTTAGTATAGTCTTAATGTAACATATATCATAAAATAATAAATCAAGCCTTCTGATCATGGAGTCAACATTCTCGTCTCTTCTTCATCCTGAAAACCCTTGTGACCGCAGTCACACTTTTTTTCTTTTTTTTTTTTTTTTTTTTGTTTTGTTTTGGGTTTTTTTGTTTGTTTTGTTTTGAGCATCACAGGGCATTGCACCCTTTCCTTCCCAGCTTCATTGGAGAGATAACCTCTCCTCCCTGCTTACCTAAAAACCTACCATCCTGTCTTGGAAAGGACAAAGTTATCAGGGGTTAGACTAGGAACCTCTCAACTTGCCTTGCACATCATCTGACTGTGGCTGACAGGGAGGAGGGAGCCAGGAGCTTGGAACCAACCCTGGGACTTTTGGCTTGGTGACCCACTCTGGCTCCTTCAGCCTTGTGAAGTTTTTTTAAGGAGGTTCTCACCCTGCAGTGACCCCTCCAGGAACACCCTGGGATAACCCCTGTGCTGCTGTGGAGATGCTGAGGTTATCCTCCTGCCAGCTCCGGGCTCTTCACCAATTAAAATTCCCCCAAAGCAAATAGGACCCATTTAATAATTACTTTTTAAATGCTTTAGGGCCTTTTGAACCTTTCCTAGATACTCCTCTATTATGGGTTTTAAACAGAAATGATGGCAGAGGTGGTGCCCCCCATTAAATGCTGGTTATTTCAATCCATCCCTGTATAGCTCCATTAAATCCATTTTTCTGGATACTGATAGATTTTCCCAACCAAATGGTCCTTTGAGGGCAGCTGACAATAAAATGCAGAAGAAGACCCTACCACCAGCAAGTCCTTCATGATGGGGACTACTTGTGTTTTATCCTGCAACCTGACACTTTTTGGGGAGGAATGAGGATAAAAAGGTGAATTTTGGAGGTTAGGTGTCAATTCAGACCATGCTCTGCTTGCAAAAGCTGTCCCCATGAACATTGGCAACTAGATCATTGGGGACATTTAAAACTCGATGGGACAAAAACACTTGTAGAGAAGCAGCCCCAGGCTGGCAGGGATGTGGGTTGTATCGTTTCCATCTCCACTGTCTGCCAGTGGATATTACTTACCCTAGAGGAACCAGTACCACTAACCACATGCATTTCCCTGCTGCCCGCATGGGAAATGTCTATTTTGAACTGCAGCAGCCAAGATCATAAACCTCCGTGCTGACTTTAAAAAAGATACACCCCATTTTCGAGTGCACATGGAATAAATGGTGTGTAAGGACTCCCTCCCCAGCCCTAATCAGGTGCTTTAGGAGGGTGATGGGCTGGGCAATGGGTAGGTGCCAGGTCCTTCTGCCATCCCCTGCCTGGCCGCCTGCCTACTGTCACAAAGGAGCTTCCTTTCCAGTTTATTTTCAGCACTGAGATATTAACTGCTGAGGCATGGTCTCTGTTCTAACCACCCTCACTTTTTTGCCTAAATTGCTTTGTTTTCACCCCCCATCAGCGTGCCGAACCTGTTGGCTTGGCTTTGATGCTGCCGGGGTACTGGCTGTGAGTCACAGTTGCTGCTGAGGAAGAGGAAAGCACAGAGGAGACAGTGGCCTGATCCTGCATGGGGCTAAGGTCAAGGAAGGGAAGGAGCGCAGCAGCTCCCAGGATTTCTGTTCACTTGCTTTGGATTATTCACTTTGTTCTGTTTGTTTTTTATTGTTTTAACTTCTTTTAATAAAAGCAACATCTTGGATGTTGCCTGCTGCCTCTTTCTCTGCATTTTATTTTATTTTATTTTACTTTATTTTATTTATTTATTTTTAATTTTTTTTTCATTTCTTTTCCTCTTTCTCCTCATCCTCCTTCTAATGCAAGAAAAGAGCTTTTCTGGGAAAGCATTGCCAGAATTTTCCATTCTCATCCAGGGAAGAGTGGGGGCTCACATCCCCTGTACACAGACCTGCTGTGGCAGCCACCCCGGGGGGGGTCTTTGTTGATGGACTCAAGTTGTTGGGTACAAAATTTTTTTCCAGGGGATTTTGTGCTGTTAGGGATGTGACATGGTGCTTGCTAATAGACAGTCCTTCTCTCCCCTTTCTTTTTTCTTTTATCTTTATTTTTCCTGTGTTTTTTCCCTTCCTCTTTCGGGTAGTCATTTAAATGCCTGATGATAACTTTCACCCTGTTAATTAACAGGAAACATTGGGACAAGACAGGAAATTGCATCAGTCTTTTAGGAGAAAAGAGACAAGAAAAAGAAAATACAAGAAAATATAGTTATTAGTGAAAGAAAGTGCTGGGGGAGGAGGAGAAAGAAAAGGAGGAAAAACACATCCCACAGGCCTTGCTTTTCCAAGGGAGTCTGTTCCAGCACTTGATTTTATTTTTATTATGCCAGAAAAATATTTGACTAGCAGGATCACCTTTGCTCCAGCTTCCCAAGGAATCTTTTTTTTTTTTCTCATGCTTTTTCTCAGCTTTCTTTCCTAAACTGTGAGGCTTAGGAAGCTCTTGCCGGGGAGACTAATTTTGGTTTGGCTGCTCAGCCCTTCAAATTGGTCCACACACAGTATCATTATCTTGGTTTTAACTTGCAAGGGGGAAAAAACCCCCCACCCTGTAAGAGCTGTCTCAGTCCTTTTCTACCCTTTTAACCTCTGTATAAAATACTTCCTGGCTTCAGCTCCCCAGTTGGCTTGTGCTGACAATGCCAAAGCACTGTAGGGTGGTTGCAGGTCCTGATGACGCTCTCACTGATGCTCCTCCACGTGCAATGGCGAGTACCCGGCTCTGTGGTGCTTCCTCAACCTCCCTTGGGGATGAAGTAAAATGCCCAGTGGGCTTTTGGTGATGCTTCTCCATGTGCAATGGTGAATACCCGGCTCTGTGCCCCATCCTTGGGGATGAAGTAAGATGCCTGGTGGAGTGCTGGGATTTGGTGAGCTATCTTTGGGGTAAAGTTCTGGCTCCCATGGACTTTCCTGGTTTTTCCCTGAATTCCTGAGCAGGTGGAAAGGCAAATATTGCTATTAAATGAATAATTCAGAAGCACTTGGGCTGTTAAGCCTTGTTGCAAATATGTACCTATATGTGTACCTAATGAATGAGACTATGGATGGTTATATATTCAGCAAAATCTATTCAGCCTATATATATATATAAATATATTCAATATATATAATATATAGGTATATTCTATATATAATGAATATATAATATATATTTTATATAGGTTGAATATATTAAATATATTCACTATATATTGAAAATATTTTCTATTTTTATAGAATTCTATATAATACATACAAAGGTTGAATAGATTTTGTTTGTAGAGCTGCCAAATCTGCATCAATAAGAGTTTGCTTTGTGTTGGAGAAACTCAGGTGTTGGGAAGGTGGTGGAAGTTCAAACATCCTTCAGTTTTACAACCAGTGAAGTTGGCTCTGGATCTAATGATTTTAAGTGATGGAAAGCAATGGGTTGAATTTATGGATACTAAAAATTCCTGGGGATCACTGCCAGTGATGCAAAGTAATACGAGAGGGGTTGTATGTCTGCATGTTGGTGTGCAAGGTGAGATTTTGAGTAGAAAAGCAGGAGAAATGACAAAATAGTTGAGAAATTAAACCATAAGATGAGATCCTACTTGCCCACACAGGACAGCTGCCAATGACCCTGTGGCTGGGCTCTGGCAGTACCTTCCCAGGCAAAGAGGACAGAGTAAATAACTCCATAAAATCATCCTTTGAGTGGGAATAAAATAACAGGAGTTTTATTTGGAAAAAGAGTTGGGACCCTGAAGTTACATCACTGTGTTTGAACTGATGACATGAAGCCTTGACTTACCTGAGATGTTGCACTAAGGTTATTTTCTGGAGCAGCCAGTGTGATTGGTGCTGGGTTTGCTGAAGGGTGGTGCTGAGCCCCAGATTCCCTGGGGCTTTTTCCCCGCAGGATGATGTTGCTGGGTGTTGGTGACACCCCAAATTACCTGATCTTTGCCCCCATGTGTCCTGGTTTAGGGCAAATTTGGGGGAAAACCTCCAAAAGGGGGCCCCTCCAGAAAGCAAACCCACACGGCCCCTCCCCCCAACTGGTTCAGGAAAGATTCCTCAGAGACAAGTGGAAAGAACCTGTTTATTTAACAGGCAAAGCACCCCCCAGCACACAAAATGAACAATACCGGATGACACCACTCTTTCACCGCTCTGAAAAAGATGACAAATTCAGAAAGTCTTTCTTGGGAGTGGTCACTCTTTTATCAGTCCCTCCAGTGCTGGGGGCAGCTGCTGCAGCCACAAGGTGCAAACTTGGTGTTTCCCAGGTCCCAGTCTGGAGCAGGTTCGAGTAGTCCCAAAAAAGGGAAAGGAAAAACAGTCCAAGGAAAAATTTGGGCTGCTTAGCTAAACTAAGTAATGAGCAGAAGCAAAAAGCAAGAGCAAAGCAGGAGCAAAGCAGAAGCAAGAGCAAGATCAAAATCAAAGCAAAAAGCCAAGCAAAAAGCAAAAGCAGCACTATGTACTGCCCCATCTCTGTGTCCCGCCAGCTGTGGGGGAGCAGGCTAATAACAAAACCAAAAGAAAACATTCGGTCTTCAGAGCCAGTCTTGAAGGCACAGAACATAATATCCAGCATAAACAGAACACACAGATGGGGATACAAGCATCATAATGTCACCCTAGGACACCATGGGAGGATGCTGCTTGTTCTCAGTGGTGCCACCCTGGCTGGCAGTGGCACAGTCTATGGCTGGGTCACACCTCAGCTGCTGCACCCAAAAGTGGGGTGGGATGAGCCACAAAGAGCTTTTTGGGTTGTTTTTTTTCTTTCTTAATCTGTGTGCTGCCCACCTGCCCTGATTTATAGCCCAGGGCAAACCTCTGCCGGCCTCCATCTGCAAAAAGAGGGTGCCAGCTCTGACGGAGCATCAGGAGGGTTAATTAGTTAATTAATGTAATATTCTCTATAATTGCTACATGTTATTAATCCAGAGCAAAGTGAGAGGCAAGGGGAGGGATGTGTGCGTGGTCAAGCTTGTGAACTCCATCCAAACACTGTCCATTCTGTCTGTCCATCCCTTGCTTTCTCCCTACCTGGGTAGGGGCTGATGCTGTTTGTCCATTGGTCCATCCCTGGGTAGCAACCCTGTCTGTACACCAGCGTGCTTCACTGCTTGATTTTAGGAATAGGTGTGATTAAATTATAAAGTCAAACAAGTAATTATTAACTTTTTCAGTCTGCATGCTTTCTCCAGTCTGGCACTAGGTGGTTTTTTTCCCCTAAGTAAGCCCTGGCCCTGCATCGACAGGGTATTAGGTTGTAAAGAAAGCCAGGAGGAATGAAGGGAAGAAAGGAGGGAGGGAGGGAGGGAGGGAGAAGGGGGTGGCAGGGAGACCTTTTCATCAGATTCATGACTGGAATTTATTGGCAGGAATGCAGTAAATGCTCCAAATGCCAGCCTAATAAAGCCTCTTATTTGGCCTTATCATAATGCAGAGCACTAGGGCTCAGGAGCTCAGTCCCTGGGTAGGGACCGGGTGCCCGAAGCTAGCTCGCTCATGCCAAGACCGCAGGGCTACCATCTAGCAAGCATGGTGATTATCAGCTCTATAGTGATTGCAAGCTCTCAGGATTTCAGCTCTGCTTGCTAGGTAGTGGTGCCCTGGGCTTGAGGCTGCAGCAGACGGAGAGAGAGGAGAAGGAGAAGGCGCAGGCTGTTCCACGAAGATGGCTTTATTTGGGGAGGTCCGTGAAGGGTCTCTGCTCTTCTTCTTTCTCCCCTAATGGGGTACAGTATGCTTCTTTTATAGGGTTGGAAAGGATCCAAGCTTGACCAATGGGTAAGGGGTTAACATGACATTGCCTTATAGGGTTACAGAGATAGGTTAGGGGGTAGAGGACAGGGAAACAGGAATTTTCTTTTTCTGTTTCAGCATTCCTATTGTTCATATCCTCCATGGTGCTTTTCCTAAATCTATGGGGTTTACTACAATGGACCTGTTGGAGCAAGTCCAGAAGAGGCCATGAAGGTAATCACAGGGCTGAAGCACCTCTCCTAAGACAGGCTGGGAGAGTTGGAGTTGTTCAGCCTGGAGAAGAGAAGGCTCTGGGGAAACTTTAAAGTACCTTCCAGTACCTAAAGGGGCTACAAGAGAGCTGAAGAGGGACTTTTGTCTGGGGCATGGAGTGACAGGACAAGGGGGAATGCCTTCAAACTGACAGAGAGCAGGGTTAGATTAGATATTGGGAAGAAATTCTTGATTGTGAGGGTGGTGAGGTACTGGCACGGGTTGCCCAGACAGGTGATAGACACCCGCTCACCATAAGTGTTCAAGTCCAGGTTGGATGGGGCTTTGAGCAACCTGGTCTAGAGGAAGGTGTCCCTGCCCATAGCAGGGGGTTGGAACTAGATGATTTTTATGTTTCCTTTCAACCCAAACCATTCTAGGATGCTATGATCTCCTTGCTGCCCCAGGAGCTCCCGTCTGGGTCCTGGCCCTTCTAGGACAGGTCCATAAGACCAATCTACTTTTGGTGCTATGATTTCTTGGTGGACATCTACAGTAATTTATCTGTTGCCTTTACCTGTTCATGCTGGATTATTGGTTGTGTGTGCAATGCCACCTCCACAAGTGGCCAAGGTGAGGGTACCACAAAACCTGAGCATCCTGATTTAGTGGAAGGTGTCCTTGCTCATGGTAGAGGGGTTTGACTAGATGGCCTTTAAAGGTCCCTTCCAACCCAAACCATTCAATGGTTCTATGAAAATTAAAGACTTTTGTTAGCAATTATGGGTAGATGATACCATGGTGAGTGTTGTATCAGGGTGGTTGTTTGGTGGGAAATCCAGCCCTAGAGATCCAGAGGAATGAAGGAGAAGAGAGGGTGAGATGGTGAGAAGTTTAGAAAGGGCATGAGAAGGTGCTTTGGGTCAAAGTTGTGCTCTTAAAAAAATCCATAAATGCATATATATATATATATATAAATTCATAGTTTGAAACACTTTTGCAATTGGATAATTTAATTTGTGTCTAATCCTAATATCACTGAGGAAAGATCCAATTACAGACATTTAAAAACCTTATCAGCAACACAGTTCTATTCCCATTTTCAGTGACAAGTTATTATTGCAGATATCAATGATGATTTAGACAGCTCTTGACTTGATTGGCTGGGAGTAGTCCCAGCAGGTGAGACAGCTCACTGTGTGCTAAACTTGATGTTTTCTCTCAAGGTCCTTGATTACAGGAAAACCTTTAGCTATGTCAAAACAAAACAAGCAAAACAAAAGATATCCAGCTTACCTCCCCTCTACATTCATGAACTTGGCACTTGGCACCAGGACAAGGCTGAGAGCTGAGAACTGAACAGGACCTGTGTTAGCTTATTATTATTATTATTATTATTATTATTATTATTATTATTATTATTATTATTATTATTATTATTATTATTACATTTTGATAAAATGCTTTGGTTTTTCCTGAATGAAAGAAAAAGAACTTTTTCTTTCCAAACTCCTAATAAAACTGGTGGAGCTTGGGAAAAAAAGTACAGATGACATGGTTTCATCATCTTAAAAGTGTTCATGTGTCAAGGAGAAAAGCCATACCAGAATTTTTCTGCCCCTTCCAATTTATGGGAGATGTGTCCTCCTGCCACAGCTTGGGAGAACCAAGCATTGAGCTATTACTGATAAATTTGAGTGTTTCCATGGTGTGAATCTCCCACACTCACCTTCATCTGGACTTTCTTGATTTCAGCAGCTTTTAATACTTTTTGTGGTTATTGCTTTGGTGTCTCATCCTCCAGGATTTCTGTATGGATGTAGCAGTTTCTGCAGCATCTCTGCCCAGAGCAGGATGATGCTCCAAGCCCACAGGCAGCACGAGCACGCTCAACGCTAGAGAAATCCTGACTGTGGCCTTTTATTGAGTGATTTTGGGCAGGATTTGATGTTCATAAAAGTTGAGGCAGGTGGTGGGAAGCCTCACAACCTCTTGTGTATTAGGAAATAACTGGTCAAGTCAGGTCAGCCACTCAGGAAAATTCAGGAGGGTATAAAACATATGGGAAAAAAATTGAATAATGTGGTTGTGCTGGGGCATCACTGGTGATGAACATCTGCACCAAATTTCCAAGCAATGTTACCCCAAAGACTTTGGGGGCATCAAGTTATTGCCTTGATTTCTCCACTCTGTGCTGAACTGAGCTCTGCTGCGGATGGCCATTCTCTGTAGACCCAATTATGAGTGATCGATACAACTAATTCCCTAAATTCCTGAGAGCAGAGTCACTTTTCTTTCAGTCCCTTTCCTTTTTTTTTTTTTTGTCATCTCAAAATAAGCTTGCACAATATGCTGAGGGGAGCCTGCTGGAGCCCTGAGGGAGCTTTTGCAGGAACGTGGGGAAGGTGTATCACCTTTGGAAAAAGGGGCAGATAACTCAGGAAGTGTTAGTGTTTAAGGATGTCATTAGGTCATGCAGAAGGGAAATTAGAGAGACAAAAGCTCAATTAAAACTTTATCTGGCCTCTTCTGTAGAGGATAATAAAAAGTGTTTTTATCAATACATTAATAACAAAAGGAGGGCCAAGGAAAACCTCCATTCTTTATTGGACACAGGGGAAATATAGTTACCAAAGATGAGGAAAAGGCTGAGGTAATTAACACCTTCTTTGTCTCAGTCTTCAACAGTAAGACCAGTTATCCTCAGAACAACCAGCCCACTGAACTGGTAGACAGGGATGGGGAGCAGAATAGACCCCCTGCAATCCAGGAGGAAGCAGTTAGAGACCTGCTGGGCCACTTAGATGCTCACAAGTCTATGGGACAAGATGGGATCCATCCTAGGGTGATGAGGGAGCTTGCAGAAGAGCTCACCAAGCCACTCTTCATAATTTATCATCAGTCCTGGCTGACCAGGGAGGTCCCAGATGACTGGAAGCTGGCCAATGTGATGCCCATCCATAAGAAGGGCCAGAAGGAGGATCCAAGAAACTACAGGCCTGTCAGCCTGACCTCAGTGCTGGTTATGGAGCAGATCATTCTGAGTGTGATCACATAGCACCTACAGGACAACCAAGGGAACAGGCCCAGCCAGTGTGGATTTAGGAAGGGCAGGTCCTGCTTCACCAACTTGATCTCCTTTTATGACCAGGTGGATGAAGGTAAGGCTGTGGATGTTGTCTACCTGGACTTCAGCAAAGCCGTTTCCCATATCATACTCCTGGAAAAGCTGTCAGCCCTCGACTTGGACAGGGGTACTCTTCGCTGGATTAAGAACTGGCTGGACAGCCGGGCCCAGAGAGTGGTGGTGAATGGTGCCACATCCAGTTGGCAGCCAGTCACTAGCAGTGCCCCCTAAGGGATCAGTGTTGGGCCCAGTACAGTTTAATATCTTTATTGATGATCTGGATGAGGGGATCGAATCTACCATTAGCAAATTTGTGGATGACACCAAGTTGGAAGAGGGTGTCAATCTGCTGGAGGGTAGGAAGGCCCTGCAGAGGGACCTGGATAGATGGGCTGAGACCAAGAGCATGAGGTTTAAGAAGACCAAGTGCCATGTCCTACACTTCAGCCACAATAGTTCCATGCAGTGCTACAGGCTGGGGGCAGAATGGCTGGGAAGTGGCTCAGTGGAAAAGGACCTGGGGGTGCTGTTTGACAGCTGGCTGAACATGAGCCAGCGTGTGTTCATGTTGTCAAGAAGGCCAATGGCCTTCTGGCTTTTATCAGAGATAGTGTGGTCAGCAGAACCAGGGAAGTGATTGTCCCCCTGTACTCGGCACTGGTGATGCCACGCTTTGAGTGCTGTGTCCAGTTTTGGGCCCCTCACTACAAAAAAGGCATTGAGGTGCTAGAGTGGGTCCGGAGGAGTGCAGCAAGGCTGGTGAAGAGTCCGGAGCACAAGTCCTATGAGGAGCAGCTGAGGGAGCTGGGGGTGTTTGATCTGGAGAAAAGGAGGATCAGAGGGAACCTTATCATTCTCTACAACTCCCTGAAAGGAGATTATAGCCAGATGGGCATCAGCCTCTTCTCCCAGGCAACTAGAAACCAGAAGAGAGGACATAGCCTCAAGCTGTGCCAGGGGATGTTTAGGTTGGATATTATAATGAAATTATTCACAGTGAGGGTGATAGGTATTGGAATGGGCTGTCCAGGGAGGTGATGGAGTCAGCATCCTTGGAAGTGTTTAAGGAAAGACTGGATATGACACTCAGTGCCATGGTCTAGTTGACATGGTGGTGTTCGGTTATAGGGTGGACTCGATGATCTCAGAGGTCTTTTCCAACCTAATTGATTCTGTGAAACCATGGAAAATCTTAATAACCTAGTGATAGCAGCAAATGGAGGGATGCTTAATAATGAAATAATAGTGCAGATGTTTATAGCATTAAACATTATCAGTTTGCTGGAATATAGGAACACTCCCTGTTTGCTGTGAGTTTTCCAGGCATTTAGAAAGGGATGTGTTTGCTCCAAGGAGCTTGTAAAACACAATGTTTTTAACTCAAACGAGAATCCCAAAGCATTGAGTGATGTGGCTGTGAATTTCCTAGGATCTGGGTTTTTTGTAAGAGTTGGCAGCAGACAGAGTGGGAGTTGGATAGTGGGTCACTGCCATGACTCCAGGTTGCACAGGAGGAACACAATGGGGTGTTTTGAGGCAAAATCCATCTATCTGCTTCATTTGCCCAGATCCATACTCATTGCCACTAAAAAAGCCTTTTGGGGAAAAAAATGTCCATCACTGTAGGAAGCATCTCTGCATAATTTTTTTCTTCCTCTCCTGCCTCTGCTGCCCAAATGATGCTACTGGCTTTTCCCAGTGGATGCCAGAATCACGGAGGCAGGGAAGCTCTGCTGGGGTCCAAACAACCATGAAAAGCATCTTTGGTAGCAGGGAGGCCTGAGCCTACTTATCCAAGCTCAACCCTTATATTCTCATGTCTTTTTGACTAGACATCCAGTCAACAGCCGAAGTCCACAAATGAAAGAGGCTCTGGCGTATTTATACTGTGTGCTGGTATCGTCTCCTAAAAAAAATATCCTGGATTACCTAAGATTCATCCTTGAGGTCTGGTCACCCCATATAATTGAAAAACCTAGTGGAATTCATTCAGCCCTCCATAAAGGTCTGTTCATTCATTGCCAAGGCAGTTGTTTTTTTGTGGTTTGGGGTTTTGTTTTTTTTTTTTTTTTTAATGTTCTGACAATTAAATAACTCTTTGTAAGCAGCAATGAGCTACTTGTTAAGTGGTCTTCACTAATGCAAGCACAAATATCAAGTGAAAAAGGCTTCCCCCCCTGCTGCCTCCTGAAAGGGATGCTTTTATGTCCAAATAAATAAAAACCTATAAGAATTTCAGTATGTTCAATGTGTAGCAGGCAGGTGGAGGGAGGGAAGTGATGGCTGGTTGAGATGAGGATGTATAAAGGAGCATTCTCCCCCTGTATTCAGTAGTATCCCCTCTATGGACTGAGGGGCATCCCCCCAAATTCCTCTATCTCCTGAGCATTACCCTCCTTAATGGGTGGAGGAAACACTATGCTGGGCATGTTTCTTGACCAACTGGGGGCACCCCATTTGGGTTAGGAGAGAGGTAACTCAAACCACCCACCTTATTCCCCTTCATTCCCTTGAGTGGTGCTAGATTTCAGCAGGATATAAAATTATTGGCAACAAAGTCTTGGGAGGCACTGAAAAGGGGAGATGGAAGGACAAACTGGGGTGCACCTTGATGAATGCTGTCCCAGGGACCACCTTCCCACTGCCGGAACTCCCATCCCCACTTTCACCCTGGAGGGAGGGTCCCTATTATGGGGCATACACAACCAGGCCCATTTTTAGTAGCTGCCTCCAGCAACTGGAGAAATATTTCCCCCACTGGGATAGAAATGAGGAAATTAAAAGTGTGTGGCTGAGTTTTGTTTTTGTTCTCTTAAAAGCACAGTGCAGGGCTTGAAACACAACTCAGAGACAGAAGAAAAATGCCTGCACTGGGGAAATGGGCTTTTTAATACCAAAAAATAAAGAAAATGGGGCAGCCAACATGTTCCTGCCATTGCTTATGTTGGGCAAAGGGGTTTGGGGGTCCACAAAAAGAGCTTTGGGGTGCTGGGTTACCCACTATTCCCATTACCATATCTGCTCCCATGCTGCAGGGGATTATTTTGGTAGCACTCACTAGCATACCAAGCTTCCAAGCTTGATTTTTTTTTATTAAATGCAATTACAGAGACGAATAGTTCCCAGGTCTTAACATGACTACCAAGGCTGGAACGAATTACCTGCTGAGCAGTGCCAGGCTTTTAGGGATCCTTCATGAGGAAAAGGGGCTTTTCACATTCCCTCCCCCCCCCCAACTTGGATTTTTCCTGCTACATTGTATCCCTGCTTCTTGCACAGGATAGCTATGCGCAAGGAAGTAAAAAAAAAAAGCTACATGAATGAATTTCGGGGGGCGTTAGGCCATTTTTGTTAAGAAGTATGAGATTTTTGGTCCCCACCATCTCTCAGTGCTTCCCACAAGTTGGGGTGTCATCCAATGTCTCCATCCTCTCCACCACCCAGGCTCTGACTACAGGTAGGGAAAAGCCCTGTGAACTAGAGTAGGTGAGTCCTTGCCCCCTCTGGTCCCATGGGGTGACCTTCTGTAGAGAACTTTTTGGATAATTGGTTAGCTGAGAAAGGACATTTCGATGTGATACCAATGGATAAGGATAGGGGAAACAAGCTGGGAACTGAGCAACCAGTGTCCAATCACTGACAAAGGTCACAGTGACCTTCTCTGAAACGGGAAGACCGGGGAGAAAATCGCTTGCCAGAAAATGTAGTTATCTTAGGTAGAAAAGTTAGAAGAATGCAAACATAGAAGCAAAATAATTGTTAGAAGATAGAAGTAGGTGTGGTTGATCTAAGTGTGCTTTAACCAATAATGAGCTCAGCTTTTGCAATATGTATAAGCTTCATTAACACCAATATAAATATGTGTGGGTGTCGCAGACATCTTTCATGAAAAATCCTTTCTTAGGATTTTTCCTTGTGACAAGCTGCAGTTCAGCAACCAAAGTAAACAATGGTTATCTGCTGCTGTGGAATGCAACAGGTGATTGGTCTCCTGTGGGTGTTTGGATTTCTTGACCACTCATGGCAGAGCTGGCTCTTGCTCTGTCTGAGACACAGATCCTTGTTATTCATTCTTTTCTATTCTTAGCTTAGCTAGCTGCTGAAGAAACTTTTCCTTTCTATTGCTTTTTAGTATAGTCTTAATGTAACATATATCATAAAATAATAAATCAAGCCTTCTGATCATGGAGTCAACATTCTCGTCTCTTCTTCATCCTGAAAACCCTTGTGACCACAGTCACAATTGGTGACCCCCGACTGAGGAGGACAATCATCACTTGGTGAGACCACCAGAGGAGCATTGCTGCACTGGGTAAACCCTGAATGTGTGGCATTGATGGTTGCTTCACAAGTGACCACAGAAGTGGATTCTAGCCAGGAGCTGAAGAACTGAAGATCCGAATTTGGACAGAGTTCACAGCAAGGCTGACCACAAAGAGAACCTTCTGAAAAGCCTCCAGGAAGATGTTCGGAAAGCTCAGCAGAACCGTGCAGATAGCCAGAGAGTCCTGGACACTGTCACAAGGTACTGTTGGTTTTTCCCCTCCTAAAGATGAGGCCATTCGCAGTTTGTGGCTGCTCATCTGGAGGACTCCTCCCCTAGAGGATGAGGTTCCATTCTCCCCTTCAGAGGAGAAACTTATTGCCCTCAGGCAAAAATGGGGTGAAGAGGACAGAATTCTCCTGTTGGAGGCAGATCTCTATGAGTTTTTTCGATGGGCAAAGCTCTTTGGTTTTTTTACGAATGTGCTATATGCCCTCGATATGTTTGTCTGGGAGTGTATGGGCTCCATTTTCCAATTCTTTTTATACCGGGGGTTCGGATGCCCCTCGATTTATCCAACCTTTTTGAAGCTCTTTCTAGTCTTGAAACGGAGAGCAGCTGTTTTTCCCTGGATTGCTAACTGCAAGGGCAAAGCCCCGTTCCCCCCAATTCCGGGGGAAGACCCTTTGGAGGGGGACGCTCTGCTGCTTTCCAGCCCCCCCGAACCACAGTGGGGGGGCGAAGTTTCGCCCGCAGCCGAAGTTTTTTTTACCGCGTCTTCGGAGCATGCTCAGACGGAGCCGTTTGTTCCCCCCTCCCGTTGCTCTCAGGGGGGATGGGAGTGGGCGGCGCTGCCCCGGCCAGCGCCACGGGCACCGCCCCAACCCGCCCCGCGGGTGCGGGCGGTTCCCCGCGCGGCCCGTCCCGCGGCCGCCCCTCCGGGGGAGCCTGTGGGCGCTCCGGCCGCAGTTCCGCCGGCTTCCCTGCCTGCATCTATCTCAGAGACACCGCTTCCCGCGGCTGCGCCGATGTTGCTGGGCAACAGCGATCCACCGCTCCCCCCGGCCGTCCCGCCGCCTTCTGCGACTGCGGTTCCGCGGCCGATGTCAGAGTCCGGCGCAGAAGAAGCTGCCGACCCCGTGCCGCCCCCGCCGCCTCCCCAGGCGGCCCCGCTGCCCGCCCCTGCGGGGACTCCGTTCTCCATGTCCGCGTCAGAGGCTGCCTTGGAGCCGGCGGCAGCAGCAGAGGCGCCTCCTGCATCCAGCGTGACTTCCTCCCCGAGTTTTTCGGGTTGTCCCGGGGCTGCCCCTACGGGGGGAGCTGGGACAGGGGAAGAGGGCGTCAGCCTGTCCTTCCGTGGAGGAGGCATGGCCCGACAGCTGGCTGTGGGCGCAGCGCGACTGCCTGTTTTCAAGATCAGCATTCTTGGCGGGTTGGGGGGTGTTTGGTCCGGGTTTTCCCCCTGGGAGATGCGAATGTCTCTACCGCCCCTCGCGCGCCCCAGCGGCGAGGGGGAGCTGGGTCCCGAAAGTTCTGCCCCTGGTCCCCAGCCCAGAGGGGGTGGCGGTGGTGCCGTGAGGCAGATGGGAGGAACACCTGGTGCATTTGCATTGCAGAGGCAGAGGGCACAGCAGGAAGCGAGCATCGCTTGTCTGCTGTGGGGAAAGGACATCCCCAGACCCGAGACGAAGTTTCTCGGGACAGCTTCTGTCTTCCCATTGCCGGCATGCCTCGGTGATTTTGGGGAAAGGAAGCGTTTGGTCACCCCTTCTGCCATTGTACTGGCAGCAGGGTGCGGGTCTGTGCCAATGCAGAGCCTGCCTCGGGGGGCTGGGCCTGGGCTGTCTGGCTTGGTTGCTTGGGCCAGGGCCACCTCCCAGCCTCCTGTTGAGTTTGGGGGCTTTGCTTCCCCCTTCTGGTCCTGGGCCACCTTTCAGTGGGCCAGGTCTGGGGTTCCTGATCCTTCCACATGGGCCAGGGCCCCCAAGGGCCTCTCTCTGACTCCTCTGCTGCTGCTGCTGCTCTTTCCGACAAGACAAAAAAAAAAAAAAAAAAAAAAAAAAAAAAAAAAAAAAATTAAATTGAATAAAAAAGGGTGAAAGAGCTGGCAGCAGCTCAGAGGCATTGAGGAGCCAGGGATTGGCTTCAGCCCAAGTTGTTCAATGAAGGGCTGTGGCAAGACATTTCAGAAATTTTCTAATTTTCTCAAAATTGTTTGAAGACTGTCAATGGACCTTTGATAAATATTGATGGACCTTTTTCTGTAGCAAGCCTGTTTCAGGACCAAAAGAAACTTTCAGATATGGCAAAGAGGAACATCTTCAAGCCATGGACTTTTCCTGAAACTCAGCTGCTTGGACTTGAATTTTCTTTGCATTGTTTTTGCATTTTCTTATATTATAGAATTGTTTTAGTAATATGATAGAATTTTATGTTCTACGGGTGAAGAAATTCCCAGTGCATTCCACAGGAGCACTTGAGTGGAGTTTGATTGGCAACAGATAACCTGTCAAGTGTTTGTCTTTTTCTTCGGCATGAGTACAGCAGAGAAAATTACAAACACTTTTTCCTTTTAATTTAGCTAAATAAAAAAAGGTGACATGTCGCAGACATCTTTCATGAAAAATCCTTTCTTAGGATTTTTCCTTGTGACAAGCTGCAGTTCAGCAACCAAAGTAAACAATGGTTATCTGCTGCTGTGGAATGCAACAGGTGATTGGTCTCCTGTGGGTGTTTGGATTTCTTGACCACTCATGGCAGAGCTGGCTCTTGCTCTGTCTGAGACACAGATCCTTGTTATTCATTCTTTTCTATTCTTAGCTTAGCTAGCTGCTGAAGAAACTTTTCCTTTCTATTGCTTTTTAGTATAGTCTTAATGTAACATATATCATAAAATAATAAATCAAGCCTTCTGATCATGGAGTCAACATTCTCGTCTCTTCTTCATCCTGAAAACCCTTGTGACCACAGTCACATGTGGGGTTTCAATAAACTTGGGGATTTGCTATTCATCGCATATGGTGTGTCGCATTTCTCCCGCCGTATCACGACAAATGGTGACCCCGGACGTTCTTCTTCGGGACTAGCCACGGTCGGCGGCGTGAGAGGTGTTCAGGTCCTATCTGCAGCCGAGGACGGCAAAAGCACCGCTGAAAAAGGGAAGGTGCGAAGGCCCCGGGTGACCTGATAGCAGAGCCCGGCTGATACATGCTGCCGAAGCTGGAAAAGGGCTGCAAGAAGCGCGCTATTATCGTTAACATGGATAAAGACAGGCAAGCAGCATATGATTTATTTACTGACTTTTTACGAAGGCGTCAGGTTAAGGGTATAGATTTACAGAAAGAGCTCCCTGGGTTGTTAGCTTATGGGTGTGCACAGGGGCTTTTTCGTAATCCGCACACGGTGCATGAATTGTCGGAGTGGCGTATATTTGGGGATAAGCTGTGGCAGGCAGTCATAGATGATGATAAGACCGCGAGAAAGTTGGGAAAGTTATGGCGTGTCGTGCATGCTGAATTCTTGAAATACCAGGCAGAGGAAAGAGCTGCCCAGCAGACTAGTGCAGCCCATGAAAGAAACAGGAGTTACGGAGACTGGTTTGGCTCCCCGCCGATACAAGCTCCTGCTCTAAACAGCAGCTCCCTGCAGCTATCGGCTCCTGCTTCGGGCAGCAGCTCCCCCCCCGCGTACTCCAGCCGTGCCGTCCGCGCCGCCTGTCCCGGTGTTAAACCCTACACCTCCTCCGCCTCCTCCCGCTCCGGACCCGCGCCCTCTGCCTCCCCGCCGCAGCGCACAGCCCGCAGCCGCCCCGCCGGAGGGGCTCGTGCCGGCCCCGGCCCTGGGCGACTTAACAGCTGCAGCGCGGCCGCCTCCCGTCCCGCTCCGCTCCGCAGCCGCCCCGCCCCCGAGCCGAGGGGGGGGCGGCAGGACGGGCCTCCCAACCCCCGTGGGGAAGCAGGCTCTGGGGAGTCCGCCCGCCCCGCGGCTGCCCGGCGCGGTTCTGCTTCCTGGCCACCAGCCGCCGCGCCCGGACACAAGCAGCAGCGGCCAGTAACCCTGCTGTCTATTCACCCGGAAAAGGTTCCAACTGGGGTAAAATGACCGCTCATTATTGATGGGTTACCTATGGGAGCTTTGCTTTTAGGACGTTCCTCAGCTACAATGATGGGATTATTTGTTTTACCTAACCTGGCTATGTTGCCAAGGGACTGGCCACTTTTGATTATTGATCTGAAGGACTGCTTCTTTACTATTGCTCTTCATCCTTGAGACACTGCAGCAGATATTGGACTGTGTTACACAAGGCAGTGTTCGGAGACGTGACCTTGATCTCACTATACAGCTGACAGTTTGGTGTGGACCAAAATTTTTACTGGGTGCACTTACTCAGCATAACAGAAAAACGGGGGAGACATGGGCCTTGGAATGGATATCTCCTCCACTTCAACAACATAAAACCCTTCTTCAGAAAATTGAGATTTTAGCTGATTTGCTCAAAAAGGGTCGTGATAGGACAATGGGGTTGGATTCAATGCCCAAAAAGATCACTAAAGCCCTTATCAGATGCTATAACTGCCTACACTGATGCAGGAAGAAAATCCAAAACTGCTGCAGTGACCTGGCGAGAAAAGGGACAATGGCATCATCACATACTCCGAGCTACTGAGGTGGACACTTTACAAATGATGGAGCTATTGGCTGTTGTATGGGCCATGATGCATTTCTCTGGACCTCTTAACATTGTAACAGATTCTTTGTATGTTGCAGGAGTGTGTGAGCGAATAGAGGATGCCTCCATAAAAGAGGTTCAGAACAAGAAGTTACATGAGCTGTTTATGCAACTGCAGAGAGCAATTAAGCTAAGAAAGCATTCTTTTTGTGTTATCCATATCAGAAGTCACAAATGGGATATTGGTCTGGGAGAAGGTAACATGCGAGCAGATAAATTAGTCTCAATCACACAAGCAACTCCGATTCCCAAACAAACCATAGCCAGAGAGGCACACTCCATGTTCCACCAGAATGCAAAGGGCCTCCATAGAGAATTTCAGATATCTATGGAGGAGGCTCGGACAATAGTCAAAGCCTGTCCTATATGCAGTCATCATAATGGAGGCTGTGGCTTAGGTCTGGGAGTTTACCCGAGAGGGCTGAGCACAAATGAGACCTGGCAAATGGACGTCACACATGTGGCAGAGTTTGGGAGGTTGAAGTATGTACATGTTACCATAGACACTTACAGTCATTTTATATGGGCCACAGCACAGACCGGTGAAAAAGCAGGGCAGGTAGAGAGACATCTCAGCAGTTGTTTTGCAGTAATGGGAGTGCCACAGCGCATCAAGACAGATAATGGGCCTGCTTACTGTAGCAAAAGAATAAAGCAGTTTCTGCAAACGTGGGGAATAGAGCACATAACAGGCATCCCCAATTCTCCTACAGGACAAGCGATTGTTGAGAGACCAAATGGTACCTTGAAAAGATATCTGAATAAATATAGGGATACCAGAAAGCCACAAGAGAGATTGTTAAAGTGCTTGTTTGTCTTGAACCACCTGTGTGTTTTTGGGGAAAATAAGGTTCCTGCTGTGATTCGTCACTATGTACATGAAACAGATGGTGTAAAGAAAGATGTATGGGTGAGATACAGGGATCCCAAAACAGGACAATGGCAAGGTCCTGCTAAGGTGTTATATTGGGGCCGCGGATATCTTTGTGTTTCTACTCCTACAGGACCTTTGTGGGTACCTGCTAAGTGGACCCGAGCAGCTGTGTTTGATGGAACATCTCGACCGGCTGAGCGAAGGGGATCGTCAGCGGGTGGAGACGAAGCTGCTGATCATCCTTCGACCGATACTTCTCAAACTGAAAGGACAGTGTGATGCTGCCATCGATCGAGCAGTTGATCGGTGCAAATCTCTTGATAATATATTAAGCTTGTATTCGATGCTTTCTGAGTTGGAATTTGAGGGGCCTAGGAATTTAGCTTGTATTAAGTGTCAAGATAGACGTTGTACTGCATGGGTACTGTTTTTTGTGGAGGTTGTCAGGAGACTAAGTGGGTGCACCAAACTCGATTACCTGAGTTGTGGTGTGAAAGGTGTGGCTTCTATTGGCGGTTTAACTCTTGGCAGAGGGATCTTACATCTTTCACAGGACTGCCTGGTTTCCAAGGGTTACAATTGTATGAGTCCCCAGAACAGAAGATTCTCGCGTGGTTTAGGTGGGAAATACAACATTTAGTCAGACGTATTCTGGGGATATCTCGGTCCTGTATTTTGCAGACTAAGTGTGGTAGAAATATTCCTCTGGCACAGGCGAACGTGATAGGTCCTATTTTGGTGGGTCAGGATCCCAACCAAGTGTGGGAGGATTGTCTGAAAAGCTTAAAGGGGCTGAAGCTAAGGAGAAAGAGACGTTCTTAAGAGTTTGTGACAGGCATGATGGCCGAGTGGCCCAAAAGGGTGCCTGAGAAAATCAAGGTGGGATGGAAACTTTATGTTGTTGCCTTATCAATTTTTGCTTCTTTTGGGGACAGTGTAGACCATCAGGCATGGGCCCCTCCTCAGCCCAAAACTAACATATGGGTCACCCTGGCAAACCTAACTAAACAGGAGACCATTTGCCTGTCACTGTCTTCTCCTGGCAATCCTTTCACAACTTGTTTGGTTGGATTACCAGCAGATCCCTGGCCGTGCCCTTTACATGTGCCAACTTGCAAGGCCAGCAATGCTAGGATGAGTGTGGACAATTGGGATCAATGGATTTCCCGCTTTCCTCTAGCACCACAGGAGCCCCAAGAGTTAGAGTTGTTAGGGTCAGTGATGGCAGATGCATGCATTCATTTTAACCATAGAAGCCTGCTGTCAGTCAAGAACCACTCTAATGTTGTGACTTCTAGCATGGCTGTCTACCGGAATGCATCGGCCTGGTGCAATTATACAACGAAGAGAGTGTCAGTCTCATCCAATGACCCTATTCAATTGCCAGCAGGATATTTCCTAATATGTGGAGACCGTGCTTGGGCCGGTATCCCGTCAATGCTGCACGGGGGACCATGTACACTTGGACGACTGTCTCTACTTACACCTAACATGTCCATGATACTAAACATGAGCCGCCGCCATCGTAGAGGCAAACGAATGGCTCATGCATTTGCAGCAGACTGCCGGGACGATGTAAAGTTTTGGTCCCCAGCGGCCATAGTTGCAGCATCTTTCTTAACTCCAGGGGTATCAGAGCAGGTGCTCATGCTATTTTAAATAAGTTAGGGTGTTGGCTTGCTAAACAAACAAATGCAACTTCTTTAGCAATTTCCAGTCTTTTGCTTGATGTAGATTCTATTCGCCATGCGACGCTTCAAAATAGAGCTGCAATTGATTTTCTCTTACTTGCACAAGGCCATGGTTGTGATGAATTTGAGGGCATGTGTTGCATGAATCTCTCTGATCATGCACAATCTGTACACTCACAGCTCACTGAGTTACGGAGGTTAACTGGGAATTTACAGGTGGAATCAGGCCTTGGTATTGATGGATGGCTCAAATCTTTAAACTTAGGATCATGGTTACGTTCTATTGTTAAGATTAGCATTGTAGTAGCTATTGTAGCTTTGCTGTTAGTATTAGTTTTGCCTTGTTTTTGTATATGCTTACAGAATATGGTGCGAAAGATGATAACTACCACATTTAATCAAACCATGCTTGTTCAACAGAAAAACAGGGGAGATGTAGAGAGCTTTTTGGATAATTGGTTAGCTGAGAAAGGACATTTCGATGTGATACCGATGGATAAGGATAGGGGAAACAAGCTGGGAACTGAGCAACCAGTGTCCAATCACTGACAAAGGTCACAGTGACCTTCTCTGAAACGGGAAGACGGGGGAGAAAATCGCTTGCCAGAAAATGTAGTTATCTTAGGTAGAAAAGTTAGAAGAATGCAAACATAGAAGCAAAATAATTGTTAGAAGATAGAAGTAGGTGTGGTTGATCTAAGTGTGCTTTAACCAATAATGAGCTCAGCTTTTGCAATATGTATAAGCTTCATTAACACCAATATAAATATGTGTGGGGTTTCAATAAACTTCGGGATTTGCTATTCATCGCATATGGTGTGTCGCATTTCTCCCGCCGTATCACGACAACCTTCAATGTGGTTTTCTTAGCAGCACCTCATTTCCTCATTTTTTCTCAGCATCTGTGTCGAGTAGATAGTTATTTATGGAAGTGGATCCACTATCTGGTGAGTGAAAATAAGGACATTTAGGGTGTTTGGTCTTGGTAAATGCAGCTGGCTAGAGCATCTCATCTCTCCTAGTGCCACTGAAGGTGGTCCTGGTGATGGTTTGAGTGAGGGTGACTGCACCATGGATGCTGCTGGTAGGTCTCAAGCCACTTTTGAAGGTAGACATGGTGATTTAAGACTCATAATTCTAACTAGAATTAGGTGCTGAAATGACACAGGAATTCCCCAAATCTGGGTCAACTTAAATGGTCCTAATAACATTGCTTTTGGAAATGGTGGTGTGCCATGGGTGTTGGTGTGTACGTGGAGAGTGTCATGAACACATTGGTAGGCAATGACCTGCCAGCATTGTGTCACTTTTGGGTTGTATTACCCCTTTTGGTGCTAAATTTCTGTTTTTCTTCCTTTTTTTCTCCTGTTCTGTAGATTCCCAAGTTCTTCAGGAGCCAGGGGATCGGTCACATTGGTGTGTGGTGGCATACTGGGAAGAGAAGACACGCGTGGGTCGGCTGTACTCTGTCCAAGAGCCCTCCCTGGATATCTTCTATGATCTACCTCAGGGGAATGGTTTCTGCCTCGGACAGCTCAACTCAGAAAACAAAAGCCAACTGGTGCAGAAGGTCCGCGGCAAGATCGGCTACGGCATCCAGCTCACCAGGGAAGTGGATGGAGTGTGGGTGTACAACCGCAGCAGTTACCCCATCTTCATCAAGTCAGCCACACTGGACAACCCCGACTCCAGGATGTTGCTGGTTCACAAAGTGTTTCCAGGTTTTTCCATCAAGGCTTTTGACTATGAGAAGGCGTACAGCTTGCAGAGACCAAATGACCATGAGTTCATGCAGCAGCCATGGACAGGATTTACGGTTCAGATCAGCTTTGTGAAAGGCTGGGGCCAATGCTACACTAGACAGTTCATCAGCAGTTGCCCATGCTGGTTGGAGGTTATTTTAAATAACCGATAATTCAAGACAGAGTGGACTCAAGGCATTTATATTACTTTGCTGCTAATATTTCCTTCTGAGTGCTTTCTATTCATGCAAACTTTCTGGTTTTGTTTTGTTTAGTTTGTATGTCCCCCCCCCCTTTGTTTTGAGAAAAATCTTTGGAAATATTTGTTTTGTGCTTTGGGGTAGTTTGATAAACCTAGTTTTTTAAAGTATAAATGACCAATAACTCAGAAGGGTGAGAAAAGGGTGTGGCTCACATATGATAATTATTTCATGCCTCTGAAAGGATTATCCTATGTGATCAATTGATTCAGAAGCCACTTGCTATATGTTACAGTTCCTTCTCTTGGATAAAAGAACAAGATACTTGTATTTTTTATGCACCACCTTCCCATCCCTGGTGATGGTGACGCCAAGACCTCTTCCCCAGCAGTGCTAACCCCACATTGTTGCCAAAGAATGGTGCAAAATCTTCCCAACCAGGTCTTTACCCATCCTTTTTAATTTTTATTTTTTCTTGTTGCTGAGTTGGCACCTTGTCACTGTGTTTATTCTTCCACTGTTTTTTTTTTTTTTTGTATGGTCATGAATTGATGCAAGGGGAGAAAATAATAGCAGAGAAACCTCTTGCATGGACCGCACTTTATCATTTGAGCTGATATAAAGCAACAGAAGCCTAAGCCTAAAAAAACCAAAACAAAGCAAAACCAACAAAACAAATAAAAAACAAATGGGAAGAAAAAAGAAAAAGTGTTGACAATAGTTGGTCTGTTGTAACTTCTTAGATCAGGTTATCCCAGTAACATTCAATTTGAAAATGCAGTTGTGCTTTCATTTCTTCTTGAAATCATACACTAGTATGATACTTTTGCACTCTTCTTAGCTCAATGAGCATGTTTAGACCTTAACATAAGCTATTTTTCTATATATAAAGGTTTAAATGAACAAGAGAGCATTCTCATTGGAACTTTAGCACTGTAGTGCTTTGGAAATACACACAAAAAAAGGACTCCTTAAGACCCCCTGAGATTTATTAAAGAAAAAATGCATTTTATGTTATATATAAATATATTATTACTTGCAAATATAAAGACGTTTTATAAGCACCATTATTTATGTATTGTGCAATGTGTATAAATGAGAAAAAAAAAGAAATATGCACTTTGCTTTGATATAAATGCAATTAACAAATGCTAAATTAAAAAAAAAAAAAGAGCATGAAATTGCTGGGTTTTTCTATGGGTGTTATCATCCAGATGAATGTTTTTTTCTAAAGGAGCTTATGTTCCATTAAAAAATAAAAATGTACACTTGATCCCAGGCTGTGCCAAGTGTCTCTTTTAGTGGCAGGGATGAGGCAGGCAGGAGAGATGCTGCTCAAAGTGGGTACCACGTGGGGTTGGTGGTGGGGGCACCCACCCCAGTCAGCAGTTCTTGTGTGGGTAGCACCCAGATAGGATCATCCTGAGCTTTGGTCTCCATTGGGGGCTGGTGGCTTGTGGCTTTGGGGTCCTTGGCATGGTTGCATCCCATCAACCCAAGTCTGGAGGGTCTGGCTGCCCAAAATCTGCTGGGGTTATTTTTGTTATTACTCCTGTTCTCATAATTTCAACGTAAAAGAACAGCCATGCTATGGACCCAGTTCCTATTTGGCCCTGTCCCAGTCCCTGAAGTACTGGGGGAGACCAAACTTTTGCTCTGTGCTGGAACATGAGTGGTCCATGCCACCAGTCAAGGAGGAAAATCTGAGAAGAGGGGAAAGCCAGTCCTCTAGGTTTTCCTCAACTATTTCTTGCCCTCTTCATCTCCCATGCCACTGGAAATAAAGGTTGTTTTTCCTTTTGCCCCCCTTGGCCTGCCTTCAGATGTTTACTGCTCCACATCCCACTTGCACATGGCCTCTGTCAGGGAGTGTGGGGGTACTAGTTGTCAGTTTCTCTGTGTCTGGATTGAAGCCATTTGAGATGGCAGTTTATGTTGGACTCAAGTGTTTATTATTTCTTATCAGTAAAACAGTCTCATTACTGTGAGTTTGGCAGCTTTTCATTAGAAGGCACAAAATGGCTAACAATCTCTTGTTACAAGGGCTTTTAAGACTAAACTATCCTATTAAGAAAAGACACCTAGATTATTTTCCCTTTTAACCCAACAACTGATCCCAAAGAGCCCGCAATGCAGACTTTTCTGCCCAATTACAAAATACCACCCAAATCCATGAAGAAGAAGGAAGAAGAAGCATGAAGAAGAAACCCAGGATGGCACCCTGCACCCTCCATCTTGCTTCCATCCACAACATACTAAAAATCCCAAAACCTAAATTTCTCACCAAGTGATACACCTACACTACTCTATAATCTATTTCACACTTTTGTGGATTCTAGTCTATCTTGAAGTCTAGGAAACTTTCTCCATGAATGAGAGTCAAAGTCAGTGCTCCCCTGGGGGTCAGGGCACCCCAGAGCAGACAGAGAAATATTCCCTGTGCCCTGGGTTTCCACATCTCCCCCTTATCTTTGAACCAAAAACAGTCCTTTGACAGCCTCATCCATCATCTGTCAGATACACTAAAGTAGACATGGCACAAATATTAAAAGGACTGCGACATTAATCAGTACGTACACACCTATCTTCAAAAATTCCCTCCATGCTGATGCAAGATTAAATCAACTGAACACACCATTTAGCCATGACTCATTCTCTTTCCTGAGTTTGGCCACTCCATCTTCTAATTGTTGTATGCTTTCATGACTAGATTTTGAATGATCAGACAAATTCATGCAACACATTCTTTCAAATTCCTCACATCTATGTCCTGGGCTATCTCGGGTGTGATAAATTCTCTGAGAGCTCATAAGACCTGGCTCGAGGAGAAACCTATCATGACACCAAAGTAGTAACAGGCCATGTGGACACACCAGAGGACTGCGTTTCAGAGATGTTTTGCAGATGTTTTCCACTTGTTCCATGAGGTGCGTACCATATCCTGGTGGTTAAAGCCCAGAAACCAAATTGTAGCATAGATGACTGTTCTTTGAATTGAGATCTGGGTTCTTGTCCCTGCTTATTGCTCCATGAGATGTGACCAAATCATTTAACCTTTCTGTTTCTCAGGATTTCCACTTGTGAGATACAGAGGTTACAAATTGTTGCTCCTCCTGAGAGGTGAAAGCAGAATATGGGAATAATGTACTCCTGAATGAACCCTTCTCACAGCAGCTTTTCAATATACATAGAGTTACAAAAAATGGTCAGAGGGCTGGAGCACCTCTCCTATGAAGACAGGCTGAAAGAGTTGGGTTTCTTCAGCCTGGAGTGTCTTAAGTGGGAAATAGGGGTATTGTATTCCTATTTATTAGAGGTGGGGCAGTTATCAGTGTTAATTGGGCAGTTTTCTTTATCTCTTCCACAACCAATATTCCCTCTGGGGACATATCTTCTGTTAATGGGCCATTGAGTCTCACTTCATGACTGATAAAAATAACAACATCCCATTGTGAGAAGCTCTGCCCAGAAGGAGAGGCCAAGCATTCCTACCTGGATATAATCAGAGATTTGGAAGACCACAAGCAGCCTTTTCCCACTGGATTCCCAGAGGAAGACCAGGCTGATCTACACCACCACTAGATCTTCAAAGGAAGATGGCACCCTTCTACAGGATCACTGTTTCAACAGAATCACACCCATCACTCCAGAAGGACTGCAGCCACCATTTCAATTGGACTACTACCAACACCCTGACCAACAGGGTGTCAGGTCATATTCTGACTCTATCTTTTATTTTGTATTACTGCATTGTTTTTTGGGTTTTTTTAAATTTTCTTCCCTAATAAAGAACTGTTATTCCCACTCCCATATCTTTGCCTGAGAGCCCCTTAATTACAAAATTATAACAATTTGGAGGGAGAGGATTTATATTTTCCATTTCAGGGGAGGCTCCTGCCTTCCTTAGCAGACACCTGTCTTTTCAAACCAAGACAAGGAGGTTCCAGGGAGACCTCATTTGGGGGGGGAGGGGGGGGTGGTGTTAAGGAGTGGCTGCATGGTATTTCATCTGTGTCTGGGCTTAAAACAATGAAGCCTTTCAATACTTAGAGCTTAGGAGAAAGATGAGGACAGAGTTTTTAGCAGGGCCTGTAGTGACAGGACAAGGGGTAATGGTTTTAAACTTAGAGAGGGGAGATTCAGACTAGATATAAGGAGATTTTTTATGATGAGTGTAGTGAAGCACTGTGAGACAGAGTAGAAATTCTCCAGAGTAGAAATCCATTTTGATTTAGGTGAAATGTACATCTTTGAGTTAAGTCTGTAGTTTGAAAACATAGCTGTTTAGTCTGACTACCTGTTCTTGTAAAAAGCCTAGGCTCAGTGAAACTGCTTCAGTGAAGGACAGAGATAAGGGAAGGGAGACAGAGAGAGACATACTGCTGTGAGAGCAGGTCAACCTGACCTAGGAATTCTTTCTGATAAAGAAGAACTAGCAGCAACTGTCACGTGAAATTTGTAAAAATGAATATGTATGAATCTATTGTGAAATTGCATGCATATGGATTTGAGAGGGGGATAAAAAGGGACCTGGAGTTCCCAGAGGTATGCATGTCATTTTAGGGGAATGATTCCCACATGCGTCCAGCGCTGTAATAAACATACCGGCTTTACAACTTTCACAAAAGTTGTGGAGTTTTGATTATCTCCGCAAAACAACTGGCACAGGTTGCCCAGAGAGGTGGTAGATGCTCTATCCCTAGAAATATTCAAGGTCAGGTTGGACAGTGCTCTGAGAAACCTGATCTAGTTGAAGATGTCCCTGCCCATGGCAGGGGGGTTGGACTAGATGGCCTTTAAAAGTCCTTTCCAACCCAAACCATTCTATGGTTCTATGATAATGCAAAGAGGAAAAAATGATCTAGGGAAGCCAAGAGGCTGTCTGTTGAAGTGTCCCCATGATGGGCACAGTGCTAGTGGTCTATTTTATCACTTGCAGGGTGTAGCGAGGGTCTAGGATATCCTCTACACATACCATTTTACACTTTGTCCCACATGACTATCCGTGGCCATGGCTGGAGACACGTTGATCTGGCTGGACCTCCAGCTGGACATGGCTTTCCGGGTCAAATGTTACAGTGATAGTCTGGATGATGAGCTGAAAAACTTTATTTTATGGGATCTTTGCTTGCATTCATCTGTCAAAATAAAAGATCAGTCAATGCTGTTCACAGTAAGAAAGCTGAAAAATAGTCAGCAAAACTATGGCTTTCCAGTACTACAGCAGCTTTAGCTAAAATGTTCCAGCCTTCACCTCTTGCTGAACTAATTTTAGCCCTCATTCAATTAAAAAAAAAAAAAAAAAGAAAAAGAACATGATAGAAGGATGCTGAGCACCAACTCATATGTGTCCCCATCCACCACCCAGAGCTTGTTGATCTAGGGCTGGTAGATACAGGGTGGGAAGCAGTCTGAATAGGAAAATAGAGATTGGAGGTTAAGCAATGAAGAATTTCCTCTTGTCTAGGGTTTGCTGATGCTGTAAATCCATCTTTAGGACTCAGAAAAGCTGCAGCCACATAAAGCAATGCACTGACCTGGTATAAACGTGGTCTGATGTGGTCCTTCTGGCTTTGTGGTGTCTGGCTGGAGACTTGGTCTTGTTGTACCATTCTCACCTTACGTGAGTCCCTCTCCTGCTCACATAAACCCAGGGAGCTGGAAGTAATTTGTCAGAAATGCAGTTATATGGCCACTCTTGATCTGGTCAAACTTGGATGATCCAGTAATACCTGGATTAAAGGGCAGAACCATAGCCCTGAGCCACCCTTAGATGGAAGAGCTGTGGGCAAGGGCAGAGCTGGCTCCTTCCCAAATGAAAACACAGATATCCATCCTCCAGGTTACTCCTGGCCAGTAATATAATGTCCTTTTTGCTCTATGCCCCCAGGACCTAAATTCTAGCACCTCCCCAGGTATGAGCACTCCCCATTTCCATGGACATTCATGGACATTTTCTAACAGAGCAGTGGTGGCCCTGGGACCTCACATATCATCATGCTCTGTACAGCTTAGCTGTGGTTTCTGCTCTTCCCTCCTTGGAAATCACTTTAGAGAAATCTCATTAATTTAAGAGGCTCAGACATTAGCTGGTTCAGACACTCAAATACAAATTTCCCAGTGAACAGTGGGCCATGTTTCCCTCCTCTCTTCCTTAGAAAAGGTTTTCTTTGGAAATTAGGGATATCTGAAATCAGTATGTTCTAATTAACTGTACTCTTGCATTGAACCATGGCTCCAGCATCATCAGTGCTAAATCTTCTAATGATATACTGCAACTCAGTAAATTACAGCACAGTTGGGCCTTTTTTTCCCAATGTTGCCAAGTGGTAATTGAAGTATGCAATAAAGAAGGGTCAAACTATGTATTTTTGCTGCTAAATCATATGCGAAACATGCTCAAAGTGTCAACTGCTGATAAAAGTTCCCTGCAAGGGAAAGAGGTAAAACTGCCATCCTGAGATCATGGTTTTCCACACAGGAAAATAATTTGCAAGTATATTTCCACTGGGATCGTGGTGCAGAGCCATGTGAGCCTCACTCAGGTGATGCTCATCATCTGATTCGTTCCCCATTGTCCCCAAGGCATCTGTGGGCTCTTGTCTTGAAGGTTGTCTGCAAGCCCATGAGGTAAATGAAACCTTCTCCCCATGCAGCCCTGAGGACAAATGTGGTGGTAATGGGTTGGCAGCTCCAGACAATTCAAAGAGGGAGTCCTTGGAACAGTATTTGCTTTATGCTGGTTGTACTTTGCTCTCACTATTTACTGGTGTAAAGTTGTTCCAGTGGAGCTTAACTCAGGTAGCAAATGGTAACTCAGTTGGGTCTACATATATAGATGTATGTCCTGGTCTGCAAGGGCTTCTGGAGGCAAAGTGGTGAAGAACTGGCTTAAGATAAATTAATAAAATCACCCATACATGGAAACAGCATTTGCTTTGTGTTGTCTACATGTGTTTAAAAATAAAACCTGGTTTACTGGGCACACAGTTTGGCGACAAGATGTCAAGGTGGGAACAGATCACTGGTGCCTTAAGGGAGGAGATGAATGTGGGCTGGGACAACTGACTGGGAGAAATGTTCACAGCAAGAAGAAATGTATGGGGCTTCTCCTGTACCATTTATTTGTACAGTAGCATGGACTCACATGGGGTACTGAACCTTTTTGGGCCAGGCATTATAAAGAGAAAGACCTTGCCCCAAGCAGCCTATGCACAAGTGGCAATGAGAGATGTTGAGCTGGGGATGACAGCAAGGCCAGGATTCAACCTGAACTCCCAGCCCATGGTTGGAACAGTCCACCCCCTGTGACCCCACTGTGTCACCAGACTTTGACAGGAGGATATCCCTGCCCAGCCTTGCACAACAGAGCCAGAGGGACATCCCCGAACACTGCAGTGAGTCATGGTACACATTTTTGTGTGGCTTTAAGATGAAATGAAACAAAAACTGAAACACTTGAGAGGCTTGTGTAGCTCTTGTGGTTAACAGAGAAGTCACTGCTGTGTCACAATAACCAGACAAGGTCCCTGTCATCAGCTCTAGTGGAAAAGCCCAGGACATTTCCTCTTTGTCATGCTATAGGATCAGCATCATAAACTGCCAAATTGCTCCTGGTGATGAATCTGACCATCCTATTGGCTTTTTAAAAACACTTGTTTCTGAAAGCCAAGAGGCTCCAATGCTTACATGTCCGTCTGGTTGTCAGCTGTGCACCAAATAACTCCCGAACCTTGTGACAATGTCAATCAAGTTTGATGGAAATCTGAGGGTGAATTCAGTTCCCACTCTCAGAAATGAAAAGGGTTGGGTGGAGGGAGAAGACACAAAGTAGCAGTTGTCCTGCAGCAGAGGCAGGCAGACAGAGGGTGAGAGAGGAGAAGGCCGTTTGGTGTTCCACAGTGATGTCTTTATTGATTCTTCTGTGAAGGTCCCAGTAACAGCTCTTCTAACCAGAATAGGCTAAAACAGCCCATTATATGGGATACAGAGGGATCAGAAATTGTCCAATAGCAGGGATTAAGGGAAAGTGACTTATAGGCTTACAGAGAGATAAGCAGGGGTCCAAAGGCAGAAGAGAGGGGCTTCTAGCTATTCACCATGACTTGGCATTTCCTGTCTTTCTGCTCTCCACAGGGCCCTTGCAGGCCCTGTGCCTGCTACACTGGGAGCTGCCCTGCCCTGTCCTTCCCTGCCCTGCCCCCGGCCCCCTGCCCCCCCCCTTCCCCCATGCAGCCATGCAGAAGGAAGAGAAAAGGAGTCAGTGTTGCGAGAAGCTGCCCATGGGAACTCACAGAGAGAAGGTATGAAAGTTTTATAGTAAGATGATAAACTGAGGGTGACAGATTGGGGCCAAGCACCGATGCCAACAATTGGTTGCCCGTATGGGGATGAGTCCTGACAATTATTTATCTATAACATGGTCTCCTGTATTCATCATGTCCTGAAGCAACAAACTTCTGCCCCTCTGTGGTTTTGCCTTTAGTGGTCGTATTTCAGGGTCTATCCCAGGATCCTAAAATCTGGGTTTTAAGCTTGGCTTTTGATATCTGGCCCATTTCTCCCTTGCATCTGTCAGTTACTCAGTGGTCCATGGTAGCCTGTTGTCTCGGTTTGAAAGACAGGTGTCTGGTAGGGAAGGCAGGAGCCTCCCTTGGAATGGAGAATGTAAACCCCCTCCCTCTGAATTATTATAATTTTGAAATTAAGGGGCTCTCAGGCAAAGATATGAGGATAGGAATAACAATTCTTTACTAGTATGTATAATAAGGAAAACAAAACAATAATAACTATGGCATTAACAACAAACAGAACCAGGGACCCAGTAACAGCTTTGTCGGTCACTGTCACTTTCCTCTTTGGTGCAGTTACCATCACAGCTGGCAGGAATGAGCAAAAAATCCTGTGGTAATGGATGATATGTATCAGAAGGTCCATGGCAGTAGCTGGAAACTGCGGGACATGCCGGCAAGGCAGGAGTGTGTGAGCTACAGCATGGAGAAACCCGGAGCAGTACCGAAAAACCAGCAGGGGTGAGACATCGGTGGCCTGGCTCCGAGCAGGGCAGGAAGAGGCGAAGATTGGGATTTGTGAAAAACACGTTCACTCCCCTGTGAAAATTTAAACAGTTTATAAAGGACAATAGGAGACAAAAGACAGTAAAGATTATGGCTGGGTACGTCTTGGCACTCAGCCAAGAGCACATCTTCACCTTTGGGGATACCCCTTAAATACCTATTTAATTACATTATCGCTTTGCATATTCATAGACTTTTATGCATATCCATAAACTAGTTTACATTTTCCAGGAACTATTTTACATGGCCCCTCCTTGGGTCTGCTTTTTTAGAGCATGCGTGTTTCTTGGCTGTGGTTTTGGCTCCTTCTCTTTATCACTTCCCGTTTGGGCCTTGGTCCATACTTTCTTCAGATGGCAAATGCTGATAGTTGGCATATCAATAGCAGGGTCCTCATTACATATTCACTGGATGTCATCCCGACCAAACAGACAGTTCACTCATAACTATATCAGCTACCACTACTACTGTCAGGAAAATTAATCCACAAACATCAGAGGTTTATGTCCAAAAAGGAAACAGAGGAGCCCTTTTACTTTATTCAAATAAAGGGAGAGGCCATGGGACATTCCCCTGGGGTCTCTCAAATTTTTGGATGATGCAGCCTCCTTTTTATCCTAATTTCCCAACCGCATTTCCCTTCTCTCTTTTCCCATTGGCTGAGGTACTTGAGATGTACAGACTTCCCAAAATGCCTGATGCTGAAGATTTCCCTCTAATGTATAAACGTCCCTTTTAATTTTTAATTCTTATATGTGAAAAATGCGTATTTTATTATTGGCTTTTCGCAAATATTAAAATGAATATTATATGTGCTATGTTAGAAAGTTATGTTGAATTAATTTTCTTAATTAGTGTGTTAAATATAGTTTTAGGTTATAACATAATGTTAAAATAGAAACTATGTATGTGGGATATTTTTTTAAAGAAAGGAATGAGGTGGTCCCACCGAGATAGCAGCCACAGGACACCTAAATCTTTCAGAGAAAAAGAATTTATTGCTCCATTTTCAGAAGAAACGAACTTCTTCCCGCCTTGCTCAGTCCTGAAGATGCCGTCAGGATTCAGAGGAAGAAGTTGACATTGACCAGACAGAATCTTTCGTTTGAATGGAGTTTGTGCATCATGTATGAGGTATATGAATATGCAACAGGCTATTGTTTTTAAGGGTTAATCCTCTGTTAACGTGTGTCCTTTTTCGGGCTTATGCTGCCCAGAAAAAGGTACCCAGATGTCCGTAACTCTTTGTTTCTATTGTCTCATGTTGTCCTAAACCAAATTGTCCAAATTATCATTACTCTAATTGTATTATTATCTTTATAACCATTTTATTACTAATAAACTTTTAAAATTTTAAAAACAAGTGATTGGCGTTTTTCACATAAAATTAGTAATATACACAATGGATGTTTCGCCTTTTAACCCTTTTGCCTCTCCCAAAGCTCTGTCCATTGGCTCCTTCTTTGCTGTCCAGTGGTGGAGTTTACTTCCTTAAATCCTGCTTGGAGCTCAAGTGTTGCCATAGTGACAAGCCTATGTCCCCAAATATCCCAAAGCCAGGTAGTCCCCTGATGACAACAGAAGGGGATAAAACATAACCATAAATCCATAAAACTTTTCTTAACATATATACATGATATTTGCCTTTTAATTGTGAGAGTCAATCATCGCATTACTCATCTATCACATCTGTGATTGAAACTGTAATTATGCCATGGCCTGAACATCCCCATTGATGAACTTGGGCATGGGAAGAGCCTGAACCATGGTGGCTGCCATTCACTGCACTGCTCAGCCTTGATGTGAAAAAAGCCATTCACTTGTGTTAAAATTTAAGAAGTTTAATAGTAATAAAATAGTAATGAAAATAGTGATAAAAATTAGGATAATAAGAATTTGGCCAAAGTTAGAACAATAAAAGACAATAAAAATGCAAAGAATTACAGATGTCCGGGTGCTTTTGCATTTCTGCCACAAAAGCACACCTTGCTAACAAAGGATTAACCCTTAAAAGCAATAGCCTATTGCATATTCATATATCTCATACATGGTTCAAACATTCCTTTCAAACTAGAGGCTTTTCTGCTTAATGTCACTTCCCCCCCTCATCTTCTAAATCAATTGTCTCAGGCCCCTCGGAGTCTGGGTTGTTCGGATAAGGAGGCAATAATCCTTCTCTTGATATCTTGGTGTCTTGTTGCTGTTATCTCTATGTAAAGAATTTCTTGATTATCTTATCTATTCCTTGTGCTAGCTACAAAAAGTATCTTACATCACATAGTTTCTATTTTAATATAATGCTTGTGAAAAATGTGTATTTTATGAGTGACTTTTTGCCAATATTAAAATTAATATTAGATGTGTTATGTTAGAAAGTTATGTTGAATTAATTTTCTTAATTAGTGTGTTAAATATAGTTTTAGGTTATAACATAATGTTAAAATAGAAACTATTATATGTAAGATACTTTTTTTTAAGAGAGAACTCGCATTGAGATAGCAGCCACAGGACACCTAAATCTTTCAGAGAAAAAGAATTTATTGCTCCCTTATCAGAAGAAACTAACTTCTCCCCACTTTGCTCAGTCCTGAAGACGCTGTTAGGATTAAGTGGAAGAAGTTGACGATGACCAGTCAGAATCCTTTTTTTGAATGGAATTTATGCATAATGTATGAGGTATATGAATATGCAACAGGCTATTGTTTTTAAGGGTTAATCCTCTGTTAACGTGTGTCCTTTTTCGGGCTTATGCTGCCCAGAAAAAGGTACCCGGACTGTCCGTAACTCTTTGTTCTTATTGTCTCATATTGTCCTAAATCCTAATTGTCCAAATTTTTATTACTCTAATTATATTACTGTTTTTATAACCATTTTATTACTGTTAAGCTTTTAAAATTTTAAAAACAAGTGATCGGCGTTTTTCACATGCTATAGCCTAAAAAACCCTATATTTACCACACTGCTTAAAAGAGATTAATACAGCATTACTTAAAGGAAATTAATACAGCATAACTTTCCAACATAACACACGTAGTATTCATTTTAATATTTGCGAAGAGCCAATCATATAATATGCATTTTTCACAATCCTCCCTCTTTCGTTTCATAAATCATTTGGCTTGAGCAATATTTCCTTGTTTTCTAGCCTTCATTATTTGCTCATTTTCTTCACAAATCAATCTTGCTTCTTTGAAGGGTTCATCTATATTATTTTGTTTCTTTAACACCATGTCCTGGTTAAGGGCAAATTTGGGAGAAAACCTCCAAAACCCCCAGAAAGGAAACCCACACGGCCCCTCCCCCCAATCAGTTTGGGAAGAATTTCCTTAGAGAGAAGTGGAAAAAACCTGTTTATTTAACGGGCAAAGCACTCCCCAGCACAAAAAATGAACAATATCAGATGGCAAAACTCATTCATCGCTCTGAAGAGATGACAAATTCAGAAAATCTCTCCGGTGAGTGGTCGCTCTCTTATCAGTCCCTCTGGCGCTGAGAAAGGCTGCTGCCAGGAGTAGGCCCCGGTAGGCAACAAAGTGCGAGCTCTCAGTGTTTCCCCAGCTCCCAGTCTGGAGCAGATTCGAGCCTCCGCTAGCTAAACTAACTAAAAAACAACGGAGTGCCATGTTCTGCCCCGTCCGTGCCCAGACACCACTGTGGAGGAGTGAGAGCAGGCTGATAACAAAACTCCATGCTTCTACTTCTCCCTTCCTTGCTTTCAGAGCCAGTTTTGAAGGCACAGAATGTAATATCCAGCATGAACAGAACACCCGATTGGGGATATGAGCATCATAACGTCACCCGAGGACATTCCACCCCTTATCCCCATATAGTCAACATACTACCAAACATCATGCATTTTTTTCACCTAAAAACTTCCATCAGTTCCACCCAAAGAATTACAAGCAATACCCATCATGCCCCAATGTGTCCCCACACCAGACCGCTGAATCCAGTCCCCAGACTAAAGAGCTGCAGGATTCCCTACTTTCATTTTACTCACTCAAAACTCCATCTTTCACTTGCTCAGACCTTCAACACTTACACATTTCCTTCTGTCTCCTGTCTGTGTGGTTTAATGTAGACACAATGGCAGTAACATCCAACAAACAGTGATATTTGCATATGAGTCTCACCCCACAATCCGATCTCCCTGAGGTACACATCGTGTTGTTCCATCTCTCTGCATTATTCACCATGTGCAACCTGGTCCCTGAGCAAAGACATACCCACAAATGGGTTTGTCTGTACTCGAGGCAGAATTGATCCACACTGTCTTCCCTAACAAACCTCTGACACGTACCACTGGGACTTTATCTCCATCTATTACATTCAGGGACTCAGAGTGGGCAGGACCTGCTCAGTTGGTGGAGCCTTGGGTGTTAACTAACCAGGTAGCCTTTGCTAAATGCTGCTCCCAATTTTTGAAAGATCCCCCACCCAAGGCTTTCAACTGTGTTTTCAACAGTCCATTGTACCTCTCCACTTTTCCTGAAGCTGGTGCATGGTAGGAGATATGGTACACCCACTCAATGCCATGTTCCCTAGCTCAGGTGTTGATAAGGCTGTTCTTGAAATTAGTCCCATTGTCTGACTCAATCCTCTCAGGGGTACCATGCCTCCAAAAGATCTGCTTTTCAAGGCCCAGGGTGGTGTTGCAGACAGTAGCATGAGACACCTACCCTGTAGGTTTCCAACCATCCTGTGGTGGCTTCTACTGTTGTGAGCACGTAGCACTTACCTTGGTGTGTCTGGGGCAGTGTGATGTAGGCAATCTGCCAGGCCTCCCCATACTTGTACTTGGACCACCGGCCACATTACCATAGGGGCTTCACTCACTTGGCCTGTTTGATGGCAGCACGTCTCACAGCCGTGGATAACCTGCGAAATACTGTCCATGGTTAAATCCACCCCTCGGTCTCATGCCCACTTATAGGTGGCATCTCTACCCTGATGGCCTGAGGCATCATGGGCCCATCGAGCTTGGAACAACTCTCCCTTGTGTTCCCAATCTAGGTCTATCTTTGCAGCCTGGTCTACCTGCTCATTGTTTTGGTGCTCCTCATTAGCTCTACTCTTGGGGACATGGGCATCTACATGACAGACTTTCACAGGTATCCTCCCTACCCTGGTAGTGATGTCTTTCCACTCTTCAGCAGCACAAATTGGTTTTCCTCTATGCTGCCAATTAGCCTCTTTCCACCTCTCCAGCCATTCCCACAGAGCATTGGCTACCATCCATGAAGCAGTGTAGAGGTAGAGCTTTGGCCATTTCTCTCTTTCTGCAATGTCCAGGGCCAGTTGAACAGCTTTGAGTTCTGCAAGTTGGCTGGATCCACCCTCTCCTTCTGTGGCCACTGCAACCTGTCATGTGGTGCTCCATACAGCTGCTTTCCACTTCTGATTCATCCCTACTATGCGACAAGAACCATCAGTGAAAAGAGCATAGCATGTTTCCTCTGTTGACAGTTGGTTGTATGGTGGAGCTTCTTCAGCCTGTGTGATTTGTTCTTGTTCTTTATCCATGACACCAAAATTTTCATCTTCAGGCCAATTTGTAATTACTTCCAAAATCCCAGGGCAATTCAGTTTACCAATATGGGCGTGCTGTGTGATAAGAGCAATCCACTTGCTCCATGTAGCACTGGTGGCATGGTAGGTAGAGGGAACCTTGCCTTTGAACATCCACCTTAGCACCAGTAGTCAGGGTGCCAGGAGGAGTTGTGCTTCTATACCAATCACCTCTGAGGCGGCTTGGACTCCATAGGCAGCCAAGATTTCCTTCTTTGTTGGGGTGTAGTTGGCTTCAGACCCTCTGTAGCTTTGACTCCAAAATCCTAGTGATTAGCCTTGAGTCTCCCCAGGCACCTTCTGCCAAAGGCTCCAGGACAAACCATGGCTCCCGGCTGCAGAGTAGAGCATGTTCTTCACATCTGGTCCTGTCCTGTCTGGGCCAAAGGCTACTGCATGAGCGATCTCCTGCTTAATCGGGGCAAAGGCTTGTTGCTGCTCAGGGCCCCAATGGAAATCGTTCTTCTTGCAGGTGACCAGGTAAAGAGGGCTCACAATCTGGCTGTACTCCGGAATATGCATTCTCCAAAAACCGATGGCACCTAGGAAAGCTTGTGTTTCCTTCTTATTGGTTGGTGGAGACATTGCTGTGATCTTGTTGATGACATCTGTGGGAATCTGACGCTGTCCATCTTGCCACTTTACTGCCAGGAACTGGATCTCACGAGCTGGTCCCTTTACTTTGCTCTTTGTTGGTGAAACTTGCTTCCAGGAAGCCCCAAATACTTCCAAGGGGGCACCCTTTGAACTTTTTCCTCCTATAATTCAAAACCTACAGTTATCAAAACATTGACCACTCGGTCAAGTGCGTGTTGGAGCATATTGTCACTGGGAGCACACACAAGAACATCATCCATATGGTGTAGGAGGATGGCTTCCCCTACCTTGGCACATACAGGAGACAGTAACGAGGCTATGTACCATTTGCAGATAGTGGGAGAAGCTTTCATTCCTTGTAGCAACACTTTCCAATGGAATCAACTCATAGGAGCTTCCCAGTTTTTGGTTGGGACCAAGAATGCAAAACGCGGGGCGTCACCTGGGTCAAGAGGAATTCTGAAAAAACAATCTTTGATATCAATAACTGTTAGATTCCAATTTTGGGGAAGCATCACTGGGGAGGGCATCCCTGCTTGAAGGGGTCCCATGTCAACAATGACTTCATTTATTTTTCTGAGATCATGGAGGAGCCACCACTTGTTTTTCCCATCTTTCTAATAATGAAAATTGTTACCTCGAGCCAACTGCTCCTCCACTAATTCATTGAGAGCCTGCAATTTTTCATTGCTGAGCAGCCACTGAGCTACCCATGCTGGCTCATTAGTGGTCCAATTCAGCTTCTGGGTAAGATGCTCCACAGTGGCCACTCTTAAAAATACCGAGGGGTTTTCAGGATTTCAGTGCATACTCCCCATTGTGACATGACGTCCCTTCCCCACAAGGGAACCCTGTAATCTGCAACGAATGGGCATATATTAGCCAATTGTCAGTCTGACCCCTCAAATTGTAAGACACTTTTGGATATTCTTGCCAATTGGGCACCCCCTATGCCCTGTATTTTGCCTGCTACGTTTTGCAGTTCCCAATGCGATGGCCATGCCCTTTTGGGGATGATTGTCTCATCTGCTCCCATGTCTAACAAGCCTTTCATCCCTATCCCATCCTGGCCTTGCCAAATATGGAGGGGAATCATAGGCTTGTCCTCACCCGCCACTTCTGCCCAGTAGACTTCTGGTGCTTGATTGTCTACTGGGATCTTTGCTGGAATAGGAATAGCCTGGGCGATGACCTGGTCCCTGGTTAAGTAAAATGGTGGGTGGATACAATGTGCCAAGAGAACAAGACCGCTCAGATTTGCTAAAAGCGTCACTGGAACAATCTCGATCTCAGATGATATGTGGTTGGCATCACCCATGACAATATACTTCCCACCAGGTTCTAGAGGTATCAGTGTTTTTCCCCCAGTGGTTTGACATCTAGCAGTGTCCAGCTTCAGGACCTGCAAATCTTTTTGTCAGATGTTAGAAGTAGCAGTGGTGGCTGAGGCTGCCACACTTTGCTACAACTGTTAATATCAGCTGAGTGGGTGTCATGTCCAGTAATGTTATGTACTTTGGTTTTTATTTGTCCCACTCCCCCTTGCCCCTGGGACCCTGTTCTATTTTTCCATGCAAAGCAGGATCGTGCTTGCCCCACTAGTTTTTTGTAGTGGGTGCCCCTCCCCCATGGTTCTCTTTTGGTTCTGTCCAAGTGCGGTGGGGTGCTGGACAGGATTTGGCCATGTGCCTAATTTGCCCTCAGCAATAACAGGTTAGTGGTCCCTGTCGAAAGGGTGGTGTGTCGACAGCGGCAGTGGTGGTCGCTGCAACACTCCTGCCCAACGGTTGCGCTCTACTCCAGTCAGTTGCTATGAAGTTCTTGGTGCAGACCTCGATAATTGATGTTTACGAGGGTGGAGGGTCTAGTGGCATCCCTCTGATGATTTGCTGGCAGGCCTTGTTGCTGTTGGCCTTTGCCATTTTCAGGAGAATCACCACGTGTGAGTCTGGGTCCTCCACCTGTCTTTCAACTTGTACTTTCAATCTATTAATAAAATCTATAAAAGGTTTGTTGAGCTGCTGCCTGACAGCAGCAAAGCTGGCATGGAACCCATGGGAGGGAATTTGATGGAATGCCCTCTCAGCAGCTCCCTGGATTAAATCTAAAGTCGGCACAGCCAGCACGTTGGCTTGTAGCCTAGGCTCAGCACATTCCCCCTCACCACACAGGTGGTTCATAGTAATAACAATTCCAATTGAGTCATGGGAATGATTTGGAATCTGCAAAAGGTCAGAAAGAATCCCCCGCAACAATCTCTTACATGCCCCCTCCCACAGCAAGTATTCTGCTGGAGAGACAAGGCATTCAATCAAATACTTGAGATTGTATGACACTAAGATATCAGAGGAAAAGGTAGCTCTAAGTAAGCCATCAAAATACTCACTCCCCCCCCAAGATCTTTTTGGGCTTTGCAGATTTCTTTTTTACTTTCGAAGGGGAGAGGCACCCATTCTCAGAGGAAACTTTCCCTGTCATTACTAAAGGTCACCGGTGCAACGAAAGGAAGAGCCTCTTGTTTTCTGTTTAGAGATTTTGGATTGTAGCTTTTGGTTTTCACATTGCAGGAACCGGAAGCAGGAGCCTGGGATCCGGGGAAGGGGCATGGGAAATGAAAGTAGGAAGGGGTGGTTACCATGGAAGCTGCTGGGGGAGGAGAAAGGGGGGGTTAGGGGCACGGCTAGGGGCAAAGCAGCAGCATGAAGGGGTGGGGCCTTTAGGAGGAGGGGCTGAGGTGGGGGAGGAGGGACCCAAGGGAGGAGAAAGGGGAGAGGTTGGGGAGGGGAGGATATTGGGAAAGGCTGGAAGAAAGGGGTTCTGAGGAAGAGACACACATGCCGGAGACTTGACCATGTGGCCATCGCCATTTTGTGACCTGACCACGTGGTCGCCACCATTTTGAATAGGGGAAGGGAGGGGACTGGGAAAGGAGGGAAGAAAAGGATTGTGGGAAAGAGGAGCACATGTCTGGAGAGTGACCATGTGGTCATCACAATTTTGTGCTCTCTGGGGACCATTTTGAGGAGCAGAGAAAGTGTGAAATACGCCAATCACTTGTGTTAAAATTTTAGGAGTTCAATAGTAATAAAATAGTAATAAAATTAGGACAATAAGAATTTGGACAATCAAAATTAGGACAATAAAAGAATAAAAAGCAAAGAATTATGGCTGTCCATGTGCTTTTGCACTTCTGCCACAGAAGCACACCTTGCTAACAAAGAATTAGCCATTAAAAGCAATAGCCTATTGCATGTTCATATATCTCACACATGATTCAAACATTCTTTTCAAACAAAGGGTGTCTTCTGCTTAATTTCTGCTCCCTCATAATCTTGTAAATCAATTTCTTGGCCCCTAGAAATCTGGAAGAAGTCTGGATTGTCTGGATAAGGAGGCAATATTTCTTCTCTTGTGATCTTGGTGTCTTGTTGCTGTTATCTTTATGCAAAGAATTTCTTGGTTATCTTATTCATTCCTTGAGCTAGTTAAAAAAGTACCTTAGATCACATAGTTTCTATTTTAATATAATGTTATAGCCTAAAACAACATTTACCACATTACTTAAAAACATATAATACAGCACTACAGCACAACTTTCCAAAACAAGACATATAGTATTCATTTTAATGCCCAAAATACATGGGGCCTCTGGGCCAGTCACAATAGGGTGTTTCTTCCACTCATTTCCAGTCAGACTCCATCAGCTTCCACCAAAGTAAAATCCTGTGATCCCCCTGTCACACCAGCCATAGAGACAGATTCTGCCCCCACATGTCTCTATGGGATTAATGTGTGCTGTGCACCAGTATTGACCAAAGCTTTATATTTTTGTGTTTCTGATGTGCCAGGCCAACGAATCCGCACAGTCCAAAAAACAGAGTTTTCCCTAGCCTCTACCTGGCTAGAGGCAGGGCCCCTCTAAGCCTGGTTATCCTTCTTTCCTTGGGCATTTGTCTTGGAGGTTCCTTCAAGGGGATCGGACATGTCATCATCATCGCCATACCTGGCAGTTCGGCTACAGGCAACTGGAGCTGCTTTCCTTTTGGTGGAACTTCCTCTCTGAGTCTTGCCTTCCTTCAATTCATGCACCCATTGTGCCAGAGCAGCAGTAGATTTTCCATCCCATCTCCTCATGTTTTCTCTGCAATCACGCAGGAAGAACTACCGCTCAGCTCTTGGGGTGTACCTTCTCTCCCTGTCTGGGAAACATCTGTGTTGGATACCAGAATCTCTGATCTGTACTGACGAGATTTGGAAAAGGTCTTCTTTAACCTCCTCCCCGAGTTTCTTATGATTCTCCTCTATCTTGTCTTCTAATTTCTGCAGACATGTTTCCACCGCTGCGATTCTGGCATGTGTTGGGCCATGCGCAGCATCTGCATATGCTCGGAGCTTCTTTGACATATCAAGCACAGTCTCATCCCTTTCATCCCGCTTCATTATGGCTAAAGCAGAAGCATATTCGTGTGGCCCAAGTAGTACAAGTTTTCGCCACATCACAGACGTACATGGTACTAAGTCTGGATTCCTAGTTGTTATGTCATCTGAGAAGATAATTTCTGCCACTGCCATTTTTCTCAGGCATTGGATCCCTTGTTCTATAGTCTTCCACTGGGTTTGCTGCATATAGAGATCATCTGCACACAGGTATCTTTGTGCTACACATTCCAGGACCTGTGCCCAGAGGCCGTGAGGGTTAGCCCCCCTCATCATTCCTTGGTCGATGACAGGATCATGTGACAGGGATCCCAAATGCCTCGCTTCAGTGCCATCCAGAATTATAGCCTCACCTGCAGCTTCCCAAAGACGGACTAACCAACTAATTATAGATTCATCAGGTCGTCGAGTGCAATCCTTCCTTAGGCCACGAAGGTCCTTCAGGGAAAAGGACTCAATATTGGCTTCTGATCTTGCACCTGTTGCTTTGACTCCTGATTTTATGTCAGGAGGTGTTGAGGGTCCTTCTCCTGCATCATCATCATCATCCACTGGTCGATCAGTCTTGTCTGTGCACTTTCTGCTCCTCGTGCTAGTAGCAACAGCCATTGGTTAAGGCTTGCTGTCTGGTTTAGCTACTGGCTTTGTAACTGGGGTGTTGGCTGCAGCCTGAGTGACTGGGATAGTTGTTGATTTATCTCCCTGCCCCCCTTCCTCTGTCTGCAGCCCTACAGTATCTAGCAGTGTGTGATAAGCATATGCCAGGGCCCAGCTTACTGCAATGATATTTTTCTCCTTAGGGTCATCATGGCACTTCTCTTTCAGGTATTTCCCCACCTCAGTTGGGTTCTGAATTTGTTCCTGTTGAAAGTCCCAGACTATATGGTCAGAAAATTCCTTGAGGATTTGGCCCATATCCTCCCATTTCCCACACCACTCAGAATTTTCCATGCCTGGGTCTACTCCTGGGTCAGGGGTCTCATCAGCCCGTCTAGAAATCTCAGCCCTCATTCTAGAGAAGCTGCAGACTGTATAGAGGAAGTTTACCACATTAAATACCAGAAAGATGGTCTCTTTAACATTCAGAGGAAACTGAACATTCTCCAATAGTGATGTAACTGATTCAGAGGAGAAGAAGGAAAGCAAAGGCTGAAAAGTCTCATTCCCTGCTCCTCCTCTAACAATCTGGGTGCATACCTGGAAGAGACTCCGCCACCTTTATAAACTTCCTACAAGTCATTACCACCAAGCCCATCCCAATAGCTATTGTAGTCAGTGCCCCTCTACTGCAAAAACTACATATTAGGGACAATACCAGAGCTATTTCTGGATAAGAAAATAAACCTAGGGACTATAGAGGTATTAAGACCTCCAAAAAACCTAGGGACCAGAAACGCATGCAAGCCTTCACCCCAAGCAACATTATGAATTCACCAACATGGCTACTAACTGCTCTATACCAACAGAGAGTAATTGCAATCAAAATACAATTAGAACAGGGTTTTTCCCCTCTCTTGAGCCACGTGTTGGGCACCAATAATTTGTCCAGGTTAAGGGCAAATTTGGGAGAAAACCTCCAAAAGGGGCTCCCCCAGAAAAGAAACCCACACAGACCGTCCCCTTAACCAGTTTGGGAAGAATTTCCTCAGCGAGAAGGCAAAAAAACCTGTTTATTTAACAGGCAAAGCACTCCCCAGCACAAAAAATGAACAATACCAGATGACAAAACTCATTTGTCACTCTGAAGAGATGACAAATTCGGAAAATCTCTCCAGTGGGTGGTTGCTGCCTTATCGGTCCCTCCGGTGCTGGGAAAGGCTGCTCCCAGGAGTAGGCCCCGGAAGGCTACAAAATGAAAGCTCTCGATGTTTCCCCAGGTCCAAGTCTGGAGCAGGTTCAAACAATTCCAAAAAAAAGGGAAAGAAAAGCAGTCCAGGGAACTTCTCTGCCTCAGCTAGCTAAACTAACAAACAAAACAACGGAGCGCCATGTTCTGCCCCGTCTGCGCCCAGACACCACAGTGGAGGAGTGAGAGCAGGCTGATAACAAAACTCCATGCTTCTTCTTCTCCCTGCCTTGCTCTCAGAGCCAGTCTTGAAGGCACAGAATGTAATATCCAGCATGAACAGAACACTCGATTGGGGATATGAGCATCATAACGTCAACATAATCCTCTGCACCGTTCTAGATGTAGTCAACTTTTGCTCCATGGGCATGGTCACTACTTGCATGCCTTGGACTACACTGGTGATGAGCCAAATGAAACAGGGGAATCAAACAAGGAAGAAATATTAGACCAGCTGGAGTGCATAAAAGGAAGAAGCCCAACTTCTTCCACCATTCTATTCCCAATATGTTATCCCATCAGCTAGTATTTAGCATTGATTCCCACTTTTCAAGCAGCACATGGGCAATTTTTCTGGTATCATTGACTATATCGAGGACAGCATCCCGATTGTCATCTGTTTTTAAACTACAATCTGATGTATTGAATTTTCCACAAACACCTCCTTCGTCAGCTACTAAATAGTCTAAAGCCAACCTATTCTGATACACGGCAGCTCTTTTTTGGGTTTGTTGCCTTGATATTAATTCCATTGCCCAACCAGTTCTGTTTGTTATTATCTCTACAGCGGCTTGGAGCCTTATGATACAATTTAGCATATAAATCGGGGTTCCATATCTCCAACTCCCCTCTTGTGCCCAGGTGGCTGGCCCATACGTTTCCAATATGCATTCAAGGGGCCATTCCTCATCTCCCCATTTTTGGAATCCTCCAATCAAATCTCTTTTATTTCTCTTTAGGTCCTCATAAACTGGTATCCCTAATTGATCTCCATCAGGTCCCGGTAAAAGAAAAAATCCTGGTTCTATGATTCCCAGAGTACAGCTCCCTTTCCACTGAGAGGGGAGTTTTGGGTATACTCTTTTTCCACATATCCAAAATAAGCCATCTGGAGCTTTCCAATAATCATTTTTCTGTTGATCTATATTCTCCCAAAATTTGGAGATTTCTGGGATGCCAAAGTAAGGATTCTTGCCTGTATCATTACATTGAAAAAGTCTAATTTTAATATTATACTTACGATTTCCTTTTTTTGTTTTTCCCTGGGTCCAGTACAGGGTTGGTTCCTCTGGGATCCACCATATAGAAGTCCCATTACTAACCTTATATCTTTTACAGGCTGCTTTTCCTACTTCATGAAGAAACTTTTTCCCAGTGCGCCAGAGACATTCTTCCCCTATCACTATTGAACTTAAAATCCACCCTTCTGGTCGGTTTTCTCCACTTGTACTTGTTTGGTTCCACTTAAGGAGCTCAATTGGGCCTAAGCTGCTGCCTTTCTATGGCCATTCTTCTGACATCAAAGCCCCTCCACAGACCCAACAGTTGGTTATAAATTCCCTACTTATTCTTTCCCCCAATTCCACAAATTGATTTTTACCCATTCTTGAGATATCTATTTCTCTTTCTAATTGCTGTTCAGGTTTTGTATACAAATTGTCAAGTGAAATTGGCACAGGATTAGACTGTTGGGCTGGCTTAGCCATTTTGTTTATCAGTTGCTCTTTTACCAAATCTTGTGCTTTATTCCAAATAGCCTATGTGAAACAAATCCATCTCTCCCCTTTTGGGCATTGACTTCCCATCCTGTTACCACTTGTTCCTAAGTTCTCCGCAATCCAGTACTTTTTCCCATTGTGCATGCAATTGCCTAATTTGGATGGGTTATAACAGTGACTGTTGACACGAGTGTGAGTAATTAAAAAAGGAACCTCGCTGTCTTTCCATATACAGCTTTCGATAACACATGTGACATGACTTTGTCGGTATCCCAAAAGGAAAAGATTAAAAATGAGTGACAGAAAAAGGAATAACAGAGGTCCAGTATGGCTTATACTCCCACCTCCAATGCCTATAGGGTTGCAACCCACAGTGGGTGTATAGGATCTTCTTGGTGGTGAATACAAAGGCCAATCTGGTCTTGCCCTCTATTTCCTTGTCACTTTCTCTTAGCTAATTTCCAGGCAAATCGTTTTTGACACCCCTTAACTGTGGTTTCCCACCGTTCCTCAGGTATCTCCCATTCAACAGGCACTAATAATTCCCATCCACAAAACTAAGTTATTACTTTAACACTTCTTGCAGCAAGAGCATAAATTTTGTGAACTACAATGCTAATTATTCCCACAATTCAAATATTTGCATTTAACCCAGCTAGCATGACCAGTATTGGGATGAATCAAATAAAGTTTACTGTATGGTACTGATGGAAATGGTAATTCGCCCTCTCCCCTGTACAAGTCACAGGCTAAGCTCAGAATACAAGAACTCCTTGACTAAAACAGTCCTGATCCTTCTGTCTGAAGTATTCCTCCCCAAAGAGAACTCAGAGGCATCTCAGGGTTTATTCAGGCAGTGCTTGAAACCAATGATCTAAGCTTTTCCTTATTTCTTAATTAGGTGTTATTCTTTGTACATTCCTTGGATCATTTGGGTTTTCCCAAAACATTTCCACCCAGTCTCTGTTTGAAAGTCAATTTGGTATCACCCGGTTTAGATATTATAGTCCATTCTTCAGGTTCCTTCAAAAGTCCTTTGATTTTGCTGGCATGAATTCAGCCTCTTTCTGTGGTTCGGATTGCTGCTTCAGTAGTACCTGGAAAGGACTTTTTAATAGCCCAGTGATAAACAGAAGGCAATACTGCATTAACTTTTACTATTAGCTTTTTTTTTTCCCCAAAACTTTCTGGGTTTAGCTGAAAGCTTTCCCCACAGCCGCCTCTTCTTCTTGTATCCAGCTGTGCTAATAGCTACAGAGGAAAATTCTTCTTTTTGTGAGCTACAATTAGTTAAACAAGAAAGTACAGGCCGATTTTAACATGAGATGAATCACATCTATTGCTTTTTACTTTTTGAGCAACATTTAACTGTTTTAGCCTTACAGACCCATTCCTCAGAACAAAAGCCTCCTCTTTTTAACAGAAAACAAAAAAAAAAAACAGAAAAAAACCTCTTACTTAAAAAAAAAATAAACCACTTTGTAAGGTTTGGAGAGTCAGCAATCTCTGCCTTGATCTTATCTTTATTGCAGTGGCTCAGGCCAGGGCAGATCCTGCCCTAGCGGGAGCAGGGGGAAAAGCTCATAGACAGCCACGGGCATGGGGACCGTGGGTGTGTGGCTTGGGTCCCTTTTGCCCCCTCTCCCTCTCTTTCTCTCTCTCTCAACCCACTTGCTGGGGCCGAGTCTGATATCTTGGACTCAGAACTCCGGCAGGCTGGGAGCCTCCCAGCCCGCTTCTGTGACCCCGCTGCTCGTATGATAGTGGCTAAACATTTTCTAGCCTTAATAACCCCAAACCTGGCGTCCCCCGGTGCTCCTGACATTCTTTTTCCTTATTTAACGTATTTTCTCTTTCTCTTCAAGGAAGGTCCGTTCTGTTAAACCTTCTCCGGAGCCCATTTCAGCATTGAACAACCTCCTAACAACCATACGTTAAGACACTTCCCTGCCCTTCATGCAGAAACTGCATTCAAACTCCTGTCCTCCTCCATCACCAAGACATTATCACTCTACATTCCAACATCCCAGAGTCTGCTAACCACTCTTCTCCCTTCTTCAACTTCTCTCTTTCTTCTCTTCTTACTTTCTTTTCTTTTCCCTATCTTTTTCTCTTTTCTTTGATTCAACACACCTCGGACCGTACGAGGTGTACACACAACTAGTTTACATACAAAAGTAAGCTTGCAACTTTCTTTTACTAGGCTTGCAGTAGCTGTTATAGCTTGAATACATACTGGCCAGCTGAGGCTTACTGGGTCCAACATCTTTGATAAATAAGCTACTAGTCTCTTTACTCCTCCTCACTCCTGAATTAAAGTTTTATGAGCTACTCCATTTTCTACAATTATGTACAAATGAAAAGGGGTTGACTAACAAGGATAAGCTTAAAGCTGGTACTTAGGCCAGTTTTAACTTCAACTCTTCTAATTTAACATCATTTTCCTTTGTTAATTTTCCATATAAAAATTTTATTGCTTGTGTGTACCCGTCAATCCATAATCTGCAATATCCCAATAATCCAAGTAGTTTTCTGATTTTCCTCTTTGATACCCTTAATCCTTTTTCTGCCCTGAGAAAATTCAAAAGTTATATAGTAGCCTTTTTAACCTCAACTTCGGTTTCTCTGGATAATAAAATATAGTTTCTATTGGCCTTCTTTACTGGGAGAACAGAGGTATTATGAGAAGACATGTAAAGTTCTAATGTTGTCGGGTTCGGCTGTCTGTCTCTGCCCCGACACGGGTAGTGTGGTTCTTGGGTGGCACGCGTTTCAAAGGACGAGTCTGGACTCTTCAGCTTTGCGATCTTCGGATTGTTTATTATTTCTTATCTACAAAATTTTCTGTCTGCCCAACAGAGGTCTGATCTGCAAGCAGTCACAGGCACTCTCTGACCACCCACGGGGCGATCATGTCTTTTTATACTAATATCTACGTACATAATATTTACCTTTATTTTCCAATGCTTTTCACCCATGTTAGCAAGTGCACCTTTACCATAAACCAATCCCCAAGTGCCAACATCACCACAGGAGATGGAGGACAAGAAGAAGAAAGAAGAAGGACGAGACACGCCCTGATCCCTCCATCTTGTCTCCATAACCCCCCTGTACCAAAAACCTTAAAGTCTATATTTCACCCTCTAAATGTGTCCCTTTTACACCCTTCACTCTAAAGTGATTCTCTTGTCCTCAAACTCTTGTTATTTCTGTGGATGGATCAAAATCAAGCCACCAGACACTCTTGGCAACATTCCAGTATTTTCGAGACCCCCAAGGGTTCTCCTGGCATCTCTGGACATCGGGAACGATGTGCTGAGATCCCACATCTCCCCCTTCTGTTTGCACCAAGAAGACTTCTTTGGCAACTTGACTCATGACACGTCTCACACACAAAAAGATGCATGGGACGATGAGCATGAGGACTAAGAGTATTATTAAAATATAAAATCCCATTTTTAAAAACCCTCTCCATAAGGGAGAAAGATCAAAAAATCCCGCCACATCATCAATCCATGATCCAGTGACTTCGCCTAGTTTCTTTATACTGTCTTTTATATTTTGAATACTTTCATGAATTGATCTTGAATGATCTGAGAGATTCATGCAGCACATTCCCTCAAACTCTTCACATCCATGTCCATGAGCAAGCAATAGATAATCGATTGCTGCCCTATTTTGAAGAGTTGCCTCTCTCACACTGCTTATGTCTTTTAACATATCACTCAAAGCGAGAGAGATTGATTGAGCATGCTTGCTCAACCAACAACCCATGTGGTCCAGTTGAGTCAAGGCCACCCCCGACGCTGTCTGAGGTGAGAAAATTGCTGCCGCAATTCTCCTTGCCTTGTCCCAAGTGTACACTTCATCATCACAGTCTGCACTGTAATGTTGCAAGGACCTTTTCTCTTTGTGCTTTTGCTCTCTTAATACTTTCAAATCTGGTGATAACATTGAAATTCTCCCAATGCTGCATGGACCTCCCTTGGCATTTGCAGGAATGCCGTGCCAAATTCTGTCCCCACAAATTAAAAACAACCCACGTGGCAATTGCACTGGGACCTGGATTGATCCTTTGGCTGTCGTCACAGTGTGATTGCACCAAGCTGATGCGTTTCTATAATACTTGTGATTCGGTGTGACATCAACACTTTTGTTCGTCCTTGACACATTCGAAATTTCGAATTTCATGCATAGTTCCATTGTTGTGGACCCGAAAATTTCCAGTTCCTGCGGTTCGGTAGAAGCCACAGGTAAAAGATGTGTCCAAGCACACCATTCATTCACAGGGTCTTTGATGACCTGCGAAATCTCCATTGGAGAATGCCCTGGAATTGGCCATTCGCCCACTGGCAACCCAACCATGCATGCTGTGAATGGTTTCCCTGGTTTCGAATGTGTCAGGCAGATACTTTCTAAATTTGCTGCCTGGGCTAACGTTTCCCAAACATTTTGTTTTGGCTGACTGACGGGTAGATTTGCTTCATTGCTTAAAGCAACAGATGAAAGCATGAACATCATGAAGCTCACGACTTCACCCTTATAAAATTTCATTGTCATGCTCCCACTCAAAGCCACAAAGGAAAAAACCCCCAAAGTTTTTATTCTTTTCGTCCCTCTTCTGAGTCGCTGTTCACAACTTGAGTTTCTTCCTCCGTCTGCGTACTCGTTTCTCTGCCTCTGGGATCTGTGCTCTCCTGCTCTCTTGTCCGAAATGGCTTCACGTGCCGCGCTGACACCCACTTCAGCCCTCGCCCTGTGGAAACACAAGCGAAACCCTTGCCCCAAGTGATTAGTTTGAAAGGACCCTCTATTTGTCCTGTCTCTGGGTTTCTGATCAAAACCAAAGGATTTTCCCTTAGTTTTGCCTGAGAGCTGTTTGAAAAATGCCTCATGATTGGTGGATTGGGTTCAGAAGACGAACTGTTAAGAAAATTCAACACATACAATGCTTTGTTTAACTTCATGTGTGGTGTCGCCTCTGGCTCCCCCCTTTTCTGCCTGTCCAAAAGGGATTTCAGGGTGTGATGTGTTCTTTCAATGATTGCCTGACCTGTGGGTGAATGTGGAATGCCAAATGTGTGTCTGACACCCCATCTTTTCAGGAATCTGTCAAGCACCCTGCCTGTATATGTTGGACCATTATCTGTTTTTATTTCTTGAGGCACACCTAATGATGCAAATGCTTGTAAAAAAGGTCGACAAGCATGTTCTGCTGTTTCCCCTGCATGTGCTGAAGCAAAGACTGCTCCTGAGAATGTATCTACTGACACATGAACATTTTTGAGTCTCCCAAATGATGGATATTTTGTGACATCTGTTTGCCACAGCTGAAGACTTTGCAGTCCTCGTGGATTGACTGCTCCTGTTGAAGCAGGTGGTTGCACGAGTTGACAATCTGGACAAGCACTAATGATTTCCCTCGCCTGAGTTTTTGTGAGACGAAAGGATTCCATCAGCGCCTGTGCATTCTGATGAAAAAATGCATGACTCAGTCGTGCTTGCTCAAAAATGTCCGGAAGTGTTTGTGAAATGGGCATTGTCAATCTGTCTGCCTGAGCATTCCCTTCCGCTAGAAATCCTGGAAGTGTTGTGTGCGCTCTGATGTGAGTGATGAAATATTCTTCTTTCCTGCTTTCTAGCACTGTTTTCATGCTCACTAGATAGGAATATAAAACTTCGTTGCTGACTTCTTTCAAGAGCAAACCTTCCAATCGCTTGATCACACCTGCAACGTATGCAGAGTCTGACCAAATTGAGCGGTTGTTGGAACAACTGAAATGCTCGGACAACAGCTGCCAACTCCACAATTTGTGGAGAGCCTTGAACCGTCTTCACGTTTGATTCCCATTCCCCTGTCGTTGAGTTCATCCACGTGATCACTGACTTGTGTGTCTTCCCTGAGCCATCAGTGAACACTGTGATCCCGTCCAGAGGTTCTTCACTTATTTTTGGCTTTGCTCTGTAGCATATTTGCGATTGCAACATTCTATGTTGTGGAAAATTGATTGTGCAAGCTCCTGGAAAAGCTAACAATGCAATTAACAAATCTTTTGATTTCTGCATCACCCAATCAAAATAATCTTTTTTCAAAGGCAGATAAATCTTTGAAAATTCTCGTCCCGCCATTGTCAGCAATCTTGTTCTCCCCTTTATGATGATCTGTGCTGCCATCTCCCGTTTCCCGGAAGTGGTAAAGGATTCCCTTCCACGTCTGTCTGGGAAAAACATTCCTTCACAGAGTGTCTTCCTCTTCCGCACCGCGCACAGAGTGGCTTTGCAGATTTTTGTGTCTGCACTTGTGTGTGTGCATGTGGACAATTCTTTTTCAAGTGTCCAAACGCCCCACATTTGTAGCATTGTCCTCCTGATGGATTGCTCTTCTTCTGGATGGTTGCAAGAACTTTATTTATGTTTTCACTCTGTTCTTGGAGTACCTTTTCCAGCATCTTTTCAACCTTGTCCTGATCTTCTGACTGCCTCTCTGGGTTTCTTCTTATCTGTTCTCCCCATTCTCCTCTCAGTTCATGCCTCACGATCGACGCGACATGCTGAGGTGTTCCCACTCTGCTGCATGCCTCCACCATCTCTGCCAAGGATGGCCGTCCTGGCATTGCGCTGATGACCCGTTGACAATCCGGGTTGGCATTGCCGAAAGCTAGACTTTCCATGAGAGGTTGCTTCGCCTCATCAATCGTCACCTGTCGATCCACAGCTTGCGAGAGTCGATCTATGAAAGATGAGAATGGTTCTGTGGGACCTTGCCTGACGCATGAGAATGGGACATCCGGAACTCCCGCCGGAGCAATCTGCAAGATTGCTTTGCGTGCTGCTTCTTTGATGTCATTCAACACCCGTCGTGGAAGCCGTGCTGCTTGCTCCACTGGATTGTCATCTGGAGGATCACCTGCTAACTGTGCTTCTGTGAGGTTTGCGTTTGGCCCACCTTGATAGCTGGCTCTCAACTCTGTGAGATATCTTCTCCATCTTCTGTCCCAGATAAGACTTTGTGTGTCAGTGAGAATCATCGACACAAGACATCGAATGTCGAATGGCGTGAAATCATACGCATTGAATGTCCCCTTCAGGAGCTGTTTGAAGAACTGCGAATTCAGACCATTGTTCTGAATGCCCTTTGATAAGTCTTTGATCACTTCGTGACCCAATCTTTCCCACCTTGGATTTTGGCCTTGTGCATCATATGTCACTGGCATTATTATGTCTCCTGATCCTCTGATCAAACCCTTTTCTTTTGATAATTCATTTCTAATTTCCCTCCAGTCTATTGGTTCTATTGGCTGTTCTTCTTCCTCCTCTGGAAACTCCATTGGCCATTGCCTGCACAATGGAATCGTGGAGGCTCTTGGTGATCCTTCGCTCCACGTTCTTCGACTTGAGGTCTTCAGTCTTGCTCCTAAATCTGAAAAAGAAACTTGAGGTTCTCTTGAACGTGTTCTTTTTGCTGCATCAAAAGACTGCAGAAGATTCCTTGCTGCTTCCGCTGCTGAAAGCATCCATGCTGGAATTCCCTCTCTTGCTGTAATGTGTATCATTGCTTCTTCTTGAGGCTGTGTTTCATCTGAGCTGTCTTCAACTTCATATGATCCTGAAGTTGATGGAATATTATCCTTTTGCTGTGTTGTTGTTGTTGGTTTTATTTTCTTTAATGTAGCTTTCTTTTTATAAATTGTTGGAAAAAAATGCTGCATTGTTGCAGTTTGGCCAGCAGGTGATGTGGTGGCGCTGTCGAGCAGTTCCGACATGTCCTGCAATGTGGTCGTCCCTCCACGAGGTGGCGCTGTCGCCTGCCTGGACAACCTTGATGACGACACAAACTCCATCGCTTCCTGCTCAGCAGACTGCAACGCTCGAACCGTGTTTGAGACCAAGTTTGCATGGCTGTTGACTGAGCTGGCATTGAGGGTTGAATACTTGAATGTTTCTTTTGAGTGGAAGGGGTTTGAACCATAGGGTTTGAGACTAAAGGCATCGGTCTCAGAGAGGGGGTGGAGCCCCGGGATGTTGAACCCCGAGCATGGCCCCTCCTCTTCGCCCCAGACGTCACAGAGGATCGGACCCGCTCCCGACCTTGCTCCGCCGGCACTTCCCGCGCATGCGTGCCTTCGGGGACGCCCCCTGCCTCCCCTGTACTGACGTCACTGTCTCCGTCCCGCTCCACCTCCGAAGTCTCCTCCCTATTGTCTGTTCCTGTCCCTCTCTCCTCCTCCTCTGACGCTGTATCCACACCCCCCGCCGAAGCGCGCAGCCCCCCCTCCGCGGGTGCCCCCTTTCTCGCTGCGATTCGAGCCGATCTCCGGGTCCAGATTTCCGGGTCTGACGTCACCACTGCGCGTCTCCTGCGTCCCCCCATGGCAACCCGCCGGAGCCCTGCAGCTGCTCTGCCCTTGCTGCCTGTGTCTGACGCTGCCGCGCCGGTTTGAGAGCCCTCCCCGGCTGTTCCCCGAGCCTTGCTCGACACGCGCGCTTTTGGCACCGCGCCAAATGAGGCTGCCGCCGCTTTCGGCGTTGCGCTCGCAAAAGCCGCACCAGAACCCGTGTCCCCCATCGCCTCCATGCACCCCCCGCCAGCCGCCGCCTCCGCCGCACCGCCGCGCCTGCCGCGAGAGAGCGCATCCCCCCTCCCCGCTTGTTCCCTTTGAACCCCCCTCCCCGACTCCGCCACTTTTTCCACCTCCTCTCCCTCTGATTCCTGCGAATCGGGATGGTATGCTCTTAGAGAGCGACCTGCCTCCTCGATATCGCTGGGAGAAAACTTTATTTCATCAGGGAGCGGAATGGTATCATCTGTGTCTGAGTCAGAGTCTGAAGCCCCTGCACTCTCTGGAGTCTCAGGGCGCTTTAGGGTTCCCTTGGGTTTTCGGGATGGTGGGACTGAAGGCAATGACATTTCTCCTGGTCCCCTTTTCTCGGGCACCTTTTCCCCCGGGCCAATTGAGATCAGAGCCAATCTCTGCTTTGAGCCTTGCTCTGCTCCCTCCGCCCCTTTGGGACTCGCAACAAGTTGTTGCCTGGCTGACCCTCTCAACTGAGTCGAGGTCGCCTCTAACATAATTCTTGCTGAAGACAGCAATTTCAAGGCTGTCTTATCATCATTGGTGGCTAGAAAATATAGGTGTCTGTTAACTTCTTGCCAAAAGCCTACTTCAAATAACAACTGTGTTTCTGAGTACGGGTAATTACACCGCACCCACAGCAGTAATTCTCTAAGCTTTTTCTTTGGGATCCCCCTAAGTGTGTGTGTCTGCCACGCCCTGTAGGTCGGACAGAATCTCTATTTGTTCCTGGGAAAGTGTACCCCCCATGTTCTTAATTCTTGACCTTCTCACCGAATTCCTGTCGTCAGAGCAGTCCGAAGGCTCCTGGTCACTGGCCTGCAGGTCACAGGAGATGGATTCGGAGGCGCCTTTTCCGATTCCGATTCGGGCTGTCCTGCTACGAACTTTCTTCAGCTGAAGTGGAGTGCGATGTTCTCTGTGGCTGCTGCGTCTGCAGATTCTCCTGGCTGCTTTCTGGCTGTTTTCCCAAGGAGTTATCAGTGCTCTCCTGGGAATGAGTCCAGCTCGGGAGCTGCCCACTCGGTGCTTCAAGGCTGCCCTGTGCAAGAGGTGCACACCAGAGCTCACCGTGGCTCAGCGAGTGCTGCAGGATGCTGCTGGATCGCCGGTTGCTGCCGAGTAGCTCCCCGGATCGTCCGCCAGGTGCCCACCGGGTGCCCACCGGGTGCCCACCCAGGGACGCCAAATGTCGGGTTCGGCTGTCTGTCTCTGCCCCGACATGGGTAGTGTGGTTCTTGGGTGGCACGCGTTTCAAAGGACGAGTCTGGACTCTTCAGCTTTGCGATCTTCGGATTGTTTATTATTTCTTATCTACAAAATTTTCTGTCTGCCCAACAGAGGTCTGATCTGCAAGCAGTCACAGGCACTCTCTGACCACCCACGGGGCGGTCATGTCTTTTTATACTAATATCTACGTACATAATATTTACCTTTGTTTTCCAATGCTTTTCACCCATGTTAGCAAGTGCACCTTCACCATAAACCAATCCCCAAGTGCCAACATCACCACAGGAGATGGAGGACAAGAAGAAGAAAGAAGAAGGACGAGACACGCCCTGATCCCTCCATCTTGTCTCCATAACCCCCCTGTACCAAAAACCTTAAAGTCTATATTTCACCCTCTAAATGTGTCCCTTTTACACCCTTCACTCTAAAGTGATTCTCTTGTCCTCAAACTCTTGTTATTTCTGTGGATGGATCAAAATCAAGCCACCAAACACTCCTGGCAACATTCCAGGATTTTCGAGACCCCCCAAGGGTTCTCCTGGCATCTCTGGACATCGGGAACGATGTGCTGAGATCCCACATAATGTCTCATCTTTTATATGTCCTTTTATTACTGGCTTCAAACTTTCCCATCCTTCTAAAGATATGGGGTACTGACGTGCACATATGGGACGATTCTCTCTCAATTGTGACCCTTATGGGGTCAATATTTAATCCACCCCTATTTCCTTTCTTAGCCTAAACTTCCTTGTTAATTCTTTACTCATCCTCTTGGACAAGTTTTAAAACTCTAGCTGTCATTTTCCCTAATTCTGGTATAGCTCCTACTCCTAGTTTTACTTGTAAGTCTCTTCCTAATAAGTTGCTACCTGCCCCAGGGACTAATAATACATCCCCTATCCAAATTCTAGTTTCTCCCTTAATTACTACATCTTTAATGACAGGAACTGTGAAACTCTCTCTTTTTGCCCCTGTTACTTTTACAGTGTCTTTGCTTACACTATAACCTTTTGGAATATTTAACAGGCAGGTTCTTTCTGCCCCTGTGTCTAACCACAAATTCTAATTTTTCTTCTTGGGGACTTACTTTTTAAGTTATCACAGACTCTAGATGGCATCCCTCTTCTAAAATATAGAGCTGATGAGTCCTCTATTCCTCTTCTGTGCCCATCTCTCAGAAGATTTTCAGATCTTTTACCTGATTAGTGCAATTTCTTTTATAATGTCCTGAGTCTGTCTAACTGTTCAGTTGGAGTTTCTTCTTTCTCTCTCTTAAAAGCTGTCCCTTAAAAACCTCTTTTTTTTTTTCTTTTTTTCTTTTCTTTTTTTTTTTTTTTTGTATTTCGCCTTCGAGATGCCGCTTCATTTATTCCCTTACTGTCAGAAGAAGGGGGGTGAGGAGAGGGATCCGTGCCGAGGCTTAGTCCTCCAAGTCGCAGGTGGGGTCCGCTGCCGGAACCGCCAGAGGGGTATCATCCGGTGGAGACCGAGCCGGAGCATGGATAGCCAGCACATGGCTTAATGGCGGTTGATCCAGCAGCTCCCGGCAGCGACAAATTAGGCAGGAGACCCAGGCAGCAGCGGCGGCGCCCAGCGCGGCCGGCACGGGCAGGGCAGCTGAGGATGGGACGGCCGGGACAGACGGGACCCCTCCCCCCGATGCAGTCGGCATGGTGACCACAGACCGCGTGGCAGGACAGACCCCCCCCCCCTTCCCCGGCATGGCCAGCGGAACGGCCGCGGGCCAGGCAGGCGGCTGGGACCGGGGCAGACGAACTCACCGGCAGGGCCGGAGCCGGGGATGGGGGCTGGGGGGGGGTGGGGGGGGGGTAGTGCAGCCGCGAACGGGTGAGGGAACAAGTGGAAACAGAGGACGTAATCTCTTGTTCCCAGCCTTTTTCTTTCAGCCTTCTTTCTTTTATTGCTTTATCTCGGGGTTTTTTGATAGTATTTTATTTTCTTACGATCTCCCACTCAGCATGCGGCATATTCTTTTTCTTCTGGATTAAACGGTTTTTTACAAATAAATCTAGAGCCTGAAAAATCTAAATTTCTACTTGGATACTTTGAAATGGTCGAAGAGCTAACTCTCGACCTCCTAATGTTGTTTTTCTCATCACCTTTTTTTTATTTATCTTTTGGCAAGTTATACATCTTCCAGTGACTTGTTTTGCTAATCTAAAAATCCCAATACACCCATAGTTCCTTAAAAAACGATCACACAATGTCTGAGTACCCCAGTGGTTTTTCTGATGCATGTCTTCTAATATTTTCCTAGTAAGCCTTTTATTAAGTAATTGTCTTCCATCAGGAAGTGTCCATTTCCCTGATTCATCTTGCTCTCTTCCTATCTTGCTTAATTCCAATTTTTCCTCATTTGGAGTTAATATTAACATAACTCTTTCAGCTCCATTTTCTGCTGCATCCTTAGCTTCATGATCTGCCAAATTACTTCCTCTTATTTCTGGGGTCACTCCCTTTTGGTGTCCCTTAATGTGTACTATAGCTATCTCTTCAGGTAATTTTATTGCCTCTAAAACCTCTAAATGAGCCCCTCATGTACTAACCCTTTTCCTCTTGAATTAAGTAATTCTCTTTCTTCCCAAATTTTTCCAAAGGTATGCACTACTCTAAAGGCATACTTTGAATCAGTATACATAGTTCCTTTCTTTTGAGCTAAATATTCTAGTGCTCTTTTTAGAGTATATAATTCACAAGTTTGAGCTTAGTAGTTTAAGGTTAATTTCCCTTTTTCCATAGTTTGCATGTTTTTTTCATCAACTACTGCATACCCTGTATTTTCTCCTTTTGCAAGGAGTTGTATCTCTGTTAGCTAACATAATTCCCAAAGGGCTATTTTGGGGTATCTCTGCTAGTACGCTTTTATTCCCCCCTTTTTTTTTCTTTCCTGTATCCAACTTACTGTTTTTTTTTTGTCCCATTTTTCAGGATCTTATCTATTCATCCCCTGCCTCTGTTTCTCACTTTCACTAGCAACCTGAATACCACTTTCTTTTGACTACACACACAAAAAAAATTAAAAAACCCTTTTTTTCACACTACTTTTTAATACAATACACCTCCCTCCAAGGAGATATAGTAAAGCTTAAAATACACAATCTACATTACATATACTTTCATTCATCTACATTCACTCACTTTTATTTCTCATTCACTTCCACACATTCTTTCACATCCTCAGGCCTGTTCATTCATACCTCTTGACTTCTGCTTAGCCAAGTTTTTGGTCCTTGGTGCCTCACCCACATGGACTATGTAAGGTATTTTTCTTTTTCCGACACCCCAGAACCTTAAGTACTGATATCCTTAAGTTTTCTCACTGGCCTAGGTTCAGCACTCCTGTTAATTTCCCTTTTCTTTTATTGGACAGAGGAAGGAAACATTAGCAAAGCTGTTAGACTCACATGAAGTGGACTCCTGTTGCCAAAGAATGACTGGTCAGTGTGAGTCCCCCACCCTGACTCCTTCCACCTTCCCCAAGGTTTGGCTATCCCTTTTCCCTAGAGATAAGAGTCAGGGGTTCGGACCTCCACACCTTGCCCGAGCTGGGCTTTTGGGAAGGGCCCTGAATCTGGTTGCCTCTGGTGCCAGTTCACCTGTGAGGCTGTCTGCGTGCCACTCACTCTCTTTAGCCATGGCCCTCTCCACATGCCTGGGAGAACAATGGCCTGTTTGCAGGTCACATACACGTTCTGTCACAGCCCCCACCCGCCCAGAGGAACAATGGCGTTTGTGGGTCGCATACACCTTTTTCCACAGCCCTCCCCTTCCCACCCACCTGGGAAGTTGAGGCTGATTTTGTATGTGACTCACTCTCATACACAAGAAGACAACAATAAGGTACCTTTTACTTTGAAATCACCTATTATAATTTTAGGTGTTACTGGCGAGTCTCAGTGCTCTTGGATATCCCTCAATACAGCTATGTTGTCCAACTCCAGATGTTCTTGGGCATATCCTCAATCCAGCAGAATTTTGCTCAACCCTGGATGTTCTTGGAATGTTAATCCCTCAACCCAGCAGGTTTTCATTCTGGATGCTCTTGGGCACTCTTATCCCTCAATCTAGCAGAATTTTAAGGGGCCCCTTCCACACTTTTTCTTTTATTTTTCCCAGTGAATTATGCCAGAAAAACCCTCGGCTTCCTCTCTCCAAGGGGTCCCACCCCTTCCTTGAGACCCAGTCCCAGGTTACCCAGGGGGGATTCTCTCACTCTTTTTATCACTTGCTTCATCTCTTTACTGGCCGTTTTTCTTGTGAAAAGACAAAAACCCAGATTGGGAGACTCATCACTCACGTAGCAGGTCTGGGTTAACCAGCCCGCCTCTCATTCACACACATTCACCCCCCCCCTTATCCACCCCATCCAAACTTACCTATCCTTTGTCCATAGGTTTTTGTTCTTTGTGCACATTTTAGTCTTAGGGGCCAATTACCGCGGTTTTCGGGAATCCTTTCCCTTTTCTTTGTTTTATTGCCTCCTTTTGTCCATTGTTCGTAACCTGCGTCTGTTGGTCACACTAGGAGAAACAGAGAAAGACTGCCTAATCGGGCAGGGTGCGCCTTCCTCACCCTGACTCTCCTAAGGCACTGGCAGTGAGATGTTAGTAACCGTCCTCTGCTACCATAACTGTGAAAAATGCCAATAACTTGTTTTTAAAATTTTAAAAGTTTAATAATAATAAAATGGTTATAAAGATAGGAATAAAATTTGAGTAATACAAATTTAGACAATTAGGATTAGGACAATACAAGACAATAAAAACAAAGAGTTACGGACAGTCCGGGTACTTTTTCTGGGCAGCATAAGCCTGAAAAAGGACACACGTTAACAGAGGATTAACCCTTAAAAACAATAGCCTGTTGCATATTCATACATCTCATACATGATGCATAAATTCCATTCAAACAAAGGATTCTGTCTGGTCAGTGTCAACTTCTTCCTCTGAATCCTGACGGTATCTTCAGGACTGAGCGAGGCAGGAAGAAGTTAGTTTCTTCTGATAAGGGAGCAATATATTCTTTTTCTCTGAAAGATTTAAGTGTCCTGTGGCTGCTATCTCTGTGCAAGTACCTCATTTCTCTCTTTAGAAAAGTATCTTACATAGCATAGTTTCTATTTTAACATTATGTTATAACCTAAAACTATATTTAACACACTAGTTAAGAAAATTAATACAGCATAACTTTCTAACATAACACGTCTAATATTCATTAGCCAATCATAAAATGCGCATTTTTCACATTTAGCTCACATTCAAGACAAACCTTGAACTTTATCTGCAGTACTTATTTGAGACTTAACTATAATTAATATATAAACTCCACTGTCAGCTTTATTAAGTGCTTGCTTTTTACTCCATAGTTCTAACAAGGTAATTTTATTGCAAATATTTCAGTACAGTTGTTTACTTGCGTGTTGTTTACTTTGATGTTTAACTGTTATATGACAAATTTTCAGTAACCTTTTTGTAATAATAGAGTTTAAATAAGGTAATTCTTGTTAAGATTGATTTTTGTTTAGTCTCAGTGATGTTAACTTTAAGTTCTTTTGGAGATACTTTATTAAGGTTAAGTTTTAGTGAAGGTGATTTTAAGTTTTGTTGAAGTATACCTGTTTCAGTTATATGATTCCTTTGCTATACAAGTGAATGACAAAGTCTGAATGAATTTTTTGCCAAAATTTGCTCATTTAAATTACAAGATAAGACTATTTTGTTATACAAATAAGAACAATTTTTGATATTTTATTTTTATAAGTTGTACTGAAGAATGAGTCTCCATATTATGACTGTAATTAGTTATGAGTTATTTAATGCTTTCTTTTTAACTTCTTTCCTTTAATGTCATATATGCATAAATGTCTAGAGAAATATAACCTCAATTTCTTTAGACAGTTTCTACTGATATATTAAGTAACCCTGATTATGCTGTTAATTTTATGATGTGAATTCACTGACTTTTTATAACAAGCATTACTTTCTTCATTTGCTATTTGTCTATGTTACCATTGACTAACTGTGGTGGTTTGACAGGAAATGTGTTTTTTGGGATGCGGTGTTTTGGGCCAATGGATATTCAGGCTTTAATATTGGCATTTAACCTGGCCATTTAGGACATGGACACGCCTCTGAGAACACAGGGTTAAAAGCAGAGCTCTCCCCTGGGAGGGTCCTTTTGGGTTTCCAGCAGGAAAGAGTTCGGGTCTCTCCCCCGGCCCAGCTGCTGGCTGGGCTGGGGGAGGGGAAAAGCCATGTGGCCGAGAGAGGTAGGCCTGAGCCCGGGGGTGGAAGGGTGGAAGAGAGAAAGAGAGAGAGACCGGGAGCCACTGGGCAGCCCCCCCTGAGAGACACAGAGAGAGAGAGAGAAAGAGAGCCGCTGCCTGGGACTGTAACCTTGAAGCTTGATAAACATGGGCCTGTGCTGGCAGCACGGCTGGGAAGGAGAAGAAGGGGGGGTTCAGCCAGCCACTTGTAGGAGCTTTTAACCCCTTTTTGGAGAATGAGAACTCTACAGATCATTGACCTCTCCTGGAAGATAGAGTGGAAGATGAGGAAGGAAATGTGCAAGTGTGAGAGAGGTCTGGGCGAGTGAGAGATAGTAGAAGAGTAGAGAAGAATCCTAGTGGGAAGAGATGATGGAGTGGCTTTTGCTGGACTCTTTTTGTATAGCCATGGACAGACCCATGTTCCTTGTGATACAGAGACTGCATTCTAGGGGGAGGCAATGGCCTCAGAACCAAGAGGGTTCAGTGTTGATGCCCCTCGGCCCCAGGGGGTGAAAAAATATGGGGGGGGACAGGTGTCCCAAAGGAGAGACTGTGCCTTTTTTGGATCGGGACAGAGCATCCTTAAAAGACAACCCTAGAAGCAGCTCTGGTCCGTGTTCAGTGGTGAGAGCACTGGACATGAAAAGGAAGAAGTCACGACGGCAGATGTACTCCGGGCGGTGCCACGAGTGACACAGAAACACACGAGGCTTCGACTGTGTTTCCAGGGGAAGCCCATGGTACAAGAAGGACTCCTCTCCTCTTGATGAACTGAGGATTGATTGTCTAAAAGGTGGTGCTGGACCGAGAGTTGGTGATTTGAGGAATAAATGTATTGTGTTGGAAATTTGGTGGGGGGAGGAGGAAATGCATTTGTGAGGTTTTCATTTTCCCTGTGTGTGTGTTCCTTTTTATTTGTAGTTGTAGAGTAGTTAATAAAGTTCTGTTTTCTTTTCTTTCCTAAGTAGGAGCCTGCTTTGCTTATTCCTGGTCACATCTCACAGCAGCTACCAGGGAGAAGGTATCTTCATGGGGGTACTGGCATTGTGCCAGTGTCAAACCATGACACTAAGGATAAATGAGAAAGCCAGCTACTTTACAAACCTTCACTTATTGTTGTATAGCTATTTATAAGACATATATTATTTTTCTAACTACTATTACTAAGAGGATTCTAAAATATATTAAAAAGACTCTTCAAGTCAAAAGCCTGGAGCCTGGTCAATTCCTGGCTTTAACTAGTAGAGAAAAATTTTTGCACCAAAATGATATTCAAGTAATTTTGACTTACCAAATTTGGACCTATAATAGCTAAACCTCCTTTTAAGGTGAACTTAGAAATCTTACCTGGGAATGATTTTCCAAACCCTCACTTTAAAAAATAAAGCTTGCCAATTAGTACAGACTCTAAGTAATAGTACAATATTAAAGAAATTGATAAGGCATTGTTTTAAATCACCATTCTATTTTTCACATGCTACTATTTGTATCTATTATCTGATTTATTTTTACTTAGTATAAGTTTATTGTTATGTTACATATTGTTTTGCTTTTATGTTACCTTCATGTGCATAATGAGAAACACTCATGTTATTAAAACCCAAAAAATTAGGGGAGGAATATAGCTTCTCCAGAACTTTACACTAAAAAAAAGAATTTTTTTTTTGAAAGCAGATCAAATCATATCAAATTGATTACCCTACGTTCCTGAAACACCCTTGGAACCCCAAGAATTAGAGTTCCTGGGTTCTGTGAAATTGGATTTTTGTGTTAATTTTAAATACATGGGAAGAAATCAGTCTAAAGTTTGGGATGTTTCTCCCTATCACCCCGTGTATATGAATCAAACCTTTTGGTACAATTACACTTCTGGCAGTCTTTGTAAATCCAGTAATGCAGCTGCCATCAGGAATGTTTTTATTTTATAAAGATCAAGCCTGAGTCTTTTAGTGGCTGGAGTTCTTAAGTAAAAGATTCTTTTTAGGATAAGTATGTATGTGGTAATTTTGATAATAATTGTATTAATCATGATACCTTTCAATGTGTGCAGAGATTAATTAATAAGGCCATTAATTAATAAGGCCATTTGGTCAAAAGGAAAGGAGGAGATGTTGGAATGTTGGGGGACACAAGACAGATGATGGCCTTTGGACCTGGTTAACATAAGAGATTTGATAACAGGATGACTTGGCAAAAGCAAACGGAACTTTGAAAATTAGACCTAGATTGCAAGAAGATTAAATCAAATGGGTTTATTGGAAAAAGAAAATCCCATTAAACTCTGCAAGCAAGAGGTATTGTTATATGCATCAGTTTGTGTATGTGATTTTAACCTAATTATTGCAGTACGCATTACTAGTCTCCCTGAAATAGTATATAAGCGCTTGTATCCCACAATAAAATCCGATTCGGATCACCGAGTCAGTCTCCCCGTCTCTCTCCATTGCTGACAAGTCATATCATCATTCCTATACTGTCTGGAATTCTGTGTGCGAGACACTGGGGCAGCACTGACTCTAGATGAGCTTCTTGTGTTAGGTGTTCCTCTTTTCAGTTCACGTACCCATGCTGCTAAGGAGGAGGTGGGTTTTCCATCCTACTTCCTCATGTCTTCTCCATGCACCTGAAGGAAAAACCAGAGGTTACCTCGTGGAATGGATCCTCTCTCCTTGGCTGGGCGACGCCAGCCCCTAATGGCAGAGACTCTTGTTGGTTCTGGCGAGATGTGGTAGACTTCTTCCTTAAGTTCCTTTTTTAGTTTCTGATGGTCCTCTTCAATCAAGCTCCGGACTTGCTCAGCCAGCCTTGTTTCCACGGATGAGACATGGGTATGATATAGGGCGATGTCAGTGTCCTCATAAATTCTTAGTTTATTGGCTAAGATGCCCACCCTGTCCTCGCCTTCCCTCCATTGTAGTGTTGCCAGGTAACGGGAGTACATCTCTGATCCAAGCTGTGCAAATCTCAACCACATTTGTGATGTGCACTGGACACAATCTGGGCTTTTAGGAAATCTCTCATCTTCTGAGAAAATTATCTCCAGCACAGAGAATTCCCTCAGGCATCAGATACCTTGTTCCATTGTGCTCCATTTTCCTTGGTGCACCTGGAGGTCTTCTTTACAAAGGTATCTGTCCCTCACACTCGTCAGCAGTCGCCGCCAGAGGCTGAGAGTTTCTTGGGTTCTCCCAATCCCCTGGTCAATGACCACATCCCAGGACAGTGATCCCAGTGTCCTGGCCTCACTTCCATCCAGAATGGTGTCATTGGCTGCAGCGTCTCAAATGTGGAGCAGCCAGGTCAGGATGGACTCTTTCGTCTGGCGGGTGAATTCCTACCGCAGGTCACCCAGCTCACCCAGGGATAGAGAGTGAGTGATGATTTCTGGCTCTGTCTCTTCCGCTGGGTGCCAGGAGCATTACAATCGACAGATAATTCCCCATGTGCAGAAAAATATAGAGCTAGGTATAAGATCCATATAAGCATGTTGAGCATCATAGCGAATAGGTGGCTTCTACAATACAAAATTGTAATTCTGACTTTTCTCAGTACCTCAAGCCCCACATTGGGCACCAAAACCACTGACAGAGTCAGAATACAACCTGACACCCTGCTAGTTAGGGTGGTGGTAGCAGTCCAGATGAAATGGTCATGTTCAAGTGGTGATCCTGTAGAAACAATCTGGTAGCTCTTGTCCTCTGGAAACCTGTGGGTAAAGGCGGCCATGCCTCTGGGAATCCAGTGGAAAGACTGCTTGCTCTGTCCCAAAACCCAGATTATATCCACATGAGGATGCTTAGCTCCTCCCTCCTGGGTGGAGCACCTCACAATGGGCTGTTATCATTCTGAGTCATGAGGTGGGCCCTTGATTGCCCATTAAACAGAAATGACTCCTGGAAGGAGTTATCTCTGAGTCATGCAGCAAGGCATTGATGGGCCCATTAACAGGAGATAAGGAATAAAAAAACCAATGCCCCTCCTGGTCTCAGCAGCTCTTGAGGATGGGAATAAAATACATCTTTATATTGTAACATAGGACAACTTGTCTCAACAAGATGTATATCTGTTTGTTATAGATGAATAATGTGATAGTTGGGTCTCACAATTAAGAGATAAATATTATGTATATGTTAAGAGAAGTTTTGTAGATATATAGTAATGTTATTGCAATATGTCCGCCCATAGTCTTCTTCCCCCTCCCCCTTGTAATAGCCTTGGTAGTCAGGGCACTTGGGGAGGGCCAGCTTCTTACTAGGAGGCACGACGTGATAACACCTGACCTCCAATCAAGATGCAAGAAAGTGATCTCCACCAATGGACCACAGGGAAGGAGTTGACTGACAAAACTTTGGGAGGGGCTAAGGGTATAAAAGGCAGAGCATCCATTTTGTAAATGACCACGTGGCTGCTGGTCAAGGAGATTCCTAGCACTGTAATTTTTCCTTATTCAGTCCTTTGTTGTATTTTTTGTTAAGGTTTAATAAACCTTTGACATTTTAAAAGTGAGCATAGTTTCTCGCATGTTGATAGCATGGGCTCTCGTGTTCCTGCCACAGAAAATGGTCAGCATAAGCACCATAAATCCTTTTGATGTTCCTCAAGCTTAAGCTCCAAGGACAGACAAAATGATAGGAAGATAGTGATGAAGAAAAAGCATCCAGTGTTTTACATCTCATAACTTTTTACAGAGGGTTGTGGCATGTAGAAACATTACAAAAAAAGCTGTGTCTGGAGAGCCTTCCCTTGGAAAGGTCTCAAAAATGAATGAGGTTTTAAGAAAGGGTTACAAGATTAGGGTGAGTAGGGAGTGGTTAGGAGAGTTTTCAATTGACATGACCATTTGCAATGTTGTTTAATAAGGTCTAAAAAACATCTGAGAGCACTGAAAGCTGAAACCAGTGTTTTCAGAGCAGAGCCAAGTGTTGGGCTGGGGAAGCAGAGTTGGCTTCCTGGGGATTGAGTGGCACCTGAAGAGGTAGAAGCTCCTAGGGAGAAAAAAGCTCAGAAATGTGGTTTTGGGGGATTACTGGGTCTCCGTTTAGAGACAAATTTTCAGAGAAAACGCTCTGGAAGGAGTGTTTCCTCTAAAGAGAAGGGCTTTGGTAATCTCTTTTTTGCCAGTTAGAAATGAATACTGGTTGGTGAAAGTGAAAAAAAAGAGTAAAACTATTAACAAAGTAAGATACCCACAAGGCACAGCAAAGAAAAATTGAACTTTACACCCTACCCCCCCACCTGGCCATGTGGCCAGGAGGCAAAGATGACGGCTATTAAATATTAAGCCCCGAATGTTTCGGAGTGTGTCCTGCCTGGCTTCGTCTGGCTTCGCTGCTGGACCAAAGGCGGCAGCTGTGGCATTTTTCACCCCAGAGATGCCTTTGGCTGCCTAGGTGCTGCAGCTGGGCGCTCTGAATAAGTCCAGGCAAATAGGAACTCAGTTTACCTTTGGTGGAAAAGGTTCAGACAGTGAAGAGAAAAGGAGCGGGTTCTGCCGTGTAGCTTAGATCCAGAGTTTATTGTAGCATGGTAGATTTCTGAATCTGACGCAGCTCTCAGACAGATGACAGAGACCGAACCACGGCAGAGACACAGCAGAGACGCCGACCGCATGGTCTCGTGTCCTTTTTAAGCCCCGGGGACAGGGGGAGGGGAGGGACAGGTGAGGGCCAACCAGGTGTGAGCAGGGGAAGGGTCAGGGGATGTGGACGCCAGGACAAACCAATGAGCCCAGACCTGGGGGGGCATCTGCCAATCACTCAACACCTTGCTGGAAGGTGCCAGGCAGGAGGGCAAAGGGGGAGGGGGAAAGGTTGGCATCCTTGAGGGGGATGGGATAGGTGAGACAGGAAATGGCGACACACTGCAACATCTCCCCCTAGTTTTGTTTAAAAAGAAGAGGACTGGGTTTGTGGTGCAGAATGCTTGCCAAACCATGGTTGGTAAATTGGTTCCTCCTCTACAGGAGGTTCAGCGCTTTCCACTGAGGGTTCTATGTCATTCATTGAAGCACTAAGGGCTCCCAAATGGTAAACTTCAGGAGGGGGAGATGAGCTTGAAATCAACTTGAGAACCATGCGGTCGACTAGTCCAAAAACAATGCTAACAATTACAACAACAAAACTAATACAAACAGTACTAAAATTACAGTTTTCAGAATAGATCCCACCCAGCCCGAGAGTCCCCAGTCTTTGAACAGTCCACTCAGCCAGTTGTCAGTTTCTCTCTTCATGTCCGAGGTCTTTTACCAAGGTAGTCCGTACGTGCTTTGGGCTGAGGGACTATCCAGGAGATCGCTGGTGGGATGATCAGGAGTAGGACAAGGAGCAGGCTTGGCCTCATGGCATCTTGAGGCTACACACGAACCGTGGGATCTAAACTGGTGCAAGGAAACTTAAGACAAACATATTAAAACTATTCCAGATAGGAAGCTTAAATGGAATTTCCTCCAGAGAACGCGTGTGGCATTTCCTTCTCCAGGCAGCATTGGCAACCTGGGGCGCTTCTGTCGATTTCTCTGAGACTTTGGGAACATAGGGCTTTACCCATTTGGAAGGAACCCACTTTAACCCAGAGGGAGTGGACACACAGGCGTATCCACGTCCCCAAGTAACCAATTTGTAAGGTCCCACCGTCTTCCAAGTCTCAGGGTCCTTTACTAAAACCGGAGGCTTTTCTTTCAACATCATATGACTGCTCCCCCCAAAGTGGCGCAGGATGGGCGGGCTCAGGCTATCAAAGGAACAATTCAGAAAATTTATTGTGAACAGCGCCCTGGACAACCGGATGTGGGGGGGTTCCACCTTCAGAACTTGTTGCTGCTGGTCCAGGACTCTTTTAATATTGCAGTGAGTCCTTTCTACAATGGCTTGACCTGTAGGGGAGTAGGGGATGCCAGTTTTGTGCTCTACTCCCCATTGCTGCAGGAAGCTCCCGAATTCCTTGGATTTATAGGCAGGCCCATTATCAGTTTTTAACTCCTTGGGGATGCCCATGAAAGAAAAAGCCTGTAAGAGGTGCTTAATGGCATCATTAGATGATTCTCCTGTGTGGGCAGAAGCATAGACCGCTCCAGAAAAGGTATCTACACTGACATGAACGTATTTCTGCCATCCAAATGACTGTATGTGTGTAACATCTGTTTGCCACAGTTCACAACTGTTCAACCCCCTAGGGTTTGCTCCCATACTCACTGTAGGGAGTGCATGTTGTTGGCAATTTGGGCATGTGACCACAATCGCTTTGGCCTGTTCTCGAGTGATGTGAAACTGATGAACCAGGCCAGGTGCATTTTGGTGGAAAAGCTGGTGGCTGATTTTTGCCTGTTCAAAAACATTTGGAAGAGTGGCCATCACTGCAGGTGCAGCAAGAGCATCTGCCCTTCTGTTGCCTTCAGCGATAAACCCTGGCAAGTCGGTGTGTGACCTGACGTGCATCACGTAAAATGGTTGCTCTCGGTGGGTGACTAACTTTACAAGTTTTGAGAGCAGTTCAAAAAGTGCGATGTTAGACACTTCTTGCAGTATTGCTTGATCTGCCCTGGACACTACTCCTGCCACATATGCAGAATCTGTAATCAGATTGAATGGTTCTGAGAACCTTTCAAAAGCCCTAACAACTGCAGCCAATTCAGCAACTTGAGGTGAACCTTCCAACTCAGCAATGTCCGTCTCCCAGTGCTGGGTTTGAGGATCCTTCCAAGTCATAACAGACTTGTGGGACCTCCCGGACGCATCTGTAAAGACAGTCAGAGCCTTTTTTAAAGGTCTCCTACTCAGAGCACTTCTCAATTTCAGAATAAATTGAACATCTTGCTGGAACATTTTGTGGGCAGGCCGGTGGACAGAAATTTGTCCTGAGTAGGAATCCAGAGCAAACTGCAACACTTCATTTTCTCGAAACAATTGTTCCAATATTTGCATAGAATTTTGACCTGATTTTAACTCAATTGGAATGTGAATGCACTCAAAGTCACATCCTGCTAACTCCCTGATCCGGGTTCTTGCTTTCCGGATCAGTTCTGCTACCAGCTCCTGAGGCTTTGTCATTCTCTTGGACCATTTGTGACTGAGGAAAACCCATTCTATGATCAAGAGAAGGTCCTTCTTGTCCTGGCCCTTTTTAGGTGTGCCCTTTACCTTAGGAGTTTGTTTTTCCTCCCATTGGAAAATGATTCCATGGAGGTGTGGCGACTTACCTAAGATGATAAATTTAAATGGCAGGTCAGGCCGGCATCTGTGGGCCTGTCTTGTGGACATTGCAATCTGAACCTTTTCTAGAGCTTTCCGTGCCTCTGGGGTAATAGACCTAGGAGCACCTGGGTCCTCTTCCCCTTTCAATAAATTGAAAAGAGGGGCAAGGTCTTCATTAGTCAGACCGAGCCATGGTCTTACCCAATTCAAAGACCCACACAACTTGTGGACATCCACAAGGGTCTTGATCCTTGGATTGATTTCTAGTTTTTGAGGAACAATGGTCCTATTTCCAATTTCTAGGCCCAAATATTTCCAAGGTGGCATCTTTTGAATTTTCTTTTCCTGGAGCTCGAACCCTGCAACAATCAATGCATCGATCATTAGGTCAAGCGCATGTGTGAGTAGATCATCATTGGGGGCACACACAAGGATATCATCCATATAATGATAGATGATGGCCTTTTCTGCGGCTGCACGCACTGGGGAAAGCAGGGAAGAGACATACCACTGGCAGATCGCTGGCGAGACCTTAAGGCCCTGAAGGAGAACTGTCCAATGGTACCTTTTCATAGGAGCTTCCATGGTGATGGTGGGGACCGAGAATGCGAAACGTGGTGCATCATCAGGGTGTAGGGGAATATGGAAAAAGCAGTCTTTTATATCAATAACAGCTAATTTCCAATCCTGGGGAAGCATTGTTGGGGATGGCATACCAGGTTGGGGAGAGCCTGTATCTTCAATGACATTATTAATTTGTCGGAGGTCGTGGAGGAGCCACCATCTCTTTTTGTCAGCTTTCTGAATGACAAACACTGGAGAGTTCCACGGGGACGTGGTCTCCACAATATGACCCTTTTTCAGCTGGTCTTCCACTAGCTCCTCAAGCGCCTTTATTTTTTGTTTACTGAGTGGCCACTGTTTCACTTCAACTGGATTGTCTGTTTTCCACTTCAGTTTTTGGGTGGGGCGCTGTTGTGCAATGATGGCTGTACAAAAATGCTGTGGAGAGTCTGGAATATCAATTGTGACACCCCACTGGGCCATTAAATCTCTCCCTAACAAAGGTTCCGAATAATCTAACACAAATGGACAGATATTTGCCAACTGTCCATTTGGTCCTTCAATTTGGATTATGCTTTTGGATTGTTTTGCCAATTGCAGGCCTCCTACACTTTTAACATGACCGGCAACGTTTTGCAAAGGCCAATGTGCTGGCCAGTCTTGTGCTGGGATCACTGTGCAGTCTGCACCTGTGTCTACAAGCATCTCAATGCGTTTTGACTCCCCACCCCCACTGACATTACACCATAATTTGGGTTTATCTCTTCCAATAACTTGGACCCGGGCGACTGTGGGCCCTTGTTTTTCGGTGCCTTCAGGCAAAAACGGCACAGGGATAGCTTGTGCAACAATTTGACCTTTGGGAAGAAACAGGGGTGGGTGGAAACAGTGCAGCCCGAGAACGAATTGCTCAGGATCTGATGCTGTCATTCCTGGAGCAATTTCAATCTCATGTGGTGTGTGTTTGGTGTCCCCAATGACGATGTACTTACAACGAATTCGGTGCCAAGTACCCTTCTGTTCTGGGTTGACAGAGACAAAATGCCAGTCTGTGTCTTTGAGGTGGAGTGATTCTGCCAGCTGCAACCTGAAAGGCTCATTGACAGAAGACGTGGTTAACATAGGTTCATTTAAACCATAACAAAGGTTATTTTGTTTCATTTTTAACAGTGGACCAGCAGACGTGGTCTTTGAAGCATCTGCTTCACTTACAGAAATAGTAACATTACTGCGCACTTGGTTCGTTATGGTTCCCTTATTCCCTTGGCCTGCTCTTTTTGTGTCTGCACGCCTGGCAGGCTGGCGCTCCCCATTCAGTCTTTTTGTTGTTGTTGACCCCCTGGGAGTATTTAGAATTTCCCTCCCGTGCCATTTCTAAACTCATCAAATTGCCCTTTCAGGGGGCATTGGTTACTCCAATGCCCAAGGTTATTGCAAAGCAGGCATGGCTTTGTGGGGTCAACCATTGGTGGTCTTTGCTGCTGCCCAAGGTACTGCTGTGATGAGGGAATGGGCGCAGGGCTGGTAACGGCGACATGCTGAGGTCTCAGCAGCAGCTTTGGCCTGGTGTCTTCAGCCACACTCATCAGAGGCACTTTCCTGTTACAGACTAGAAGCATATCTTTTAGTGTAGGGGGGGTTCTAGAGGAAGGCTCAAAATTGCCGCTCGACACTGATCATTTGCATTTGTAAATGCCACTTCCTCTAAAACCTCTTCCCTTGCATTCTCTTTTTTGACTTGGATTTCAATGGCTCTAGTTAACCTTTCTACAAATTTCAGAAAAGGCTCAGATGGTAGCTGCTTGATCTTACTGTAGGGCTCAAAAGGCCCTTCAGGTTGGAGGGAAAATAATGCTTTTTCAGCAGCTTCTTTTACCTTCTCCAGTGCTTCTACAGGTATTACATTTGCTTGGATCGTGGCTGCAGACCACTGCCCTTCACCAGTGAGATGCTCAATGGTAATTGGCATCCCATTAGCATCTTTTGCCTGCAAGCTTGGGAGAGCCTCCTCTAGCAGTTGTTTCCATGATAGTTCCCATAATTTGAATTCTGTAGAGGTCATGAGGCATGAGAAAAGCTGTTTTAAATCATGCGGGACGACTACAGTCCTGCTCAATTCAGAATTTAAAAGGCCACGGAAGTACGGACTGTGTGGGCCATACTCCTTGTGGGATTTACAGATTTCTTTAATCAATTGCCGTCCAAAAGAGCTCCAATTAGCAGTTTGGGCTGCTCCCCTTTGAGCTGCAGGCTGATACGAAACAGGGGCAAATGACAAAGTGGGACCCTGTATTGGGTCTGCAGCTTCCTGCCCTGTATCCCTTGCATTGGAAGCAACGGGAGCACAGAAGCAGGTTTGGGGACATGCAGTGGGCGTGACCCCACCGAGGGAACCCGGGGAGGGGGCGGGGACACCGTGGGAACAGGGGGCGGGGACACCTGGTGACGTCACCTCGGCAGATGCCCCCTGGGAGGAGTAGAGGGGCGGAGCTGAGGGTACAGCAGGTAGGGGAGGGGGAGGGAAGGTGTCACGAGGAACAGGAGGAGAGGGGGATGGGGAAGGAATTTTGGGATACTTAGGGGAATCTTGGGAAGAAGATGACCAGGTCTGGGAGGGTGCCACGTGGCATGCTCCATCTTGGGTAGCCCCTAGGCACTGGGGGCCATTTTGGGGATCACTGCTCTCCGAAAAGCTTACACGTGCTCTGGGATTTAGAGCGGGGGAAACAGGGTTTTGGGAAGATTTCCACGAGACCTGGCCAGGGCCTTGTGGACAAGGGGACTCAGGCATTTTAACCTGCACTGGGAGTCGACTTCCCAGCATGTGAGCAGGGTTTTCTCTGTTTAAGATACCAAGTTCTGGGGTAAGAGGATCAGGGCTGGAAGGGGGGGAAACAGGGAGAGCAGAGGTACATGGCTTAATATTTGGCTTTTTCTCCAATTCCCTTTGTTTGAGCAAAGCAGTCCGAATTTGTAGACTCTAGAACACAAATTTAGCTGAGGATGTATTCCCAGACTGTCTCAAGGTTATCAATTCATGCCCTACTTTATCCCAAAATTGAAGGTTGTGGACTTCTTCAGGAGAAGTTTGTGGGAAGTGCAGAAAAAGCCACCTTACAAACTGTTTCAATTTTCCTTTTGAAAACTTTACGTTTGCATTAACTAAAATTCCAAAAATATGATAATACACTCCTTTTTGTGCTGTGCTTAATTTCGAGCCCATGTTAGATGTAAATGGCACAGAACAAGTTCCCGCCGACCAAATGCGAAGCCAAAATCAGCTACCGATTTCAAAAAAAGAAAAAAAACCACGGTTAAAAGGCGATTACAGATGAAAGCTTTCACAATGCAGCTGTATACACTGCTTTTAAAATTGCCGCGGGCAGGAGCAGCAGGGAGTTGGGACCCCGCCCGCGGGAATGCAGCCCCCCTGCGCCGAGAGAGAGAGCCCCCCCCCCCCCGCGCCACGTGGCGAGCCGAAACCGGGGCCGCCCAGCGCCGCGTGGAGACAGAGACAAAGCCTCCCCCGCGTGAACGCAGCACCCCCCAAGCACCGAGAGAGCACGTGGCGCTTCCGAGCCGGGAGGAGGGGCAGGCAGGGCCGTCACGCTCCTCCGAGCTGGCGCCAAGTCCAAAAGCGGCGCGAACACGCCGCAGAGTTAAAGCTTTACGGAGAACCACCTTATCACCGCAGGGCTGCGCAGCCTAAAATGCAAAGAGCAAAAAGGAACTCGTCTCACGGCAAAGACGGGTTTTTTAGCTTCTACCCCCCCAAGGAGCAGAAATACTCACCGAAATCGAAGCAATAGCTGGCAAGGTCAGGCAGGCTGGTCTCTTCACTTGAATAGGACCCCTTGGGCAGGAAGGGGCTCCCCTATTCTCCCCTGGAAAATTCGCTCACCAGAAAGGAGCTTCACTTTCCAAAGGCGCAATGCGTTCCTCGAGGCTTCTTGTGGGATCAGTACAGTCCCAAAGTCTCTACTGGAGAGCCGTGCAACCACAGCTCTTTCCAGTGGAAGCAAAGCTGCTGTAATGCTTTTCCAAGGTTCTGAGATTCCTTTTGGGGCTGCAGGTCCGTGCAGCCACACCATTGGGCGCCACTATATTAAATATTAAGCCCCAAATGTTTCGGGGTGTGTCCTGCCTGGCTTCGTCTGGCCTCACTGCTGGACCAAAGGCGGCAGCTGTGGCGTTTTTCACCCCAGAGATGCCTTTGGCTGCCTAGGTGCTGCAGCTAGGCGCTCTGAATAAGTCCAGGCAAATAGGAACTCAGTTTACCTTTGGTGGAAAAGGTTCAGACAGTGAAGAGAAAAGGAGCGGGTTCTGCTGTGTAGCTTAGATCCAGAGTTTATTGTAGCATGGTAGATTTCTGAATCTGGCGCAGCTCTCAGACAGACGACAGAGACAGAGACACGGCAGAGACGCCGACCGCATGGTCTCGTGTCCTTTTTAAGCCCCGGGGACAGGGGGAGGGGAGGGACAGGTGAGGGCCAACCAGGTGTGAGCAGGGGAAGGGTCAGGGGATGTGGACGCTAGGACAAACCAATGAGCCCAGACCTGGGGGGCCATCTGCCAATCACTCAACACCTTGCTGGAAGGTGCCAGGCAGGAGGGCAAAGGGGGAGGGGGAAAGGTTGGCATCCTTGAGGGGGATGGGATAGGTGAGACAGGAAATGGCGACACACTGCAACAGATGGCTGCTTCCTTTGTCTCAGGGAAGGGGAGAAAAGAGTCCACATAGCAGCTCAGGCAAAAAGCAGATAGGAACCTGTTGAGCTTCTGGCATTGGTCTGCTCCTCACAGCAGGCAAAACTGGTGAATTTTAGTGTCCTTTCTTTTGCTGGCTCAGTCTTTCCTGGGCTTCGGACCAGCCAGGGTCACCCCCACATGTGAGAAATGACCCTCACTTTTAAAATTTTAAAGGTTTATTAAACCTAAACAAAAAAATACAACAAAGGACTGAATAAAGAAAAATTACAGCACTGAGAGTCTCCATGACCAGCAGCCACATGCTTGTCTACAAAATGGATGCTCTGCCTTTTATACCCTTAGCCTCTCCCAAAGTTTTGTCAGTCAACTCCTTCTCTGCGGTCCATTGGTGGAGATCACTTTCTTACATCTTGATTGGAGGTCAGGTGTTGTTTTGCCACACCTCTTAGTAATAAGCTGGCCCTCCCCAAATGCCCTGACTACTAAGGCTATTACAAGGGGGAGAGGAAAGAAGACTATGGGAGGATATATTGCAATAACATCACTATGCATCTGTAAGAGACGGTCTGAAGTGGATGCTCGCCAAGTGATTGTTTGCAGCTGTGTTTGCAGTGCCGCTATGGTACACTGCTTCAGGGGAGCAGGGTCTGCCAAGGAGTGACTCACCCTATATGCTTGCACCTGCTTCACAACAATAGCCCGTGAATTTTTGCCACCTCTTGGCCGAATGAACTTTCTGGGGTAACTTTGGTGATTCCCCATGGAAAATCCCTCATCTGCCTCACAACCACTGTGACGGACAGAGATTGAAGCCCCCTCCCAAGGACTGAGACTGAGACCCCTATAATTCAGACACAGGGATGCTGGCCTGACTGAAGCGGGATATCTGCCAAGTGTTGCCTGCAGTCGTGTTCGCTGGACCAAGACTGGTTTCCCATAGAAACCAGTCCTGAAACAATGGGTCCCGCTCACTGCTGAGATTGACTTATACTGTTTCGGAACATGGACCATCTGTACCTGTTTTCAATACACTTATTCTCCATTGTCTTTTACCTGTTCCCCCCTCGACAGAGGACTATAATAGACCCCTGAGTTAACCAAGACTTTGAGATTCTCACCGATGTGACAAGGTGAATCTATTGGCTGGTCCATGAGGATTTCGTCTCTACGTCTGGTAGCTATACCCCTTTCCCCTCTTTCTCTCTCTCTCTCTATCCTTTATCTCCTTTTCTAAACCCTCTATCGCGTTTGCTGTGGGCACTCAATAAAAGGTGCATTTGTTTTGATTAATACTGAAATTTCCTTTGTGTTGTTTTTTGCACTCTGAGATCATGTAACGAACCATCACGACCCCCGCTTGTACAAGCAGACTGTGACAGCATCTCAACATATACATAATATTTATCTCTTAATTGTGACAGCCAACTATCTCATTATTCATCTATAACACACAGGATCCCTGGACCGGGAAAAAAACCTAAGCCTAAACAGTTCAAGGGGAAAAAATCCAAAAAGAAACAACTGAAGGATCTCTGCTGGTGTCCAGGGAAAAAAGTGGGGAAAGAAAAAAAATAAGCTTCTTGCCTAAGCAAACAAAAAACTAATCCAACAAAGGCAATGAAGTAACATCCATGCCACCACCAAAGCACACTGGAGACAGAGCTTGAACAATACCCGCACCGAAGTTCCCAGGCTCTGGCCGCGCCCCTTGGATCATATTAAAGCTACAGCAGCCATTTCTGAACATACAGCAGATGATTAGGGAATAAAGTATCATCATAAAATCAGCCCAAGACACTGGGTCAAATTACCCTGGCTGGAGGAAGGGCTGAGCATTCCCAGGATGGGAGATGCTCCGTTTGTGCTGAGTGCTGAGGCTGTGCACAGTGCAGGGGCAGCACCAGCCACCAGAGGTGGCATTTAGGAAGGCAGGAGACCAGCAGCATCAAAACAATCCCCTTTTGGGACTCAGGAACTCCCCAGCCAAGGTACTGGGTGTGTTGAGGGGCTGCTGTCCGCATTAAGCACCTTGCAGAAGTAGTTGTGATGCCTTGTGAAGGCTGACCTAGAACAGAGACTAGATGGAGTTAAAGAATAAAGTATGTATTTATTAGAAGGGCTCAATGGATACACCTTGGGCAGTACAAGAGCCCAGCCAGGGCTACACCCAAGATGAACCCAAAATGATCACAAAATGGACGACCAGTCACGGGGTCTCACACTTTTATAAGTTCTGGTCCATTAGCATATCGGAGTTAATTGTCCAATTATAGCTTTAGCTTATGAAGTCCCATCCTTCTTGTTTTTCTCTCTTCAGTCTACTGTTGTTTATGCTCTTGGGCCTGAAATTTGGATCATTTGTCCTTGTTCCCGAGCTAGACAAGGAATTGTTTTGTCTACTTTGTGAAGAGAGATAACTATCCCCTAATATGAAGCTCAGAAGTACACACTAAAGCAGTACAGAATATGAAAAATATAAAAGCTAAAACCTGAGATATCAGTTGAGCCTCACATTTGCAAAGGGATTCCTATTCAGGCATGAAATGGAGGAAGCCAACCTTGGTGAAGGCAGAGTGAAGGCATGGTAGTAATAGACGGGCACCCAGGTTTGTGGTACAAGGCTGGGGGCAGCCACAAGACTACAGCAGCAGTGCAGGGGAACAGTGACCACACACCATTCAAGTCCACCACACCTCCTACCAGCAGCTTTGCCTCCCCAGGACCCTGGCACATGTTTTGGCCCCACTGGAGAGGACACCACACCATAGATTATTGTGGGGTTTGCCGGCCCAAATGACCCTGATGACGAGTGCAAGAGAGTCAGCAAGTGTGAAAAATGCATATTATATGATTGGCTCTTCACAAATATTAAAATGAATACTATAAGTGTTATGTTGGAAAGTTATGCTGTATTAATTTCCTTTAAGTAGTGCTGTATTGATCTCTTTTAAGTAGTGTGGTAAATATAGGTTTTTAGGCTATAGCATTATATTAAAATAGAAACTATGTGATGTAAGATACTTTTTGTAGCTAACACAAGGAATAGATAAGATAATCAAGAAATTCTTCGCATAGTGATAACAGCAACAAGACACCAAGATATCAAGAGAAGGATTATTGCCTCCTTATCCAAACAACCCAGACTCCGAGGGGCCTGAGACAATTGATTTAGAAGATGAGGGGGGGAAGTGACATTAAGCAGAAAAGCCTCTAGTTTGAAAGGAATGTTTGAATCATGTATGAGATATATGAATATGCAATAGGCTATTGCTTTTAAGGGTTAATCCTTTGTTAGCAAGGTGTGCTTTTGTGGCAGAAATGCAAAAGCACACGGACATCTGTAATTCTTTGCCTTTTTATTGTCCTAACTTTGATTGTCCAAATTCTTATTATCCTAATTTTTATCACTATTTTCATTAGTATTTTATTGCTATTAAACTTCTAAAATTTTAACACAATTGAATGGCATTTTTCACAATTGGTGCTGTGATTCAGACATAACACCTCGCTGCCGAGGTCTCGGAGGATTCTGAGTGAGGGAGGCGCTCTGTCAAGTTTGGCAGCCTCGCTCTGTTTCTTCTGGCATGATTGGCAGACGCAGGTTCCAACCCAGTGGACTAAAAGAGACAATTAGACAAAGGCAAAAGGCTCCTTAAAACTGCGGTAATTGGCCCCCTAAACTAAGTGTACGCTAAGACCCGAAAAGGAAAAAGGATTGTAAGTACTTTTTCGGGGGGGCAGTTATGGGGGGGATGAATGTGTGTGTATGAGAGGCAGGCTGCTTATCAAAGACCTGCCAAGTGATTGTGGGGTCTCCCACACTGCGTTTCCATCTTTTCGTGAGAAAAACAGCCAGTAAAGAGACAAGGCGAGAGATAAAAGGAGTGACAGAATCCCCCCAGGGAAACTGGGAGTGGGTCTCAGGGAAGGGCTGGGACCCCTTGGAGAGAGGGAGCCGAGGGTTTTCCTGGCACAATCCACTGGAAAAGTGGGCTAAAAAAAGTGGAAGAAGCCCCTAAAAATTCTGCTGGGTTGAGGGATTAATCTGCCCAAGAGCATCCAGGGTTAAGTAAAATCCTGCTGGATTGAGGATATGCCCAAGAGCACCCAGAGTTTGACAACACAGCTGGATTGAGAGATACCCAAGAGCATCCAGAGCTGGCCAATAACATCTGAGATTGTAACAAGTAATTTGAAAGTAAGAGGTACCTTATTGTTGTCTTGTTGTCTGTGAGAGTGAGTGAGAAATAAAAAGTGAGTAAATGTAGATGAATGAAAATATATGTAATGTAGATTGTTTGTTTTCAGTTTCACTCCTTGGAGGGAGGTGTTTTGTATTGAATTGTATTGTGAGAGAAAGGGGTTTTTTGTGTGTGTAGTGGGAAGAAGGTGGTATTCAAGTTGCTAGAGAAAGTGGGAAACAGAGGCAGGGGACGAATAGATAAGATCTTGAAAAATGGAACACAAAACCAGTAAGTTGGGTACAAGAAAGAAAAAAGGGAGTAAAAAGGTACCAGCAGAGATACCCCAAGATAGCCCTTTGGGAGCTATATTAGCTAAGAGAGATACAAATCCTTCTACAAGGAGAAAAGACGAGGTAAAGATGATCCAATTTTGTATGATAGAATGGGCAAAGAAGGAAATAAGATCTGACCATGTTTATTGGCCTAGATATGGCTCTTTTGAAGTTTGTATTTGTCAGGCTCTGAATTTATTTGTAAATTCAAAAGAACCATTCAATCCAGAAGAAAGATAATATGCTGCATGCTTGATGGAAGGTCTTAGGAGAGTAAAAATCTTTAAAATATCAGAAACCCTTGAGACAAAGCAAGAAAAGAAAAAAGGGAAAGAAAGGATCTGGGAACAAGAGGGAAAAAAGAAAGAAAAATATTGGGATCCTTTGCAAGTATTGCCTCCTCTGTTCCCGCTTGCTTCCCTGCCCTTCACGGTTGAGCCGCTACCCCTGGCCCACCTCTGGTCTTGCCACTCATGGCTTCACTGCTGGTCCTGGCTCCTGTCCCGGCTCCGGACTCACCACTTGCAGCTGTGCTGCTCAATTCGGCTCTTGTGCTGGCTTCAGCCCCACTGCTGAATTAGTCTGTCACGGTCCCAGCCACCCGGCCCGCAGCTGCTCCGCCAACTGCACCAGGGTTCCTGTTTGTTCTGGCTGTCCCATCCCCAACTGCTTCTCCCGTGGCTGTCCTCCCTGCCCCATCCCCAGCTGGTCTGTCCATGCTGGCTGTGCTGGGCACCACCGTTGCTGCCACACCTGCCCCGCCTATGCCAGCTGCGCTGGGAGCTGCCAACTCATCCACCATGACCCATGTGCAGGCCATCCATGCTCTGGTTTGGTTTCCACTGGGAGACCCCCCCCTCCTTTGGCAGGAGATCCTACCTACACCCTGCCCTTGGAAGACCAAGCCTTGGCATGAATCCCTCCCCTCATCCCCCTTCCTCTGACACTTCCATCCGTCCCTGCCCTGGGTCCCATTCCCTTGGTAACGACAGCTCCTGCTGTTCTGGAAAACTTTCTCCCTGAAGAAGATGCACCTTATCGAAACACAAGATGCTCAGTTAAAAGACAGCCCTCCCCTGATCTTTCCTCAAAACATGGGAGAAAGGTTATAAAGGATAAAGAACAAAAAGAGTGGGATGAAGAGATTGGTTTATTTCCACTAAGAGAGGTTCCAATGGGAGGGGGTGGAACAGGGTTTGTAAATGCCCCTTTGACTTCTTCTGAAGTCAGAAATTTTTAAAAGGAAATAAAAGGAATTTTGGAAGATCCCATAGGCACAGCTGAGCAATTAGACCAATTCTTAGGTCCGAACATTTATACTTGGGATGAGATGCAATCTATAATGAAAATAGTTTTTTCTCAGGAAGAAAGGCAAATGATCAGGGCTGCTGGAATAAAAATTTGGGAAAAGAAAAACCAGCAGGGCCCCCCAGGAGATCAGAAAATGCCAACAACACCTCCTGATTGGGATCAAAATGATGAGGAAGGGAGGAAACACACGAATGATTATTGTAATTTGATAATCAAGGAAATAAAAGATGCAGCACCCCGAGGGCAAAATGCTAAAAAGGCTTTTGAGGGACAGCAGGGGAAAGAAGCAACTCCAACTGAATGGTTAGACAGACTTAGGAGAAATATGAAACAATATTCCAGAATAGACCCTGAGACTACTGTGGGACAAGCTCTTAAGAATTAATTTTGTCACAAATGCCTGGCCACATATTAAAAAAAATCTAGAAAAAATTGAGGATTGGCATAATAGATCGTTAGATGATTTATTAAAGGAGGGTCAAAATATTTATGTCTGGAGAGATGAAGAAAAAGCTAAAGTGAAAGCAAAAATTATGGTAACCACTATGTGAGAAAGTAATTTCCAGAGGAATCTAAAACCCCCAGGCACCACTCCTAGACATGAAGGTCGTAGAGACAGGGCAAAGGAAAAGAACAGAACCCTGGTCCAACCCAAATCTCAAGAGCATTCTAGAAATATTTGTTTTTACTGTGGGGTTGAAGGACATTATAGAAGAAATTGCCCTAATCAAATAAAAGATCTGAAAACCTACTGAGAGACGGGCACAGAGGAGGAATAGGGAGGTCATAGGCTCGATTTTTTGGGGGACAAATACCATCTGGAGCGTGTGATAACTTTAAAAATGGGACTCCAAGAAGAAAAATTAGAATTTGTGGTAGACACAGGGGCAGAAAGAACCTGCCTATTAAATATTCCAAAAGGTTATAGTGGAAGCAAAGACACTGTAAAAATAACAGCAGCAAAAGGAGAGAGTTTCACAGATCCTGTCATTAACAATGTGGTAATTGAGGGAGAAACTAGAATTTGGATGGGGGAATGTCTTATTGGTCCCTGGGGCAGGTAGCAACTTATTAGGAAGAGACTTACAGGTGAAACTAGGAATAGGGGTCATACCAGAAGAAGGGAAAATGACAGCTAGAGTTTTAAAACTTGGCCAAGAGAATGAGAAAAAAAAAAAAAAAAACAAGGAAGTTTGGACTGGGGAAGGAAATAGGGGACGATTAGATATTGACCCCATAAGGGTCACAATTGAGAGAGAAGATTGTTCCATACGTGTATGTCAGTATCCTATATCATTAGAAGGACGGGAAGGTTTGAAGCCAGTAATAAAAGGACTAATAAAGGATGGGACATTAGAACCTTGTATGTCTCCTCATAATACCCCTATTCTCCCAGTAAAGAAGCCTGATGGGAACTATAAATTGGTACAAGATTTACGGGAGGTTAACAAAAGAACTCAGACTCACTACCCAGTGGTACCAAATCCTTACACTCTTCTAAGTAAGGTCCCACCCCAGCATCAGTGGTTTAGTGTAGTGGATCCTAAAGATGCTTTTTGGGCTTGTCCACCGTAGCAGCCAAAGGGCCTGCAAGGCCTCCCTGGCCTTGCCTAAGATAAGAAATGCCTAGTCATGATGACTGGACCAAAGAAGCCCCTCTTCTGCCTTCGGACCCTTGTTATCTCTCTGTAAGATGATAGGTCATATTTGCCTCGACCCTTACTATTGGACTGTTTCCCAAAACCCCTATACCCTATATAAACACCCACTTCTGCCCAGTTCTGCAGAAGAGCTATCACTGTCACCCTTCACAGAAACTGCCAATAAAGACACCTCTGTGGAACCTCATACAGCTCTTCTCCTCTCTCTCCCTGCTTCTGCTGCGGCACTTAGCAAGCAAAGAGCTGAAATCACTAAAGAGCTGAATTCACCAAAGAGCTGATCTCCCCAAAGAGCTGAGCTGCTTGCTAAGATTGCCTGAAGCTGGGAGCCTGCCTGAGGGACCTGGACAGGTTGTGCTTAGCTGGACTTCGCTATCCGGACACCTACGGCAGCTGGGGTCGGAGAGACCCCGAAAACCCCCGCCGTAATAAAAAGTCCACTAGCCGAGGAGAGCCAAAATATCTTCGCCTTTGAATGGGAGGATCCAAAAACTGAGGGAAAGCAGCAAGTAAGATGGACAAAGTTACCACAGGGGTTTACTGAATCTCCAAACTTATTTGGGCAAGCTTTAGAAACAATACTACAATCTTTCCCCACCCCTCCTGGAATACAAATTATCCAATATGTGGATGATCTTTTATTATCTAGGGAAGCTGAAGTTGAGGTTAGAGAGGCTGCTATAGAACTTTTGAATTTTTTTGGGGGAAAAGGATTAAGGGTATCAAGAGGGAAACTGCAATTTGTAGAACCAGAGGTAAAATATCTTGGACACCTAATTAGTAAGGGTAGTCGGAAGCTCAACCCCGAGAGAATTGCAGGAATTTTATCTCTTCCCCCTCCCTCTTCAAAGAGAGAAATCAGAAAACTACTCGGATTATTGGGATATTGTAGATTATGGATTGATGGGTATACACAGGCAGTAAAAAATTTTGTATTGAAAATTGACAGAGGGACATGATATAAAGCGGACTGGGGGAGATGATATAAAGTGGACCAAGGAAGATGATGTTGAATTAGAACAGTTGAACTTAAAACTGGCCTCAGTACCAGCTTTAAGCTTACCCTCACTAGAAAAACCCTTTCATCTGTATGTATATGTGAAAAATGGGCTAGCTCATGGAGTTCTGGTTCAGGAGTGGGGAGGATTAAAAACACCAGTAGCTTATTTATCAAAGATGTTGGACCCAGTTGTCGGGTTCGGCTGTCTGTCTCTGCCCCGACATGGGTAGTGTGGTTCTTGGGTGGCACGCGTTTCAAAGGACGAGTCTGGACTCTTCAGCTTTTCGATCTTCGGATTGTTTATTATTTCTTATCTACAAAATTTTCTGTCTGCCCAACAGAGGTCTGATCTGCAAGCAGTCACAGGCACTCTCTGACCACCCACGGGGCGGTCATGTCCTTTTATACTAATATCTACGTACATAATATTTACCTTTATTTTCCAATGCTTTTCACCCATGTTAGCAAGTGCACCTTTACCATAAACCAATCCCCAAGTGCCAACATCACCACAGGAGATGGACAAGAAGAAGAAAGAAGAAGGACGAGACACGCCCTGATCCCTCCATCTTGTCTCCATAACCCCCCTGTACCAAAAACCTTAAAGTCTATATTTCACCCTCTAAATGTGTCCCTTTTACACCCTTCACTCTAAAGTGATTCTCTTGTCCTCAAACTCTTGTTATTTCTGTGGATGGATCAAAATCAAGCCACCAGACACTCTTGGCAACATTCCAGGATTTTCGAGACCCCCCAAGGGTTCTCCTGGCATCTCTGGACATCGGGAACGATGTGCTGAGATCCCACATCTCCCCCTTCTGTTTGCACCAAGAAGACTTCTTTGGCAACTTGACTCATGACACGTCTCACACACAAAAAGATGCATGGGACGATGAGCATGAGGACTAAGAGTATTATTAAAATATATAATCCCATTTTTAAAAACCCTCTCCATAAGGGAGAAAGATCAAAAAATCCCGCCACATCATCAATCCATGATCCAGTGACTTCGCCTAGTTTCTTTATACTGTCTTTTATATTTTGAATACTTTCATGAATTGATCTTGAATGATCTGAGAGATTCATGCAGCACATTCCCTCAAACTCTTCACATCCATGTCCATGAGCAAGCAATAGATAATCGATTGCTGCCCTATTTTGAAGAGTTGCCTCTCTCACACTACTTATGTCTTTTAACATATCACTCAAAGCGAGAGAGATTGATTGAGCATGCTTGCTCAACCAACAACCCATGTGGTCCAGTTGAGTCAAGGCCACCCCCGACGCTGTCTGAGGTGAGAAAATTGCTGCCGCAATTCTCCTTGCCTTGTCCCAAGTGTACACTTCATCATCACAGTCTGCACTGTAATTTTGCAAGGACCTTTTTTCTTTGTGTTTTTGCTCTCTTAATACTTTCAAATCTGGTGACAACATTGAAATTCTCCCAATGCTGCATGGACCTCCCTTGGCATTTGCAGGAATGCCGTGCCAAATTCTGTCCCCACAAATTAAAAACAACCCACGTGGCAATTGCACTGGGACCTGTGTTGATCCTTTGGCTGTCGTCACAGTGTGATTGCACCAAGCTGATGCGTTTCTGTAATATTTGTGATTTGGTGTGACATCAACGCTTTTGTTTGTCCTTGACACATTCGAAATTTCGAATTTCATGCATAGTTCCATTATTGTGGACCCGAAAATTTCCAGTTCCTGCGGTTCGGTAGAAGCCACAGGTAAAAGATGTGTCCAAGCACACCATTCATTCACAGGATCTTTGATGACTTGTGAAATCTCCATTGGAGAATGCCCTGGAATTGGCCATTCGCCCACTGGCAACCCAGCCATGCATGCTGTGAATGGTTTCCCTGGTTTCGAATGTGTCAGGCAGATACTTTCTAAATTTGCTGCCTGGGCTAACGTTTCCCAAACATTTTGTTTTGGCTGACTGACGGGTAGATTTGCTCCATTGCTTAAAGCAACAGATGAAAGCATGAACATCATGAAGCTCACGACTTCACCCTTATAAAATTTCATTGTCATGCTCCCACTCAAAGCCACAAAGGAAAAAACCCCCAAAGTTTTTATTCTTTTCGTCCCTCTTCTGAGTCGCTGTTCACAACTTGAGTTTCTTCCTCCGTCTGCGTACTCGTTTCTCTGCCTCTGGGATCTGTGCTCTCCTGCTCTCTTGTCCGAAATGGCTTCACGTGCCGCGCTGACACCCACTTCAGCCCTCGCCCTGTGGAAACACAAGCGAAACCCTTGCCCCAAGTGATTAGTTTGAAAGGACCCTCTATTTGTCCTGTCTCTGGGTTTCTGATCAAAACCAAAGGATTTTCCCTTAGTTTTGCCTGAGAGCTGTTTGAAAAATGCCTCATGATTGGTGGATTGGGTTCAGAAGACGAACTGTTAAGAAAATTCAACACATACAATGCTTTGTTTAACTTCATGTGTGGTGTCGCCTCTGGCTCCCCCCTTTTCTGCCTGTCCAAAAGGGATTTCAGGGTGTGATGTGTTCTTTCAATGATTGCCTGACCTGTGGGTGAATGTGGAATGCCAAATGTGTGTCTGACACCCCATCTTTTCAGGAATCTGTCAAGCACCCTGCCTGTATATGTTGGACCATTATCTGTTTTTATTTCTTGAGGCACACCTAATGATGCAAATGCTTGCAAAAAATGTCGACAAGCATGTTCTGCTGTTTCCCCTGCATGTGCTGAAGCAAAGACTGCCCCTGAGAATGTATCTACTGACACATGAACATTTTTGAGTCTCCCAAATGATGGATATTTTGTGACATCTGTTTGCCACAGCTGAAGCCTTTGTAGTCCTCGTGGATTGACTGCTCCTGTTGAAGCAGGTGGTTGCACGAGTTGACAATCTGGACAAGCACTAATGATTTCCCTCGCCTGAGTTTTTGTGAGACGAAAGGATTCCATCAGCGCCTGCGCATTCTGATGAAAAAATGCATGACTCAGTCGTGCTTGCTCAATGGTGGACGAAGTGCCTTCGCCAGAACTGTCAGTTCCGTATTTTTGTCTGCGGAAACAACTGATGGATAAACAATAAGTCCAAGGATTCTGCTCCTGTCCTGTCCTATTATTAAGAAATCTTGTTTTTTGTATGAATCTCCGCGGATTCCTGTTGGAACCTCCGCATGACTTTCATCCAGAAAGCAAATTAATTTGGAAGTTGCCAGTGTGCACTGTGCCCCTGGTGGAAGGAGTTCTGGGTCGCTTGAGAATCGGCTGAGGAGTTTGCTGAGGGCGTCTGCTTGACGATCCCCGATGACTGTCCTGTTGGTTGTTGTGTCACCGCCATCACTTGTGTCGACGCGCGCTGACGGTTTGTGAGCGCGCTCCTTCTCCCGTATCCCAGAAGCGGTAGAGGATTCCCTTCCACATCTGTCTGGGAAAAACATTCTTTCAGAGAGTGTCTTCCTCTTCCACACCGCGCACAAAGTGGCTTTGCAGGTTTTTGTGTCTGCACTTGCGTGTGTGCATGTGGACAATTCTTTTTCAAGTGTCCAAACGCCCCACATTTGTAGCATTGTCCTCCTGATGGATTGCTCTTCTTCTGGATGGTTGCAAGAACTTTATTTATGTTTTCACTCTGTTGTTGGAGTACCTTTTCCAGCATCTTTTCAACCTTGTCCTGATCTTCTGACTGCCTCTCCGTGTTCCTTCTTATCTGTTCTCCCCATTCTCCTCTCAGTTCATGCCTCATGATCGACGTGACATGCTGAGGTGTTCCCACTCTGCTGCATGCCTCCACCATCTCTGCCAAGGATGGCCGTCCTGGCATTGCGCTGATGACCCGTTGACAATCCGGGTTGGCATTGCCGAAAGCTAGACTTTCCATGAGAGGTTGCTTCGCCTCATCAATCGTCACCTGTCGATCCACAGCTTGCGAGAGTCGATCTATGAAAGATGAGAATGGTTCTGTGGGACCTTGCCTGACGCATGAGAATGGGACATCCGGAACTCCCGCCGGAGCAATCTGCAAGATTGCTTTGCGTGCTGCTTCTTTGATGTCATTCAACACCCGTCGTGGAAGCCGTGCTGCTTGCTCCACTGGATTGTCATCTGGAGGATCTCCTGCCAACTGTGCTTCTGTGAGATTTGCGTTTGGCCCACCTTGATAGCTGTCTCTCAACTCTGTGAGATATCTTCTCCATCTTCTGTCCCAGATAAGACTTTGTGTGTCAGTGAGAATCATCGACACAAGACATCGAATGTCAAATGGCGTGAAATCATACGCATTGAATGTCCCCTTCAGGAGCTGTTTGAAGTACTGCGAATTCAGACCATTGTTCTGAATGCCCTTTGATAAGTCTTTGATCACCTCGTGACCCAACCTTTCCCACCTTGGATTTTGGCCTTGTGCATCATATGTCACTGGCATTATTATGTCTCCTGATCCTCTGATCAAACCCTTTTCTTTTGATAATTCATTTCTTATTTCCCTCCAGTCTATTGGTTCTATTGGCTGTTCTTCTTCCTCCTCTGGAAACTCCATTGGCCATTGCCTGCACAATGGAATCGTGGAGGTTCTTGATGATCCTTCGCTCCACGTTCTTCGACTTGAGGTCTTCAGTCTTGCTCCTAAATCTGAAAAAGAAACTTGAGGTTCTCTTGAACGTGTTCTTTTTGCTGCATCAAAAGACTGCAGAAGATTCCTTGCTGCTTCCGCTGCTGAAAGCATCCATGCTGGAATTCCTTCCCTTGCTGTAATGTGTATCATTTCTTCTTCTTGAGGCTGTGTTTCATCTGAGCTGTCTTCAACTTCATATGATCCTGAAGTTGATGGAATATTATCCTTTTGCTGTGTTGTTGTTGTTGGTTTTATTTTCTTTAATGTAGCTTTCTTTTTATAAATTGTTGGAAAAAATTGCTGCATTGTTGCAGTTTGGCCAGCAGGTGATGTGGTGGCGCTGTCGAGCAGTTCCGACATGTCCTGCAATGTGGTCGTCCCTCCACGAGGGGGCGCTGTCGCCTGCCTGGACAACCTTGATGACGACAAGAACTCAATCGCTTCCTGCTCGGCAGACTGCAACGCTCGCAACCGTGTTTGAGACCAAGTTTGCATGGCTGTTGACTGAGCTGGCATTGAGGGTTGAATACTTGAATGTTTCTTTTGAGTGGAAGGGGTTTGAACCATAGGGTTTGAGACTAAAGGCATCGGTCTCGGAGAGGGGGTGGAGCCCCGGGATGTCGAACCCCGAGCGTGGCCCCTCCTCTTCGCCCCAGATGTCACAGAGGATCGGACCCGCCCCCGACCTCGCTCCGCCGGCACTTCCCGCGCATGCGTGCCTTCGGGGACGCCCCCTGCCTCCCCTGTACTGACGTCACTGTCTCCGTCCCGCTCCACCTCCGAAGTCTCCTCCCTATTGTCTGTTCCTGTCCCTCTCTCCTCCTCCTCTGACGCTGTATCCAAACCCCCCGCCGAAGCGCGCAGCCCCCCCCCCCCCCCCCGCGGGTGTCCCCTTTCGCGCTGCAATTCGAGCCGATCTCCGGGTCCAGATTTCCGGGTCTGACGTCACCACCGCGCGTCTCCTGCGTCCCCCGATGGCAACCCGCCGGAGCCCTGCAGCTGCTCCGCCCTTGCTGCCCGTGTCTGACGCTGCCGCGCCGGTTTGAGAGCCCTCCCCGGCTGTTCCCCGAGCCTTGCTCGACACGCGCGCTTTTGGCACCGCGCCAAATGAGGCTGCCGCCGCTTTCGGCGTTGCGCTCGCAAAAGCCGCACCAGAACCCGTGTCCCCCATCGCCTCCATGCACCCCCCGCCAGCCGCCGCCTCCGCCGCACCGCCGCGCCTGCCGCGAGAGAGCGCATCCCCCCTCCCCGCTTGTTCCCTTTGAACCCCCCTCCCCGACTCCGCCACTTTTTCCACCTCCTCTCCCTCTGATTCCTGCGAATCGGGATGGTATGCTCTTAGAGAGCGACCTGCCTCCTCGATATCGCTGGGAGAAAACTTTATTTCATCAGGGAGCGGAATGGTATCATCTGTGTCTGAGTCAGAGTCTGAAGCCCCTGCACTCTCTGGAGTCTCAGGGCGCTTTAGGGTTCCCTTGGGTTTTCGGGATGGTGGGACTGAAGGCAATGACATTTCTCCTGGTCCCCTTTTCTCGGGCACCTTTTCCCCCGGGCCAATTGAGATCAGAGCCAATCTCTGCTTTGAGCCTTGCTCTGCTCCCTCCGCCCCTTTGGGACTCGCAACAAGTTGTTGCCTGGCTGACCCTCTCAACTGAGTCGAGGTCGCCTCTAACATAATTCTTGCTGAAGACAGCAATTTCAAGGCTGTCTTATCATCATTGGTGGCTAGAAAATATAGGTGTCTGTTAACTTCTTGCCAAAAGCCTACTTCAAATAACAACTGTGTTTCTGAGTACGGGTAATTACACCGCACCCACAGCAGTAATTCTCTAAGCTTTTTCTTTGGGATCCCCCTAAGTGTGTGTGTCTGCCACGCCCTGTAGGTCGGACAGAATCTCTATTTGTTCCTGGGAAAGTGTACCCCCCATGTTCTTAATTCTTGACCTTCTCACCGAATTCCTGTCGTCAGAGCAGTCCGAAGGCTCCTGGTCACTGGCCTGCAGGTCACAGGAGATGGATTCGGAGGCGCCTTTTCCGATTCCGATTCGGGCTGTCCTGCTACGAACTTTCTTCAGCTGAAGTGGAGTGCGATGTTCTCTGTGGCTGCTGCGTCTGCAGATTCTCCTGGCTGCTTTCTGGCTGTTTTCCCAAGGAGTTATCAGTGCTCTCCTGGGAATGAGTCCAGCTCGGGAGCTGCCCACTCGGTGCTTCAAGGCTGCCCTGTGCAAGAGGTGCACACCAGAGCTCACCGTGGCTCAGCGAGTGCTGCAGGATGCTGCTGGATCGCCGGTTGCTGCCGAGTAGCTCCCCGGATCGTCCGCCGGGTGCCCACCGGGTGCCCACCCAGGGACGCCAAATGTCGGGTTCGGCTGTCTGTCTCTGCCCCGACACGGGTAGTGTGGTTCTTGGGTGGCACGCGTTTCAAAGGACGAGTCTGGACTCTTCAGCTTTTCGATCTTCGGATTGTTTATTATTTCTTATCTACAAAATTTTCTGTCTGCCCAACAGAGGTCTGATCTGCAAGCAGTCACAGGCACTCTCTGACCACCCACGGGGCGGTCATGTCTTTTTATACTAATATCTACGTACATAATATTTACCTTTATTTTCCAATGCTTTTCACCCATGTTAGCAAGTGCACCTTCACCATAAACCAATCCCCAAGTGCCAACATCACCACAGGAGATGGAGGACAAGAAGAAGAAAGAAGAAGGACGAGACACGCCCTGATCCCTCCATCTTGTCTCCATAACCCCCCTGTACCAAAAACCTTAAAGTCTATATTTCACCCTCTAAATGTGTCCCTTTTACACCCTTCACTCTAAAGTGATTCTCTTGTCCTCAAACTCTTGTTATTTCTGTGGATGGATCAAAATCAAGCCACCAAACACTCCTGGCAACATTCCAGGATTTTCGAGACCCCCAAGGGTTCTCCTGGCATCTCTGGACATCGGGAACGATGTGCTGAGATCCCACACCCAGTGAGCCGCAGCTGGCCAGTATGTATTCAAGCTATAGCAGCTACTGCAATCCTGGTAAAAGAAAGTCATAAGCTTACTTTTGGACGTAAACAAATTGTGTGTACACCTCATGCAGTTTGAAACGTGTTAAACCAGAAGGCTGAAAAATGGTTGACAGACTCTGGAATGTTAAAATATGACACAATCCTGATAGACAGTGATGACTTGACACTAGAAGTAAACAGAAGTTTAAATCCAGCTCAATTCTTTTATGGAGAACCAGTAAGTAACCTAATACATAATTGTTTAGAAATTATCCAATACCAAACTAAAGTTGGGGACGATCTTGAAAAACAAGACCTTTCAGAAGGGGAAACAATCTATGTGGATGGTACCTCCAGATGTCTACAAGGAAAAAGAATGTCAGGGTATGCAGCAGTTGATGGGAAAAACATGCAAACTTGAAAAAGGGAAATTACCCTCAAACTGGTCAGCTCAAACTTCTGAATTATATGCTCTAAAAAGAGCACTGGAATATTTAGCACACAAAAAAGGAACTATATATACTGATTCAAAGTATGCCTTTAGAGTAGTACATACCTTTGGAAAAATTTGGGAAGAAAGGGGATTACTTAATTCAAAAGGAAAGGGATTCATACATGAAGGACTCATTTTAGAGGTTCTAGAGGCATTAAAATTACCTGAAGAGATAGCAGTAGCACATATTAAGGGACACCAAAAGGGAATGATCCTTGAAATAAGAGGAAATTATTTGGCAGATCAAGAAGATAAAGATGCAGCAGAAAATGGAGCTGAAAGAGTTAATATTAACTCCAAATGAGGAAAAATTGGAAATTCCAAAGTTTAGGGAAGCCAAGAAAAATTAATTAAGCAAGATAGGAGGAGAGCAAGATGAATCTGGGAAATGGACACTTCCTGATGGAAGACAATTACTTAATAAACCACTTACTAGGAAAATATTAGAAAACATGCATCAGAAAACTCACTGGGGTACCCAGTCTTTGTGTGATCATTTTTTAAGGAACTATGGGTGCATTGGGATTTTTAGATTAGCAAAGCAAGTAACTGAAAGATGTATCACTTGCCGAAGGATAAATAAAAAGGTGATGAGAAAAACAACATTAGGAGGTCATGAGTTTGCTCTTTGACCATTTCAGAATATCCAAGTAGATTTTACTGAACTTCCTCAAGTACAGAGATGGAAGTATTTATTAGTAATGACAGACCATCTAACTCATTGGGTGGAAGCAGTTCCCACTGTCAAGGCCACAGCTAATGTGGTGTGTAAAACCCTTTTGGAACAGATTGTTCCCAGATATGGGAATGGTTAATAGGATAGACCCAGAGGAACACATTTTACGCCAAAAGTGTTACAACAAATAACTCAAGCCTTGGGGATAAAATGGGAGTTACACACCCCATGGCATCCACAGAGTTCAGGCCGGGTAGAGAGGATGAACCAGACTTTAAAGAGAACTTTGACTAAATTAGTAGTTGAAACCCAAATGTCATGGGTACAATGCCTACCTTTAGCCTTACTGGGGATCTGAACACAACCTAAGTCAGACCTGGGAGTGTCACCTTATGAAATGATGTTTGGGTAACCTTTTCTGACCACCCAACATGAAACTCCTACCTATGAAGTAGGGGAAATGAGTGTTAAAGGATATGTCAACACCATTGCAAAAACTCTTGAAAACTTGCGGTTGAAAGAGATAATCCCTCAAACCACACCTTTAGACTTTAAAATCCATAATATTCATCCAGGGGAGTGGGTGCTTGTAAAAACCTGGAAAGAACAATCTTCAACTCCACAATGGGAAGGTCCTTTTCAGGTATTGCTGACGACCGAGGCTGCGATCCAGACCAGGGAATGAGGGTGGATCCATACCAGCAGAATCAAAGGACCCGTAGAAGAACCTGAGGAGTGGACGATAACATCTAAACCGGGTGATATAAAATTGACTCTTAAACGGGGACTGGGTGGTAATGAAGTGGGAAGGCCAAAATGATCTAGGAAATGTACAAGAATCACACCTAACTGGGAAATAAGGCCAAGCTTATATCAGTGCTTTCAAGTACTGCCTGGATGAGCTCTGAGACGCCTCCAATACCCTCCATGGGGAGGAATACTTCCACTTCAAACAGGAGGACCAGAACTGTTTCGGACAGAGAGGTCTTGTATTCTGACCTTAGCCTGTGACTTATACAAAGAGGAGAAGGATTTACAACTTCCATCAGTGCCATATTGTATACTATCCTAGGGTGATGCTATGATGCTTGTATCCCCATTCACCTGTTCTGTTTATGCTGGATATTATTTTCGGTGCCTTCAAGACTGTCTCTGAAGAGTGAAAGTTTTGTTTTGGTTTCTTATCAGCCTGCTCCCCCATGGCTGGCAGGATACAGAGACGGGGCAGTACCTAGTGCTGCTTTTGCTTTTTGCTTTTTTTCCTTTGCTTTTCGCTTTGCTCTTGCTCTTGCTTCTGCTTTGCTCCTGCTTTTTGCTTCCTGCTCATTAGTTAGTTTAGCTAAGCAGTCATAATTTTTCCTGGACTGTTTCTCCTTTCCTTTTTTTTGGACCTACTTGAACCTGCTCCGGACTGGAACCTGGGAAACACCAAGAGTTTGCACCTTGTGGCCTGCGGCAGCTGCCCCCAGCACCGGAGGGACTGATAGAGCAACCACCCCCCAGGAGAAACTTTCTGAATTTGTCATCTTTTTCAGAGTGGTGAAAGAGTGGTGACCTCTGGTATTGTTCATTTTGTGTGCTGGGGGATGCTGTGCCTGTTAAATAAACAGGTTCTTTCCACTTCTCTCTGAGGAATCCTTCTGAAGTGGTTGGGGGGAGGGGCTGTGTGGGTTTGCTTTCCGGAGGGGCCCCCTTTTGGAGGTTTCCTCCCAAATTTGCCCTAAACCACGACATATAATCTATTTGATTCACCAAAATACCGGACATGCTAGCTGGATTAAATGTAAATGTTTAAATTGTGGGAAGAATTGATATTGTAGTTCCCACAATTGACGCCCTCGTTGCAGGAAGTGTCGAGTGCCAAATCTATCTTCTATCCAGGTAGAACTCAAAGCAACTGAAATAATAACTTAGTTTTGTGGATGGGAATTATTAGTGCCTGTTGAATGGGAGATACCTGAGGAACGGTGGGAAACCACAGTTAAGGGGTGTCAAAAACGATTTGCCTGGAAACTAGCTAAGAGAAAGTGACAAGGAAATAGAGGGCAAGACCAGATTGGCCTTTGTATTCACCACCAAGAAGATCCTATACACCCACTGTGGGTTGCAACCCTATAGGCATTGGAGGTGGGAGTATAAGCCATACTGGACCTCTGTTATTCCTTTTTCTGTCACTCATTTTTAATCTTTTCCTTTTGGGATACCGACAAAGTCATGTCACATGTGTTATCGAAAGCTGTATATGGAAAGACAGCGAGGTTCCTTTTTTAATTACTCACACTCGTGTCAACAGTCACTGTTATAACCCATCCAAATTAGGCAATTGCATGCACAATGGGAAAAAGTACTGGATTGCGGAGAACTTAGGAACAAGTGGTAACAGGATGGGAAGTCAATGCCCAAAAGGGGAGAGATGGATTTGTTTCACATAGGCTATTTGGAATAAAGCACAAGATTTGGTAAAAGAGCAACTGATAAACAAAATGGCTAAGCCAGCCCAACAGTCTAATCCTGTGCCAATTTCACTTGACAATTTGTATACAAAACCTGAACAGCAATTAGAAAGAGAAATAGATATCTCAAGAATGGGTAAAAATCAATTTGTGGAATTGGGGGAAAGAATAAGTAGGGAATTTATAACCAACTGTTGGGTCTGTGGAGGGGCTTTGATGTCAGAAGAATGGCCATAGAAAGGCAGCAGCTTAGGCCCAATTGAGCTCCTTAAGTGGAACCAAACAAGTACAAGTGGAGAAAACCGACCAGAAGGGTGGATTTTAAGTTCAATAGTGATAGGGGAAGAATGTCTCTGGCGCACTGGGAAAAAGTTTCTTCATGAAGTAGGAAAAGCAGCCTGTAAAAGATATAAGGTTAGTAATGGGACTTCTATATGGTGGATCCCAGAGGAACCAACCCTGTACTGGACCCAGGGAAAAACAAAAAAAGGAAATCGTAAGTATAATATTAAAATTAGACTTTTTCAATGTAATGATACAGGCAAGAATCCTTACTTTGGCATCCCAGAAATCTCCAAATTTTGGGAGAATATAGATCAACAGAAAAATGATTATTGGAAAGCTCCAGATGGCTTATTTTGGATATGTGGAAAAAGAGTATACCCAAAACTCCCCTCTCAGTGGAAAGGGAGCTGTACTCTGGGAATCATAGAACCAGGATTTTTTCTTTTACCGGGACCTGATGGAGATCAATTAGGGATACCAGTTTATGAGGACCTAAAGAGAAATAAAAGAGATTTGATTGGAGGATTCCAAAAATGGGGAGATGAGGAATGGCCCCTTGAATGCATATTGGAAACGTATGGGCCAGCCACCTGGGCACAAGAGGGGAGTTGGAGATATGGAACCCCGATTTATATGCTAAATTGTATCATAAGGCTCCAAGCCGCTGTAGAGATAATAACAAACAGAACTGGTTGGGCAATGGAATTAATATCAAGGCAACAAACCCAAAAAAGAGCTGCCGTGTATCAGAATAGGTTGGCTTTAGACTATTTAGTAGCTGACGAAGGAGGTGTTTGTGGAAAATTCAATACATCAGATTGTAGTTTAAAAACAGATGACAATCGGGATGCTGTCCTCGATATAGTCAATGATACCAGAAAAATTGCCCATGTGCTGCTTGAAAAGTGGGAATCAATGCTAAATACTAGCTGATGGGATAACATATTGGGAATAGAATGGTGGAAGAAGTTGGGCTTCTTCCTTTTATGCACTCCAGCTGGTCTAATATTTCTTCCTTGTTTGATTCCCCTGTTTCATTTGGCTCATCACCAGTGTAGTCCAAGGCATGCAAGTAGTGACCATGCCCATGGAGCAAAAGTTGACTACATCTAGAACGGTGCAGAGGATTATGTTGACGTTATGATGCTCATATCCCCAATCGAGTGTTCTGTTCATGCTGGATATTACATTCTGTGCCTTCAAGACTGGCTCTGAGAGCAAGGCAGGGAGAAGAAGAAGCATGGAGTTTTGTTATCAGCCTGCTCTCACTCCTCCACTGTGGTGTCTGGGCGCAGACGGGGCAGAACATGGCGCTCCGTTGTTTTGTTTGTTAGTTTAGCTAGCTGAGGCAGAGAAGTTCCCTGGACTGCTTTTCTTTCCCTTTTTTTTGGAATTGTTTGAACCTGCTCCAGACTTGGACCTGGGGAAACATCGAGAGCTTTCATTTTGTAGCCTTCCGGGGCCTACTCCTGGGAGCAGCCTTTCCCAGCACCGGAGGGACCGATAAGGCAGCAACCACCCACTGGAGAGATTTTCCGAATTTGTCATCTCTTCAGAGTGACAAATGAGTTTTGTCATCTGGTATTGTTCATTTTTTGTGCTGGGGAGTGCTTTGCCTGTTAAATAAACAGGTTTTTTTGCCTTCTCGCTGAGGAAATTCTTCCCAAACTGGTTAAGGGGACGGTCTGTGTGGGTTTCTTTTCTGGGGGAGCCCCTTTTGGAGGTTTTCTCCCAAATTTGCCCTTAACCTGGACAAATTATTGGTGCCCAACACGTGGCTCAAGAGAGGGGAAAAACCCTGTTCTAATTGTATTTTGATTGCAATTACTCTCTGTTGGTATAGAGCAGTTAGTAGCCATGTTGGTGAATTCATAATGTTGCTTGGGGTGAAGGCTTGCATGCGTTTCTGGTCCCTAGGTTTTTTGGAGGTCTTAATACCTCTATAGTCCCTAGGTTTATTTTCTTATCCAGAAATAGCTCTGGTATTGTCCCTAATATGTAGTTTTTGCAGTAGAGGGGCACTGACTACAATAGCTATTGGGATGGGCTTGGTGGTAATGACTTGTAGGAAGTTTATAAAGGTGGCGGAGTCTCTTCCAGGTATGCACCCAGATTGTTAGAGGAGGAGCAGGGAATGAGACTTTTCAGCCTTTGCTTTCCTTCTTCTCCTCTGAATCAGTTACATCACTATTGGAGAATGTTCAGTTTCCTCTGAATGTTAAAGAGACCATCTTTCTGGTATTTAATGTGGTAAACTTCCTCTATACAGTCTGCAGCTTCTCTAGAATGAGGGCTGAGATTTCTAGACGGGCTGATGAGACCCCTGACCCAGGAGTAGACCCAGGCATGGAAAATTCTGAGTGGTGTGGGAAATGGGAGGATATGGGCCAAATCCTCAAGGAATTTTCTGACCATATAGTCTGGGACTTTCAACAGGAACAAATTCAGAACCCAACTGAGGTGGGGAAATACCTGAAAGAGAAGTGCCATGATGACCCTAAGGAGAAAAATATCATTGCAGTAAGCTGGGCCCTGGCATATGCTTATCACACACTGCTAGATACTGTAGGGCTGCAGACAGAGGAAGGGGGGCAGGGAGATAAATCAACAACTATCCCAGTCACTCAGGCTGCAGCCAACACCCCAGTTACAAAGCCAGTAGCTAAACCAGACAGCAAGCCTTAACCAATGGCTGTTGCTACTAGCACGAGGAGCAGAAAGTGCACAGACAAGACTGATCGACCAGTGGATGATGATGATGATGCAGGAGAAGGACCCTCAACACCTCCTGACATAAAATCAGGAGTCAAAGCAACAGGTGCAAGATCAGAAGCCAATATTGAGTCCTTTTCCCTGAAGGACCTTCGTGGCCTAAGGAAGGATTGCACTCGACGACCTGATGAATCTATAATTAGTTGGTTAGTCCGTCTTTGGGAAGCTGCAGGTGAGGCTATAATTCTGGATGGCACTGAAGCGAGGCATTTGGGATCCCTGTCACATGATCCTGTCATCGACCAAGGAATGATGAGGGGGGCTAACCCTCACGGCCTCTGGGCACAGGTCCTGGAATGTGTAGCACAAAGATACCTGTGTGCAGATGATCTCTATATGCAGCAAACCCAGTGGAAGACTATAGAACAAGGGATCCAATGCCTGAGAAAAATGGCAGTGGCAGAAATTATCTTCTCAGATGACATAACAACTAGGAATCCAGACTTAGTACCATGTACGTCTGTGATGTGGCGAAAACTTGTACTACTTGGGCCACACGAATATGCTTCTGCTTTAGCCATAATGAAGCGGGATGAAAGGGATGAGACTGTGCTTGATATGTCAAAGAAGCTCCGAGCATATGCAGATGCTGCGCATGGCCCAACACATGCCAGAATCGCAGCAGTGGAAACATGTCTGCAGAAATTAGAAGACAAGATAGAGGAGAATCATAAGAAACTCGGGGAGGAGGTTAAAGAAGACCTTTTCCAAATCTCGTCAGTACAGATCAGAGATTCTGGTATCCAACACAGATGTTTCCCAGACAGGGAGAGAAGGTACACCCCAAGAGCTGAGCGGTAGTTCTTCCTGCGTGATTGCAGAGAAAACATGAGGAGATGGGATGGAAAATCTACTGCTGCTCTGGCACAATGGGTGCATGAATTGAAGGAAGGCAAGACTCAGAGAGGAAGTTCCACCAAAAGGAAAGCAGCTCCAGTTGCCTGTAGCCGAACTGCCAGGTATGGCGATGATGATGACATGTCCGATCCCCTTGAAGGAACCTCCAAGACAAATGCCCAAGGAAAGAAGGATAACCAGGCTTAGAGGGGCCCTGCCTCTAGCCAGGTAGAGGCTAGGGAAAACTCTGTTTTTTGGACTGTGCGGATTCGTTGGCCTGGCACATCAGAAACACAAAAATATAAAGCTTTGGTCAATACTGGTGCACAGCACACATTAATCCCATAGAGACATGTGGGGGCAGAATCTGTCTCTATGGCTGGTGTGACAGGGGGATCACAGGATTTTACTTTGGTGGAAGCTGATGGAGTCTGACTGGAAATGAGTGGAAGAAACACCCTATTGTGACTGGCCCAGAGGCCCCATGTATTTTGGGCATTAAAATGAATACTATATGTCTTGTTTTGGAAAGTTGTGCTGTAGTGCTGTATTATATGTTTTTAAGTAATGTGGTAAATGTTGTTTTAGGCTATAACATTATATTAAAATAGAAACTATGTGATCTAAGGTACTTTTTTAACTAGCTCAAGGAATGAATAAGATAACCAAGAAATTCTTTGCATAAAGATAACAGCAACAAGACACCAAGATCACAAGAGAAGAAATATTGCCTCCTTATCCAGACAATCCAGACTTCTTCCAGATTTCTAGGGGCCAAGAAATTGATTTACAAGATTATGAGGGAGCAGAAATTAAGCAGAAGACACCCTTTGTTTGAAAAGAATGTTTGAATCATGTGTGAGATATATGAACATGCAATAGGCTATTGCTTTTAATGGCTAATTCTTTGTTAGCAAGGTGTGCTTCTGTGGCAGAAGTGCAAAAGCACATGGACAGCCATAATTCTTTGCTTTTTATTCTTTTATTGTCCTAATTTTGATTGTCCAAATTCTTATTGTCCTAATTTTATTACTATTTTATTACTATTGAACTCCTAAAATTTTAACACAAGTGATTGGCGTATTTCACACTTTCTCTGCTCCTCAAAATGGTCCCCAGAGAGCACAAAATTGTGATGACCACATGGTCACTCTCCAGACATGTGCTCCTCTTTCCCACAATCCTTTTCTTCCCTCCTTTCCCAGTCCCCTCCCTTCCCCTATTCAAAATGGTGGCGACCACGTGGTCAGGTCACAAAATGGCGATGGCCACATGGTCAAGTCTCCGGCATGTGTGTCTCTTCCTCAGAACCCCTTTCTTCCAGCCTTTCCCAATATCCTCCCCTCCCCAACCTCTCCCCTTTCTCCTCCCTTGGGTCCCTCCTCCCCCACCTCAGCCCCTCCTCCTAAAGGCCCCACCCCTTCATGCTGCTGCTTTGCCCCTAGCCGTGCCCCTAACCCCCCCTTTCTCCTCCCCCAGCAGCTTCCATGGTAACCACCCCTTCCTACTTTCATTTCCCATGCCCCTTCCCCGGATCCCAGGCTCCTGCTTCCGGTTCCTGCAATGTGAAAACCAAAAGCTACAATCCAAAATCTCTAAACAGAAAACAAGAGGCTCTTCCTTTCGTTGCACCGGTGACCTTTAGTAATGACAGGGAAAGTTTCCTCTGAGAATGGGTGCCTCTCCCCTTCGAAAGTAAAAAAGAAATCTGCAAAGCCCAAAAAGATCTTGGGGGGGGAGTGAGTATTTTGATGGCTTACTTAGAGCTACCTTTTCCTCTGATATCTTAGTGTCATACAATCTCAAGTATTTGATTGAATGCCTTGTCTCTCCAGCAGAATACTTGCTGTGGGAGGGGGCATGTAAGAGATTGTTGCGGGGGATTCTTTCTGACCTTTTGCAGATTCCAAATCATTCCCATGACTCAATTGGAATTGTTATTACTATGAACCACCTGTGTGGTGAGGGGGAATGTGCTGAGCCTAGGCTACAAGCCAACGTGCTGGCTGTGCCGACTTTAGATTTAATCCAGGGAGCTGCTGAGAGGGCATTCCATCAAATTCCCTCCCATGGGTTCCATGCCAGCTTTGCTGCTGTCAGGCAGCAGCTCAACAAACCTTTTATAGATTTTATTAATAGATTGAAAGTACAAGTTGAAAGACAGGTGGAGGACCCAGACTCACACGTGGTGATTCTCCTGAAAATGGCAAAGGCCAACGGCAACAAGGCCTGCCAGCAAATCATCAGAGGGATGCCACTAGACCCTCCACCCTCGTAAACATCAATTATCGAGGTCTGCACCAAGAACTTCATAGCAACTGACTGGAGTAGAGCGCAACCATTGGGCAGGAGTGTTGCAGCGACCACCACTGCCGCTGTCGACACACCACCCTTTCGACAGGGACCACTAACCTGTTATTGCTGAGGGCAAATTAGGCACATGGCCAAATCCTGTCCAGCACCCCACCGCACTTGGACAGAACCAAAAGAGAACCATGGGGGAGGGGCACCCACTACAAAAAACTAGTGGGGCAAGCACGATCCTGCTTTGCATGGAAAAATAGAACAGGGTCCCAGGGGCAAGGGGGAGTGGGACAAATAAAAACCAAAGTACATAACATTACTGGACATGACACCCACTCAGCTGATATTAACAGTTGTAGCAAAGTGTGGCAGCCTCAGCCACCGCTGCTACTTCTAACATCTGACAAAAAGATTTGCAGGTCCTGAAGCTGGACACTGCTAGATGTCAAACCACTGGGGGAAAAACACTGATACCTCTAGAACCTGGTGGGAAGTATATTGTCATGGGTGATGCCAACCACATATCATCTGAGATCGAGATTGTTCCAGTGACGCTTTTAGCAAATCTGAGCGGTCTTGTTCTCTTGGCACATTGTATCCACCCACCATTTTACTTAACCAGGGACCAGGTCATCGCCCAGGTTATTCCTATTCCAGCAAAGATCCCAGTAGACAATCAAGCACCAGAAGTCTACTGGGCAGAAGTGGCGGGTGAGGACAAGCCTATGATTCCCCTCCATATTTGGCAAGGCCAGGATGGGATAGGGATGAAAGGCTTGTTAGACACGGGAGCAGATGAGACAATCATCCCCAAAAGGGCATGGCCATCGCATTGGGAACTGCAAAACGTAGCAGGCAAAATACAGGGCATAGGGGGTGCCCAATTGGCAAGAATATCCAAAAGTGTCTTACAATTTGAGGGGTCAGACTGGCAATTGGCTAATATATGCCCATTCGTTGCAGATTACAGGGTTCCCTTGTGGGGAAGGGACCTCATGTCACAATGGGGAGTATGCACTGAAATCCTGAAAACCCCTCGGTATTTTTAAGAGTGGCCACTGTGGAGCATCTTACCCAGAAGCTGAATTGGACCACTAATGAGCCAGCATGGGTAGCTCAGTGGCTGCTCAGCAATGAAAAATTGCAGGCTCTCAATGAATTAGTGGAGGAGCAGTTGGCTCGAGGTAACATTGAGCCAACATTCAGCCCCTGGAACTCCCCAATTTTCATTATTAGAAAGATGGGAAAAACAAGTGGTGGCTCCTCCATGATCTCAGAAAAATAAATGAAGTCATTGTTGACATGGGACCCCTTCAAGCAGGGATGCCCTCCCCAGTGATGCTTCCCCAAAATTGGAATCTAACAGTTATTGATATCAAAGATTGTTTTTTCAGAATTCCTCTTGACCCAGGTGACGCCCCGTGTTTTGCATTCTTGGTCCCAACCAAAAACTGGGATGCTCCTATGAGTTGATTCCATTGGAAAGTGTTGCTACAAGGAATGAAAGCTTCTCCCACTATCTGCAAATGGTACATAGCCTCGTTACTGTCTCCTGTATGTGCCAAGGTAGGGGAAGCCATCCTCCTACACTATATGGATGATGTTCTTGTGTGTGCTCCCAGTGACAATATGCTCCAACACGCACTTGACCGAGTGGTCAATGTTTTGATAACTGTAGGTTTTGAATTATAGGAGGAAAAAGTTCAAAGGGTGCCCCCTTGGAAGTATCTGGGGCTTCAGATTGCTGCAAGGACCATTGTTCCTCAAAAATTGGCTATTGACAGCAATAGCAAAACTTTAGCAGACCTCCACTCCCTGTGCATGTCTTTAAATTGGATCAAGCCTTGGCTGGGTATAACAACAGAAGACCTAGCACCCCTCTTTAATTTATTAAAAGGGGGAGAGAAACTAAGTTCATCCAGGACCCTGACTCCAGAGGCAAGGCTTGCCTTAGAGAAAGTGGAGAGAGCTCTCACAGAGAGACAGTCCCACCACTGTAAAACAGAGCTGCCATTCAAATTTATCATTTTGGGGAAATTGCCACACTTACACAGTTTAATATTCCAATGGGACCAGGATCAGAGGGACCCTCTCTTGATCATAGAGTGGGTTTTCTTCAGTCACCATCGGTCCAAGAGTATAACAAGGCCACAAATGCTGATGGCTCAGCTGGTCAAGCAAGCACGAGTAAGGATCCTGGAACTGGCTGGGTGTGATTTTGCATGCATTCAGCTGCCGATTGACCTCTCTAAGGATACAGCATCCCTGGGGAGGTTGACAGTAGATATGTTTGAACAATTATTAAGAGAAAATGAGATCCTTCAAATAGCATTGGATAACTATGTAGGACAGATTTCTGTCCAAGCTCCTGCCCACAAATTGTTTCATGAAAAGTTTAATTTGATCCCTAGAGAGAAAAGGAGCCAGAGGGCTCTAAAGGCTCTGACAGTTTTCACTGATGCGTCTGGATCATCCCATAGGTCATTAATGACCTGGAAGGATCCTCAAACCCAGAGGTGGGAAACAGATGTAGAATACGTGGAGGGGTCTCCACAGATAGCTGAGTTGGCTGCTGTCCTTAGAACTTTTGAGAGGTTTTCTGGGCCATTCAATTTAGTTACTAACTCAGCTTATGTAGCAGGAATAGTAGCTGGAGCAGAGAATGCAATTCTAAAAGAGGTCTCAAACCAGACTCTCTTCGAGATGCTCTCAAAATTAATTTATGCTGTTTCCCACTGAGAGCATCCATTTTTCGTCATGCATGAGATCGCATACAAACCTGCCAGGACCAGTGGCTGAGGGAAATCAAAGAGCAGTTTCCCTGGCTGCAGCCCTTGTAGATCTAGCGAGACTTCCTGACATTTTCCAGCAAGCAAAGATGAGCCATCAGATGTTCCATCAGAATGTGCCAGGGCTGGTCCGCCAATTCCACCTGAAGCGAGATCAGGCCAGGGCCATTGTGGCAACCTGTCCCAACTGCTAGTTAACCGCCATTCCATCATTAGGAGAGGGGGTTAATCCCAGGGGTCTGGGCACTTGTGAATTGTGACAGACTGATGTCACCCACATATCTGAATTTGGCAGGCTGAAATATGTGCATGTCTCTATTGACACTTTCTCTGGGGCAACCTACACCACCGTCCACACAGGAGAGAAGGCCGAGCATGCAAAGAAACACCTGCTGCAGGCTTTCTCAGTGTTGAGGGTCCCTAAAGAAATTAAGACAGACAATGTCCCGGCCTACACTTCCAAGGGATTCAACGAATTCCTGCAGGTATGGGGAGTTGAAGACCCCTCACTCCCCCACGGGTCAAGGTGTGGTTGAGTGAGCACACCCATTGCTCAAACAGGTTTGAGAACGTCAGCAGGAGGGCACCAAGAAACAAACACCTCAGGAGAAACTTTGCAAAGCTCTCTTCACTACTAACTTCTTAAACTGTTCTTTTGAGAACCTGAATCCCCCAGCGGTAAGACACTTTGTGCCGCGCGGAGATCACAGATACAAAGAACATCCGCTTGTCCTCATCCGGGACCCACAAACATCCAGAATCGAAGGACCCTATAAACTGGTAACATCAGGATGTGGGTATGCCTGCGTGTCTACGCCACTAGGCCTGCAGTGGATCCCACAAAAATGGGTGAAACCCTATGTCACTAAACACCTCAACAGGCCTCTTGGTGCTAAAAAAGATGTTGCCATAGCAGCTAAAAAGAGGGAAAGTCTGTTGGGTGGAAAAGGACACCCAAATTCCCCCCTCTACCCCGAATTTCCATTACTTAATATGTTCATTGATGATTATGAAGTGCTAAATAACCTTTGTTAAACTTTTTATTAATTTAGGAGGAAGCCATGTTCCCCAGGCCAGCCCTCATAGGAATTTGTTTCATCCTGTTCGCCCTTAACCAGTCCTCTAATGCATGGATTGTCCCACAACCCAGGAAAAACATCTGGGTTACACTGGCAGAGGCCCTTAAGCAAGACCATATCTGCTTGTCTACAGCAACAGCAGAAAATCCTATGTCAACCTGCCTAGTGGGGGTCCCGTTTAAACCCGAGGTGTACCCTGAAATCCTGAAAAAACAAAAAAAACCCCACGTAAATAGCAAACAAAGCACCCACATAGTTTACCGAACACCAAGCATGACCTACGAACACAAATTTCCAGTTTACAACCCCCTCGTGCTGTGGTGAGAGTGGGTAGGCAAGCTGCTCAACATGAGCAGTGAACCACAAGAACTTGAAATTTTAGGGTCTTTGAGTGCAGCCAATTGCATTCAGTCTACAAACCAAGGCACCACATAGAACAGTATACCAATGTCCTCCAGTATAAAAAAGATTACCAGGCTAACAGGGGGTGCAATAAGATTGAGCATGTTAAGATGGTATCCACAGAGGACCACCAACCAAAGAGACTAGAAACAGGTACTTTCCTCATTTGTGGGGATAGAGCTTGGGCAGGTATCCCCTCTCATCTGCTCGGAGGTCAGTGCACATTTGGACGGTTGTCACTGTTCACGCTCAACCAAACCCCAATTATGGATTGGCAACAGAAAAACAATTTGAGAATCCAAAAGCAAAGCATTGATAATTTAGACGATCACTGTGAATCAGAAATTATTCATTAGTTTAGGCTAAAAAGAGCTGCAGTCTCTTTATTTTTACCGTGGGTTGCAGCTGCTAAAGCACTAGGTGAATTGGGCCACCTTGAGTGTTGGGTAGTGAAACAAGCCAATTTAACAACAACCGCAATCAGTGACCTCCTAGCAGACGAAGAAATCGCTAGGAAAGCTACCCTACAAAATCGGGCAGCTATTGACTTCCTACTGCTGCTGCACGGACATGAATGTCAAGAGTTCAAAGGTCTCTGCTGCCTCAACCTAACATCAAAAGCACCGGATGTCCACACATCCCTGCGAAAAATGCAAGAACTAATAACTGACATAAAAAAAAAAAATCAGAAGACTGGCTGGGGAACATCTTCTCAGGGTGGGGGTTGACTGGGTGGCTCTCTTCCATTGTTAAATCCATTGTTTGGCTTATTTTGTTTTCCTTATAGTAATTTCCTTTGCTATCTTAACAAGATGTTGCCTTTCCACTGCTGCACACCTCACCTTTTTCCCTCCTGAAATTAATGTCACTGAGACCCCTGATGCTCCTGACTCTGAAAACCCCAGTGCCAATAACCCCAATACTAAGGATTCTCCTGATGACAGCCTCCCACCCTAATGGTGGTACGAGTTATGCCCAAAATCAGAGTGTAACCCTGTTCCTTCCTCTTTTTGACAAAGATAGGGGGAGATGTTGCAGTTTGTGTTTATGTTACCCCAGCTTTCAGTTTTGTAATCTGGGTTGTCTGATAATGGTTGCTTCCAAATCCCTCCCTATGTTCCAAGTTGGTTTCTCCCTAAGTTGTATCCACCCCTGATGTAAACCGCTCCCCTTTCTCCTCCCCTTTACTCTCATTGGAACTGGCTCTGTAAACCACCCCCCTTACTTCTCCCCTAAGGTTATCCCATTGGCTGGCTCTTTGTACCCGCCCACCAGTTTTGGCCTGTTTATAAACCCCTGGAGGGCTGGTTTGGCCCTCTTTTGCTTCCAAATCTGGATTAAAGGACTATTGGGAGATCAGGTGGAGAGCATCCTTCGACTCTTTTACTTTTCTCCCTGATGCTGGTAAAGTTAATCCCACTGTAGAGCCACAGCTCTGAAGTTCAGCTCCTGGTGAATTCATCCTGGAGTTGTTCCATACACCTTGGCATGGCTGCTGGTGTTCTAAAAGAGCTACCTAGAGACTTCACTGGCTAGCACCACTCAGTGTTTGATTTGTCTGTTAGCACCCCAGGAAAGCTGAGACCCTTGTGCCCAACCATTCTGTCAGCATCCTGTTATAGGGACCCTTCACTGAGCAGTCCTGCTGGATTGGAGGGTGACTCAACTCACTTATTCAGAGACACATACTAACAGCATAAGGGAAACCCCTCAGCAGATCTTCCCCTTTGAGTATGTAACCCACTGCCAGTGACTGCCAGTGCCTGTGAAGGGCTCATGCTAACAGTTCACTGAATAACCCTCTTTATTTATTAATATAAAATTTTGACAGGTTAAGGTTCTAGGATTGATGGTGATAATATCAGATTGCAAAAATGTATTCAAAGTAATACACAGGCAACTCTTATGCCCAGTAAAAGTATTCAGCACACAAAGAGTATGGTTCTTACCCAGCAGGCATCCCTATGGGGCAGAAGATAGGTTCAGCCTGCTGACGGATCCCAGCAGGTAGGATGGGGTCTTCCCTAACTTTCCTCTTACACTATTTCTTTGTGTTTAGGTGGAGCTTAAGTGACTTTAGTCATACATACTTTTGTTACTGATTGGTGTAAAATTCTGTCATTTTGCTTTTAAAGATTCAGTACAAAAAATGTAGAATGCATGCCTAGTGAGGTGTGGTCGTAACTTGGAGGCAGGTAACTTTGGGATGGAAGTGTGTGTTAATATCATTATTAGGTGTCCTGGTTTGAGACAAAATTTAGGAGGAAACTTCCAAAGGGGTCTCCTCTAAAAAAGCAGATTCCAGCAGCCCCTCCCCCAACCAGTTTGGGAGATATTCTCCTTGGAGAAAAGTAGAAAAAAACCTGTTTACTTCACAAGCAAAGGACTCACAAACATGAAAAATGAATAATAAAAACCAATGAAACCTCTCATTGTTCTGAAGAGATGGCAAATTCAGAGTCCTTCTGTAGTTCAGAGAGTCCTTTCGTGGGTGTGTCTCGGCTTGCTCAGTCTCTTTCAGTCCCTCCGGGGCTGGAATGCAGTGTCCTAGGCCCAGGTGGGCCACAGGTGTGAGCTCACGGTGTTTTTCTGGGTTTTCGGTCCAGAGCAGAGCTGAACAGTTATAAGAAAAAGAAGCCACAGTCCAGGAAACTTCTCTGCCTCATCTAACTAGAAAAAAACTAACTAAAAGCAAAGGAAAGCTCTCTCCCGCTGTCCGTGAGTCTGTGAGAAAGGAATTCTGGGGGAGGGAGTGAAGCTTCGGCAGACAAACTGTGTGCCACCACTTCTCCCCCACTTCGCTCTCTCTCTCTCGCTCTGTCTCTCTGGGCCTAGCTTAAAGCTACAGGACCCATTTCTTGAGAGAAAAAAAACAGACAATGGGATACCAGACCATACAGTCACCCCAGGACATTAGACTATAATGAACCAAGTTCATCCAAGGAGAACAATTTGGCCACAGTTCTTGGCTCAGCAGCAGGACATCTCTCCCTTGCTTGACAGGTGCTATGTAGTTTCTCAGCTGCAAAGTACCATTGAGTTCCCCTCCCTGCAAGGATTTCAACAGAGCCTGGCTGTGGTGTCTCCACTCGGTTCCACCCCTGTTCCATCCTCCTTAGCAGGTACTTACTTTTGTTATGGGCAATCATCATGGAGCATGCCAACCACATTCTATCCAGGGAGTAGCAGCTGTATGTTACCCTATAATTTCCATACCGTTATAACTTCTGTCAGGATGTGAATATAATTTCTCATTTTCCTCTTATTTTACCAACAGATATCTTTCCACAAATGCCACCTCCAGGTGGGACAGCCAGCATGAGGCCATGTGCCCCAGATACTCCATGGGAGCATCTGGAGGTGACCATGGTATATCACCATCCTGTGGGGCTGGTTGTCCCCATTCGTATCCAGCTAGAGCCACCCTATGCTCAGCCAGGTCTCTACAGGACAACTGCTGTTGGATTTGCCTTTGCTCAGGGCTCCTCTGGGTTTTTTTCCCATTGCTTCCTTTAGGAATGGTGCTTTGATCCAGCCCTATGGGAGCAATTAGGTGAAGTAGAGAAGAGGGTAATTAGGGGAGGAATTGGGAAGCAATGGGTTGTACACAGAGGGGCAGGAGGAGCAGGGGGAGATGAGGGTCCCTACATATTCCTCACAGCATTTCCATGGGTGACATCAATGTACATGTGTGGTGGCAATTCCTGGTGGGATTTTGACATACAAAACATTCCAGATAAAGTGTTTGCAGTAAGTGTTCAAAAGAGAGAAAGCCCTTGTGCAAGATTCTGGGGATCTAAATGGGAAATGCAGGGATCAAGGATCACCCAAAAAGTTGAGTGCAGATGGGGACTGGCACAAGGAGAACTCATCCTCAAGGGGGCGACATCCTCAGGTCTGGAAAGGGAGCCAAGGTGGCCAAATGTGACAGCACAGCGATGGAGAGGGGAAGGAGCCCTACCTGCAAAGACAGAGGGACCAAACAGAAATATAAGTTACAGGACAGAAAGCAAATGGGAAACAAATGGGTAAATTGTGCTGAAAAACAAAACCCAGGCACTAGAGACAGGTTATTTGGGCTTAGCCCCCTGGGAAAGTGGTGAGCCCCTGCAGCACCACTTTTAAGTGCTCAGAAAAGCAACAGAAATGCAATTTTATATAAAGAACATATACAGTGTCCATGCAATGATTGTAAAAACCACTTGCAGTCTCCACATGCAACACCATCCCTCTCCCAAATGTTTCATTGCTCTGAAAAAAGAAGGCTATTTATCTTTAGAACAGCACAAAACCTTGTTCTCTAACAAATATGCTGCATTTTTGGTGCTTTACAGGAAGAGCAGAGCAGACCTGTTAAACAGGGGTTGGTTTCTTATACAAGTTCTAAAATCCAGCTCTAAGGATCAAAGTTACCTTAGCTATAAAACAATCCACCAATTGGATTTCACAACCTTTGTCATCTTTCTCTCCCCATAGAAATATTTTACAGTGTTGGCCCTCAGATGTGTAATTACCAGCAGACAGATTTTTGGTAATCCATCTCCTGGTGCACTATTTCCTCTCATGCTCTGTAGCTGCTGATTTATCCAATCTGGCTTCTTCCAGACTTGCTTTGAAAGGTGAATTTGAGTTCTTTTGGAGCTCAACATTTAAAATTTAAAAAAAATATTATTTCAAAGTTGATCTCTGATCTTGAAGGGTGCTCTTCTCTGGAAGTGTTCAAGGCCAAGTTAAATGGGACTTTAGGCAACCTGGTCTAGTGGAAGTTGTCCCTGCCTATGGCAGGGGAACTGGAACTAGATGATCTTAAAGGTCCCTTCCAACCCAAACCATTTTGGGATTCCATGACTGTATGATCAAGGCAGGGAATAATAAATGCTGATCAGGATTTCTTTCAGGCTTTATCTCATGGACAAGTAAGTGCCAATGACAGATAATTTGGCTGTGGTTGACACATGGGACCTGGGGAAACCATAGCTCAGCTGATGCCTGACCACAGAATGTCAGGCTGATGCTGCTCATGCTGCTCATGACCCACCTGTACACGGCAACTTGGCTCCAGGTCCTGCACAGGGGGTTGCATATCTGATGTTGGAGCATGAGACTATGTCTGTGTGCCAAGAAAGCCCAAGATACTGCAGAATTCACTATTATTATTTTTAAAGGTAAGAGAGAGTTGCTTGTTCCCCATGTCCACAAATAGGACAACAACCAGAAAAAATGCCTCCCTGGTGCATGCAAGATGCAAAAACTGATGAGATTTGTCTCTTGGATCCAACCAGTACCCCTGTGAGCATCCCCCAGATAAAACCCAGGCTCAGTGCTGACTGTGGAAGTGTGGAAATGCTCTCCATAACCACAGTCTTGGACTTTGCAAAGCTCCTAGACACTGGGGACTCTCCTGAACCACTTTTTCCACCTCATACACCTGCAGACACTCATTGCAGCCCAGTTCCTTAGCCAGCTGTATTCACCACATCCCCACCAGTTGCAAGACACTGATCTGCTCCAGGACCTTGTTTCACAGCTCCGTTGCTGATGACAGCTGCAAGATCACCAGCAGCATCGGTGTGGTCTGTGCAGCTCCCTCCCTGTCTTGGCTGTGAGGCCACATGTTCATGTCATGTATTTGGGCCTCAAGAATGACATGTGTGGGGATAGAAATTAAACGCAGTGCATTTCCCTCCATCAGGGCTGGGAGAAGAGGCATAGAGCGAGCCCAGGTCCACACAATGCACATTGGAGGTGATTGCTCCCATCAGGCCTTTGCCACCTCCTGGCATCACTTTCTTAAAGTGGAAACTTTTGACAGGAAAGCTCTATGGGAAGTTATTGAAAAAGTCTGAGCTAATAAAGTCCAAACATTTTGTTTAAATTTTATTATTACAGCAACATAACATGCATTGAAACAAAATGTATTGGTGAAAAACTCAGATGATTTAAGACAGAATGGAATTCTGAAATCTCAGCATTTCTCTTGAGAGGGATTTTGCATTTTTTACCATTAACTCTGTGGCATGGCTATGACTGGTGGGAAATGGTTAGCCAGCTTTGATTTGGCATGGGATAAGGCATCAGCTTAGCAACCCATCCACCAAGGCTTTGTCCTCTGCAACACTGCTAATCCCCCTGGAAAGCTGCAGCTCTGAGGGGAGTGATGACTTGGCAAAGGGCAAAGACAAACCTCCCTACAAAAATTCCATTTCAGTGTCCTGCCCTGGGACCATCCATCCTTGAGGCCCTGTGAAGATAACCAGAGTATCTCTCCAAGAGTTACAGGCAGTGTTTGCATCCCTAGAAATTTTTAAATCATTACATTTTAGCCCAAGGATGTAATACTTTTTTTCAGAAATCTTTCTCTAGGAATTCAGAGAAGTCCTTAGGAGTGGTATAGACTTAAAGCTAGGCTCAATAGTCACATTTATGTATCCACTAAAGTATTTGGCTTTATAATTACTGATGACAATATAGGATCCAAAAGTAAGAGCCCATACAGACTTGTAATGCTCATTATTGTTTTAATACCATTGTTTTTCTTGTTGCACCCCAATAAATAATAATTTAAGCTACAGTTCATCTTGCAAACATTGCATCAATGCTGTTACTTAAGTGTGAACATCCTTTGCCACTTAGGATTTATCTTTGCTACCCATTTTGCCACCAGCATGAGTATTTAAAACCCCTGCTTGTTATTCATTATTAGAAATGGAGCTGCTGGAAGAGGAGAACATCCCACATCCTGGCTATTTGCGGGTTTGACTTGTTTTAGGAAAGTGAAGCAAACTTTCTCTCATCCATGGGGTTTCTTTATTTATTTATTCTCTGGGTTTTTGGCAGTGAAAAAGGAATTTACAGAAATATTCCTACATCTTGAAAGCTTCAGCCCATCCATCTGCTCCAAAATCTTGTTTTATTGCAGGTTATTTTCTCATTTAATAAATCTTGATGGTCCCAGAGGCCCAGGGACTGTCTTCACTCTTGACTTTGCTGATCCCATGCCAACTCCAGTACTGACAATCTCTTTCTGAAGCTTATCCAGATGCTCACAACCTTGATTTGGTGGAACAAGCCAAACTCCAACTGCAGTTCATCCTGGAGCAGTAGGGTCTGGCTGTAGGTTGATGGGGACATTTAAAGATGGATCCTTGAAGAGGGTGGCTTTGGAGGAGAGATTTGGATGGTTTTAACCCTCATTTACCAGCAGTGATTTGTCTCATTTGCTGCAAAGCTTTCTCCTACCCAGCTGATACAGCAACAGAAATAATGGGAAGGACCCAGGAGTACTTCCCAAGAGAAGCAACACAACAAAACCAGTTTCTACCAGGTCATCTTTTCAGTGGCAGATGGCATGAACCAGTTTATTGTTTTTCCCATGCTATCAGCAAAATAATCCAAAGCTGTCGGAATGCCAGGTTCTTTCTTGCTCCAAGGTCAGGGCGAATAAAACTCAGGAGACATTGTTTTTGAAGTCTCACTCTGAAGTTTATTTTCCTTATCTATTACAAACTCACAAGATGTGAGCTCTCTCTAACAAGTCAAAAAAGTAAGCTAAAATGGTGTCTGTTCAAGGCTATTTAAGTTCCAATTATCCAATAAACAGTTGACATCTATATTATTTATGCTTCTAACCCAATTATGATCACCCAAAACCAGCAATGCGGACATCTTTCACCCAATTAGAGAAAACTATCCAGATTAATAAAGAAGAAGGAACAAAAAATGACATCTAACCCATACCCAAAATTCTCCATCTTGGCTCCCATATATCATATATATCCCATATATACTAAAATCCCAAATCTAAGTTTTCCACCCTGTGATATTACACACTTCTAACCAACTACACACCTGTATTCCCAGTGCTATCAATCAATTTTGGAAGCTGGTTCCACAGCCTCAGGTCAAATGCAGTGCTCTCATGGGGGACAGTGCCCATCAGCACAGAAAGTCTAAAATTCTCAGCATCCAGGGTTCCAACACAAAGCAATGCCTGGTGATTGTTTGAAGGACTAAATGGGGGTTATATATTTCTATTTTATGCAAACATCCAGGAATGACTCCATTGTTCATCACAAGGCATTTTGTGTAGGAAATGGGCAATCTGCCCTCCATCAGCAGAGGTTTTACGAGCAGGTTGGACAAACTTCCCCAGGAAGCGTGCTGGTGTTGTTGGTCCTGCTCTGTGGCAGAAGGATGGATCAGGTGATGCTCCATGTTGTGAGTAACACTGCCTGGTAGGTCATGTCATGCCTGCACCTCATTTTAATGTCTCACCTATTTATTCAAGGCTTTACAGCAATTAGCTGAGCCCCCAGCCAGCAGCAGAGTTCCCTCTGCCATGGCCCAAACTTCTTCCACCTCTATTGCAGTGAGCTCTGAGCATATGTACATGGTCACATCATAGAACTGTAGAACCATAAAATGGTTTGGATTGGAAAGGGCCTTTAAGGACCATCTAGTTTCAAACCCCTGCCATGGGCAGGGTCACCTTCCACTAGACCAGGTTGCTCAAAACCCCATCCAACCTGGCCTTGAACACTTCTTCAGAAGCAGAAACCATTTCACCTCCAGTTTTCTGGATGGAGCCCAATGACAGACCAGCACAAACCACTCACTTCCAGTGACCTGTGTGGCTTCTCAGGCCAATGCATGCATTTCAATTAACCAAAAATTAATTGGCTTGGGCTAGAGAAGGGTTTTCCAGGGAAGACTTAGAAAAATGGCTATTTTGGATTTTTTTAAAGGTTGAATGGGGTAAAAGAACCAGGAGAGCACCCAGTCCATCACCCATGGATTTCTAAGCCCTTTGCACTGCTCCCATGGGCTTCATCCTCCCCTCTGTGAGAAGTGATAGGGAGAAAGACTAACTCCAATCAAAGCTGCAACAGGATGTGACCCAGCACCAGGAGCACAGGCTGATCCATCCCCACACAGCATTTCCAAGCAGACACCATTAAGGATATTCCCCCCCCCACCATTTTCTTTCTCTTCCATCCTAAACAAAAGGAAGGTCTCTTCCAGACCAGCAGAAGTGATAGACCAGATAGTCTTTATTCTCCACAACACCTTTTTCCTTCAAAAAAAACAAAAAAAACCAAACAAATTAAAGCACTTAGCTTAACAAATATTATTAAATTAAAAATGCTGCTTTTTCAAATGCAAATAAATAAATTAAAAGAAAAAATAATTGCTATTGTCAACACCATCTTCTGCAGGACACTGCAGCTCCCTTGGCTATTGACAGTGAACTTTGCAACCTTTAGTATAGTTTCTCCTGAAAAAAATACTGTAAATATAACTGGGTCTGGCTAATAGCTAACACCAAAAAGAGCAAAATTGATGTAAAGCCATAAAATACACATTGAGGAAATATTTTTTTTAAAAAGTATTTAAGATTTTGAGAGACTTTCAAGTGAGGGATGTTACAAAAATAAGCATGAAAATAAATAATAAGTTAATCTGATAAGTTTTCTTTCAAAGCCATCAGTCATGCCAAGAATGGATACTAATTAATTTCTTTGTGGGGAAGAAGTGAACCAAGCAAATTACTTACTTTTCTGTTTTCCCCCCATTTTTGTTTCACCTCCGTATACATGAAACTTCTCCAAAAAAGGGTGAAATCCCTCATGGGGAAATCAAGCAAGTCACTTTCTGGGTAGCATAAATCTTCAGTTTGGAAATAATTTCACCAGAAATTAGGTGAATTAGATGCTGGGGTGTCTGGCAGGGAGTTAGCAAACCTCCTCTGCATCCAAGGGGAACTGGCACGGCAGTGGTGCAGAGCATTGCTCCTCTGCAGATGCTTCAGCCACTCATCTTCCCACCAGCCCGAGGTTTAGTCCCTGTGCTGGTTTTGCACAGCCTGGTTTTTGGTAGTGGGGGGGGCACAGAGGTGGCTCCTGTGAGAAATTGTTGGAAGCTTCCACCATGTCTAGCAGAGCCAATCTCTGATGGCTCTGAAGATGGACATGCTGCAGGCCAAAACTGAGCCAATAAGAGAGGTTGATAACACCTTTGTGATAACATATTTAAGAAGAAAACCAAAACAAAGTCACACAGTTTTTCATTTTGTCAGAGAAGAGGAGGGGGTGAGAATATGTGAGGGAAACAACATGGAGACACCAAGGTCAGTGAAGAAGGAGGTGGAGGAGGTATTCCAGGCACCAGAGCCAAGATTCCTCTGCAAGCCATGGTGAAGACCATGGTGAAGCAGGTTGTCTCCCAGCAGCCCATGGGGATCCACAGGGAATGCAGAGATACACCCACAGCCCATGGGGGAGGTGCTCATGCTGGAGCGGGTGGATGCCTGGAGGAGGCCGTGATTCAGTGGAAGACCTGGTGGGGAGAGAGGGCCCCTGGTTCCAGGCTGGAGCAGCCTGTCCTTGGAGGACTGCACCCTGTGGAGAGACCCATGTCGCAGCAGTTTTGGGAGAACTGTTTGCCCATGGAGGGAATTCACGTTGCAACAGTTTTGGGAGGGCTGCTGCTCATGAGTGGACCCATGCTGGAAAAGTTCACAGAGAACTCTCTTGTGGGAGGGACCCCACGGTCTCACACGGGAACAACTTCTCTCCCAGAGCAGTGGAAGAAAATCTTAGTGATTAACTGACCCAAAACCCCCCATGCTCTGCTGTCTCCCTGCACTGTCAGTGGGAAGGAGGGAGGGGCTGGGGGGAAAAAGATGTTTTAAGGGCTTATTTTACTTCTCATTATCCTCCTCTGATTCTGTTAGCAATAAAATTCACTTTGCAACCTTAAGTTGAGCCTGGTTTTGCCCCTGAAGTGCTTCTCCCAGTCCTTATCTCATGAACCCTTCATAAATTTTTTTTCCTCTCCTCTACCCGGCTGTGTCAGGAGAGGATGAGCGAGGAACTCTTGTGGGTGCCTGGCATTTGGCCAGTGCCAAACCACGACAGTCCCACATATTCAGCCCAAGAAGGTTATTTCCCCCTTTGCTGATGTAATCATTTGGGGGCAACATATTAAAATCCCACGTGGATACTTTTATTGAGCAGCAAAGATCAGATCTGGCTAATTTGGGGAGATGTTGTTTGTGGCTTCATATGTTCAAGAATACGCATTGGAGAATTATACTCTTTGGCAACTGTTTCTAAAGAAAGCTGAGAAAAAGAAGACACTCAATGACATTCCTAGTTGCTGTCACCAGGGACCCCCAAAACTTCTCAGTGTTGCTCCCCAGCTGCCCATCAAATGACCTCATGGTGTCTCTTTTCCCAACACGGTACCATGGTTCATTGATGCCACATGCCTGCTGGCTTCCTGCTGATAGATTTCAGAAAAATACCACTGGCAGCATGTAATTTTGGGATAATAAAAAAATGTTGGTGCACATTTTGATTCTCAGAAACCAATGGGGTGAGTTATGTAGCAAAGCAGTTAATGGATGGATGAATATATGTTTATAATGGAGATAGATGGCAAGACATTAACAACCATAAGATTTCACATAAGAGTTCTTTGGTGGGAAAAATCCCAGTGTTGGGGGGAAAAAATCATGGACCTAGCCTGGTTGGTGGGGGTTGCAGGATTGTCCCCCAATGGGAAAATTGAATAAATCCCCATGGCTTGCAGGGGTAGGGAAATACTTAAGCAGAAATACCGCCCTGGGGCTTATACTCCACCTCTGAATGCCTCCTGATGAAGAACAACCTGGGAGTCTTGGTGGATGACAAGTTAACCATGAGCTGGCAATGTGCCCTTGTGGCCAAGAGGCTCAATGTTATTCTGGGGTGCATCAGGAAGAGTGTGGCCAGCAGGTCGAGGGACGTGATCCTACCCCTCTATTTGGCCCTAGTGAGGCCACATCTGGAATACTGTGTCCAGTTCAGTGCTCCTCAATACAAGAAAGACAAGGAACTACTGGAGAGGGTCCAGTGGAGGCCACAAAGCCGATTAGGGGTCTGGAATATTTCTCTTATGAGGAGAGACTGCAGGAGATGTGCCTGTTTAGAATCATAGATTATGCTGACTTGAAAGGGACCCATTAGGATCATTGAGTCCAACTCCTGGCCCTGAACAGGACACCCCAAGAATCACACCATGTGCCTGAGAGCATTGTCCGAACACTTCTTGAACTCAGGCTTGGCACTGTGATCACTTCCATGGGGAGCCTGTTCCAGTGCTCAACCACCCTCTGGTTGAAAAATCTTTTCCTGATATCCAACCTAAACCTCCCCTGACTCAGCTTCATGATGTTTCTTCAAGTACTTTCAATGAGAGTGAAGAGATCAGTACCTGCCCCTCTGCTTCCCCTTGTGAGGATGTTGAAGACCACAATGAGATCTCCCCACAGTCTCCTCCAGGTTAAACAAACCAAGTGACCTCAGCCGCTCCTCATAAGGCTTCTCCTCCATACCCTTCACCATCTTCGTGGCCATCCTTTGGACGCTCTCTAATAGCCTAATGTCTTTCTTATATTGCGGTGCCCAAAACTGCACACAGCACTCAAAGTGAGGCCATGCCAGTACAGAGCAGAGCAGGTCAATCACCTCCTTTGATCAGCTGGCAATGCTTTGCCTGATGCACCCCAAGACACGATTGGCCCTCCTGGTGGCCAGGGCATACTGCTTACTCATATTCAACTGAGCATCAACCAGGACCCCCAGATCCCTTTCCGCAGCACTGCTTTCCAGCCTCTTGTTCCTCAGTCTATCAGTACATCCAGGGTTGCCCCACCCCAGGTGCAGAATCCAGCACTTGCCCTTGTTGAACTTCATACGGTTGTTGATTGCTCATCTCTCTAATTTATAGAGGTGTCTCTGCAGGCTCTCTTTGCTCTTGAGGGAGTCTACACCTCCTCCCAATCTCCTCCCAATTTAGTGTGTCTGTCGAACTTAGTATTCCTTCAAGTCCTGTGTCCAAGTCAGTAATGAAGATGTTGAAGAGAACTGGGCTTAAGAAACCCCACTTGTGACTGGTGACCAGCCTGATTCTCTTGGGGATAGTTTATTATCCCATCCCATTTTTGGGGTCTTTGATTTGTTTTGTTTTGTGCCCAGGGGTGGCGGCTGTCCCCGCCCCACCCCCCATCCTCCCTGACTCCGGGGCGGTCCCGATAAATGGAAGCTGAGGCTGAGCTGGGGTTTCCAAGGGGAGTTGGGGGTGGGGCAAGCGTCAGTCTCTGCTCTTCCGGAGGGCAGTTCAATGGCACACACGCGGCCGGTATCTCTGACCAGGGATCCTGCTGTTTCTGTGGATTTTGCCTGCTTCTTTTTGCTTTTTTTTTTTGCTTCGGCACTGTCACTGAGCTTGCCGGATGAACTTGTTTTGCTGCTCTGTTGTTGGGAAGCCCAGAGTCAGTGCATGCCCCACCAGGACCTGGGACCGCCCTCATTTTCCGCTGGGGGGCTGCCCCCACCCTCCGCACAGCCGGGGTCCAAAGGACCAACCAGCGCTGGTGAGAAAAGCTTGAGGAGCCTTTTACTGCATTTGAGAGCCAGACTGCTACTGCCCAACCCTTACCATACCTCCGCCATTGCTCCGGGTTTGTGCTACACTGTAGCTTTTCACCCTCTGCCTGCCAGGAGGTCTTGCCGTTCCAGCTTGCTTTTCTGGAGGTTTCTTGCTACAGGTCCTTTTGCTATCCAGAGAGGGCACTAGGATTGGCTGCCCCTGGAGGTTTGTAAAAGAAGCTTCTTCTCCATCCTGTCCTGCTGGCTATGCCCGACATTACCGCTTGGTCCCCAAACTCACACCAGAGTGCCCCCTGCAGTCACGGGGGAATCATCGCACTCGCCCTACCCAGCTGGGACCCACCAGTGCCCCTGCCATCTGTGACCATAACTACACCAAAGGGGAAAGTGCCTGAAGTTGAGATGGTTGTTACTGGATTTCTGGTTCTGTTTGTTGTCACTGCCATTGTTGTTGTTTGTTTGCCTTGCTATATATACTAGTAAAGAACTGTTATTCGTTTTCCCATATCTTTGCTTGGAAGCCCCTTACTTTCAAAATTTTAATAATTCGGAAGGAAGGGGGTCATATTTTCCATTCCAAGAGAGGCTCCTGCCTTCCTTAACAGACACCTGTCTCTCAAGCCAAGACACTGATGTCACCCCATTCACTATAACTCTTTGTGTCTGACCTGTGAGCCAGTTTCTCATCCATTGCGTAACACGGTTATCCAGCTGCGTGCTGGACATTTTGTCCAGAAGGATCCTGTGAGAGACAGTATCAAAAGCTTTGCTGAAATCCAAAGAGATGGCATCCACTGGCTTTCCTAGATCAACTAGGTGGGTGTCCTGGTTTGAAAAGGAAGTGAGTTTTTTGGGATGCTGTGATCAAACCAATAAGTGCTCAGATTTGAATATTGGCACCTGGTGTGGCCACTGAGGACGTGGATACGCCTCTGAGAACACAGGGGGTTAAAAGCAGAGAACTCCCAGGGGGAAGTTCTCTTGGGTTCTGTCCATGAAAGAGGTCAGACCTCCCCTGCCCAGCTGTGGGCTGGGTGGGGGAGGGGAAGCCATGCGGCTGGGTGAGGTAGTCCGGGACCTTGGACAGAGAAGGGAGGTGAAGGCCCCTGCAGGATGGAAGGGTGGAGGAGCACTGAGAGGCATCAGGCAGTCACCCCCCACCCCCGCCCCCAGGAGAGAGAGAGAGCTGGTGCCTGTGCTTGTGCCACCTTGAAATTTGATAGCATGGCTGGCTGAGAAGGAGAAGGGGGGGTTCGGCAAGAAGGTGCCCAGCAGGGCAGCGTGGGAGTTCTGGACAGGCAGAGCCTGAGATTTTTAACCCTTTTCTTGCATGATGGAAACCTTACAAATGCTGATCCTCCTGGAGTTGAATGAGAAGAGAGACAGAGATGAGATAAGAGAAAATGGGTCACAAGAGAAGTTGAGAAGAATCTTAGATGGGAGGAGATGATGGAGTGGCCTTTGGCTGGACTTGTATAGTCATGGACAGAGCCATTTTTCCTGTGACACAGAAACTGCATTTAGGGGGAGGCAATGGCTTGGAGCCAAGAGAGTGCAGTGATATTATGTGAAGGAGTGCGTGAACAGAGACAACGGGTGAGGAGGATGGTGGTGCCCTCCGTCTTCAGGGAAGAAGAAGACCTCTGTTTGGGAGACCCCTCGGCCCCAGGGGGTGAATTTGGGGGGAACAGGTGTCCCGAAAGTGAGAGACTCTGCTTTTTTTGGAACTGGGCAAAGCATCCTTAAAAGGGGAACCCGAGAAGCAGCTCTGGTCCATGTGCAGTGGTGAGAGCACTGTACGTGGAAGGAAGATGTCACAATGGCAAATGTTCTCTGGGCGGTGCCATGTGTGACATTGAAACACAAGATGTCTCAACTGTGTTTCCAGGGGAAGCCTATGGTACAAGAAGGACTCCTCTCTTCTTGATGAACTGAGAATTGATTATCTAAAGGGTGGTGATGGACTGAGAGTGGGTGATCTGAGGGGTGGTGACTGAATTGAGAATCCAAGGTTTTGTACTACTGTGATGTATTGAAAATTTGGTGGGGGGAGGAGGAATGTTTTTGGAAGGTTTTCATTCTGAGTCCTGCGTGTGTTTCTTTTTATATATAGTTGTAGGTTAATAAAGTTTTTGTTTCTTTATTCCTAAGTTGGAGCCTGCTTTGCTCTATTTCTGGTCACATCTCACAGCAGACACCAGGGAACACATATTTTCATGGGGGCACTGGCATTGCGCCAGCTTCAAACCATGACAGTGAGTTACCCTGTTGTTGAAGGAAATCAGGTTTGACAAGCAGGACTTTTCCCTCAAGCCCTCCTGGCTGTGACCAATGACTATGTTGTCCTCCAGGTGTTTGTCAACACCCCCCAGAATAATCTTTTTGATGATTTTACTGGGCACTGATTTGAAACGGACAGGCCTGTAATTTCCAGGGTCCTTCTTGCCCTTCTTGAAAATTGGGACAATGTTCGCCAGCTTCAAGACAGCTCTGACCTCTCCAGATTCCCAAGATTGCTCAAAAATCATCAAGAGAGGTTTTGCAATGATGTCAGCCATCTCTTTGAGAATTCTTGGCTGAATCTGATCAGGCCCATAGGTTTGTATGGATCAAACTGGAGAAGTAGATCCTGCACAAGTTCAGGTTCGACTGGGAGTTGATCATTCTCACAGTCATGGACCTCCAGCTCAGGGCACTGAGACCCCCTTGATCTGTCATACAGGTTGAAGACAGAGGCAAAGAATGTGTTAAACAACTCTGCCTTGTCCATGTCCCTGTTTGTGAGATGACCATCCTCATCCTGGAAAGGGCTGATGTTATTTCTACACTGCCTATTGCCATTAACATATTTAAAAAACCTCTTTATTGTCCCCCCACAATTATTTTTGTTTAGTCTAGAGAAGAGAAGACTGAGATGGGATGCCATCAATGCATATAAATATCTCAAATGTGGGTTCCAAGAGGATGGTGCCAGACTATTCAGTGGTGCTTAGCAACAAAATGAGGAGCAAGGGCCATAAACTAAAACACATGAAGTTGCACCTCAGCATGAGGAAGAATTTTTTTACGTTGAGGGTGGCAGAGCACTGGAACAGGCTGTCCAGAGAGGTAATGGATTATAGGACTTCTCTGTTCTTTAAAGAAAAAAAATCAAGACAAAATTGGTCTCCAAGTCTTCTCCCAGAGGACAGATGCTGTGCCTGAGTGCTCTGCAATGGGTGTTAAAGCCCCTTTTCCTCTGCTTCCTGAGAAATCAGGGAGTGGGAAAAAGCCAAGAGCAACGGGCACAACCCTAAGCCTTATATTACTGATGGGCTTTACCACTGTGTTGGGTGTGCATGGCCAAGCTTTAGTAGTAGGAGGGTGTGTTGGTTTATTACAGCCTGGTTTTTGGTAGCAGGGGGGCCACGGAGGTGGCTTCTGTGAGAAGCTGCTAGAAGTTTCCTCCATGTCCAGCAGAGCCAATCTGTAGCTGCTTCAAATACAAGGTTGCACCTATTAGAAATGGTGGTAATGCCTCTGTGATAACATATTTAAGAAGAAGAAGGAAAAAAAAAAAAGGAAAAAAGTTATTGCGCAGTTGTAATTGCAACCAGAGAAGAGCAGGGTGAGAATATGTGAGAGGAACAGCTCTGCAGACACCAAGGTCAGTGGAGAAGGAGTGGGAGGAGGTGCTCCAGGCACTGGATCTAGGATTCCTCTGCAGCCTGTGGTGAAGACCACGGTAAAGCAGCTGTCCTCCTGCAGCCCATGGATGTCCGTCCACAGGGATGCAAACATCCACCTGCAGCCCATGGAGGAGGCCTGTGCTGGAGCAGAGGGATACCTGAGAGGAGGCTGTGAGCCTGTGGGAGACCTGTGGAGAGAGGGGTCCACACTGGAGCATCCTGTCCTTGAAGGACTGCACCCTGTGGAAGGATGACCCACGTGGCAGCAGTTTGAGGAGGACTATTGCCAGTGGGATGGACTCATGTTGCAGCAGTTCTCAGAGATCTGTTGCTTGTGAGATGGACTCACGTTGGAGAAGTTTGCAGAGAACTGTGTGTCATGGGAGGGACCCCATGCCTGGAGCAGAGGAACAATTCCTTTCCCTGAGCAGAGGGAGAAACAATGGGTGATGAACTGACCATAACCCCCATTCCCTGTCTCCTTGCACTGCTGGGGTAGGAGATAGAGCTGGGAAGGAGAGAGGGATGAAGGGAAGGTGTGTTTAAGGGTTTATTTTACTTCTCATTACATTGCTCTGATTTTGTTAGGAATAAATTCAATTAATATTTCTAATTTGAGCCTGTTTTACCCATGACAGTATTCGACGAGTGATCTCTCCCTGTCCTTATCTCAGCTCATGAACCTGTCATTATATTTTCTCTTTCCTGCCCTGCTATAGAGGGGAGTGAGAGAGTAGCTTGGTGGGTGCCTGGCATCCAGCCAGAATAAACCCACTGCAACCATCTTAATCAAGTTCAGCTGCTCATAATTCTATCAAGCACCATTGCTACTAATGAAGCTGACCCAACACAGGGTGCCATCACCATGCAAATCTCCTGGGCTTGAATCCACAAAGCAGAAAATAAATTTTCTAGACAAGTCCAGTGCACCCAGCAATCATTTTGCTGCTGAGTACACAGAAAAGCTGAAGCTCCTGTTTGTTTCTACTGATACTCCACGTGCAGAATAAAAACCACAATCGCAGACAACCAGATGAAAATTCAAATAATACTGAACCACAGCATCACAACCTAAGCTGTACCAGGGTAGGTTTAAGTTGGACATTAGGAAGAAGTTCTTCACAGAAAGGGTGTTTGGGTGTTAGAATGGGCTGCCCAGGGAGGTGGTGGGGTCACTGTCCCTGGAGGTGTTTAAGAAAAGACTGGATGTGGCACTTAGTGCCATGGTCTAGTTGACAAGGTAGTGTTAGGTCATAGGTTGGACTTGATGACCTTGGAGATCTTTTTCAACCTAGTTAATTCTGTGATTCTGTGTTTTAATAAGCAGTGTCAGTAGACGACAAATAAGGAGACCACCAAGTCATCTTCATCATTCGGGGAGGGATGAAACAGCATGGCATTTCTGCGTACCAGCCTCCTTACTCTCTGGGCATTTCTTCGTCCAGGAGGCATCTTGCTTTCACCTTCCAGCAGCTGCCTTTTCCTTTGGGATGCTCTATCACAGAGCAACCCGGGTATCCTGGAGCAACCTGGGGACCCCTGGGCAAACTCTCCCCCTGGAATATGCCACCCATCCCTCAATGATGTGGTGCCACTTACACCAACCATGGGACAGAGTTGCTCTTGTACACTGCACACCTGGAAACACTGGACAGCAAATTCAGCTAGTTAGAAGCCAGGCTCAAAACCTCTATTTTTGGCTTTTTCTATTTTTCCCCTCTTCTTTTTTCCTCCTTTTTTCCATGCATTGCTTGTCTTCTCTTTACCAGTCACCAAAGAAGAACATTAACTTCCATTTCTCCCTTGCCCTGTATGTTATAAGGCCCGACTGTAACAGGCCTGGATTAAAATGTATAATTTTAGCTATGACAGTAACTACAATAAAGCATTCCTTCAATAGAAAAAAAATTATTACATTAAAAAAAGGGTTATAGTGGCTGAGGGATAATGGTGACTTGAAAAGCAAGGGCCACAGAATTCCCTGTTTCTTAGAGCTCCCAGCTCAGAGGACATGATTCTCAATCCATCGAGAAGATTACTGGCAAGCTGATGATGGCTATGTTACTTCTGCAGTGGCATTTGGGCTCCTTTAAAATAGTCCTGCTTCAGAATCCTTACATAAACCATTAGTAAGCTTTTGGGAAGGCGTTGCTTTCCTCATCTCTGAGCTGCTTGCAATTGTTCATTCAATGATACAATAAAATAAGAAGAAATCACAAATAATAAAGAAAAAAAACCCCCAGTGCAAATAAGAAAGTCATCCCGCTCTCCAATCCACTTTCGAAGGGGTGGCAAGTAAGTGGAGGGGCACACAGAAAGTCAAAGACAGGATGGGAACCTAGCACAAGACCCTCTGGACAAAAGCCATCACTTATGAGTGTCTGGTATAGTGTGTATCTAGCTTTGTCCTCCCAAGACATCTGCTGCCTGCTGTTTCCTGCCACTTGGCCAGGGCAAGGCAGGAGGACAGCATAAAAACAATAATAGCCCCCACTTGGATTAGTTGTTTGGGTTTTTTCTTTTCCAAATTCTCTGTCTTCTTTTGAAAGTCAAACAATAACCTGGTGGGCATGTTGCTGCTTCTTGAGCAATGAGTTCAGAAAAAGAAACCTGACGCAGCTGAAAAAGAAACATACTTCTCCATCGCCATCCCATGAATGTATTCTCAAGCATGCTGGGGGTTGCTCTTCTGGGGAATTTAAATCAGAAAAGCTTTTGCCAGATCCCGTCAAGGTGCATGTCTTCTTCCTGTTCCTTCCCACCCCACCTTGTCCTGCCCCTCAGGCTGTCAGTTTTTGGATGGTCTTGTTGTAGTACTGAGTGATGGTGGGCATCAGGGGGTTCCAGTTGTTGGCATGCAGCTCAATGACTTCCAGCAGCAGGGACCGTGTCAGCATGGACTCAGAGGGACACAGCATCTTGTCACGTGCTATCGCCAGCAGCTCTGTCATCATCTCGGGCAGCTGCTCCTCCAGTAGCCGGCCGCTGCTCTGCAGCTGTCAGGAGAAGAAGGGGTCAACCATGGCTTATTGATCCTTGTGTGTCCCAAGCTGAGACATTCTATGATTCTATCATTCTATAATATTCAGACACTCCACTGGCTTTTACAAACATGCTCCATCCCTCCAATTCTTCCCTGCTTGGTGTGGCAGAGCCACCAGGCAAGGTTATAAGGTATTGTGACTTTTGAAAACCAAATCCACGTGTCAGCAAGCTCCAAGAGCATGAAGGGCAAGGTTTTGAAAAGCATTTGTGCTGGGCTGCTAGAGAAGCAAATGGTCCAGCTACTGCTGATATAAAAGGAAGATTGCTTTTGAAAAAAAAAATAATCCCACCTAAAAATCATGCTATTGTCAAAACAAATTGCAGGCTGTGATGTGTTTTTCTTGCCTTCTACCTGGCCCTTCATTTACTTGCTGATTCACAGCTCACAGTAACTCCCAGTCATTAATTGTAATAAGCAGAGCCCTACTGTATGCATAACAAATCCCGCCCTGACAAGATCTGCATTAATACCTGTCATGCTACTTCACTGAGGACAGCCAAGAGGTTTTTCTTAAACAATTACTCCTTGGAGAGCCTCCATGGAGCAGCATAAGCCTTAGGTGGTTCCACAGAGAAGGTCCAAGCTGGGACTGGACGGCAGTGAGTCCACCATCATGGAAGATTAGTGGTTCTTGAATGCAGAGTTCCTCAAAGTCCTCACCTTAAAAATTCAAACCCTTCTCCTCAGTTGCTTGTCACTTTGCTGAATTTCAACCATTTGGGCTATAATTTCAATCACTCTCTGCAAGGAAAGCATCCATCCTCACAGGCAAATCAATTCCCAAAAAAGATACTAATGAAACTCTTCTATATTTATGCCAGCATTTTCCTGCAAATCTTCTGCTGAGCTAAACAAACTTGTCCGTGTGACCCATGGGGCAGTTTTTTCTCCAATACAGGTGTTTTTGTGCTTAAAAAATAAGTGCAGGGTGAGATTCGAAGGAACCAGGATGACATAATTTTGTGATGGGACTCTGGCTACCAAACCTTTTGCATCCATGTACATGTATCACAAGTCCAGTGATAGAATCTCAAGGGCCATCTCTTATCTCACAGTAGTGTCTTTTATCTACTCCGCTCTCATGAGACCCCAACTGGAGTACTGCGTCCAGCTCTGAGGTCCTCAGGACAGGAAAGACATGGTCTTGTTAAAGAAGGTCCAGAGGATGCCACAAAAGTGGTCAGAGGACTGGAGCACCTCTCCTAAGAGGACAGGCTGAGAGAGTTGAGGTTGTTCAGCCTGGAGAAGAGAAAGCACCAGGGAGACCTTAGAGCACTTTCCATTATCTAAAGGGGATACAGGAGAGCTGGAGAGGGACTTTGAACAAGGGCATGTAGAGATAGGACAAGGGGCAATGGCTTCAAGTTGACAGAGGGCAGGTTTAGATTAGATATTGGGAAAAAATTATTTCCTGTGAAGGTGGTGAGGCACTGGCACAGGTTGCCCAGAGAAGCTGTGGACGAGCTATTCCTGGAAAGAGGTTCAGGTTTTAAGGTCAGGTTGGACAGAACTCTGAGCAATCTGATCTATTTGAAGATGTCCCTGCCCATGGTAGGGGGTTGGATTAGATGCTCTTTAAAGGTCCTTTCCAACCTTCCAACCCAAACCATTTGGTGATTCCATAATGCAAAGGGGCAACACAGCTGTTTGGGTTTGGAAACATCTAATAGCTGCTTGACATGTATGTGGCCAAAGACAGAAGCAGCAGAGCAGTGAGGACTGGGGCAGGTGGTGCAGGTGCTTCCCTACCTCCATGGAGCAGCAAAGCACAGCATCTTCCTTCACATCCTGAGATTGTAACAACTGCAAAAGAGAAGAGAGAGGTGGTGAGAAATGCATGACCTCCTCTTCCTCTCTTACAACCTTCCTTTCATCTCTTCATCCAGCTTGACTTTTGCCAGTTCCAGGAGGAAAGGACATAAAATCAGAAAAGGAAGGAGGAAAGATATAATCAACACAAAAAATTAAGATAAACAGTGACAAAATGCAGGGTAAAGGGTATCACCAGCCTACCCACTGCTGAGAGCAAGCAAGCAGGACAGAATGTAGACTTTAGATTAACAGCTTCAAAATCAAATTATTTAGGTGTAGTGGGTTGACCTTGGCTGGGTGCCAGGTGCCCACTCAGTTGCTCTATCACTCCCTTTCCCACTGGGACAGGGGAGAGAATAAGATGGAGAACAACCAGCAGGGTAAGATAAGGCAGTTTTCTTACAGTAAAAGAAAGAAATGAGTGGAGATCTGTGCGTGCAAGAGCTAAAGAGGAAAAAAAGTCAGTCTCTACTTCGGCATGCATAACAGTTCCTCCAGAAGGCAAACACTGAAAACTCATGAATGCTCCCCCTTCCTCCTCTCTCCCTTAGCTTATATATCTGAGTTGATGTCATATGGTTTGTAATATCCCTTTGGCTAATTTGGGTCAGCTGGCCTGGTTGTGTCCCCTCCCAGGATCTTGCCCACTCCCACCCCCTTTGATGGGAGAAGGAATGTCAGAGGGACAGCATTGCTCAGCAGTAGCCAAAACACTGGTTATCAACACTCGTCCAGCTACCAGTGCAAAGCACAGCGCTATGAACTTTACCTCCGTCAGACCCAATACATTACGTTACATAGCTTTTTTAATTCCACAACAGGCAATGAGAAAACACACTAGTTTCACATACACAGTGACTAAATGCAGCCATCAGACAACAGCATTTGTTATTTGGAAGGGAAGCACTCTGCCCCAGAGGCATTCCCCCCTCACTGAACCTTTTCATCCCTGTGGGGCCACTTAGACACAAAATTACCAGATGGCAAAGCATTACATCCAATACACTGTAACACGGCTCCCCCTAGACAGATTCTATAGTGATGCAAATGCAATGAGTGCCAACAAAACTATGGTGTCTTAAGTGTAGTGACTCCAATCCTACTCTGCTGTCCATTAACTTTGCGTTATAAACATGAGCTTGTAAGCACAAGCAACTTTCAATAGAGACCTGAAATGTTGTTGGGGTTGGGCATGGCATGGGATGGCGAAGGAAGATGCTCACCTAGTGGTTCAGGCTCAGGGTTGTCATAGTCACAGGAAAAAGGGTGCCAATACGGGTGCAACCAAACTGTATTCTAGGGACATCTACATAATTTCTGATAAACTGTTAATGATTGGTTGTTCACAGTAGCTGCCCAGGGCACACCCAATCCCTCAGGCTACAATCTGGATGAGGCAAACCCTGCCAGATGGGGTAGTGTTTCTTTATCTTCACAAATGACCCAGCAGTGATAACTCGCTCCAGGGGAGCACCAACACAGTTACACCCATCCTGAAGGCACCATCTCTGCTAATGGGCCATAATGGCTCAGCAGCCAGCTGCAATGCCCATCAAAGACTCCCCAAAATATCCTATGACTCACAGGATTACATCATTCCATTGCAAAACTCCCTGCCCTGGGGGAGGTACTAAGCATTCCTCCCTGGATTTGAGGGTATATAATCTGGGGGTTTGAGGACTGGACACCACCACCACTGGACAGCTCCAGAGGACCCGAATTTCCACTGGAGGACCAGACCTTCCACAGGACCACTGCATTTGGCAAGACTGCGACCATCACTTCAACAGCACTGCAACCACCACTTAATCAGACTGCAATCACCACCCTGACCAACAGGGTGCCAGGTTGTACTCTGACTTTGTGTTTTTAAGCCAGTTTTTCTGTATCATTGCATTCATTGTAATCTTTCTATAAATTTTAACACTGACCTGAAATCTCTCTCAAGGTATTTGTGTGGAGTTCATTTCTCACACTGGATTACTTGCAAACAAGCACAAGGGTGTACAGTGAGGGTCAATGCCTCTTCCTGACAATGGCAAAGCATAGGAGCTAAGCATCTCACCCCACGAACCTTGAAACCATTAGCGGGGACCCTGAAAAAGGGATCAGAAATACCTATTTTCCACTGTTTTTACCTTTATAACTTTGTTACACACACAAAGATCCTGTTTCAGGTATTTTGCTAAAAACACAATTGTTCTAGTAGATAAAATACTGACACAGGAATTGAGAGACACGGACCATGCTCTGCAAGCAAAGCCATTTTATTACACTAGATCACCAAAATTTATACGTCACTACATTTTGTACAAAACTTTCCATCCAGACCCCTTTGCCCCTGTTCCGTAGCATCACAATCTTCTTGTTTATCATTATTGCGCCAGTAACGTCCTTGTTACATTCTTTCACCAGCAATGTCCTTGTTACATCTTCCCTCGTGAGAGCGGTCAGCGTCAGAGCGGTCAGAGTGACCAGACATGATGTCTTCACTTCTGTTCTTGCCTTGAGTTTATCTCTCCCACGACTTCCATTGTATCAGGGCCAAAAGGTTGGTGGCACTACCCAGCTCAGCTTCTATAGCTGTCTGCTCTTTCACATCTCCCCCTTTTTTGTTTTTTATGGAAAGAGTTTGTGTACTTTGATGTTAAAAGAGTTTGCACTTGTAAGGCCATTATCTTATTAAGACTATTACTGGTCATTTGCTAGATACAGGATAAGATACATAGAATACAGATCACAATCAATAAAGACATATCAAATGCAATCATGTCACTGATAAAGAGACTCGCAGTATAGGAGAACAAAAGGATAATATCCAAGGCCTCCTAGGAAGTGGAAATAAATGACTACTGTTCTAAAGTTCTGTCTTAGGGTGGGGTTGTGTATTCTATTGCCATCTGTTAGAGGTGGGGCAGTTATCTTCTGTTAATTGGGCCAGCTGTTAAGACCAGGTGGGGCAGTTTTTCTTTATGTCTTCCACAACCAATCCTCCCTCTGGGGAGAGATCTTCTGTTAATGGTCCATTGAGTCTCACTGCATGACTGATAAAATTACATCATCCCATTGTGAGAAGCCCCGCCCAGAGGGAGGAGCCAAGCATTCCTACCTGGATATAATCTGAGGTTTGCAACACCACAGTCAGCCTTTTCCACTGGATTCCCAGAGGAAGACCAGGCCCATCTACACTACCACCAGACCTTCAGAGGAAAACGCCACCCTTCTACAGGATCACTGCTTCAACAGAACCACATCTGTCACTCCAGGAGGACTGCAGCCACCATTTCAATTGGACTGCTACCAACAACCTGACCAACAGGGTGTCAGGTTGTATTCTGACTCTGTCAGTGTTGTTTTGTATTACTGCATTTTTGTTTTATTTTTATTGTTTCACTAATAAAGAACTGTTATTCCTATCCCCATATCTTTGCCTGAGACCCCCTTAATTTCAAGATTATAATAATTCAGAGAGAGGGAGTTTACATTTTCCATTTCAGGGGCAGCTCCTGCCTTCCTTAGCAGACACCTGTCTTTTCAAACCAAGACAAGTTCATATGGTTGGAGCTCAGGACCCATGCTGTTTAGGCAGGAGGAAGTCCATTAGATGGAAATATTGACTGTGACATTACTGAATGGCTTTCTGGAAGCATGGAACAGGGAATAACTGAAAAAGGTCAATAGGAACACAATACCATGATGGTGAGTGCAGTAGGACACAAGGCCTCTTTTGGCAGGCTGCCTCCATAAGGCTCCAGACACAGCCATGTCCTAGCAGTCCTACCCCTGCTCCTGCCTTGGCCACAAGGGTTGGCTGGTAATTAGGTAATTTTTCTTCTCTCTGGGCCTCATTTTCTTGGAGACGATCGATGTTTGTCCAGACGAGCAGAGAACTACTTTGAACCTTTTGGTGATAAAACACATGCATACCTTCTCCCTAGGTTAGTAAATCAGCTATGCCTTGCCAGTGTACATTCAATCAGGGATCTTTACGTAGAAACTTTTAGAAATTGGTTCTGCACATGCAAATCTTCAGAATGGTATCACTCTGCCAGGGATCAAATTTGATGATTTGCTTTCAAAATTTTTAGTGTAAATATTGCATTATCTAAACATTCTTAAGGAGCCATATTCCCCCTCTTTGTGTTTTCAACAACATGTGTCTCTTGTTATGAACATGAAGGCAACATAAAACAAAACAATACAATACAATAAACTTACACTAAGCAGAAATAAGTCAGATAATATCCATAATTAGTAGCACACGAGAGATAGGATGGTGATTTAAAACAATACATCATCAATTCCCTAAATACTGTACCATCACCCAGAGTGCAGCAGCTGGCAAGCCTCGTTTCACAGTGAGGACCTGGAGAACTATTCCCGGGTAAGGTCTCCAAGGTCACTTCAAAAGGGGGTCCAGCTGTTATAAGTCCAAATTGGCAAGTCAAAGTGACCTGAGTACAGTTTTGGTGCAGAAAACCGCTGGGTTTGTTGGCATACTTCCTGACCAGGTAGGGCCAGAGCTTGGCCAGAGCCCAGGCTTTAACTGGAAGAGTCTCCCTAACATATTCTACAAACAAGCCTCACAATAATACAGTTAGGAAAGTTTCTTAAAATGATACATGTTATCGATTCAGGGTGACCCCAATGTAGGGGATAATGTGCTCTGACTCCATGATTCAGAAGGCTGAGCAATTGCTTTAATAAGCTAGGTTATATTACACTAATACTATATTAAAAAGATACTATACTAAAGAGATACTAAAGAAAAACCCGTGACTGTCTCCAGACAGTCAAGACACAGCTTTGATCCAATTGGCCAATCAATCCAAACAACCATCACCAGAATCCAATTAACAAATCACTTTCAGTAAACAATCTCCATAACACATTCCACATGTGCCAAAGAGATAAGAGTTGTTTTCTCTTCTGTGAGCTTTTCACTCCCTTCCCCAGGAAAAATCCTGGGAGAGAGAATGATGTCTCTCTCTGTTCAGAGAATGTGAATACCACAACATGTCTTGCAGATAGCTACACAAAGATATATTAAAGTTTGTAAAGCAGCCAGCTTTGTTATCTATCCTTAGCTAAATAGTCAGTGGTTGTCACTGTTGAGTAAGAAATGACACACATTCACCAGAAGGTTGATTGGCATAACAAGCCATTTAATTTGGTCTGCTTCCTTTTTATACACTCTTCTGATCCAGGTGCACTTGATTGGTCATTTAGTTAATACATTTCCCCTGATTGGCTAATTAACAAGACACCCTTTTTATAAACAATCTTTGAGAAAAACAAGAAAACAGAGAGTAGGAAAAAACAGCACCTGCAGGTTGTTTATGGTAATAAGCTATCATGGTTTATCTTCAACTCCCTAAAGTCTCTCAGGCTAATTTTGGGAAAACTTATCTAGTTTTCTCGCTCTCTGACCAGGCTGTCACATCCACAAACAGTACCATGAACAAAATGCGAATAACTAAAGTAATGCATATGTGTAACTTTCAATAATATCTTATGGACAATGCTTGTTATAAAAAGTCAGTGAATTCACATTATGAGACTACATCATCAGTAACTGTGTGTGGTGGTTTTCATGGGAGGCACTCACAGAAGTGGTGCAAAGAGGAAGCTGATACACCTCTGTGAATACCCATGTAAAAAACCGAAAAATCCCGTGAAATTTCACTTCCTTTTCCGGTCAGCAAAGAGGTAACAGGCTGGGCCAGGCAGCCCCTGCCATGGGGCACCAGCCGGGCCCCTCCCCATCAGGTGCCAGGCAGGGGGGGAAGGGAGGCCACAGGGCCGAGGCCAGGCAGGGCTGTGGCTGCAATTGCTAACACCTTGCTGCTACTAAACCCTTCCCCAGCCACCAGTATGGGGCCGAGCTGGGTCTGCTGGGCCCCAGGAGCAGTCCTTGGCCATGGCCGGCTCGGCCAAGATTCTACCACTGTTGCGATTCTCCTGCAACCATTGGGCAGGGGGAAGAAGAAGCCATAAGCCCCAGCATGCTGGCTGCTGAGATCCTAGCCGCTCCTTCTTTCATTCTTTCACCAGCAATGTCCTTGTTGCATCTTCCCTTGTCAGAGCGGTCAGAGTGACCAGACATGATGTCTTCACTTCTGTTCTTGCCTTGAGTTTATTTTTACCACAGCTTCCACTGTATCAGGGCCAAAAGGTCGGTGGCACTACCCAGCTCAGCTTCTATAGCTGTCTGCTGCTCTTCCACATACTGAGATTCTTAATCAGCCAACAAAGTGAGAGGGAGAGTTATGAAAAACACTGTACCATGAGGTAGCTGATAAAATTACAAGTGGTGGCAACACTTGAAGCTACATGTCATAAATGTATATTATATTGTTGGCTTTTTGCAAATATTAAGATGAACGCTATATGTATAATGTTAAAATAACTTTGCTTTTATTTCTGCTATTAACAAAAACTTAGACATCGTAGTAGTGGTAGCTGATATAGTTATAAGTGAACTGTCTGTTTAGTTGGGATAACATCCAGTGAATATGTAATGAGGACCCTGCTATTGATATGCCAACTATCAGCATTTGCCATCTGAAGAAAGTACGGACCAAGGCCCAGACTGAAAGTGATAAAGAGAAGGAGCCAAAACCACAGCCAAGAAACATGCATGCTCTAAAAAAGCAGACCCAATGAGGGGCCATGTAAAATAGTTCCTGGAATATGCGTACTAGTTTATGGAAAAAATAGGATATGCATAACAGTCTATGAATGTGCAATGGGCTGATGTAATGGAAAAAGTATTTAAGGGGTATCCCCAAAGGGGAAGATGTGCTCTTGGCTGAGTGCCAAGACATACCCAGCCATAATCTTTACTTTACTGTCTTTTGTCTCCTATTGTCCTTTATTAAAACTTTTTAAATTTTCACAGGAGAGTGAACGTGTTTTTCACATAGAGCCACTTCCATCTCATCAGCTTGGGATGAACAAGATGAGTGCATGCATTAAACACTGAGAAAAAGGAGAAAACTCAGGAAAACTGGCTTCCTTAGTATCTGAAACTCATTAGGGAAAGGCAAACTTTGGAAAAGTGGAGTGATTAAAGCTGCCCATATAAAATTTTCTCAGCATAACTAAACATGGTTCAAAGTCACATCCTTTAGTTGAAATCACAGTTCAAATTCTCAACCTTATGTCTCTTTTCCACTCTTATTTTTTCATGTTTCCTTTCCTTTACAAATAAATGCCTATTTTTTTACCAGCTCCCCAACAACTGGAAAGTAGCTAGGGAAAAAAGAGCCAATTGTGTTGCTGCTGTTGTTTGTTTGTCTTGTTATACATATATATTTATATACATATATATATATATATATATATATATATACATGTAAAGAGCTGTTATTCCTTTTCCTATATCTTTGCCTGAAAGCCCTGTAATTTCTAAGTTATAATAATTCAGAGGGAAGGGGGTCAAATTTTCTATTCCAAGGGAGGTTCCCACCTTCCTTGGCAGACACCTGTCCTTTAAAACAGGACAGATCTTGGTGCCCAATGTGGGGCCTGAGGGCATTGAGAGGAACAGGTGAAAAAAGAATAACAGTTACTGGGTAACCTAATTTTTGTGAGCTGAATATAAAAGCCTTGTTTGGCAGCACCATGTGGTCTGGCCTACCCTGGTTCAGTTGGCACATGGTTGTGGCTATATTTTTCCCATTTGCAGCTCCTTATCTAAATATGGGCCCTATGACCAAGGCAACTGTGACTGTTATTCAGTTGGCACTATGTGTGGCTGCATTTCTCTTCACAGAGAAAAGCAAGGCACAATTTCCCAAGGATATTTCCTGGGAATCACAGCGAGGAACCTCAGAGAAAGAAAAAACAATTCTTATCTCATTTGCTGTTCCTGTTGTTTTGCACATGTGGAATGTGTTGGAAGATTATTTACCTGAAGAACTTTGATAATTGGATTCTGCTGAGGATTGTTTTGTTTCCTTGGCCAATTGCAAAAAGCTGTGTCCTGACTCTTGGGCAGAGAGTCACGAGTTTTCTTTAGTATTCTTTAGTAGTTAGAAGTAAGTATGATATAGTATAGGATAGTAGCTCTCTTTAATAGAGTTGTAATGTAATATAGTATAGTTTTAATAAAGCAGTGTTCAGCATTCCGAAGCCTTGGAGTCAGATGCCAATCATTCCCAGATGTTCGGGTTGCCATGCAATTACTATAACTATGGGTCAATAAGGTGAGGAATTAATGGATTTTTAACTTCCTCTGGAAGGCGGGCACATGGATTTAGAGCATCATACACTAACTGTATATTTTTGGGGTTACTTTAATAATGGTACTTACTGTGAGGAAATGACACTGGGGGAAATTTTCTCCCAACCCTTCAGACCCACCAGTTTTTGAAGGGTTCAACTCTTCTCTAAATGTTAATGATATCATACAGTGGCTGGTGTTTCTGATATGCCTATCCTATATAGCATTCAGAGATAAGGGAAGATTGACTTGGATAACCAGCCTGATATCTACCCCAGAGAATAGGGATGCTGCCCCAGAAACTAGGGAGGCTGCCACAGAGCTTGACACTGCCCCAGAGACTAGGGATGCTGCCCCACTGTCTGACCCTGCCCCACAGCCTACCTCAGAAATGAACCACCCAGATTAGGTGGGAGTTCTGGTGAAGGAGATACGTGAGATGGGCCAGATGCTGAAGGAGTACATTTCCCCAGTTGGTGAGAAACCCTTCCCCTGCCTCGAAGAGGGAGAGCCTAATGGAGCAGCAGTGGAACCCACAAATGTTACAGCCGTCCAGGTTCCAGCTGAACTGCAAGGGCAGTCACAGCCACCAGCAGTCACCCCTGTGGAAACGAGGAAGTCTAAGATGAAATTGGAGCACCCAGATAAGGATAAGAAAGGAGGGCCCCCACAACCTGCAGGGGAGCCAGAGGTTGCGATTATTGCTGAGTCCCTGACATAAGAAAGTCTCCGTAATCTTCACAAAGACATTGTACGACAGGGATGTGAGGCTTATACAACCTGGTTACTTCGGGTCTGGGACCTTATGGGTACAGGCGTGCAACTGGATGCTGGTGAGGCAAGGAATTTGGCACCTTTGACCCAGGACTCAGGTGTGAATCAGGTATTCGTAAAGGAACCGGAGTCACTTTCCCTCTGGGAGAGGCTTTTAATGAGTGTCAGAGAGAGGTTTGTCCACAGAGAGAGAATGCAGGAGCACCATCATAGAATGCGCTGAAAGACCCTTGAGGAAGGGATCCAACAGCTGAGAGAAGTGGCGGTATTGGAGGTACTCTTTGGGAGGGATGGATAGCATGATAATGACCCAAACAAGGTCAGGTGCACAGAGCAAATGGTGTGGAGTCTGGAAAATCTAGGGTCATCTCAATACACCACCTTCATTGCCACAATTAATGCCGATACCAACCAAGAGACAGTGGGTTCTGTTGCCAACAAGCTTAGAAATTACAAGAGTATGATCAGTGGCCCAATGCAGGCTCATGTCTCTGCTGTAATTAAGAGCCTCCAAGAGGAGATGAGGGAGATGAAGGAGGAGGTGAGGAGGAACAGTTCCCATATGGCACCAGTGCAAGTCACAGGCCCCAAAGTCAGAGCCCAACGTCCCCCAGCTAGAGAGAGGGTACACCTGACAAGCTGACCTGTGGTTCTTCCTGCGAAACCATGAGGAAGACATGGGAAGGTGGGATGGGAAACCCACTTTTGTCCTGGCAGCACGGGTGCATCAACACAAGGAGGGAAACACTAATAGAGGGAGTTCTACTAAAGTGAAGGTAGCCTCAGCCTCGCCTCCCATGACCGAGCTACCGGGTATGATCTGTCAGACACCCTTGAAGGTACCTCTAGTATGTATGCCCAGGAAAGAAATATTAACCAGGGCTAGAGGGACCCTGCCTCTAGCCAGGAAGGAGCACGGGAAAACCGGGTCCTTTGGACAGTGTGGATCTGATGGCCTGGCACATCAGACCCACAAAAATATGAAGCATTACTTGATACTGATGCACAGTGTACCCTAATGCCCTTGGGACAGGTGGGGGCAGATGTAGAAAGGACATTCTGTGCTGTTCTTGTGAGCCAGCAAAGGCTTCCTGATGATAAGGAAAGCCCCGTATCTCTCCTGAGGAAGACACCAAGGTTGTTGCCACGGAGATGTGATGAAGGAGAGAAAGTTAAAAGATACAGACTCTAGCTGGCTCACAGAATGACGTGGCTCCTTGATCATCTACTGAGAACTTTGTTTCTTTCTTATAACCAATGGACAGTGAATGTGTATGTTGAGTGAATGTAAATATCTTGAAAAAGTATAAAAGCAACATGTTGCTGTAATAAATCTCTCTTGCACCCTTCTGATGGAGTCGTGGTACTTTGTGCTGTTGTGCTCTATACCGACATCTGGTGGCCGTCTGCCGTGATTGCAAGTAGACGGTAAAGAAAGGGGGGAAAAAATGAGAAAAAGAGAGAAAAAAGTTGAAGGGTACCCTAAAAATGAGTGAAGGCAGCAAGGACGCTGCGGAGGTCCGGACCTAATTCAGACGTCTGATTCAAGGTGAGCGATTGGGAAAAATAATGGGAAATAATTTATCAAATGAGGAAAAGGCTGTTTTGTCCATGTGTAAAACTTTACTGAAAAGAAAAAATGTTCAAACTTCTTATTATGGTCTTCGTAGCTTACTGATATGATGTAAATCACAGGACTTTGAAGCTGATGTCGATACTGCCTTCAGTGTCCGGGCATGGAAAAAGGTTGGGAAGAGACTATGGGAAGTGATATCTAAGGGGGATAAGACGGTTGTCGATTTGGCTACTACCTGGAGACTGTTGTATGAGGCATTGAAGGAATGGAAAGCAGAACAAGATAGAGGGGAGGAATTGGAGGAGCAGGAATTAGAGCAAGAAAATGAAGTAGAGAAACAGGAGGAAGATGAGGCTGAGCCTGTCAATGAATCTCCCCCTGAGGAGGCTGCTGCAGCTGCTGTGGAGGTTCCCCCAGGGTTTGCTATCGTGAGAATCAAACGGCAGGCTAAGACTGTTTCTCAGTATTTATCTCCAAAAGACTATGTTAAACCTGTGTATACGTTGCCTGCTCAGCAGTTAGTTGAACTGAGTACTAAACCAAAGTATCTCACGCCTGCACAGCAATTAGCAAAAATGAAGTTACAGAAGAAGCAAAGTGAAAAACAGGCTGGGTCATTGGCCCTTCTGTCTCTCCCTGGGCCGTTTGCTCCCCCCTCCCCCTCCCCTCAGTCGGCTGCTCCTCCCCCATCCTCCCGTGGTTCGCAGCAGCTCCCCCCCCCCCCCCCCCCCCCACTTTCCCTTGAGCCATCCACCCCTCCTCTGCCCTCCTCTCCTTCGAGTCGTCTGCCTTCACTCCACCTCCCGTTGAGCCTGTCTGAGCCTGTCTGCCCCCCCCCCCCCTCCTGGACTGGTTGAACAAATGCAATCTTTATCATTGTGTCCTTCTTTGTCTACTGATAGTTCTGATGATGAACTGCTGGTTATAAGTACACCAAAAAAGATGCAGGAATGTGTTTCTGTTAGACCTCGTAGCAGATCCAGGCCTGCTGTTTCTTGGACTCTGCCTCTCTGCCAGGTGGCTGTGACTCCTCGACACCCTTTGCAATTTTGGGAGCATGTAAGAATGAAAGCAGCTGAAGTGGGAGATTGGAATTTGTTAGAGAAAATAGGTCCACCTAAAAGGATGGAGATGGCTGCTGCTGCTTCTTCTGGTGGGCCTGTGGCTTTTCCTGTTTACAAAGCTGCTCCTAATTCAGGACAACAAGATAGCAAGGTTTTTGCATGGAGGGTTGTACAGGACCTTCAGTCAAAAGTAGACCAGTGTGGTGTTAACTCTTCTCAGGTGATGCAAGTGATTCATGTTCTAAATGCTGATGTACTTGCACCTTATGATATTGTTCACCTTGCTACGATTCTGTTTCAGTCAGTGCAGTATGGTGTGTTTCAAGCTACATGGAAACAAATGGTTGAAAGAGTAGCATTGGACAATATGCAGTTACCTCAGCACGATCCATGTCATGCTGTGGGAGTTGATGCCTTGCTGGGCAATGGACCGTTCTCTAACCTGGATTTGCAGGCAAGATGGGACCCCCTGGTTCTTGCACAGGCCCAGCAGCTGGGTATGAGCACCTTACTTAAAACAAGGGAGGTGGCAGCTCCTAAACCAAGGTATATTACCATCCAGCAAGGGGTGAAGGAACCTTTTCTGCAGTTTGTGGAGAGGGTTGCTGCAGCCCCTGAGAAGCAAGTAGAAGATGATAAGTTGAGGCAAATTTTATGCAGACAGCTAGCACGAGAAAACGCGAATGACGATTGCAGGAGAATTATTGATTCTTTACCAGGAGATCCCTCGCTGTCTGATCTTGTAGTTGCTTGCTCAAAGGTTGGTTCGGTTGAGCATAAAATGGCTGCTTTGGCAACAGTCATGAAGTCCTCACACAGATGTTCTGCTTGTGAAGAATCGGGGCATGTGAAGACCCAATGCCCTCAAACTGCTGGCCGGTGTGTACACTCTAGTTGGTTTGGTTATTGCCCCGGAGAAAGTTCAAAGGCAGATGCCTTGGAAATATTTGGGGTTGATAATCACCAATACACAAATTGCGCCTCAACCTGTAAAACTGGACATTGAAATTAAAACCGCTGCTGACGTACAGAAATTAGTTGGTGCAATAGGTTGTCTTAGGCCATACTTGGGGATAACTAATCATCAACTGCAACCTTTGTTTGACTTACTGTCAGGGATCACTTCCTCTACCAATGAGAGACATTTGACCGCTGCAGCATAAAAGGCTGTAGAAGAAGTTGAATTGGCCTTGACATGCAAATTTGTTACCAGGATAGATGTTTCTGTTGGTGTGCAATTATTTATTTTGAAAGATGATGAAATACCATGGGGATTGTTGTGTTAATGGAATGATAAATGGGAAGACAAATTGCATATTTTGGAGTGGATATTTTTGTCTTTCAATCCCGAAAAACAGCTCCAGGTCTGTATGAGCTTTTTGCAGACATCATTATCAAAGGTCGCAGATGCTGCCATGAAATTTTGGGCCGTGATCCTGTAACTATTGTCATACTGGTATCACAATGGTGTTTTGAGTGGTGTTTTCAAAACAATCATGAGCTGCAATCTGCTTTATCTTCCTTTACAGGTCAAATAGCATATCATTTATCTTCTCATCCTATTTTGAATTTCACTAAGAGGATTCCTTTTCAGGGGAAACAACTTTGCTCTTCTGTGCCAGTGGAAGGTGCAACAGTTTTTACAGATGGATCAGGAAGAACTGGAAAAGCTGCTGTAGCCTGGAAGAAAGATAACCGCTGGGAATATGAAGTAATGGTTCAACAAGGGTCTCCTCAGTTAATTGAACTTTGTGCCGTACTCTTGGCCTTTACCTTATTTCCTAGTTCCATAAATATAGTTACTGATTCTGTTTATGTTGCTAATTTAGTGAAGCAGTTGGATCAAGCTGTGTTGTATAATGTAAAGGAGAAACCATTATTTGTTATGTTGTTGAAATTGTGGACCGTTATTTGTAATCGAAAGTATTCTTATTTTATTATGCATATTGGTAGCCATACATCGCTACCTGGATTCTTTGTTGAAGGTAATGCCAATGTGGATTCCCTTGTGGCTGCCTCAGCAGTGAAAACGGTGCCTAATGTGTTACAGAAAGCTGTTCTATCTCACCAATTTTTTCATCAGGGTGCTCAGGCACTATGGCAGCAATTTAAATTATCACATAGTGAAGCAAAGTCAATTATTTCTTCTTGCCCTGATTGTCATATGTCTCATGTTTCACAATATTACGGTACTAATCCTAGAGGCTTACTGCCTTTGCAAGAATGGCAAACAGATGTTACAAAAATGCCTGAATTTGGCTGTCTAAAGTATGTTCACGCTACAATTGACACCTTTTCTCATGCCATGGTTGCCTCAGCATTGGTAGGTGAAACAGCTCAGGATGTTATTCATCATTTTTGCCACGCCTTTTCCATCTTAGGTGTTCCATCACATGTAAAGACGGATAATGGCCCGGCATATGTTTCAAAGAAATTGCAGGTGTTTTTTCGTGCCTGTGGTGTTGGTCATTCTACTGGTAGCCCTCATGCTTTGACAGGCCAAGAAATTATTGAACGTGCTCATGGTGTGTTGAAGCACCAGGTACAAAAACAAAAAGGGGGAATGCAGAGGGAGTCGCCACAAGTGAAATTAGACAAAGCCGTTTATGTGTTAAACTTTCTGCATCCTTTGCCTGACTTAAAGGTGTCTCCTATATTCTATCATTTTTCGTCTTTGAATTCAAAACAGCCAAACTTTCAGAAAGGTATTAAGGTATGGGTAAAAGATTTAACCATGGGAAAGTGGACTGGCCCAGAGGAATTAGTAACATGGGGAAGAGGATATGCATGTGTTTTAACTGAAAATGACCCTTGTTGGGTCTCTGCCTGTTGTGTTAAACCTTATTTGGGGCACACAGGAAAGGACCAGATGGGTGGTTCTACAGTGGGAGCAAAATGAGTAGGTAATTGTGTTGGTTATTAGGTGGATGGAAGCATGGACCCTCAAAGAATGTGTGGTAAAAGATGGTAATTCGAGACAGAGTAAAGGGAGTTATAGGCTTATGCTGAAAATCCAAAATTTAGGTTAGTGGATGTTACTTTTGCTTCTTTTCCTTGAATTCTCCTATAGAGAGGTTGGTAGTACTGAGAAATGTGTCTTGTACCATTTCCTTTTGCAGGGCACCGACGATCCCAAAATAGGGGAACTTGATGTACCTAAGGGAGAAGTGTTGCCGTTGCATAGGGATTGAATTAGTAGCTGAAGTCCACACTTTAAGCAACTAGGTTGGTTGCCCAGTATGATAGCAGCAACCAGTTGTAAAGTTAAGTGGATGCTACTTGGTTCTAAGTGGTGACTAGGCAGATGACTTGGTCTCTGATTCTGTGTGGGAGAAAGTTATTTGATTAGAGGTGAAGGTGTCATTCTGCTACAAATGTGTCGTCCAGAAATTGCGAGGTCTGTAACGGTATTTGAAGATCTGTTTTTATGTGCCTTGTTTGTATATGAACGTTAAGATTGTGAGGGTGTATGTTGCGGAGTTGGTAGAAGTTGGTTATCTGTAAGTGAATGAAGAACAGATCCTCTGTCTGCTTGGATTTTTGCAAGGGCCCTGCAGAAGTCCTTAGCAGTTGTATTTGTGGGTCAAATACAAAAAGGGGCAATTGTAGGAAAGGACATTCTGTGCTGTTCTTGTGAGCCAGCAAAGGCTTCCTGATGATAAGGAAAGCCCCGTATCTCTCCTGAGGAAGACACCAAGGTTGTTGCCATGGAGATGTGATGAAGGAGAGAAAGTTAAAAGATACGGACTCTAGCTGGCTCACAGAATGATGTGGCTCCTTGATCACCTACTGAGAACTTTGTTTCTTTCTTATAACCAATGGACAGTGAATGTGTATGTTGAGTGAATGTAAATATCTTGAAAAAGTATAAAAGCAACATGTTGCTGTAATAAATCTCTCTTGCACCCTTCTGATGGAGTCGTGGTACTTTGTGCTGTTGTGCTCTATAACGACAGGTGGAACCTGTTTCCATTGCTGGGGTGACAGGGGGATTGCAGCAATTGACCCTGTTGGAAGCTGAGGTGAGCCTGACTGGGAAGGAGTGGCAGAAACATCCTATTGTGACCGGCCCAGAGGCCCCGTGTATTCTAGGCATAGATTTCCTCTGGAATGGCTATTACAAAGACCCAAAGGGACACAGATGGACTTTTGGAATAGCTGCTGCAGAGGCAGAGGACATTAAGCAATTGAACACCTTGCCTGGACTATCAGAAAACCCATCTGCAGTAGGACTCCTGAGAGTGGAAGAGCAATGAGTACCAATTTCCACATCAAAGGTTCAGCACTGGCAGTATCGGATCATGATCCCCATCCACAAAATGATCCGTGAGCTGGAGAGCTAAGGGGTGGTCAGTAAGGCCCACTCACTCTTTAACAGCTCCATTTGGCCTGTGCGCAAATCTGACAAAGAATGGAGATTGACTGTGGACTATTGTGGCTTGAATGAAGTGACCGCCACTGAGCACTGCCGTGCTGGACATGCTGGAATTCCAGTATGAGCTGGAGTGCAAGGCAGCAAAGTGGTATGCCACTATTGACATTGCCAACACATTTTTCTCCATTCCTCTGGCAACAGAATGCAGGCCTCAGTTTGCTTTCACTGGGAGGGGCATGCAATACACTTGGAACCGACTGCCCCAGGGGTAGAAGCACAGTCTCACCATCTGCCATGGACTGATCCAGGCTGCACTGGAAAAGGGTGAAGCTCCAGAACATCTGCAGTATATCAATGACATCATTGTGTGGAGGAACACGGCAATGGAAATATTTGAGAAAGGAGAGAGGATCATCCAGATTCTATGGGAAGCCAGCTTCGCCATCAAGAAGAGCAAAGTCAAGGGACCTGTCTGAGAGATCCAGTTCCTGGGAGTAAAGTGGCAAGATGGATGGCGTCAGATTCCCACTGAGGTCATCAACAAGATTGCTGCGATGTCTCCACCAACCAGCAAGAAGGAAACACAGGCTTTCTTAAGTGCCATAGGTTTTTGGAGAATGCACATTCCCGAGTACAGCCAGATTGTCAGCCCTCTCTACCTGGTTACCCACAAGAAGAGCGATTTCCACTGGGGCCCTGAACAGCAACAAGCCTTTGCCCAGATCAAGCAGGAGATCGTTCATGCAGTAGCCCTTGGCCCAGTCAGGATGAGACCAGAGGTGAAGAATGTTCTCTACTCTGCAGCCGGGAACAATGGCTTGTCCTGGAGCCTTTGGCAGAAGGTGCCTGGGGAGACTTGAGGCTGACCACTGGGATTTTGGAGCTGAAGTTACAGAGGATCAGAAGCCAACTACATTCCCACAGAGAAGGAAATCTTGGCTGCCTATGAAGGAGTTCAAGCTGCCTCGGAGGTGATTGGCATGGAAGCACAACTCCTCCAGGCACCCTGACGACTGGTTCTGGGGTGGATGTTTAAAGGAAAGGTTCCCTCTACCCACCACACCACTAACACCACATGGAGCAAATGGAGAGAACATGATATTGAATGGATATATCATATCCCTTATCATGCACCAGCTGCCGGGAAAGTTGAATGGTGCATCGGACTGCTTAAGACTACCCTGAAGCCACTTCGTGGGGAACTTTTAGAAATTGGGAAATGAACTTAGCAAAAGCCACCTGGATGGTCAACACCCGAGGGTCCATCAATCAAGCTGGTCCTGCCGAGTCTGAACCCTTGCACACAGTGGATGGAGATAAAGTCCCTGTGGTACACATGAAAGGTATTTTAGGAAAGACTGTTTGGATTAGTCCCACCTCAGGCAAAGACAAACCCATCAGTGGGATTGTTTTTGCTCAAGGACCTGGTTACACTTGGTGGGTAATGCAGAAAGATGGTGAAGCCCGTTGAGTACCACAGGGAAACCTGGTCCTAAGTGAGAACCATGCGTAAGGTTTCATTTTGTTGAGTTTATTGATTTTGGGTATGATGCAGATGGTAATAGAATAAGGGGTGCATAACGTCTTGGGTTGGAAATGCAATATGTGGCTGGGGTGTGTATTCTATTGCCATCTGTTAGAGGTGGGGCAGTTATCTTCTGTTAATTGGGCCACCTGTTAAAACCAGGTGGGGCGGTTTTTCTTTATGTCTTCCACAACCAATCCTCCCTCTGGGGAGATATCTTCTGTTAATGGTCCATTGAGTCTCACTGCATGACTGATAAAGTTACATTATTCCATTGTGAGATGCTCTGCACAGAGGGAGGAGCCAAGCATTCCTACCTGGATATAATCTGAAATTTGGAACACCACAGTCAGCCTTTTCCACTGGATTCCCAGAGAAGCAGCTTTCTTTTCCACTGGATTCCCAGAGGAAGACCAGGCCCATCTACACTACCACCAGACCTTCAGAGGAAAACTCCACCCTTCTACAGGATCACTGCTTCAACAGAACCACATCTGTCACTCCAGAAGGACTGCAGCCACCATTTAATGGGACTGCTACCAACACCCTGACCAACAGGGTGTCAGGTTGCATTCTGACTCCGTCGGTGTTGTTTTGTATTACTGCATTTTTGTTTTATTTTTATTGTTTCACTAATAAAGAACTGTTATTCCTATCCCCATATCTTTGCCTGAGAGCCCCTTAATTTCAAGATTATAATAATTCAGAGAGTGGGAGTTTACATTTTCCATTTCAAGGGAGACTCCTGCCTTCTTTAGCAGACACCTGTCTTTACAAACCAAGACAGCTTCTCCCCCTGATTCACTTTTGTTTATACTTTCTGGGGTCTGAGGCAAATGGTGTGACCTTGGTTCCCAGGCCCAGAAGGTTTGTTTAGTCTGACCAAAATGTGAAGAAAGCTAACTAGCCTTCTATATAGAGTTCAGTTATACACTAATGCAGTACAGAATCTAAAAAATATAAAAGCTAAAAACTTAAGGCATCACCCACATGCAGAGAGATGGCTGAGCTAGCACCCGAGTGCCCCCTGCAGTCTTGGGGGAACCATTGCACCTGCCCTGCCCATCCAGGAGCCAACCATGCCCCTACCGGCTGTGACCATAGCTACACCAAAGGGGAAAGTGCTTGACAGCTGAGAGAAGGCTGTTATTAGGTTTCTGTTTTTGTTTGTTGTTGTTGCTGCCATTGTTGTTGCTTGTCTTGTTATACATACATATATATACAGGCTAGTAAAGAATTGTTATTCCTTTTCCCATGTCTTTGCCTGAAAGCCTCATAATTTCAAAGTTATAACAATTCAGAGGGAAGGGAGTCACATTTTCCATTCTAAGGGAGGTTCCCACCTTCCTTGCCAGACACCTGTCCTTTAAACCTGAACAGTAATTCAAAGAATTATCATTGCTCTGAAAATTTTGTCTTCACTCTCTTCTGTTTTCAGCAAAGAGCTGTTTGTTTGCTTTGAAAATGATGTTTACAGCATTTCAATGAGCACATGGTCCATCAGTGTTTACCTCATATTAGCCAAAATTTCAGGCAGGGTTTTCAAGACATACAACAGGTTTTTCCCCCCAGTTCATCTTTCTGCTGAGATGTTTGGAAAATGTTATCTAAGCCCAAGGCACATACTATTAAGTAAGTTCTCCAAAACAGTTCACAGATTCTTTGTAGAAACCCACAAAATTATTTTAAACACAAGAACAAGGAAAAAAAATATAAATTAGGGACAAATATAAACAGGCAGTAGTCTAGAAATTCACTCCTGGAGTGTTTAGCTTGTGAGCATGGCATTAAGCCGGGCTACAAATAAAATATATACTCACCTTTTTTATTTTTGCTATTCTTTAGTAAAGAATATAATGTGGAACTCAAAGCAATAAAGTGGAGTTAGTATTATCAGCAATGATGAGACAGACAGGGAGACTGAGAGATGGTCAGAATCTAAATTTAATGTGGACTACCTATGCTTATATACTATTTTAGGAAGGGTAGTAATGTTTTACTACAATGATTGGGTTAGTCATCACATAAACAAACTTATTCATTTTACAATATCTCGTGCTTGCAGAAGTCTTGATGTAATTTTCCTTTCCGGTAAGTCAGTCTGATTTAATCTTCTTGAAATCTTCAAAGCTGTTTATTCTTGCCAAGGCATCCTGATTATCAAATATCTTATGCTAACCAGGTCCAAAGTCCATCATCTGTCTTGTGTATCCCAATGTAGGATTGATAAAGAAGGACCTGTGGTGGCCCAACTCCAGTCCTTCCTCTGTTGTGGTGTCCTTGATGATCCTGCTCTCTGCCAGGAAAACATGGTCAGAGAAAATCTGTAACTTCACTTGGGCTTTTCTTGCCCCAGCTTCCCACTCACAAGGTTGGGACACACTTCCCTACCTCAAAAGGCAGTTATGAGGAGGAATATGTCACTGTCAAGTGCTCAGATATTTGCTTACTGAAGAACACTCTTATCTACTTATGATGAAACAGAGACCATATCCTACCCCCAGACTTGAGCAGGCACCCTCCACTGTCATGCTGCCCTCCAGGACCTCATCTGATGTGACTAAGCTGAACAAGGAGAATGCATTTGCTCCATCTTGTCCATCAGGGCACCATGTGCTCCACCTTGTCCATCAAGACATGTGCTCCACTTCATCCATCCAAGCACTATGTGTTCCACTACGGCACCAAGAGATACCAGTTGCAAGGGCCACAGTTCAACCTTTGCCTTGATATTTGGGTTGGGGAGGCCCAGAGTCTGACCACCAAGCCCTGGCAGAGGCAGCAGAGTAGGGCTCAGCAGACAGAACTTCTGGTATTCTGGGAATCATAGTCCAAGTCCATGCCTGTGGTAAGCTGACCATGACTGAATGCCAGACACTCACCAAAGCCACTCTCATGCCACAAATTGACAGGGGAGAGAAAATGTAATGAAAGAAGTACTAGCACTTTTATGACCACAAACCTGAACTCAACCAATTGCATTCATCATGTGCAATCTAATTCATATTTACTTAAAATATTTTGATGCAAACACACTATACCCATGCCACTGAAGTCACTGAAACTGCGAATCAACATGTGCTGGTTGTCAGTTGCCCCTGTACAGAAGCAGAAGAAATGTACACAAAAGTCACCCTGTAAAAAAGCTTCAGCAAAGACAGTCAAGGAGGACAAGGACAGCAAAGAGGATGATGAAGCAGAACCATCACAAGGGTGATTTTCAGGGCCATCATCACGGCCATCACAGGAACTGGAAGAGGATACAGAAGAGACAACCACCACTCGATCCCTATCCCTGAGTGAGCTGCAGGAAGTAGAAGATTTCAGCCGTCATCCATGTGAGCATATTACTTCCTGGCTGCTCTGGTGCTGGGACAACAGGGTCAACAGTGTGAAATTAGAGGGTAAGGAAGCCAAGCAGCTGGGATCACTTCCTAAGGAACCAGACATTGACAAAGCAATGGGAAAAAAGACACAAGTCTTTAGTCTCTGGAGGTGACTCTTATCAAGTGTGAGGGCAAGGTATCCCTATAGAAATGATATTCCATGTCACTCAGGCAAATGGACTGCAATAAAGGTATTCAATACCTGAGGGAATTTGCCATGGAAGAAATTATCTATTTTGACTCGGACAATGCACAGCTCCCGATGGATCCAGATGATGTCTTATGTCAGTGACCCATGTGGCAGAAATTTATGGAGTGCACCAACAGTGCATGAAACCCCTTGAAAATATTACTCTGGAAAGATGATGCACCACTGTCACTGTCATATTTTCTGAAAAATCCCTTTGCCAGGATTTCTTCTCCTGGGAAGCTGAGAAGCCTCAGAGAAAAGTTAAAACTATAATTATCTGATTGCTTCTCCTGTGTTTTGCTGCTTTGAAATGTGGTTGGAGATTGTTTATCCAACATGTGAATTGTTTTTTACTTAATGACCAATCACAGTCCACCTGTGTCAAGGCTCTGGCGAGTCATGGGTTTTTCATTAGTATCTTGCTAAGCCTTCTGTAAGTATCCTTTCTCTATTCTTTAGTATAGTTTTAGTATAGCATTCTATAATATTATAATATAATATAATACCATAAAATAATAAATTAGCCTTCTAAGAACATGGAGTCAGATTCATCATTTCCTTCCTGCCATGGGGGGACCCTGAAAATACCACACACCACCAACAGTGGGTGATACGATTTGGCAGCTCTGGGAATACGAAGACAGTATACCTTCCTGTGTTGTTGAGGCTGTGGAGAAGCTGTCAGATAAACTGACTCAGGAGTTCCAGCAATTCAGAGAGGATATGTTCTATTCCCTACCTGTACGGGTCCATATTTCAACAACTGACAGCAGGCATCCTCTTGCTCAAGAGAGAGGATATAGAAGGTATACACCATGGGCTACTCTGTGGTTTTACCTACAGGACCACAGAGAGGATATGAGGAAGTGGGACGAACAACCCCCTCAATCCTAGATGCACGGGTGAAGGTAATTGCAGGGAAAACAGCCACAAATGTTTTTTTTTCCAGGAAAGTTGCTGCTCCAGTCTCCAGTGGACAGTTTTCCAGGCAGAATGGAAGGTCTGATCATACTACTGACTCTGTGGAGAGAAGTTATAGTCCATTTCTAGAAGATCTTAGCAGGGAACCTTGTGATCAGTATTAGAGGGGCCCTGCCTCCAGCTAGGTGGAGGAGAGGCATTACTGGGTTTACTGGAATGTGTGTATTCAATGGCCTGGCACAGCAGCCCCAGAGGACTACAAGGCTTTAATAGACACTGGTGCACAGTGTACCCCAATGCCATCAAGCTATGCAGGGGCAGTATCCATTTGTATTTCTGGAGTGACAGGGGGATCCCAACAGCTGACTCTATTGGAGGCTGAAATCAGCCTGATTGGGAATGAGTGGCACAAACACCCCCTTGTGACTGGACCAGAGGCTCCATGAATCCTTGGCATAGTCTGTCTCAGGAGAGGATATTTTAAAGGATCCAAAAGGGTATTGGTGGGCTATTGTTATAGCTGCCATGGAGATGGAGGACACTGAACAATTGTCTACGTTGCCTGGTCTTTCAAATGATCCCTTTTTTGTGGGGTTGCTGAAGGTTAAAGAACAGCAGGTGCCAATTGCTACCACCAACACTGCACCGGAGGCAATACTGCACAAATCAAGACTCTGCAATTTCTATCCATGAACTAATTCATCACCTGGAGAGCCAAGGAGTGATCAGTAGGACCTGCTCACCCTTTAACAGCCCCATATGGCCAGTGCAAAATTCTAACAGAGAATGGAGGCTGACAGTAGACTCTTGTGGTCTAAATGAGGTTGTGCCACCTCTGAGTGCTGCCATACTAGACATGTTGGAACTTCAATATGAACTGAAGTCAAAGGCAGCAAAGTAGTGCCATAATTGATATCACTAATGTGTTTTTCTCAATCCCTTTGCCAGCAGAGTGCAGATCATGGTTTAGTTTTACTTGGACGGGTGTCCAGTACACCTGGAATCAACTGCCCCAGGGGTGGAAACACAGCCTGACCATCTGCCATGGACTGATACAGACTACACTGGAAGAGGGTGGAGCTCCAGAACACCTTCAATACTTTCATGATATCATTATATGGGGCAATACAGCAGAAGTTTTTGAGAAAGAGAAGAAAATAAAACTAATCCTTCTAAAAGCCTGGTTTGCTATAAAACAAAGTAAGGTAAAGGGACATGCACAGGAGATCCAGTTTTTAGGATAAAATGGAAGGATGGACATCACCAGATCCCAATGGAGATTATTAATATAAATAACAGAGATGTCTCCACCAACTACCAAGAAAGAAGCACAAGCTTTTTTAGGTGTTGTGGGATTTTGGAGAATGCACATTCCAAATTAGGCTGATTGTCACCCCTCTCTATCAAGTGGCCCAGAAGAAGAATGATTTCCAATGGGGCCCTGAGCAATGACAAGCCTTTGAACAAATCAAGCAGGAGATAGTTCACGCAGTAGCCCTCGGGCCAGTCTGAACAAGGCAAGATGTAAAAAATGTGCTCTACTGCAGCTGGGGAGAATGGCCCTACCTGGAGCCTCTGGCAGAAAGTGCCAAGGGAGACTCAAGATCAACCTCTAGGTTTTTGGAGTAGGGGATACAGAGGATCTGAAGCCCCCCATATTCCAATCAAAAAAGAGATACTGGCAGCTTATGAAGATGTTTGAGCCACTTCGTAGGTGGTTGGTACTGAATCACAGCTCCTTCTGGCACCCCAGTTACCTGTGTTGGACTGGATGTTCCAAGGGAGGGTCTCCTCTATACATCATGCAACTGATGTTGCATAGAGTAAATGGGTCACACTGATCACACAACAAGCTTGGATAGGAAACCCCAGTCATCCAGGAATCTTAGAAGTGGACTGGCCAGAAGGCAAAGATTTTGAAATGCCGCCAGAGAAGGAGATAACACATGCTGAAGAGGCCCCACTATATAATAAATTACCAGAAAGTGAGAAGCAATATGCCTTGTTCACTGATGGATCCTCCTGTCTTGTGGGAAAGCATTGGAGATGGAAAGCAGCTGTATGGAGTCTCCTATGACAAGTCTCAGAAACTGCTGAAGGAGAATGTGAATTGAGTCATTTTGCAAAGGTGAATGCCATCCAGTTGGCCTTAGTCATTGCTGAACAAGAAAAATGGTCGGTACTTTATACTGACTCATGGATGGTGGCAAATGCCCTTTGCGGGTGGTTGCAGCAATAGAAGCAGAATAACAGGCAACACAGGGGTAAACTCATCTGGGCTGCTGCATTGCGGCAAGATCTTGTTGCCAGGGCAGAGAACTTGGTTGTGGAGGTGCGTCATGTAAATGCTCATGTACCCGAGAGTTGGGCTATTGCAGTTCGAATTTATTTTATTGATTCCTTGTTAAGTGGTTCATTCTGTTGTACCCTCATGTTCTCTCCGAGTTGGTTTACCCCTGGGTTTTACCCTCCCTCAAAGCTGTCCCTTGTACCATTCCCTGCCCCTTGTTCCAGATCTTTGCCTGCCTGTCAAGGCAACCCAGCCTCTTATTCCCAAACCTTCCCTGGCTGCAACAGCCTTTTGGATTTCCCCTATTCCTCAAAGCCCCATTGGCCTGTGTGACCCATCCTCTCCACCCTCCTACCCCAATTGGCCCCAGACACTTGATATAATCCCCTCACTTGTCCCCTGAGGATTCTCTATTGGTTAGCTGTTTGTATCCACCCCCTGATTTGTATCTGTACAAAACCCCTTGCACAGGAGTGCCCAGGGCTCTTTGTTTCTGATCCCTTCACCTGGAATAAACCCTTCCTTGTGGAACCTCAAGACAGAGAGCCTTCTCCTTTCTCCTCTGCCCGGTCCCTGTCGTGGCTTGTGTCTGGCCCCATAGAGCAAGTGGCTCTAAAGGCTCTGCCTCTGGTAAATCCCATACCGAGGCAGTTCCCCACTCCTGGTGTGGCACCGGAGTTCTAAGAGCTAGCCTGGGTTCCAGCAGTCACTTCATTGGGCCACTGAAGAACATTGGAACAACCAGCAGGTGAATCAGGCTATTAGGATTGAAGTGGCTCAGGTGGACTTGGATTGGCAACACAAAGGTGAATTATTTCTAGCTTGGTGGGCCCATGATACCTTGGGCCATCAAGAAGTGCAACATATAGGTGGGCTCCTTATTGAGGGTTGGACTTAACCATGGGCACTGTCGCACAGGTTATCAATTAATGTGAAACGTACTGCAATCAAGCAGGCCAAGCAGGTAAAGCCTCTGTGGTATGGAGAGGCTTGGCAGATTGACTATATCATATTCCCTCAAACCTGTGATGGCAAGTGCCATGTGCTTATGATCGTGGAAGAAACCTGGATGGCTGGAAACATATCCTGTGCCCCATGCCACCACCCAGAAAACTATCCTCGGCCTTGAAAAGCAAGTCTTATGGTGACATGGTACTCCAGAAAGAATTGAATCAGATAATGTAACTCATTTACAAAACAACCTCATAGACACTTGGGGCTAAGAACATAGTATTGAGTGGGTATATCACATTCCCTATCATACACCAACCTCTGGAAAGATCGAATGATGTAATGGATTGTTAATGACTACACTGAGAGCAATGAGTGGTGGGACCTTCAAATATTGGGATAGACATTTAACAAAAGGCCACCTTGTTAGTCAATACCAGAGGATCTGCCAACAAGGCTGGCCCTGCCCAATCAAAATTTTTACATATTGTAAGTGATAAAGTTCCTGTAGCGCACATTAAAAACATGCTGGGGAAAACATCCAGGATTATTCCTGCCTCAGGCAAAGGCAAACCCATCTGTGGGATTACTTTTGCTCAAGGAGCCAGGTGCACTTGGTGGATAATGTGAGAGGATAGGGAAGTCCAGGGTGTGCCTCAAGGAGATTTGATTTTGGGTGAGAACAGCCAATGAATTAAATTGTATTATATTAATAACTGTCTAACACTGTGTACTGCCACTTTTATGGCAGCTGCGTGCACTTCACCTCACTAAGCACCTCATGGCATGGATCTTAACTACAAATGTTCTGGGGATCTGAGCCTGACTTTTCTCTGATCTTCACACTCTCACCAATGAAGAATGAACTTTGATAAAACTGAACAAGTGCAGCAGCACTGGAATTGGAACTGAGTCAAATGTGCAACACGCAGCAATCCAACACCTCACACCATCTTTCTTGCTTGAAAGACTGTTACCAAGGATGAAGGCTAAAGTCACAGACTAAATGAATTCAACAAACGTTTTTTTATTTTGGTGGACATTTTATGAACATTTGCAGAGGTGTTCCATAGACTAAGGGAATGATGTCTCTATGTATATTTATCAAAACAGATAAATAGTGAAGGTGATGGAACATTGGGAAGTGTGAAACTTGGCATGACATAAATGGTATGGAATAAGGGGTGGATATTGTCCTGGTTTCAGATGATATAGAGTCAATTTCTTCTCAGTAGCTGCTACAGTGCTTTGTTTTGGATTCAGAATGAGAATGGTGTTGATAATGCACTAATGTTTTGGTTTTTTACTAAGTTGTGTTTATCCTAAGTCAAGGAGGTTTTTTTCTTGTCTCATGCTCTGACAGTGAAGAGGTTCACTAAACAAACTGGGAGGAAGAACAGCTGGGACAGGTGACCCAAACTGACCAAAGGGATATTCCACACCATAGAACGTCATGCCCGGTATATAGATTGCAGCCAATCTGGGTTTGGGAAGGATAGTCTGACATCAGTCAGTGGGTGAAGAGCAATTGAATTGTGTATCACGTTTTTTTCCATTTTGATTATCATCATTATTATTATTATCATTTACCATTATTACTGTATTTTGCTTTATTTTCAATTATTAAACTGTTTTTATCCCAGCATACAAGTTTTACTTTGATTCTTATCCCCATTCCATGGGGCGGGGGCGGGGGGGCAGTTGAGCAAGCAAGCAGCTCCATGGTGCTTAATTTTCAGCTGGGCAGCTGGGCTTAAAACTATGACAACCTATTAAATTAGTACTCCCATAATGGAATTATTATTGGAATTATAGCATAGCCACTCATCTCTGCTGTAGGCATCTGCCCAACTCCCACCATGGACACCATCCCATTCCTCTCTAATGGATTCCCACATGGTTCAAACCAGCTGATGAATGTTGACAAGGGAGTTGGAAAAGGATTGTGAGGCAGACAACACAGTAGGTGAGCCAAGACTCTTATGCTTCTAGATTTAACCTGTAATCATCCCCCAGAGGCTGGGGCTGTTTGCAAGAAAAACTGCCCTTTGCAGTTTTCCCCCATATTGCCTGGGTATAGCTCCTCCAGAACTTTACACTAATATTTACACTAAAAATTTTAAAAGCAAATCAAATCTTATCAAATTGGATCCTTTACCTTCCTGAAACACCCTAGGAACCCCAAGAGTTAGAGCTCCTGTGTTCTGTGAAATTGGATTTTTATGTTAATTTAAAATACCCAGGAAGTAATCAGTCCAAAATTTTTAAATGTTTCTCCCTATCACCCCGTGTATAAGAATCAAACCTTTTGGTGCAATTATACTTCTGGCAGCCTTTCTAAATCCAGTAATGCCCCCCCTGTGGCTGCCATCAGGAATGTTTTTAGTTTATAACGATCAAGCCTGAGCCTTTAGTGGCTAGGTTTTTAGCTAAAAGATTCTTTATAAGATAGATATGTATGTGATGATCTTGATAATAATTGTATTAATCATGATACCTAGCTTGCTTCATTGTGTGCAGAGATTAATTAATAAAAGGAGTGGTTTTGGATGAAAAGAGAATGGGGAGATATTGGGACGCACATGACATGATGGACTTTGGACCTGGTGAGCATAAGAGATTTGATAACAGGATGCCTTTGCAAGAGCAAACAGAACTTCGAGGATTAAATCAAGACTAAGCTGAAGATTAAATCAGGATTTACCAGAAAAGAAAGTTACATCAACTTCTGCAAGCAAGAGATGTAAAATGCATAAGTTTGTTTATGTGATGATTAACCCAATCATTGTAGTAAAACATTACTAGCCTTCCTATAATAGTACATAAGTATAGGTATTCCACAATAAATTTGGATTCTTCTGACCAAATCGGAGTCTTCCCATCTCTCTTCATCACCAATACCTGGTCAATAAAAGCAGCAGTTCCTGCTGCAAAGCAGACAAAGAGTCTGCTTGATTTCCTAAGAGAGAAGGCTGCATGCCAGAATCTGCATGGCCTGTTATATAATACTGAACCTTAGTTACAAAAGGCTTTTCGCTTTTGTTTCTGGTTTGTTTTCTAGCAGCTTTGCAGACTGTTGGAATATTGCAGTCAGGTAGAAAAAATATAAAAGAAAGACCTCATAAAATCAGGCCTGCTCTGTTAGACCACTGTCTAGCCTGTCACATCTTTTACATGCAGCTAGCACTTTGCAAGTTCCCATGTGGAAACAAACCCAGTATGAATAGTTTGTTAATATAACAATCTATTCCTGGGTGAAAAACAACTATCACCTGCATAAACATTAAATCTATCCCATGAGAATCAGTGAAGAAAATATGTAAACAATTTAAGAATAGAGAGATTTGATGGACAAGTAAGATACCTTTTACTAACCAATAGAGTAATTGGCAAGAAATCTATTGTCCTGGTTTAGAGCAAATTTGGGAGAAAACCTCCAAAAGGAGTCCCCCCCAGAAAGCAAACCCACATGGCCCCTCCCCCCAACCAATTCAGGAAGAATTTCCTCAGAGAGAAGTGGAAAAAAACCTGTTTATTTAACAGGCACAGCACTCCCCAGCACAAAAAATGAACAATACCAGATGACAAAACTAATTTGTTGCTCTGAAGAGATGACAAATTCAGAAAATCTCTCCGGTGGGTGGTCACTCTCTTATCAGTCCCTCTGGCACTGGAAAAGGCTGCTGCCAGGAGTAGGCCCCGGCAGGCTACAAAGTGAGAGCTCTCGGTGTTTCCCCAGGTCCCAGACCAAAGCAGGTTTGAACAGTTCCAAAAAAAAGGGAAAGAAAAACAGTCCAGGGAACCTCTCTGCCTCAGCTAGCCAAACCAACTAAAAAACAATGGAGCGCCGTGTTCTGCCCCATCCATGCCCAGACACCACAGTGGAGGAGTGAGAGCAGGCTGATAACAAAACTCCATGCTTCTTCTTCTCCCCGCCTCCTCTTCCAGAGCCAGTCTTAAAAGCACAGAATATAATGTCCAGCATGAACAGAATACCCAATTGGGGATACAAGCATCATAACGTCACCTTAGGACACTATTAACCAATTAAAGTTGCACACGAGGTCTGTAAAAACTCTATAAAAATGAGTTGTGTGAATAAAGAATTAGCTTTTCCTGCATGAAGAAAATGGAGTCTCACCTGATTTATTCCAATAAGAATATGTGAGAGGAACAGCTCTGCAGACACCAAGGTCTGTGGAGAAGGAGGGGCAGGAGGTGCTCAAGGCACCAGAGCTGAGATTCCCCTGCAGCCCGTGGTGAAGACCATGGTGAAGCAGCTGTGCCCCTGTAGCCCATGGAGGACCATGGGGATGCAGAGATCTACCTGCAGCCCTTGGAGGAGACCCATGCTGGAGCAGATGGATGCCTGAAAGAAGGCTGTAAACCTATGGGAAACTCATGCTGGAGCAGGGTCTTGGCAGGGACCTGCAAACCTGTGGAGGGAGGAGCCCACACTGGAGCAGGATTGCTGGTAGGACTTATCACCCTGTAGGGGACTCACAGTGGAGGAAGCTGTGCTTGAAGGACTGCACCCCATGGGAGAGTGACCCACGTTGCAGCAGTTCATGGAGAATTGTTGCCCACAGGATGGGCTCACATTGGAGAAGTTAATTGAGAAGTGTCTCCCATGGGAGGGACCCCATGTTGGAGCAGGCAAAGGCCTCCTCTCCCTGGGCAGCATCAGAAACAACATGTGATGAACTGACCATAAGCCCCATTCCCCATCTCCCTCTGCCACTGGGGGAGGAGGTAGAGCTGGGAAGGAGGGAGGGGTGGGGGGAAGGTGTTTTTTAGATTTATTTTACTTCTCATTTTCCTGCTCTGATTTTGTTAGCAATAAATTCAATTAATATCTCTGATTCAAGCCTGTTTTGTCCATGATGGTATTTGGTGCATGATCTCTCCTGGTCCTTATCTCAACCCATGAACCTTTTGTTATATTTTTCCTCCTCTGTTCAGTTGTGGAGGGGAATGAGAGAGCGGCTTTGGTGGGTGTGGAGGGGAATAAGAGAGTGGCTTTGGTGGGTGTCTGGCACCCAGCCAGAGTCAACCCACTACACCAATCCATCCATACCTCTCAATAAATAATACTGCATTGTCACCTGATGCCCCAGCCATGTCCCCAGCACAGATTCCTCACTGAGACACCTAGCACCAATTTCCTTGCTGCCATCCTCCTTCCCACCTGGGCCAGTTCCACAACCAATTATGGTGTTAATAAGTTTTTATTTGTGGGGAAAGGAAAGGAGCTGGAGAGAGGAAGCTTTGCAGGAGAAAGGAAAGAGACATTCCTGGTTCATTCATCAGGCAGCTTTCCCCTTCCTCTTGTTTGCTGATCTTTGACTGAGTCTGCCAGAGCTGTAAAGGAAAAGGAAGAGGAAAAAAGGAAAAAAAAGAGAAACTAAAAAGCAAGAGGAGCTTAAAGGGCAGGCAGAGGGAGAGATGTTATCTTGTCTCTGCTAATGATTCATTGTCAAAGGATGGGTGAATGGAGGCAGAGAGCTAAGCGTGATTGTGGACAGCACAGAGAGGTTTTGCTGGGGGATGCCCAAGGGGGCAGGAGTTAGGGGCAAGGGGATGAAACTGTACACAGGGGCATATGTGCTGATCAGCAGGAAGGGGAAAAAACCCAGTGAACCTGTCCTGAGGAAAGTGGAGGACCCAAACCTTATAGGCCATGGTAACACCCCCTCCTGTCCTGGAACACCAGCCCATGTGTTTCATGAAGCTCATCAAAGGACAAGTACTCTGCATGATTAGGGAATTTTCACCCTATCACAGAGCACCTGGCAGAGCCAGTCTGTGCAAATATACTTGTCCTCTCCTGGGTAAAGCTAGAGGAGCTCACCACCTCCTCCTCATCTGAGTCTACAGCCTGACTTTGGTTCTGGCAACCATCTCAGAGCCTGGCACCTATCACTACTAAAAAATAGGTGGTCGTGATCTCCTGGGTTGGCCCTGGGCATCACGATTACCTGATGGTGGAAAAAAATGATGGCAAGATGAAAACCTATCACAGAGCCATGGAAGAGAAACAGCATGAGTCAAGGTCACAACCCTGTGGAGAGAGCAGTCTCAGATCAACCATTTTGGGGCAGGAGTGCCAGAAGACTCAGGCGCACCCATGTCAGCTAAGAGTCTTCTCTGACTAACAACACCACAGGGACAAAGCTGTTCTCCTAAGGAACAGAGATGTATTTTTAAGAAGCAGGCAGAGAAAAATCCTGGCAGAATAAGGGCTGGGTTGTGTCATGACTGTGATGGGAAGCAGAGGGAAATGAGGACTTTTCTGGATGGCTAGATCTTCCCCATAAAGTGACACATACCTCCATGAGCAGAGATTTTGGGGAAGTTAGGCTATTCTTAGCATCCCTCTCCCACCTTCTCCGCTGGATATGTAGGCCCCATCACAATGCCTGCACTCTTTCTCACTGCTACAGTCACCATCTGTGACCCCTACATACAATATTACTGTGAAGACAAAATGTTTATTATGTGTTTTCATTCAAAGAAAACTTCCCATACATGTTAAAAGTCACTGTCAGCAGTTTCTTTATGCTTCCTTTGGCAAGGATCTAGCAGAGAACTTATTTTACAGCAAATTATTTATGGCCCAACAGAAGCACTACTGACAATTTGAGATTCACAGCTCCAGCCCTGGGCAATGAGGCAGGTTTTTCTGAGAAAGTCTTCTACAGACAGCAACAAGAGACAAAACCACCATTAAAACAGGATGAGGGGAAACCCTCCTTGAGTTGCCTTTTCTGTTTGTCCTCACCAAGATATCTGTCACCATCTCAAACCATGAGATTCTCAGGCTCTGAAACAAACTCATCTGGAGCTTGGGTTCTGAAATATTCCCAACCCTGGTGGCAGGGCTAGATTTGTGCTGAACTAGGTGGGGAGTAAGGACATGTGGAACCTTACTTCTCTGCTCTTCTCTCCCCTCGGTCCATCTCATCTATTCAGGGGACTTCACCAACTTTAAGAAGCTTTTTAAGCCCCTTGGATGTGGATTTTCACAACACTGGGACTGGCAAACTCAAATGTTGGGTTTGCAATCCCAACTGTTGGGCTTTGCAAACCGTTGGACAAAGGGGTCTTGCTTGGAGCACATGCCCTTATTTAGCAAAAACACAAAATGCAGGAAAAGCCAAGCATCCGTGCAGACGTAGGTACTTTTGAGGTGGGAAGTGTTGATGCTAGCAAAGCAAACCTCTAGGAATCATAAAACAAATAGAATCATAGAATGGCTTAGGTTAGAATGGACCTTAAAGATCATCTCATTCCAAACCCCCAGCCATGAGCAGGGGCATCTTCCACTAGACCAGGTTGCTCCAAGCCTCATCTAACCTGGCCTTGAACACTGCCAGGGGTTGGGGGTGTGGCAGGACGTGTCCTCCCCGTCTCTACCACAGATAGTTGGTGCATAAAGAGATAACCTAGGGGCTGAAAGGCCCAGCAAGGGGTCATCTCTGACACCAAAAGGGCTCAAGCCTCAGCTACAAATCACCATCTTAGTCTGGAGAGCAGATGTGGGAAGAGATAAAATAAATATTCTTGACTGAGACACACTGTTTTGCAAACTATAAAAGACACACGAGTTATCACAGAGGTAGAAGCCTTCTAAACACACACCCTGACAATTGTTTGAGACTTCTCCCCAGAGTTTGGATGCAGATTCTGTGGTTACTTTCCTGGGAATTGAGGGAAAGGATCTCAATGTGTGCCCCACCAACAATGGGATGGTAAGATACATGGAATCCTAAGTTATATTATTTCTTCACTAGCTGTAAAATTAATAGGTACCTTTAACCTCGCACTGTATATATCTACTAGTATTCTCTCTTTTTGTCCTTATTCCTGTGTGGTATTAGTTTAAGTCCTATGTCTGTTAGTTTTGTATCTATTAAATAAATAATTCATTCTACAATGGACTGAATCAGCCATTATTAAAGAACTTGGGAACGAGAGTAGGTTTTGGGGTGGTGGCTGCCTCAATAAAGCTACTGCCTGCTGCTGGAGGCCTGGGCAAAAGTCAGGGACTTATCTAAACCTCCACATCCTTTCGTAACAGGGGGCCATAGCTTCTTTGGGCAACCTCCAGTGTCATTTATGAATCATGAGCACCTCAGAGCTGCAACGCAATAGCTTGGCTCACCAGTGGAGAAGGATAAAGTCTGAAGGCATTTACCTCCCTGAGGCAGGTATAAATGGGGCAGACAAGAACTCGAAAGGGCTCTCCAGTGCTGCTTCTCATGGTACTGAAGACTTCGCAGAGAAAGGTGATGAACCCCAGCCAGCGTTCCACATCCTGCTGCTGCAACTCCTCCCGCATGGTGAAGTCCTTCTGCAAGAAATACAGAGACAACAGGCTACATCAGCAAAACCACATCACCATGAGAGAGGCAATGGCTGTCTGGAGAGAGAAATAAGAGAAAATTGAAACGGCAGGGGAGAAGGAAGACTGACAGTCTCTTTAGTAACAGCAGGGAGATTACTCAACACATGTGGAGTAGCTGGAATTTCAACACAGCAAAGCCACCAGAAAGCAGGTACTGGTAGAAATATTACCAACCCCATCAATATCTGTCATGGCTTGTGCTAGACATGGAGTCTCCCATGGCCTGCCATCCCCCCTGGACCGACATGGGGACTCTTTTCCATATGCACAACCAAGATCAAATAAAAGCAGGAACAAAGAGGTTAAATGAAATCCAGGAGAAAGACAATGAATGCTGGTGGCCATGCTGGGTTTGGTGGTCCAGGTGGACTTGTCCAGCCTGTTCATTCCTCTATCTTCAGCACAACCAGTGTCTGGCCAGAAGCATCCTAATGGCCTGGCTACTCCCTGGGGTCTCACAAAATTATGGTAATACTGGGTCCCTGACAGACCAGAAAAAGATCAGTGCAGCTTAGACTTGGCATTGAAAGGTCACCCTGCTCCTGAGCTGATGGTTGCCATGACAAAGGATTATCCAAGTGACATGATTTATGGAGCTGGGGAGTCCTCCAGATAGGGAGATGTCATGGGTTGACACTTGCTGGATGCCAGGCACCCACAAAAGCTGCTCACTCACTTCCCTCTAAACCCTCTGCAGCTGGACAGAGGAGAGAAAATTTGACAAAGGGTTCATGAGTTGAGATAAGGACCTGGAGAGATGGCTCACTAAATAATATCAAGGGCAAAACAGGCTCAAATTAGAGATATAAGGTGAATTTATTACTAACAAAATCAAAGCAGGATAATAAGAAGTAAAACAAGACCTTAAAAAAACACCTTCCCCCCTACTCCTCCCTCCTTTCCAGCTCTGCCTCCTACCTGAGTGGTGCAAGGAGACAGGGAATGGGGGTTTTGGTCAGTTCATCACCCATTTATTTCTCTTGCTGCTCAGGGAGAGGAGTCCTTCCCCTACTGCACCATGGAGTCCCTCCCATAGGAGACAGTTCTCTGCGACGTTCTCCAACATGAGTCAATCTCACAAGCAACAGATCTCTGAGAACTGCTGCAGCGTGAGTCCATCCCACAGGCAACAGTACCCCTCAAACTGCTACAACATGGGGCATTCTTCCACGGGGTGCAGTCTTTCAAAGACAGGCTGCTCCAGCATGGGATCAGGGCCCCTCTCTCCATGGGTCTCCCACAGGATTACAGCCTCCTCTAGACATCCACCTGCTTTGGCATGGCATGGGGTCCTCCACAGGCTGCAGGTGGATGTCTGCACTGCTGTGGACCACCATGGGCTGCAGGGGGACAGCTGCTTCACCATGGTCTTCACTACAGGCTGCAGAGGAATCTCAGCTCCGGTGCCTGGAGCACCTCCTCCCCCTCCTTCTTCACCAACCTTGGTGTTTGCATGCTGTTCTCCTCACACTGATGCCTTAAGTTTTAGTTTTCATATTTTTAGATTATGTACTGCCTTAGTGTGTGAGTCTGAACTTCATATAAAGTGTTAGTAAGTTCTCTTCACAGGGTAGTGAAACAGAGTGGAAATTTTTCAGAGTAGAAATCCATTTTAGATTTAGGTGAAAAGTGTCACTTTGAATTATCAAGTCTGTAGCTTGCAAGCATAACTGTTTTGGTCTGCATTCAAGACTGCCTGTTCTCACAAAAAACCTATGCTCAAAAATACTGCTTCAGCTGAAGGACAGAGATAAGAGGGGCCCCTTGAACTTTGAAACAGACGGAGACTGCGGCTGAGGCTGTGGGAGACAGGGCAGGGTGACCCAGGAGTTCTTTCTATACTGTCTGATAAAAAACTAGATGCAAGGGTAACTAGCTGCAAGTGTAACTAGCTGCAAGTGTAAAACCAAAGCTGAAGTTGCAGAAGACAGGGCAAGATGACCCAGGAGTTCTTTCTGTACTTTCTGATAAAAAAAACTAGCTGCAAGTGTAACGGGAAACCAGTAAAATGAACATGTATGAACCTATTGTGAAATTCTATGCATATGAATTAGTAAGGGAGACAAAAAGGATCGAGAGTTCTCAGGGGTGCACGTCCTTTAGGGGGACAATGATCCCCACATGCATCCAGCGCTGTAATAAACATACCGGCTTTACAACTTTTACAAATTTGTGCAGTTTTTTTCTTTCCGCAAATCAGTAGGTAGACAAAACAATCCTTTTCCAGCTTGAGAACCAAGGACAACCGTTACAGCCTCAGGCCCAAAAAGCATAAGCAATAGCGAATTGAAGAGAGCAAACAAGGAGGATGGGACTCCATAACCTGAAGCTGTAATTGGACAATTAACCCCAATATGTAATATCAACACTGAACCCTCTTGGTTCTGAGGCCATTGCCTCCCCCTAGAATGCAGTCTCTGTATCACAAGGGGAAGCCCAGGGGGTGAAAAAATAGGGACAGGTGTCCCAAAGGAGAGATGGACAGACCCATGTTCCTTGTGATACAGAGACTGCTCAGTGTTGATGCCCCTCGGCCCCAGGGGGTGAAAAATATGGGGGGGACAGGTGTCCCAAAGGAGAGATTGTGGGGACAGGTGTCCCAAAGGAGAGACTGTGCCTTTTTTGGATCGGGACAGAGCATCCTTAAAAGACAACCCTAGAAGCAGTTCTGGTCCGTGTTCAGTGGTGAGAGCACTGGACATGAAAAGGAAGAAGTCACGATGGCAGATGTTCTCCGGGCAGTGCCACGAGTGACACAGAAACACACGAGGCTTCAGCTGTGTTTCCAGGGGAAGCCCATGGCACAAGAAGGACTCCTCTCCTCTTGATGAACTGAGGATTGAGTGTCTAAAAGGTGGTGCTGGACCGAGAGTTGGTGATTTGAGGAATAAATGTATTGTGTTGGAAATTTGGTGGGGGGAGGAGGAAATGCACTTGTGAAGTTTTCATTTTCCCTGTGTGTGTGTTCCTTTTTATCTGTAGTTGTAGAGTAGTTAATAAAGTTCTGTTTTTTTTTCCCTAAGTAGGAGCCTGCTTTGCTTATTCCTGGTCACATCTCACAGCAGAAACCAGGGAGAAGGTATCTTCATGGGGGCACTGGCATTGGGCCAGTGTCAAACCATGACAGCAATGGAATCAGCAAATGCTTGTATCTGCTGTGTCGAAAGTGGACGCGTTCCCTGGGATAACTACAAAGAACGGTTTTGAAACTTTCTGACCAAATAGCCAAATAAAGCATCGAAAAAGAAAATAGAAGTATAGTAAAGACATGAGGTAGCAAAACTACTGATGCTTAGAATAAAATAGAGGAAGTTGTGGTAAAGCTAAGGGATATTGCAACAAACCGACTAAATGCTTATATATAATAAAAATCTTGATGCACTTGTATGGGACTAAAATTATGTAGCAGACACTGGTGAAGGGCTTCCCTCCAGATGACCACAAGATGGAAAGGAAGCCAACGACCACCTGGAAAGATTATGGAATTGCTGACCCCAGCTTATTGATATTTGCTGATTCGGACTAACACAAGCACACTGTAAAATGCTTAGTAGGCTTAAAAACAGTATATATACTTTGCCAAACTTGTAAGTGGTGTGTGCTGTTAGTGGAGTGGTGACTCCCCAGCCACCCAGGGCTGCTTGATTGCTTTCTTTAAAATAAAAAATATAAAAATGAAATTCGGTTTGGCTATTGAAATTTTATATTAGTCACCATGGACATTTTCACCTAGGTGGGGCACAATTTTGCAAAATGAGATTGTTTGCATGTTCTATGCAAAAGGGAAGTGTGATATCGCTTCCTTTGACAAAGTAGAAAAAGCAGCTTTTCAGAGGTAAGGATTACATTTTTTGGACCATGCTTGCCTAGAGGCAAGAGTTTTGCTTGTATGGACATGTGATTCTGTGAACCCTTATGGTAGCTGGACTTGCAGTGCTATGGTTCTCCTGAAGCATCCTGAGATACCAACCTGCTTCAGCCCCACAGGGCAGTGCTACACCAGTGTCACGGTGTGCACGAGGTAGGTGGTCCAGGGAGCTTTGTCCTTAAATTTGGCCTTTAGACAGTAGGTTTGGCCAGTACCATAGCTCACACAGACAGGCAAGCCAACCTGAATGTCACCCATGCAGAGGTGTCCCACCTCCCTTGGTCATCCATGTTTGAGGAAACCACTGCTCTCTTCTAGGTATTTAATCAGTGGAGTTATGGGTACAATTCATCTGGCTGCATGTTGGCCATGGTCCCAGCAGGATCTGCAACCCATCATGCTGGACTTTAAGAACATGAAAAGCAACTCAATTGCTTCTCCAAAAGGTGTGCAATAAAAGTGGAGGAGCCAGACCAACAGTGTGGGAGAGGTGAAGAGCTGGTCAACAGAGAAGAGCAGCTCAGCAGAGAACCAAACCAATGTCCTGTGTGCCTGGGGCACATCCAAAGGAGCCATGCCCTGACCCACAGACCTCCGCACCACTGATGAGAAGTCTTGAGCAGGCTGAAGAGCACTGAAACCAGATGGCCGGGTCACTGCCCTGCCCTGTGAACGTTATTTGCTCTGGAAATGCCTCATGGAGTTATATAAAAATAACCTGTGGATTGGCTTGTCCCATGCTTATGTAGTGATGTCAGGGCAGTAAACAAATTATATTTCATTAGTTTGGCTGTATTTGTAAACATGAATTGCATTACTAATTTGGGGGTGCTCTGGTCTGTAGATAATCTGGATGTATTTAATGGATGAGCTTCCTTCAGTGCCTATAGTTTAAAATAAAATGTGTTTATAGCAGGTAGCAGGGTTCACCTCCCTTCTCTGCCTGGTTTGATAGAAGAGTTCATTGGAAAACCATATGGCAAGTGGAGGGATGCCAAGGAGGCCTCTAAAGAGGTTTCATACAGGAAAATTTTGGGGCATATGAGACACGGAGTTAGAAATTTAACTTGGGGTAGAAACCAATTTTGGATTTAGCTGAAGTGTGCTGTTTAAACTTGTTTAGTCTGTTAACTTGCTGTGCTCGAAAAAGGCCTGCAGAGGAAACAAAGGAGATTCAAGGATACTTAGAAAAGAATGCAAGCTTCCAAGCTGAAGAGAGATAAGGAGGGACCCCACTGACCTTGGAACTGGAGCAGACAAAAAACTGAAGCTTGGTTGCAGACACAGCGACATTACAGTTCCTGGAGAAATGAATAAGTTCATAAAAACTGATAAGACAGTTTTAATACAGGGCTAGGAAATGAATATGCATGAATCTATTGTGAAACTTTATGCATATGCAACAAGTTAGAGAATAAAATAGACTTGAGAATTCTCGGAGGTGCCTATGTCCTTTGGGGAGCTATCCTGTGTGAAAAACAGGTTCACTCTCGTGTGAAAATTTAAAAAGTTTAATAAAGGACAATAGGAGACAAAAGACAGTAAAACAAAGATTACGGGCCAGGTGCATCTTGGCACTTAGCCAAGAGCACACCTTCACCTTCGGGGATACCCCTTAAATATCTTTTCCATTACATCAGCCCGTTGCATATTCATAGACCCTTATGCATATGCATAAACTAGTTTACATTTTCCAGGAACTATTTTACATGGCCCCTCCTTGGGTCCACCTTTTTAGAGCATGCATATTTCTTGGCTGTGGTTTTGGCTCCTTCTCCTTATCGCTTCCAGTCTGGGCCTTGGTCCATACTTTCTTCAGATGGCAAATGCTGATAGTTGGCATATCAATAGCAGGGTCCTCATTACATGTTCACTGGATGTTATCCTGACCAAACAGACAGTTCACTCATAACTATATCAGCTACCACTACTACGATGTCTAAGTTTTTGTTAATAGCAGAAATAAAAGCAAAGTTATTTTAACATTATACATATAGCATTCATCTTAATATTTGCAAAAAGCCAACAACATAAATATTTATAACACCTGCATGCGTCTCGTGCTGGAATAAATCGTACCAGCTTTACGACTTTTACAAGTTGTGGAGCTTTTTTTTTGCAAATCACACAGACCTGAAGGCTAAGCATGTTCATCAAGTTGGGCCTCACCACAGGTGATGGGGAGGTCAGGGTGGCCCATGTTCATGCATGATAGAGATGGGCCATGGCTCTGCCCATTCTCTGACATCTCACATTGGACCTTTTCTAAGCTTGACTGAAGCTTCTGCCAGCAATGGAAATAGAAAATGCCTTTATCTTGGAGGATTTCACTCCTGCACCCAAGTGAAAGCCCACTCCTCATCTCAGTATAGATGCAGCTCATGCAATGTTATACTTTCCTGGCCTGGACATGAAACATCTTCAAGACAAGGACCAAGCTAGAAGAGCCAAGAAGACTAGCCATTCCACGGGAGAGGAGGAAAATCCATCCTCTACCATTTTTGGTGGACAGCAAAGTCAAGCAGGACAACATTTAAACCCTCCTAGAAAGGGTTCCATAAATGATATTTTGAACACTTAACATCACTGTATTATTCGCTGTTTATAATTTAAATACTACTTGCATTTAGGTCCTGGCTTGGAGGAAGCTCTGGAGCATAGCTTTGCTTTCTGGGGAGTATAACCTAGTGAGATGAGTAGTTTATAGCACTGGAATTTGGAAGAGGCTCAGGAGGTGCTGTGTGTCAGAGACTAAAATGGTTCATACCTTAAACATTGTTATGAAGGGGTTTTGCCCATTGTCTTGGGTTACAATGTAAGATTCAACCAAGCGTGTGTATTATATCACCATCTGTTAAAACCAGGTGGGGCAGTGTTCTTTATCTCTTCCATGACCCATCCCTCATAACTCCCACGGAGAGGGTATCTTCTGTTAATGGGCCATCAAGCCTCACTGCATGACTCATAAAATTATAACATCCCATTGTGAGATGCACCGAAGGAGGAACCAAGCATTCCTACCTGGATATAATCTGAGGTTTGCAACACCACAGCAGCCTTATCCACTGAATTCCTAGAGGACAAGAGCTCCATAACCACCACCAGACCTTCAGAGGAAGATCAAACCCTTCTACAGGATCACTGCTTCAAGAGAACCACATCTATCACTTCAAGAGGACTACAGCCACCATTTAATCAGACTGCTACCAACACCCTGACCAACAGGGTGTCAGGTTGCATTCTGACTCTGTCAGTTTCTGTATTATTGTATTTATTTTAATTTTCCTATTAAATTGTATTTCTCACTTAGGATCTCCCACTGGCTTGCTTTTAAACTAGCACACCCAGTATAGCAAAAACTGTATAAAGAAGCTACAACCACAGAAGCCCACCCTTCCTTGAAGATGCCTGACTGGAACTTTGTACTATGAGTTAAGCCACCTAAATAAGATACAGGGGACACTATTGTTCAATCATCTCAGGTCTAGGGAGATGCAAATAAGGCTGAGGAAAAGGAATGCATCCACAAGAAAGCCAAAAGCAGCAGAAAATCATCCCTGGATGGGTTTGGGGTGGGGGAGACCACAGTCCACAGAAGCCAGGTTTTCACAGACTCCCCCACCATCATGGGGGGAAGGAGGGAGTTTTGGGTGTGTGTCAAAACCTCTGGTCAGAGGCACTGAACATCCATCCTCACACAAACTGGCCGAGCGGTGAAACCCCCAACCCCGGAAAAGGCTACATGCACTGGACATTCATTTGAGAAGCAGCTAAGAGAGTGTTATAATCCATCAAAGACCCCCCCAAATTGTTCCCCAGAGGCCTTGCACCACAGGACTGCATGTGATGCAAAATGATGCAGGAGATCCAGAGTCTGCTGCAAGAGACTGCCCCCCTTCCCACCTGGGAAGGTACCTGGGTATTCCCACCTGGTCTAAATGAATATTAATTCATCAGATTCTATGCTTTTGGGGGGACCCTCACCACCAAGAAGACCAGCTGGAGAGGATCAATGGAACATTGTTGGGATCAACAGGGTGGTGATATTTTTTTTAATCTGTCTCGATTGCTCTCTTTCTGTCCCCTCACCTCTTTTCTATTTCTTTCTCTTCCTTTCTCTCTCTCTCTCTGTCTCTCATATTTATTATAAAATAAAACCCATACTATTGACTTTGGTATATGGTCTTGTTTGCACCTTAATTCGGGCAGAGGCATTTCTAATAACTTTAAAAACCAGACCGTAACACTGTGACAGCACCAGGGAGTGATCAAACATCTCTGTCCGTGGATGCCTGGGGTCTCACCAAGAGCTTCTGAATCAGAGCTACTTGCCACAGCTTCATCAAGAGCATCTCATTTCACACAGACACAACTACAGAAGCTCCTTTGCTATACTAAAGTACTGGAGATGGTAGGACATGAGGTGGGACCATCAGCTCTTCCATGGCCTCTGCTCTTCCTCCAGTCACCTATAGCAACACTTCTGGCCTCTCTGCCTGCACCCTACTGACAGGCCCTGAGAACTGAAGCATACTGAGATCCCACCACACCATCCCTGTCCATGCTACTGCTACCAAAAGGACAATAGGACAAAGCAGAGCATGATGATGATAGACAACCTGCTTTGAGCCAACAGCTACAACAAAAGACTGGGAAACCACAGGACAGAAGACATTTATTTCCAGTCCTGTGTGGGGTCCTATCACCTCTGCACCCTGATTTCCCAGCTGGCAAATGGGAACGATTTACTCATCTTCCTATGCAAAGTGCTTTAGAGTGTGTGACTGATAAATGCAAATCACAACAATTATTATTACTCAAAAAAATGAGCTATTCACATTTAAAGCAGCAAAAGCTTTTAAATTACAGATGATACCCTGTGCCGAGACTTGCAAAGGTCCTGGCTTCACCCAGCCATGAGGCATTTCACTCTCACAGACTTTCATCACACAATTTCCTCCAAGCTGGATATAAATCAGATGAACATTCACTGGCTTCTTTTCAGGGTGTTTTGGCCACTTTGGGAAGAGCAGTAAATTGTACTGGTGGCCTTCAGTGTGGACTTGGTTCCATGATGGCCACAGCTCTCTTAACATTTCTAATCACAGAGGTCTCCAAAATGCATTGTGTGGTGAAGGTCCAGGCTACCAGGCATTGTGAACACCACTCTGTGAGCATCTATCACCCATCAGTTGACCATCAGCTGATATATAACTTACATTAAATGCCACTGACCAATTCTACAAGAACAACTCACCAAAGATCTCGCAGCCATCAGACAGACACAAACACTTCTTATTTCACTAAAAAGAATTTAGGCAGAAAGGGAAAACCAAGATCAGAAAACTCACGGTTCTCCTAAAGGAGATGCTGAGCAAACTCCCAGGATTAGGAACATACATGAATTTGAAATTCCTCCAGCTTGGGTTACCAAGGCAGCTGATAATCAGAGCCAACAGGAGCTGTGGGTACTTCCCATGTCTCCAAAGACCCTGAGGTAACCAAGTGAGTGGTCACTTGAACCTCCTGCCCCCTGGTCTCACCATGGCCTCTCTGTCTGGCTCCAGATCCAAGATCAGCAGCAATTACCCACACAACACAAGCATCTCACACCTTGAACTAGCAATGTCTCTGAGGTCCTACGGGGTTGTGGAGGTGCAAGTAATTAATTATCAATATATCTGAGGTCTAAAGCACATAGGTGGGAACATAATGTTCTTTACTGTTCAAGTGACCGAGCACTGAAACAGATTGTCCAAAGAGGTTGGGAAGTCTCCCTCACTGGAGATATTCAAGAACCATCTGGATGCAATCCTGTGCAATGTGCTCTAGGACAACCCTGCTTGAGCAGGGAGGTTGGACCAGATGACCCACTGTGGTCCCTTCCAACTTTACTCACTCTGTGATTCTGTGATAATGATGAATGTGCAAATAGAAAATCACAGATGTTAACCTTAGCAGTTGCTAGAAATCTTGGAGCAGTGTCTTGGTGGAAGCTCTGTGTTGACCAAGAGGGGGTAGTAGCATGGTCTGCATACCACAAACAGCAAACACCATTTTGTCCTGGATGTTCACCAGTACCTCCTCTAGCAGTACCCAGGTAATGGAGTTATCGTCCTCATTACTTAATTTTATTGCCACCCTTCCTATCTTGCACCTTTCTGGATTTCCAAACACTTGCCAGGAACATCAGCTCAGCTGTATAACAGCAGTTTATCACCACTTAAAAGCCTTGTTATCCCACGGACCCAGACACAATCACAAAGCAAAATGTCATTGTCTGCCCTAGCCAGGCCTTACAGTGAGCAGAGGAACACAAACAGACCACAGGACACACAGACATAGGGAACTAATGATACCTTTGAGACCCAGAAACCAACCTCTCAGTCCTGTAGAGAGGGACTGGTGGGGAGACAAGGGACCATGAAGAAATACAAATCAGTTTCCTTGCTGGGTTGTCACCAGAGCACCATTCGACCCAACCCTGCAGACACCCCATGGCTATAATGCCTGGATGAGGCAGCTCTCGCTCAGCAGGCTTGCTCCTTTGGAGCATGCCAGAACATCCTTGTTATATTTAAGTCCCAGTGCTGCAGGAACCCTGAGGCAGTGATGTGTCCTTTGTCTTTTCAAGCATGTGTGGGAAAACTTCAGGCTACCTTTGGATGTTGGGAGACACCATGAGTCCTCTCCTGGGCAGCCATCCCTGGAGACAGGGCAAAGCATCCCTGTCCCCAAGAGCATTCCGTCCCCAGGTCAGCAATCCCCTCTTCATGGAGGTGGTAGGAAGAAAAGGGATTAAGCACAGCAGATCCCTGCTCATCCCAGCATCTGCAGCAGTGCTGGTACCCCCATTCCATAGTAAAATATATTAATATAAATCTCCTAGCCCACAGGCAGCATTTCCTAAAGCATGAGCTCAGTGTAAAACCATGCTGGTTTGAAGAAATCCCTCAAACAAGTGTAGAGGAGCTGTTTTATATGGGTGGGGATGGTTTGATGGGCAGTTTTCAAGCCCTTCCCCTCATTAGGGCAAGGTCTGAGCCCCAACACCATATGCATATCTGCTTAGAGGCCACTTCTGTCCCTGAAAAAATGCCCAACATCAACTTGGGGCTATGACTGGTACCCCAACAGAGATGGATGGATGGATGGATGGATGGATGGATGGATGGATGGATGGATGGATGGATGGATGGATGGATGGATGGATGAAAGGATACATGGATGGATGGATCCCGCTTGGAAATGCTGCTGCTGGAGATACTCAGCCTTGCAGCCTGGGGGGATGCACCGGGGGCCCAGCTGGATTTTTCCAGCAGGATGTATTAATATTTTAAGCTCTTCAAATGAAACATGTTCTCATTATTAGGCAGAGGTGCCAAGGGATCTATGGGGATAGGCCAACTTTGGAAAGAGGGATATAAGAGAAGGAAAAGTGGATGTGGATGCAGATGCTGCTTCATCCAGGCATCATGGCTGGAGAAATTCCACTTGCATTTGAAATGAAGCTGCCCCATTGAAACACCAGCTTGCCTGTGGATGAATGAAACCAGGCTGGGAAAAAAAGCAGGAAGCTAATCCCATCTGCTATGAAGAGCTTTTCTGCATGGGAGTTCCTGGTTCGCATCATCTGGGTTCTAGGAGGGATTTTCCTGGGTTCCTGAAAGATGGCAGCAGGATGCTTTCCCTGTGGGATCTAAGAACTTTCTAGCAAGTATGTGCTTGGTAGTGCTTCATCATGGGATGGGACTGGGACCATCAATCTGTTGAACTGACTGTAGAGGGACCTCTGCTTCTCTGCAAGCCAGGACTGGTGGATGAATGAAGCCCTGGTGGCTTATCCCATCCCTAAAACCTGCCCCTGAAGTGGAAGCTCCTGAGCTGGGTGGTACAGGGAAGTGGGAAACCTTTGGATGGACCTCAATGCACCCAGAGGACTACAAACAGGTCCAAGAGGCATGGGGCATCATAGAATCATGATTACGGTTGGAAGAGACCTTTAAAGGTCATCTAGTCCAATCTCCCTGCCACAGGCAGGGACATCTTCAACTAGATTAGGTTGCTCAGAGTCCTGTCCAACCGGACTTTCAGTATTTCCGGGGATGGGGCATTCACCACGTCTCTGGGCAACCTGTGCTGGTGTTTTACTGTGGGATCTCAGCACATCGTTCCCGATGTCCAGAGATGCCAGGAGAACCCTTGGGGGTCTCGAAAATCCTGGAATGTTGCCAGGAGTGTTTGGTGGCTTGATTTTGATCCATCCACAGAAATAACAAGAGTTTGAGGACAAGAGAATCACTTTAGAGTGAAGGGTGTAAAAGGGACACATTTAGAGGGTGAAATATAGACTTTAAGGTTTTTGGTACAGGGGGGTTATGGAGACAAGATGGAGGGATCAGGGCGTGTCTTGTCCTTCTTCTTTCTTCTTCTTGTCCTCCATCTCCTGTGGTGATGTTGGCACTTGGGGATTGGTTTATGGTAAAGGTGCACTTGCCAACATGGGTGAAAAGCATTGGAAAATAAAGGTAAATATTATGTACGTAGATTTTAGTATAAAAAGACATGACCGCCCCGTGGGTGGTCAGAGAGTGCCTGTGACTGCTTGCAGATCAGACCTCTGTTGGGCAGACAGAAAATTTTGTAGATAAGAAATAATAAACAATCTGAAGACCGAAAAGCTGAAGAGTCCAGACTCGTCCTTTGAAACGCGTGCCACCCAAGAACCACTCTACCCGTGTCGGGGCAGAGACAGACAGCCGAACCCGACATTTGGCGTCCCTGGGTGGGCACCCGGTGGGCACCCGGTGAGCTACTCGACAGCAACCGGCGATCCAGCAGCATCCGGCAGCACTCGCTGAGCCACGATGAGCTCTGGTGTGCACCTCTTGCACAGGGCAGCCTTGAAGCACCGAGTGGGCAGCTCCCGAGCTGGACTCATTCCCAGGAGAGCACTGATAACTCCTTGGGAAAACAGCCAGAAAGCAGCCAGCAGAATCTGAAGACGCAGCAGCCACAGAGAACACCGCACTCCACTTCGGCCGAAGAAAGTTCGTAGCAGGACAGCCCGAATTGGAATCGGAAAAGGCGCCTCCGAATCCATCTCCTGTGACCTGCAGGCCAGTGACCAGGAGCCTTCGGACTGCTCTGACGACAGGAATTCGGTGAGAAGGTCAAGAATTAAGAACATGGGGGGTACACTTTCCCAGGAACAAATAGAGATTCTGTCCGACCTACAGGGCGTGGCAGACACACACACTTAGGGGGATCCCAAAGAAAAAGCTTAGAGAATTACTGCTGTGGGTGCGGTGTAATTACCCGTACTCAGAAACACAGTTGTTATTTGAAGTAGGCTTTTGGCAAGAAGTTAACAGACACCTATATTTTCTAGCCACCAATGATGATAAGACAGCCTTGAAATTGCTGTCTTCAGCAAGAATTATGTTAGAGGCGACCTCGACTCAGTTGAGAGGGTCAGCCAGGCAACAACTTGTTGCGAGTCCCAAAGGGGCGGAGGGAGCAGAGCAAGGCTCAAAGCAGAGATTGGCTCTGATCTCAATTGGCCCGGGGGAAAAGGTGCCCGAGAAAAGGGGACCAGGAGAAATGTCATTGCCTTCAGTCCCACCATCCCGAAAACCCAAGGGAACCCTAAAGCGCCCTGAGACTCCAGAGAGTGCAGGGGCTTCAGACTCTGACTCAGACACAGATGATACCATTCCGCTCCCTGATGAAATAAAGTTTTCTCCCAGCGATATCGAGGAGGCAGGTCGCTCTCTAAGAGCGTACCATCCCGATTCACAGGGGTCAGAGGGAGAGGAGGTGGAAAAAGTGGCGGAGTCGGGGAGGGGGGTTCAAAGGGAAAAAGCGGGGAGGGGGGATGCGCTCTCTCGCGGCAGGCGGGGTGGCGCGGAAGCGGCGGCGGCCGGCGGGGGGGGCGTGGAGGCGATGGGAGACACGGGTTCTGGTGCGGCTTTTGCGAGCGCAACGCCGAAAGCGGCGGCAGCCTCATTTGGCGCGGTGCCAAAAGCGCGCGTGTCGAGCAAGGCTCGGGGAACAGCCGGGGAGGGCTCTCAAACCGGCGCGGCAGCGTCAGACACGGGCAGCAAGGGCGGAGCAGCTGCAGGGCTCCGGCGGGTTGCCATCGGGGGACGCAGGAGACGCGCGGTGGTGACGTCAGACCCGGAAATCTGGACCCGGAGATCGGCTCGAATTGCAGCGCGAAAGGGGACACCCGCGGGGGGGGGGGGGCTGCGCGCTTCGGCGGGGGGTTTGGATACAGCGTCAGAGGAGGAGGAGAGAGGGACAGGAACAGACAATAGGGAGGAGACTTCGGAGGTGGAGCGGGACGGAGACAGTGACGTCAGTACAGGGGAGGCAGGGGGCGTCCCCGAACGCACGCATGCGCAGGGAGTGCCGGCGGAGCGAGGTCGGGGGCGGGTCCGATCCTCTGTGACGTCTGGGGCAAAGAGGAGGGGCCACGCTCGGGGTTCGACATCCCGGGGCTCCACCCCCTCTCCAAGCCCGATGCCTTTAGCCTCAAACCCTATGGTTCAAACCCCTTCCACTCAAAAGAAACATTCAAGTATTCAACCCTCAATGCCGGCTCAGTCAACAGCCATGCAAACTTGGTCTCAAACACGGTTGCGAGCGTTGCAGTCTGCCGAATAGGAACTGATCAAGTTCGTGTCGTCATCAAGGTCCTCCAGGCGGGCGACAGCGCCCCCTCGTGGAGGGACGACCACATTGCAGGACATGTCGGAACTGCTCGACAGCGCCACCACATCACCTGCTGGCCAAACTGCAACAATGCAGCAATTTTTTCCAACAATTTATAAAAAGAAAGCTACATTAAAGAAAATAAAACCAACAACAACAACACAGCAAAAGGATAATATTCCATCAACTTCAGGATCATATGAAGTTGAAGACAGCTCAGATGAAACACAGCCTCAAGAAGAAGAAATGATACACATTACAGCAAGAGAGGGAATTCCAGCATGGATGCTTTCAGCAGCGGAAGCAGCAAGGAATCTTCTGCAGTCTTTTGATGCAGCAAAAAGAACACGTTCAAGAGAGCCTCAAGTTTCTTTTTCAGATTTAGGAGCAAGACTGAGGACTTCAAGTCGAAGAACACGGAGCGAAGGATCACCAAGAACCTCCACGATTCCATTGTGCAGGCAATGGCCAATGGAGTTTCCAGAGGAGGAAGAAGAACAACCGATAGAACCAATAGACTGGAAGGAAATAAGAAATGAATTATCAAAAGAAAAGGGTTTGATCAGAGGATCAGGAGACATAATAATGCCAGTGACATATGATGCACAAGGTCAAAATCCAAGGTGGGAAAGGTTGGGTCACGAAGTAATCAAAGACTTATCAAAGGCCATTCAGAACAATGGTCTGAATTCACAATTCTTCAAACAGCTCCTGAAGGGGACATTCAATGCATATGATTTCATGCCATTCGACACTCGATGTCTTGTGTCGATGATTCTCACTGACACACAAAGTCTTATCTGGGACAGAAGATGGAGAAGATATCTCACAGAGTTGAGAGCCAGCTATCAAGGTGGGCCAAACGCAAACCTCACAGAAGCACAGTTAGCAGGAGATCCTCCAGATGACAATCCAGTGGAGCAAGCAGCACGGCTTCCACGACGGGTGTTGAATGACATCAAAGAAGCAGCACGCAAAGCAATCTTGCAGATTGCTCCGGCGGGAGTTCCGGACGTCCCATTCTCATGCGTCAGGCAAGGTCCCACAGAACCATTCTCATCTTTCATAGATCGACTCACGCAAGCTGTGGATCGACAGGTGACGATTGATGAGGCGAAGCAACCTCTCATGGAAAGTCTAGCTTTCGGCAATGCCAACCCGGATTGTCAACGGGTCATCAGCGCAATGCCAGGACGGCCATCCTTGGCAGAGATGGTGGAGGCATGCAGCAGAATGGGAACACCTCAGCACGTCGCGTCAATCATGAGGGATGAGCTGAGAGGAGAATGGGGAGAACAGATAAGAAGAAACCCAGAGAGGCAGTCAGAAGATCAGGACAAGGTTGAAAAGATGCTGGAAAAGGTACTCCAACAACAGAGTGAAAACATAAATAAAGTTCTTGCAACCATCCAGAAGAAGAGCAATCCATCAGGAGGACAATGCTACAAGTGTGGGGCATTTGGACACTTGAAAAAGAATTGTCCACATGCACACGCACAAGTGCAGACACAAAAACCTGCAAAGCCACTTTGTGCGCGGTGCGGAAGAGGAAGACACTCTGTGAAGGAATGTTTTTCCCAGACAGACGTGGAAGGGAATCCTTTACCACTTCCTGGAAACGGGAGATGGCAGCACAGATCATCATAAAGGGGAGAACAAGATTGCTGACAATGGCGGGACGAGAATTTTCAAAGATTTATCTGCCTTTGAAAAAAGATTATTTCGATTGGGCGATGCAGAAATCAAAAGATTTGTTAATTGCGTTGTTAGCTTTTCCAGGAGCTTGCACAATCAATTTTCCACAACATAGAATGTTGCAATCGCAAATATGCTACAGAGCAAAGCCAAAAATAAGTGAAGAACCTCTGGGCGGGATCACAGTGTTCACTGATGGCTCAGGGAAGACACACAAGTCAGTAATCATGTGGATGAACTCAACGACAGGGGAATGGGAATCAAACGTGAAGACGGTTCAAGGCTCTCCACAAATTGTGGAGTTGGCAGCTGTTGTCCGAGCATTTCAGTTGTTCCAACAACCGCTCAATTTGGTCACAGACTCTGCATACGTTGCAGGTGTGGTCAAACGATTGGAAGGTTCGCTCTTGAAAGAAGTCAGCCACGAAGTTTTATATTCCTATCTAGTGAGCATGAAAACAGTGCTAGAAAGCAGGAAAGAAGAATATTTCATCACTCACATCAGAGCTCACACAACACTTCCAGGATTTCTAGCGGAAGGGAATGCTCAGGCAGACAGATTGACAATGCCCATTTCACAAACACTTCCGGACATTTTTGAGCAAGCACGACTGAGTCATGCATTTTTTCATCAGAATGCGCAGGCGCTGATGGAATCCTTTCGTCTCACAAAAACTCAGGCGAGGGAAATCATTAGTGCTTGTCCAGATTGTCAACTCGTGCAACCACCTGCTTTGACAGGAGCAGTCAATCCACGAGGACTGCAAAGTCTTCAGCTGTGGCAAACAGATGTCACAAAATATCCATCATTTGGAAGACTCAAAAATGTTCATGTTTCAGTAGATACATTTTCAGGAGCAGTCTTTGCTTCAGCACATGCAGGGGAAACAGCAGAACATGCTTGTCGACCTTTTTTACAAGCGTTTGCATCATTAGGTGTACCTCAAGAAATAAAAACAGATAATGGTCCAACATATACAGGCAGGGTGCTTGACAGATTCCTGAAAAAATGGGGTGTCAGACACACATTTGGCATTCCACATTCACCCACAGGTCAGGCAATCATTGAAAGAACACATCACACCCTGAAATCCCTTTTGGACAGGCAGAAAAGGGGGGAGCCAGAGGCGACACCACACATGAAGTTAAACAAAGCATTGTATGTGTTGAATTTTCTTAACAGCTCATCTTCTGAACCCAGTCCACCAATCGTGAGGCATTTTTCAAACAGCTCTCAGGCAAAACTAAGGGAGAATCCTTTAGTTTTGATCAGAAACCCAGAGACAGGACAAATAGAGGGTCCTTTCAAACTAATCACTTGGGGCAAGGGTTTCGCTTGTGTTTCCACAGGGCGAGGGCTGAAGTGGGTGTCAGCGCGGCATGTGAAGCCATTTCGGGGAAGAGAGCAGGAGAGCACAGATCCCAGAGGCAGAGAAACGAGTATGCAGACGGAGGAAGAAACTCAAGTTGTGAACAACGACTCAGAAGAGGGACAAAAAGAATAAAAACTTTGGGGTTTTTTTCCTTTGTGGCTTTGAGTGGGAGCATGACAATGAAATTTTATAAGGGTGAAGTCGTGAGCTTCATGATGCTCATGCTTTCATCTGTTGCTTTAAGCAATGGAGCAAATCTACCCGTCAGTCAGCCAAAACAAAATGTTTGGGAAACGTTAGCCCAGGCAGCAAATTTAGAAAGTATCTGCCTGACACATTCGAAACCAGGGAAACCATTCACAGCATGCATGGTTGGGTTGCCAGTGGGCGAATGGCCAATTCCAGGGCATTCTCCAATGGAGATTTCACAGGTCATCAAAGATCCTGTGAATGAATGGTGTGCTTGGACACATCTTTTACCTGTGGCTTCTACCGAACCGCAGGAACTGGAAATTTTCGGGTCCACAACAATGGAACTATGCATGAAATTCAAAATTTCGAATGTGTCAAGGACAAACAAAAGCGTTGATGTCACACCAAATCACGAATATTATAGAAACGCATCAGCTTGGTGCAATCACACTGTGACGACAGCCAAAGGATCAATCCAGGTCCCAGTGCAATTGCCACGTGGGTTGTTTTTAATTTGTGGGGACAGAATTTGGCACGGCATTCCTGCAAATGCCAAGGGAGGTCCATGCAGCATTGGGAGAATTTCAATGTTATCACCAGATTTGAAAGTATTAAGAGAGCAAAAGCACAAAGAGAAAAGGTCCTTGCAACATTACAGTGCAGACTGTGATGATGAAGTGTACACCTGGGACAAGGCAAGGAGAATTGCGGCAGCAATTTTCTCACCTCAGACAGCGTCGGGGGTGGCCTTGACTCAACTGGACCACATGGGTTGTTGGTTGAGCAAGCATGCTCAATCAGTCTCTCTCGCTTTGAGTGATATGTTTAAAGACATAAGTAGTGTGAGAGAGGCAACTCTGCAAAATAGAGCAGCAATCGATTATCTATTGCTTGCTCATGGACATGGATGTGAAGAGTTTGAGGGAATGTGCTGCATGAATCTCTCAGATCATTCAAGATCAATTCATGAAAGTATTCAAAATATAAAAGACAGTATAAAGAAACTAGGCGAAATCACTGGATCATGGATTGATGATGTGGTGGGATTTTTTGATCTTTCTCCCTTATGGAGAGGGTTTTTAAAAATGGGATTTTATATTTTAATAATACTCTTAGTCCTCATGCTCATCGTCCCATGCATCTTTTTGTGTGTGAGACGTGTCATGAGTCAAGTTACCAAAGAAGTCTTCTTGGTGCAAACAGAAGGGGGAGATGTGGGATCTCAGCACATCGTTCCTGATGTCCAGAGATGCCAGGAGAACCCTTGGGGGGTCTCGAAAATACTGGAATGTTGCCAGGAGTGTTTGGTGGCTTGATTTTGATCCATCCACAGAAATAACAAGAGTTTGAGGACAAGAGAATCACTTTAGAGTGAAGGGTGTAAAAGGGACACATTTAGAGGGTGAAATATAGACTTTAAGGTTTTTGGTACAGGGGGGTTATGGAGACAAGATGGAGGGATCAGGGCGTGTCTTGTCCTTCTTCTTTCTTCTTCTTGTCCTCCATCTCCTGTGGTGATGTTGGCACTTGGGGATTGGTTTATGGTAAAGGTGCACTTGCCAACATGGGTGAAAAGCATTGGAAAATAAAGGTAAATATTATGTACGTAGATTTTAGTATAAAAAGACATGACCGCCCCGTGGGTGGTCAGAGAGTGCCTGTGACTGCTTGCAGATCAGACCTCTGTTGGGCAGACAGAAAATTTAGTAGATAAGAAATAATAAACAATCTGAAGACCGAAAAGCTGAAGAGTCCAGACTCGTCCTTTGAAACGCGTGCCACCCAAGAACCACACTACCCGTGTCGGGGCAGAGACAGACAGCCGAACCCGACATTTTACCACTCTCAGAATATTTGTTCCCACAGGCCCTACTAGAAAGTCTGTCCCCATACTTTTTTCTAAGTCCTCTTTAACTGCTGGAAAGTGCTTTAAGGTGTCCCCAGCACCTTCTGTTCTCCAGGCTGAACAACCCCAACTCTCTCAGCCTATCCTCTTAGGAGCAGTGCTCCAGCCCTCTGAGCATCTTCATGGCCTCCTCTGGACCCACTCCAACAAGTCCATGTCTTTCCTGAACTGAGGACCTCAGAACTCCATTTTGACCAGAGATCTTGGATTCCTCCTTTAAAAGAAAGTGGAAAAAAACCTCAGACTGATGGATGTGCAAAAACACATCAGGTAGGAGAGCATGGGGAGCAGCTGGTCAGATTCATTGTGGGATGGATTTTCCCTTCATTTGACCAGACATTGTACTGGACATGCAAGGAGAGAACCGAAGGAGTTAACACTTCTTGCCAGAGATATTAATGGCACCCAGAGTTCACGCAAAGTTTCATACCAGGACCCTTTACTAAATTATTTTGATCATGTGTCCTAGGGTGACGTTATGATGCTTGTATCCCCAATCGTCTGTTCTGTTTATAAGGCGGGGAGAAGAAGGAGCACAGAGTTTCGTTATCAGCTGCACTCTCCCTCACAGTCTGCTGGAACACAGAACTCCACTGTTGTTGTCTGGGCACGGATGGGGCAGAACATGGCGCTCCTTTTGCTTTTTAGTTAGTTATTTTAGCTAGCTGAGGCAGTCTGAGTTTTCCCTGGATTGTTTTTCTTTCCCTTTTCTTGGAACCATTCAAACCTGCTCCAGACCGGGACCTGGGGAAACACTGAGAGCTTGCACTTTGTAGCCTACCGGGGCCTACTCTGCAGCCTTTCCCAGCGCCGGAAGGACTGATAACAGAGCAACCACCCACCGGAGAAACTTTCTGAATTTGTCATCTTTTCAGAGCAGCGAATGAGTTTTGTTATCTGGTATTGTTCATTTTGTGTGCTGGGGAGTGCTTTGCCTGTTAAATAAACAGGTTTTTTCCACTTCTCTCCGAGGAAACCATTCCCGAACCGGTTGGGGGGAGGGGCCATGTGTGTTTGCTTTCTGGGGGCCCCTTTTGGAGGTTTTCTCCCAGATTTGCCCTAAACCAGGACATCATGGGAGAAAACACTGCAACTGTTTAGTCTGCAAGAAGGTGGTGGCTCTGGTGCAGCACTCAGCATCACTGAGCAAACATGCTGAAAAGCCAAAGGGATGAGAACTCTCTTATCCACCTGCTTTTCACCGTCTCTTCCACCACTTTGGTCAAGTATCCCATGGGCATCGGTTACTGGTGCTGGAGCTCCCTGATGGAAATACGGCTCTGGGCTCCCTGGGATGTGGGACAAGCAACCACTGAAAACCAGGATCTGAAGGTGAAGTACCAGTCTGCTAAAAAATGCTAATTACCCAAAAGAGCTCAGAAAATCTTTCTCAGGGGATAATATTTTCAAAGCTTATGCACCCAGGGATCTTCTGCTATCGGAAATGTTCACAGAATCATAGAATATCCTGAGTTGGAAGGGTCCCACAAGGACCATGAAAGTCCAGCTCCCGGCCCTGCACAGGACAGCCCCAAGAATCACACGATGTGCCTGAGAACATTGTCCAAACACTTTTTGAACTCTGGCAGTCTTGGTGTCCTGACCACTTGCCACTCCTTGTATGGCTTCCTTCCAGATCATTCACCATCTTTGTTGCCCTTCTTTGGACATTCTCTAATACCTTTATATCTATCTTATATTGAGGCACTCAAAACTGCACACAGCCACAGTGCAGAGCAGAGTGGGTCAATCATCTCCTTTGACTGGCTGGCAATGCTTTGCCTTATGCACCCCAAGATCATTTGCCATCCTGGCTGCCAGGGCACTGTTGACTCTTACTCAACTTGCTATCAACCAGGATGCCCAGATCCCTTTCTGCAGTGCTGGTCTCCAGCCTCTCATTCCCCAATCTATACACACAACCAGTGTTGCCCCATCCCAGTTACAGAATCTGCCACTTGCCCTGGTTAAACTTAATGTGGTTTGTAATTGCCCAGCCCTCTCATTTGTCAAGGTCTCTGCAGGGCCCTCTCTGCCTTCAAGGGAGTCAACAGCTTCTTCCAATTTAGTATCATCAGCAAACTTACTGTTGTGGTTTGACACTGGCCAAACACCAGGTACCCACAAAAGTAATTTGCTTACCTTCATCTGCTACAGTTGAGCAGGGGAGAGGGGAAAAAATTTTAATGAAGGGCTCATGAGTTAAGGACTGGGAGAAAACATTCTAAGGGCAAAACAGGTTCAAATTAAAAGGTATAAGGTAAATGTATTTTTAACAGAGTCAAAAGAGGATAATGAGAAGTAAAATAAGCCTTTAAAACACCTTTTTTGCTCCCAGCCCCTCCCTCTTTACCACTGACAGAGCAGGGAGACAGAGCGTGGGGGTTTCGGTCAGTTTGCCATTTGAGATCTTCTGTTCACTCTGGGAGAGGAGTCTGTTCTCTGCTACGCCATGAGTCCCTCCCACAGGAAGTTTTTCCAAAACGGTTGTGGCATGGGTCGCTCATCCACAGGGTGTAGTCTTTTAAGGCTAGGCTGCTCTAGTTTGGAAGTAAGGGCTTTTTTTCTCTATTTCTGGAAGCAGAGGCCCTCTCTCTCCATTTGGGCCTCCCACTAGATTACAGCTTTCTTTGGCATCCACCCGCTTCAGCGTGAGACTTTTCTCACAGACTGCAAGTGGATCTCTGCATCCCCCATGGACTTCATGCATTACAAGGGGACAGTTTGTTTCACCATAGTCATCACTACAGCTTGCAAGGGAATCTTGGCTCCAATGCTTAGAGCACCTCCTCTCCCTCTTTCTTTTCCACTGACCTTGTTTGTACCATGTTGTTTTCCTTCACATGTCCTCACTTCTTCCTCTTCTCTGACTAGAAGAAAAGTTGCTGCTCTTAGGTACCATTGCCAACAAGTTCCACTAATTCAATGATTCCTGCAGGATCCTGCGGCACTTAGAGGTTGATTTTGTCCAGGTTCACATCAGGGAACATACCACTTTTTCACCATTGGCTATGTGGTCCCGCTGCCACCGTGCAGGCGGTGGCAGCCGCTGCGACACTGGTGCTATTTAACACTTCTCTTCATGCAGGATGCTGGGAAGGAGAAGCCACTGCCATCACCCCTGCCCTTCTGCCTGTGGCACGACTAGCTAGGGGTGGCCAGGCAGTCAAAACTCATGGCGGGCCTTGCCAAGATGGCGGCAGCTGCGCCAAGATGGCAGTGGCCGTTGCACCTCCCCCCCTGAGGAAAAAACTGTTTTCATTTTCTTCTTAAATATGTCATCACAGAGGCATTACCAACCTCTCTAAACGGGCCAGCAGCATGTCCATCTTCAGAGCCATCAGAGATTGGCTCTGTTGGACATGGTGGGAGCTTCTAGCAGCTTCTCACAGAAGCTACCCCTGTAGCCGCCCCCACCAAAAAAAAAAAACCAGGCTGTGCCAAATCAACACAGTATCTCTTTGAGTTCTGTGTCCAAGTCTTTTATGAAGATGTTGAAGAGATGTATTTGGTTGGGGTTTTTTGAATTGATGTAAAAGACACATTAACTTTTTCTGCTCATCCCCTGAAGTATGCAGGTATGGAGCATCCTACAATGCCTCCAAAACTGTCTGTCCATGCTGGAAAAGCTGAGATTACAGAAAAGAGCTGCAGAAAACATTAACCTGCAAAAGCCTTCGATCCCTCCAAACTTTCTCTAAAAGGATGCTCATGAGTACTATGGCATATTTTACAGCATATTGGTAGACTGAGCATCTCTGTGTAAAACTACTGGATGGTATGGGCAGGAATATTAAAGATATGCAAGGAAACACAGTTTGATCTTATTAACAAATCAGAAATGGAAAGGTTTTGTTTTTCTAGCCTGACACTATTTCCTTAGCCAGCATACACTTTGTTCTCACCATCTTTGCTTTTAGTTCCTGCTGCTCCTGGACTGGAGCCAATATTGCTGGATTTGGGTTCCCAGTGCTGCCAGAGATGCTCCTTCTAGCCCTTCTTAATTAAAAAAGTAATATGTAGAGAGGAAGGAAGGAAGGAAGGAAGGAAGGAAGGAAGGAAGGAAGGAAGGAAGGAAGGAAGGAAGGAAGGAAGGAAGGAAGGAAGGAAGGAAGGAAGGAAGGAAGGAAGGAAGGAAGGAAGGAAGGAAGGAAGGAAGGAAGGAAGGAAGGAAGGAAGGAAGGAAGGAAGGAAGGAAGGAAGGAAGGAAGGAAGGAAGGAAGGAAGGAAGGAAGGAAGGAAGGAAGGAAGGAAGGAAGGAAGGAAGGAAGGAAGGAAGGAAGGAAGGAAGGAAGGAAGGAAGGAAGGAAGGAAGGAAGAAAGGAAGGAAGGAAGAAAGAAAGAAAGAAAGAAAGAAAGAAAGAAAGAAAGAAAGAAAGAAAGAAAGAAAGAAAGAAAGAAAGAAAGAAAGAAAGAAAGAAAGAAAGAAAAAGAAATTTATCACTGGGAAGGTAGAAGGAAGCATTGATTTTGGATGTTCAGCACAGGGGGAGAGCATTGGGGAGGCCACACATTGTTTTCTCCTGCCCTCAATACTTGCATGCTGTGTTTTATGCTGGTATCAGCCCTGGCCAGGTATGGGACAGGGACCTTAAACAATTCTTATGCATCTCATTCCTCACCCATTACATATCCTCTGGCTCCTTCACTCCTGGGACTCATCCTACCAAAGCCATTTCACACCATCTTTTTGCGTTTGCTTGTTTAAATGCCAGCAGTAGAAATTATGAGGCTGTGCAAAATGATCCCCATGGGGGGGGGGGGTAATGTGGACTCCATGGGCAGCACTGATTCTCCAAACCCAGATTTTGACAGATAGGTACATACAAAAGCATCCAGCAGTGAAAAAATAAACGAGCCAAAGCCTGGTTGGGGGATGCTGAGGGTGTCCATGCTGTGACACCCACACTGCAGGTCCCACAGGACTGTCCCTCTGGGGTATCACTGCAGCAGGCCAGCTGTCAAGACTAGCCAAAATCCATTTGGGACAGTCAGTGCTCGAGCACACCCACCAAGCCCATTTGGTTGGAAACTGAATATGGTACAAATCCTTGAGGCTCAACTAGAAATCCTTAAAAAGATTTCCTGCTGGCGAGCACAAGAGCATCCTTCGTATCCTACATGCCCAGGAAAAGCACAAGCTATCCCATTTTCCCCCTTCCCAAGAAAGAAAAGGAGGTCCTGCCCTCTCCAATGTCCTTCTACCCAAACCTCAGCTTTGGGCTGATGCGGGCACCTGTGTTTACTCTGGCCTTGGCTTGGGATGTGACATCCCTGGTACCTGCTTCTCCCATGTGCTCCTCTTCCAGAAGGATGCTTCATCCCCTATCAAAGTGACTAGTGGATGTGGAGGTGTTCAGGACAGGTCCCAGGCAGGGACCCTGCATTGCAGGGTCTCAATAAGCCTCAGAAAATCCTGTCTACAGGTGAGGCAAAGGGAATCACCTAAGAGCACAGCTGGGGATGGCAGGGTGGCTGCAGGTAACAGCAGCAGAGATCATCCAATCCCACAACATCACAAAGTCCCCTCCTTGTGGCAGCTGCAGCAGCCTGAGCCAGATTTATGCTGGAGCAGGCAGGAATAGATGGTCTGGCAGGAGGGTGCCTCAGGCCAGCTGAGTCCCTGGGCTAGCAGGAACATGGTCCTGCATCCTAGGACTGAATGTGAGCTTTTTAGAAGAAAACGGAGAGCCAGAGCTGATGCCAGTCCAGCCTGGTCTGAGGGGTCTCAATGCTGAAGTGCCTTCCAGGCCTCTAGTGCAGCAGATGGAGGGGGGTCCTCAAGCATTTCCTCAACTCTAAATCAATGGATACATGGATTTTGAGGCGCTTTTTTTTTTGCTACCTCTCCTATCAAAGCCCCAGGAGACCCCAAGCATACTCACCCACCAGCAGCTAGGAGCCCACTCCACCAGTAGCCCATTTCCTATATCTGGCCCAGAGCTGCAGTCTGCACTTAGAGCCCAGCAAAGCCTCTGCTCTGCGTTGCCTCCATGCTGTAGTTTACACACATGGTGTGCACGGATCCCACCTCTGGTCTGAACTTGGCTGTGCTTTTAGCAGGCAGTGGCAGCAGGCAGCAGCTCAGCCAGGGATGTTCCTGACATTGCTCACCACTGACGTGCTGGTGTTCATACGTCTGAGACTTAACATACAACAAACCACTCTGTGTTTCCTCAGACAAACAGCAGCGTTTGTTGAATCCAACACCCTTTTATAAACAATTCAAAAACTCACGGTGCTACAAAGCCATTGGTCTGGTCTGTGTGCTCCCAGACTCTGAACAAACCAAATGCTTGCATTTTTAGGAGAACTGCCATTGGCTGAAAACTCTGTCAGTCAGCCCAGAGGCTAGTTCATGGAGCTGGGCTGGACTTCTTATTCATAACTGGATTAATGCTAACTACAGATCAGCTTGCAATGCAACATCTCACCCTTTGTCTTTACCAAAATTTGTGACTTGTCCTCTGTCATCCCCTTGCAGGAGTCCCTAGCAAAGAGGGTGACAGAAAACAGCATGGTTTTAATTTGCATGAATTATATATTAGTGAACGTGCAGCATTTTGGTTTAGAGTCTGTAGGCAAGATTCAAATTAGCATGTCACAGGCTTAATGTTTAGGTTATAAATCATGGCTTATCTTTAGAACAATAAACTACTTAACTCTTAAAACTGTTAAAGAAAGTCTAACTACTAGAAAAAACAATTTGTAAACAGAAAACAGTTTGTAAACATGAAAAATAGTTTGTAAACAAAGTTGTGAGCTATATCTTAACTCTGAACTAAAATGAGAAAATCTTGAAACATTCAACTTTAGGACTGTAAGAAAAAACAAACAACAGATAAGGCAATTTGTAAACAAACAGTGTCTTTATATAAACTGTTATTTCAAAAGTCACAGATTTCTATGAGGTAGTTACTAATTGTTCTGGTTACATGGCTCTGTAATATCTGTTGAAGAGACATCAAGATGCTGTTTGTGGTTTCCAGTGTCCATTGTAATGCACTTACCTTGGGTTTAGGCAGCTGAATTATCATAGGATTATTGTACTGTTATATGATTTATTGAAAGGTATACAACTAAGAAAGGGGGTATACATTCACTCCGACCTTCCCCCCCCCTTTTTTCTTTTTATTAATAACTAAAAATATGAACAAAACTATTACTTAGGGAGTTACTGAGGGGGCCTCTTTTTCACTATGAGGACTTGAAAAAACCTCTTCCGGACAAGGCTTTTTCATTTATCTCAATGGAAAAAGGGTTTAAGGGTTTAACTTATATTTTTCTCCACCAGCCAGGTTCATGGCTTGATCAGGGCAAATGAACTTGGTCAGGAGAGACATTTCATTTTATTTTTTTTAACAAGCTTGTGTTAATATTTAGTGCAAAGCAGAAACTTTAACATGAACAGCTAATGAATAAGTAAAGAAATATAGGTATTTAAATTTTCTAATTAATATGGTAACAGTGCAAGTAATCTTTTTGTTAGAAGTCAGAAATTTGTAATTTGTTATTGATTTTAACAGGTGACTTTTAGCTTTTAAAATGATGACAGGTGGCAAATTTTCAGTTAAAAAGAATTTTGCCACTGAAATTTGCTTATGATATTTCTAAATTAATGTTCTATGTAAGCTTAGTGGGTCTAGAGTATTAGGACAAGGGCATTCTTTGAACCTCCTAGGTCAATCTAGAAACAATGCAAGCAGAACCATTATGAATACTAAGAGAAGACTTGTTAATATACATCCTAGGACTTCATTAAGACACAGTAGCCCTTGCCAGAGACACAAATGTAATACTTTCTTAACAACTTTAGTAGAGTCAGCTACCACAGGCTTAATAATTTTGGTTTTAGTAAATGCAAACAATAATAATAAACACTATACTGTGAGTTCTAGGGCATATTTAGCAAACTGCTGTGTGATTTTGTAGTTCTTGTGTGACAACTCTTCAGTATTTTTACTTTTACCACATTATTAGTTTATCAGTTTTTGGAGTATTGAAACTTTCATATAGTTGAACTATCAGAAGGCAGGATGTCTGTGAAGTTTTGTTGGGGTTTGATTGGTGGAAGCTTTCTGTCTGGGCTGGAGCTGTTAGGAGTCTGTTTGCTTCTTCCAGTGTGTGGGGGGGGGGGGGGGGTGCTGGTTTCCCGTTGAGAAGATGCTTTTCTCTTAGCTGCCGAGATGCAGTTGTGTTCCGTGGATAAAACCATTTCTTCGGGTAGGCTAGTTTACTAAAGCTTCTGTGGTATAGTATTCCTGCGTATCTTTTATCTCTGAAGATTGTTTGTCTGAGTTTTTGGAAGAGCTCTTCCCACACTCTGCTTCCAGATTTGATGTTTTCAGCTCTAAGTGGTGACGTTCCCAGACCCGCCCTTGGGGGCAGGGTTGGCGGTGGGGCCACCCCCCACTGGAGGCGTGGCTGTGTTCCACAGAGGTTGGCTTGGGTGCGGGGCCCCGCCCCCTTACGTAGGCTGGATGGGAGGTGTGGGCGTCCCCAGCGAGGATGGTGGGGAGGCGGTCCCAGTGACCGTATGGGGTGTTCTCATGGCTGCGGGATCTGGGGTAGGTACGGGGCATCTCGGGGCTGCATAGCTTGCCGGGACCATGGCGGCCGCCATCCCGCCGCCTCCCTGAGCAATGCCGGCAGCCGTGGCACAGACAGCCTGGGGATGGTCTCTGCTTCCCGGGATTTCCCCACTCCCCGGGGCTGTGCCGTTCTCCACAGTTGCGGGGGAGTGCCCCGCCAGCGGCATGTCCCAGTGTGGGCTGGCCTCCCATTTCTGCTCGGTGGAGGAGCACCCGGTCGGCGCAGGCTGTCATGGTCACATGCTGCCTCTCCGAAGCGGCGGCGCAGTCTGAGCCCCTGCAGCAGCTCTAGGGAGCCGGCATCGAGAAATATTTCCGGAATGCCAGTATCACACACCCTTGCTCCGCATGGCACTTTGGCATGGGCATATCCCCACCGTCGGCCAGGACCCCACCACCCCCTCTGTCTTGCTGCGCAGCAGTGCCTCTACGTGTGGGGGATTGCTCGCTCGGGAACAGTGTCAGCGCGGGAGGGGAATTCCAAGCAGCTTGGGTACAATGGGCATCATGGCTGGCCATTGTCTCTGGCCACGTGCTTTGCAGGCTTAGAAAGGTACGCATTCCCCCTGAAAACCCATCCCGTGTGTTTTCCTCCCCATATATTTCAGTATTTAATAGTCTTATTAAATCCAAAACAAGTTTCCATGGCTTTATGAGTAATTGCATTTTAATCACCTTTGGATACTGCTCACAGGATAATTTTACCCGTATGTTCCCAGATATTAAAGTCAAAAGCAGTGTCTTTAGTTAAGTTTAATCCGTGGCTTTGCAGACCAGTTAATTAATGCTGATAATGCTTTTTCATCATAGTCTATGTCCTACTCCTTAAGAAAGGTTCTCCATACCTTTAAAGTGGGGTTTTCTGGTGTTGAAATCCAGGCTCCCATGGTCTCCTGTGGGGTTTTTCTTCTATTTTTAGCTTCTCTGGTTTCTTTTCCACATAGCACTTTGGCTATGACTTCTCGCAACCTTTGTTGCTACTTGTATCCTTGCAGCCTTTGCTGCCTATTTTCAGGCTCTTCCTGCCTCTTTCCAGCTTTTTCAGCTTCTCTGTTTGTTTTTTTTTTTCCCACAGCCCTTTGTGATTTTTTTGTAACCTTTGTTGAAAAACTTAATTCCTGCAGCCTTTGGTGCCTATTTTTGGGCTCTTCCAGCCTCTTTCTTTTCAGCTTTTCACTCCATCTCTCTGCTGTTTCTGTGGGTCCTTGGACTGTGATCCTCACACGGTGGCACCACGTGACGCACTGGTGTTCATATGTCTGAGACTTAACATACAACAAACCACTACGTGTTTCCTCAGACAAACAGCAGCGTTTATTGAATCCAACACCCTTTTATAGACAATTCAAAAACTCCTGGTGTTGCAAAGCCATTGGTCTGGCCTCTGTGCTCCCAGACTCTGAACCAACCAAATGCTTGCATTTTAGGAGAGCTGCCATTGGTTGAAAACTCTGTCAGTCGGCCCAGAGGCTAGTTCATGGAGCTGGGCTGGACTTCTTATTCATAACTGGATTAATGCTAACTACAAATCAGCTTGCAATGCAACAACCACCAACCTACAGGACCAAGAGGAACCTCAGCTGAGTCCCATTACCACTGGAAGATTCCCAGATAGGGCATACACTGGCCAGAGGAGATGATGGAACACCAAGTACCATACCTGAGAGCAGACCAAACACTGGAGCAGGGGCTGGTCCCCAATATGGCCTTGAAGCCTTGGCTGTGTCAGGGTGAAAAGGAGTCAGGAGAAACTACACACAACTTAATATGGAGTAAAGGTGATGGCTATTTTTTTTTTCATGACACACCTGAGATTTAGTCCTGCTTCTCATCAATCTCTCAACTGCACAGTAACCTGCTACTCCAAACTAAACACCTTTTCTGTGCAGAGACATGAGTGTGGCTTGCAGTCCCCAGTGACTTGCAGGGCAGTGGGGAATGACTCCCTTGGCATCCCCTGTGATGCCCACTGGTATGTTGGTGGCCCTATGGCCACCTCCAGCTGCATCTTAACTCAAGGGGCTGTGAGCCCCAAAACCCACCCCTGGGCTTGGGCTGAGGACTGATGTGCAGTGCAACTCCGCAGCCAATTTAGTTTAAAGTTTGGCTCAACTATTCCCATCTCAGAGGGCTCCTAGTACTAGTGAAGCACAGGTCCTGTCCACATCCTCTCCTTCCTATCAATGGGAAATTGCCTTTTTGTGGAAGGGGCTAACAGCGGGCCTGTTAGCTAAAGGAGTGAGAAGAAGCTGAGAAGCAAGAAGAAGCTGATAAGGAGCTCTCTCCATGGCTTTAACCAAGGAGACCAAGAAAAGTGAGGAACTGAAGAAAGATAAGAAGAGAACTTTGCTGCTGGACGAAGGATTTTTAGAAAATTAGCTCAAGTCACTGTAACTATTCACCAATGGTGTTATGTTGATTTATTGTGGCCAATAGTTAGGGTAGAAGAAGTATAAACAATTAGAAAGCGTATAAAAGGTCAGCCATGTTCGATAATAAAGAGTTGCCATCTGAGACTGCTTGTGGTCTCTGCTTTGTGTCGTTACCGCCTCGACAATGACATCTGGTGACTACCAAGTGAAACAACAGCCCTGACAACATACTCGGTCTGGACCCATACGGGGTCCTAGCGACTGGCAACCGTGACCCACTGGGAAATAGTGGGGGAGGCGGTGTTGGTGCAGCTGAGAGTGGCAGGTGGAAGCCACAGGGAGGTCCAGACCTGATTTTCTCCTATCAAGACACCTGGAAGTAGGTGAGCCACCAACTAGTAATAATGGGAAATAATTTATCTACAGAGGGACTGTTTTGGCTACATGGAAAGTTTTGTTAAGAAATAAGGGAATTAATACTTCAGACTATGCCCTTTGTAGTATATTGCTGTGGGCTAAATCACAGAATTTTGGCACTGATCCTGACACAGCATTTAGTGTTAAAGCATGGAAAAAAGTCGGGGACAGACTGTGGGAAGTCATTCGAGCAGGAGATAAAACTGTTGTCGATCTAGTTGTTACTTGAGGATCGCTTTTTGAGGCATTAAAGGAATGGAAAACAGAGTGAGAACAAGCAGAGCCGGACGCGGATTAAGAATCGGGGTTGACAACAGAAACTGACGGGGGGGGGATGAGGCAGATGGGGCCTCTGATGGGAAACTTGTTGAATCCACCCTTGAAGAAGATGCAGGTGCCATGGAAGTTACAAGGCAGACTGCCAAAGCTTCCAGGAAAGCTGTCAGATCTTCTGGGCTGGATGCTGAAGCTTCTGGGAAAGCTGTCAAGGCTTCTGGGCAAACTGCCATAGTATCTCCTTATCAGAACCCTAAACCTCTTTATCTCACACCTGCACAGCAGTTCACAATGGTGCCTGTATATACTACCCTGCTAGGCCAGTTAGCTGAAATGTCTTTAGCAGAGAGATAAACCCAGCCGTCTGCCCCCCCTGCTTCCCTCCACTCTAGTCCAGCCATCTGTCCCCCCCACTCCCCTCTGAGCTGCATGAACAATCTGCAAGGTCGTATCATCCGTTACCTGACAGTGACAACGAATCAAGTGAAGAGTCACCCGCAGTAACTCCTGAGTTGGGGCAAGGAACTGTTGACAGTTCACCTTCTAATAGCTCTAGCCCTACTGCCCTATGGACTTTGCCCCCATGTCAAGTAACTGTGCTTCCTCGACAGCCTCAGGAGTTTTGGGAATTTGTTAGGAAGAAAGCAGCTGAAGAAAAGAATTGGGACATAATAGAAAGATTAGGTGCTCCAAGAGTACCTCAGGAGAAGAGTGTTAATGCAAATGTTGCCTGTGATAACCCTATGGCTTTTTCAGTTTTTAAAGCAGCTCCTGGAACAGGGCAGGATGACAGTCATCACGTCTTTTCCTGGAGGGTTGTGCAAGATCTCCAATCGAAAGTGGCTCAATATGGTATTAATTCCTTGGAGGTAATGCAATTAATACGTGTAATTAATGCAGATTTGCTTGCACCTTATGACATCATGCATCTTGCTACAATTCTATTCCAGCCAGTACAATATGGTGTATTTCAAGAAACTTGGAGGTGAGTGGCTGAGCGCACCGCTTTAACAAATATGCAGCTGCCTTAACACGACCCTCGTCATAATGTGGGTGTTGATGCCTTATTGGGCACTGGGCCTTTTGCTAACCCAGATTTACATGCAAGGTGGGATCCTTCAATTTTTTGCACAAGCTCAGCAAATTAGCTGATGGCAACAGGTGGGTCCGCAGGGATTGATATACCCACCGATGACACAGTAACCATTTTGACAAAAGAAATATGCAAAGTGCCCCTCAATGCCTATGGTCCAATAGGACAGGGATTGAGTGTGTTTTTGATAGGAAGATCAAGTACTACACTTAGAGGTATTCATGTGCATTTAGGACTTATTGATGCTGATTATTTAGGAAAGATTCATGCTATGGTATCCATTGATGACTCTCCTGTCACTATTCAAAAAGGAACTTTCATAGCTCAAATTGTACCTTTTGTGAGTTCTGTTCCAAATATAGTGGACCGAAGTCACGGCACAGGAAGTTTTGGATCAACAGGAGTACCTCAAGTGTTCTGGACTGAGAAAGTAACGGAGAACCGTCCAGAAAAGACATGCATCCTCACAGCCAGTGGATATCATCCAGGAACCATATCAGTAATGGGTTTGATTGACACTGGAGCAGATGTCACAATACTCTCGCGACTTTGCTGGCCTCAATCGTGGCCTCTCATGCAAGTTTTGGACTTCTGGGGTTGGGTGGTGCTACAACAGGTGGTTTGTCAGCCATTGTAATTAATGTGAAACATCCTGATGGCCAACAAGCTAACATCAGACCCTATGTTGCCAATGCTCCACAAAGTTTGTCGGGACAAAATTGTTTATCTCAATGGGGTGTCAAAATTACTACGGATTTTTAATAGGGGCCACTGTGATGCAGGGCAATGAACTTCCAGTTGTGGCCCTGACATGGTTGACAGATAAGCCTGTCTGAGTTGGCCAGTGGCCCCTTACTACTGAAAAGCTTACTGCCCTGCAAGAATTAGTCACAGAACAACTGCAAGTGGGACTTATTGAAGAATCATTCAGCCCCTGGAATACCCCTGTTTTTGTAATAAAAAAGAAATCGGGAAAATGGTGACTTTTACATGATTTACGGCAGATAAATGCTGTAATGGCAACAATGGGAGCTTTACAACCAGGCCTTCCTACACCTACAATGATTCCACAGGAATGGCAAATAGTTGTCATTGATCTGAAAGATTGTTTCTTCACTATTCCATTGGCTGAGCAAGACAAAGAAAAATTTGCTTTTACTGTGCCTTCCACAAATCATGCTGAACCCAATAAAAGATATCAATGGAGAGTATTCCCCCAAGGCATGAAAAACTGGACGACTATTTGTCTGGTTTGTGGCATAGGCCTTGTCAAAAGTGCGGGAGCAATTTAAAAACTGCTACTGTTATCATTACATGGATGATATCTTGTTGGCATCTGACAACAAACAACAGTTATCAGCTCTTAAACAATGTGCTGTGACAAATTTGAAAGCTTTTGGTCTGGTCATTGCCCCAGAGAAAGTGCAGGAACACATGCCTTGGAAATATCTAGGTATGTTGGTGACTAACACTCAAGTTATGCCTCAACCTGTGAAATTAGACATTCATGTTAAAACTGTTACTGATGTACAGAAATTGGTTGCTGCAATAGGTTGGATTTGATTATATTTAGGCATAACCAATCATCAGATGCAACCATTGTTTGATTTGCTCTCAGGCATCACTTCCTCTACTTATGAGAGGCAATTGACCCTGGCAGCAAAAAAGACCCTAGAAGAAATTGAATTAGACTTAGCACACAAATTTGTTAACAGAATAGATACCTCTGTTGGTGTTCAATTGTTTATTTTGAGGGACCATGAAATACCATGTGGAATACTGTGTCAATGGAGTGATAATTGGGAAGACCAACTGCATATTTTGGAATGGATATTTTTATCTTTCAGAGCTCAGAAAACAGCTCCAGGACTTTATGAGCTTTTTGCAGATACTATCATCAAGGGCCACAGGCGTTGTCATGAGATTTTGGGACACGACCCTGTGACCATTGTGATACCTGTACAACAGTGGTATTTTGAATGGTGCTTTCAAAATAATCATGAGTTGCAATCTGCCTTATCTTGTTTTACAGGCCAAATCACATACCATTTGCCTTCTCATCCTGTTCTAAAACTGAATAAAGAGATTCCTTTTGAAGGGAAACAAATTTGTTCTCCTGTTCCAGTGGAAGGTATAACAGTTTTTACAGATGGATCCGGGAAAACCAGAAAAGCAGCTGTGGCTTGGAGAAAGGATGATCACTGGGAATATGAGACAATGATTCAGCAGGGATCTCCTCAACTGGTTGAACTTTCTGCTGTTCTTTTGGCTTTTACTTTATTTCCTGGTTCTGTAAATATGGTTACTGATTCCATTTATGTTGCCAATTTGGTTAAGCATTTAGATCAAGCAGTGTTGTATAATATTAAAGAGAAACCATTGTTTACGATGTTAGTGAAGTTATGGACAGTTATTGGTGCTCGAAAACGTCCTTTCTTCATTATGCACATTCGTAGCCATACATCATTACCAGGATTTTTTGTTGAAGGCAATGCCTATGTAGATTCTCTAGTAGCTGCTGCTGCTGCAATCAAAACTGTACCTAATGTGTTGCAGCAGCCAATTTTATCTCATCAATTTTTTCATCAGAGTGCTCAAGCTTTACATCAGCAATTTAAATTGTCTCCTGGTGAAGCAAAATCAATTCTTTCTTCTTGTCCTGACTGTCACATGACTCATGTCACTCAATATTATGGTACCAACCCTAGGGGTCTTTCCACTTTAGAAGAATGGCAAACTGATGTTACAAAAATGCCAGAATTTGGTCGCTTTAACTATGTTCATGTCACAGTTGATACCTTTTCTCATGCAATGGTTGCTTCAGCATTCACAGGAGAAAAAACTCGTGATGCTATTAGTAATTTTTATCATGCCTTTTCTATCCTAGGTGTTCTGTGTCACATAAAAACAGATAACGGCCCAGCATATGCTTCGCAGAAAATGCAAGCATTCTTTCGTGCTTGGGGCATTGAGCATTCAACAGGCATTCCACATGTCCCCACGGGCCAAGCAATCATTGAAAGGGCTCATGGTCTTCTTAAACATCAGGTTCAAAAACAAAAAGGGGGAATGCAACAGGAGTCACCTCAAGTGAGATTAGATAAAGCTGTTTATGTGTTAAACTTTTTGCGTCCCCTACCTGACTCACAGTTATCTCCAATCTTTTACCATTTTTCCTCTTTGAATTCTAAGCAACCTGATTTCTGTAGAAATGTCAAGGTATGGGTTAAGGATTTAATTACTGGTATGTGGTCTGGTCTACTGGAACTAATAAGCTGGGGGAAGGGTTATGCTTGTTTTTTGACAGATAATGGTCCTCGATGGGTTCCTGCTTGCTGTGTTAAACCTTATTCGGAGCATGCAGGAAGGCACAGGATGGATGCTTCCACAGCTGAAGCAGAATGTGCGGATGACACTGGCTAAGGCCATATATCAGGACATTCATCTCATCAGTTTTAATGTGCCTTCATAGTAATTAAAGGGTGTGGTTTTGGTTTGCACTGATCAGGACAATGCAGGTTTTTGGAACCTTTGTTCTAGTATTCCTGCATCTCCTTTTGAGCACTTGGGGTGGTTATAGTTGAAGGTTTGAGTAAATTTAAAAGCACTTATAGATGGACAAAGGACAGGAACGATTGTATTAAGAATGGGAATGTTAATTTTGTTGATGGTTGTGATTGTTGTTTTGTGTTTCCCGTCTGCTTGGATTTTTGCAAAGGGCCCTGCAAAAATCCATGGCAGCTGTGTTTACAGTTCAAAAACAAAAAGGGGGAATTGTGGGAGGGGCTAACAGCGGGCCTGTTAGCTAAAGGAGTGAGAAGAAGCTGAGAAGCAAGAAGAAGCTGATAAGGAGCTCTCTCCAAGGTTTTAACCAAGGAGACCAAGAAAAGTGAGGAACTGAAGAAAGATAAGAAGAGAACTTTGCTGCTGGACGAAGGATTTTTAGAAAATTAGCTCAAGTCACTGTAACTATTCACCAATGGTGTTATGTTGATTTATTGTAGCCAATAGTTAGGGTAGAAGAAGTATAAACAATTAGAAAGTGTATAAAAGGTCAGCCATGTTCGATAATAAAGAGTTGCCATCTGAGACTGCTTGTGGTCTCTGCTTTGTGTCGTGACCGCCTTGACAATGACACCTTTTATATTTTTTTCTCCAATAAACCCCTCTCATCTCACCATCAACCTCCAAGGAGGTGATGCCCAATGCTCACTCACCCCTGCCATGTTCCCACATCATGGAATGGTTGTCAAGGAGATGGATGGCTCCTATAGCCCCTGCTCCATTAGGGAAAAGTAGCAAGTTTAAAGCATGCAGCTTGATATTTAATCTGGGGCTCCTGTCTTCCAGCAGCTCCCATAACCTCAATGGCAAAGCTGAATATTATTATTATTACAGGCAGACAGCAATGGCTTGTCCAGACTCACAGGTAATGGCAGGGCCAGCTCTAATTGATGTCTGGGTCTGCCCTTCACCTGCTGACTCAGGCAGGGTGCCAGTCCGCTCCCATTTCCTTCTCCCACCTGCTGCCAACACTTGCAAGCATTACTTTTGGCCCCAGATGACCATGCAAAAGAAGAAAAAAAAAAAATAAAACGTGTAAAACATGATAAAATTAATGAAACAATAGATTACTACTAGAAATAATAAAATAATAAATAAAATTAAAATAATAAATACTGTGCTACAAAATTAGAGAATTACAGAATATCTTCAGAGACAGCTGGGGGCAAACAAGAAGGAACGTGTCTCCTTCCCACTCCTTTTCTCTGTGCTTGAGAGCAGGAGGATGCAGGCAGCTGGAGATGCTTTTGGAGCCACCCATGAGGCTGCACTCCCCACCTCTCTCCAAGCCTGTACATATACTGCATATATATGTGTGTGCATGAATTCAGAATTGTCTTTCAATTCCCTGGGCATATAGAGAATAAATCTCATCTGCAAAACTGCTCCTCTCCCCAGAAGAGCTGTAGGGAGGCTTTCCCCATTGAATCACCACCTCACTGTGGGAAGACCTCATCAAACTCTTCTGAAAGAGAAACCAGAAAAATTTGGCTCATACACAGATTGATGAGATGGATATGGTGCTGCTCCATGGAGCTGAGTGGGAGAATCATCACTGCTGTGGCACTCGAGATGGACACCTTTGTGGGGGGAATAGAAGGTAAGAAAATAAAGATAGTGCAGAAGGTAATCTCACCCCTGAGGAATCACAGCTGTACTAATTACCAAAGATTAGGAACTGGCCTGCCCTTAACAGGCCACAGCTGTGTCCAATGAGGATGAGTGCTATAAAAGAGTGGGTTAGCTAGTTGAGAATGGAGTTGGAGTTTGTTGGCTGGAGCAGGAGCCATGGGAGCTTTGCAATAAAATGACAACAACTGGTGACCCTGACATGATTCTGACATAATCCCATGGTGGTTTGGGAAAAAGGACTTGACTAATAAGCAATGTGATCCTATGGTTATTCAGGTAGAGAACTGTAGAGAGAGCAGTAAGGATGTGATCGTGTGGTGGTTTGGGAAAAAGGACTTAAATATTAAGTGACATGATCCCAAGGTGGTTCAGGAAGATGACTGCAGATCTAAGAGCAATAAGATGGTGAAGCCAGGTGGACCAGGAGCCTAGGAGCTGAGCAAGCAGACCAAGAGCCTAAAAATCTGGATGAGTTGTAGCCAGGCAGACCTGAGAGCCTAGAAGTCTGGACAGTGTGTGAGACACCACCCCCAAGAAGAAGGGTGCTGGATATGAGGAGTGGATGCTACACACTTTGCTTATTTGGCATGTTGGAGTGAGCCTGCTGTCCCCCCTGCTAAGGTATGGCCGCAGTCTGGCGGGGACCCAGGACGGTGCCGGGTTCCTCCTGAATAGCAGAGTGTGTGCAGTAGGACACAAGCTGCATGGTAGAAGTGGTGAATGGCATGGCCACAGCAGCAGCCGGTGCCTCAGCAATAGCATGGCCCCTGAGGAGTACAGGGGGAGGTTTGCTAAGTTGCTGCTACATGAGCATTGGTACAAAAGCAACATGGCGCTCTGAGAGGCAGAGTCAGAGCTGCACAGACAACATGTAAGAGAAGCCCTCTAAAATTGTATAGTGGCCATCTCCACAGTAACCCGATGTGATTTGGGATTGGGCTGTAGGGCGAGGTGCAGCCGGAGATGGAGCCCAGCGTAGCATTGAGAGCAGCAGGGGATGCTGCCTGGTCCAGACCTGATGGATTTCGACACCTGGAGTACAGGTGAGCCACTGGGGACACAATGGGAAATAACATATCAAGTGCAGAACAGATTGTTTTATCTACATGGAAAACAGAGCAGTGCAAGAGAGGGTTGTAGTGACCAACTAATACAACAAAAAACTGTAAAAGGAAGAAGAGAATTATTAAAACAGCAGTGGGAGTTGGTGACAGAGTAGCTCTCTCATTCAGTATGGTGTATTTGTTTGCTGATGAAACATGTGCATTTTGTTTGTGAATTGCAACTATTAATCTTTGATTAGGCATAAGTGTAAAAGTTTATATTCCATAAGCATAAGTACACTCGACAGATACTGGATTGATGTTGTTCAAGTTCTAGAGCTATTGATAAAATTATGTAACTGTTGATTTGTTGCTCTCCTAATATATAGCCTTTAACTTATTCTTGTAAGTTGCTGTATGAAGTTGTACAGCTATTGATATTGTCAATATTCTAGAAGTGTAAGTATAAGAGTTTCTGATAATATGTAATGTAAGTTTGAGTAATGAATCAAGGTCAGCACACAGACACATTCCAAAGTTAAATAGAAATTGCACAAAAGATGTTTGTACTGGGTTTACTATCTTTTTGCCAAGGGCCCTGCAAAAGACGGTAAACACATTAGTTTATGAAAAGCCTTAGGTTGATGTTCTAGACTGTGAAAAGCAAAACTAAATCAGAACTTAGAAACATATCTTCTTACTGTGGTGTGTTGCCTGAACATTTGTATAACTGTTAGTCCTAAGTGAGATATGTGAATATGTTATAATATCAAACATATCTTTCTAGAGATGCTGCAACTTTGTCATTAAAAGAAAAGGGGGAATTGTGGGGGGATAGAATGTAAGAAAATAGTGCAGAAGGTAATCTCACCCCTGAGGAGTTGCAGCTGAACTAACTACCAAAGATTAGGAACAGGCCTGCCCTTAACAGGCCACAGCTGTGTCCAATAAGGGTGAGTACTATAAAAGAGTGGGTTAGCTGGTTGAGAATGGAGCTGGAGTTTGTTGGCTGTGCTGTGAAGAGGAAGAAGGAGTTAGTGCTGCAAGGAGTTGCCCATGAGAAATCACCAAGAAGGTATGGGACTTTTGCAATAAGATGACAACAGAACTTTATGACTTTAGGGTTTGCTCCAGGGGCCTTGGGACCTTTCTTCCTCATCTTTCAGTGAAGCAAACTCTCTGATGCTTCCTGGGAAGGGGAGGTTGAGGTTAGATATCAGGAAAAAGCTCTTCACCCAGAGAGTGGTTGAGCAATGAAACAGGCTCCCCAGGGAAGTGGTCTCACCACCAATCCTGACAGAGTTCAGGTGCTTGGACAACACTTTCTGATACATGGTGTGATTCTTGGTGTGTCCTGTGCAGGGCCAGGAGTTGGACTTGATGATCCTTGTGAGTCCCTCCCAACTCAGCATATTCTATGACTCTGTCTTTTCCAAGATAAGTGGTACTAATGCCTTGGAGTGGCTACCTAGAACAAAAGCTAGACAAGATTAAGAGAATAAAAGTGGGTATTTATTAAAGGCCTTCAATAGGTATACCTTGGGCAGTCAGAAGCCTCAGAGGCTAAGTCCAAGATGGACGATGGTTGTGAGTTTTTCAAACAATTATAAGTTTGGTCCATTTACATATCGGGGTTAATCCTCCAATTGCAGCTTCAGGTAATGAAGTCATATACCCCCCGTTTGCTCCCCCCCAACTCACTTTTGTTTATACTTTTTGGGGCCTGAGGCAGTAAGGTGTCCTTGAGTTTCAGGTCTAGAGGAATTGTTTTGTCTGACCAAAATGTGAAGACAGTAAATAACACTCTATATGGAGTTTAGAGTTATACACTAAAGGAGTAGAGGATTTGAAAAATATAAAAGCTAAAACCCTAAGGCATCAGAACCACTGTGATTTCTGTGCATGACCTGGACCATCTAAAATAAAATTAAATTTAAAACAGCCACATAAAGAGGGTCAATGAGTTTTGCAGTCTGTGCTGGACATGGTGTACAGGTAGATGCTCTCCAGCTGTGCTTGGATCCTCCTGCCTCCATTTGTGCCAAATCACAAACTGCTCCACCAAAGACCCAGATCTTAATCATGTTAAGGGAGAAAAAAAAAATTGCCTTTCAGCAATAACCATGTGTATTACTTAGACTATCATGGAGTATCAAATAATCATTAAGACATTAAGATTGGAAAAGACCTCTAAGATCATCAAGTCCAACTGACTTCCATGTCCCAATTCTTGCTGTATCCCCTCGGTGTCTATTCTCAGAACCCCTGAGATGCAGAAAGGGCTGCTGTCACTGTCAGGTTAAGTCAGTTGCTTGAATAAAGAGGAAGTCTATGGGAGAGGACAATTTTCAGTTCATTCCTCCCAAATCCTCATGCTCAGCATGGTAAACACTTCAATAAATTCTCCTCTTCCATCCTCTGCCTGGGCTGACAACAGATTTTTGACCAGCTTCCTGGTTGAGCCCCTTGACCATCTCAAACCCAGACCAGTCCACTGAAACTTGAGTGCAACCTCTGTAAGAAACTATGGGACTTGACTCAAGTATTTACAACCACAACAAAGCACAGCAGCAAAGCAAGGAAGGGCCATTTCTGGGTGTCTTGGTTTAGAGACAAGTTTAGGAGAAAACACTCTGGAATGACTGTTTCCTCTAAAAAAGGGTTCCAACAATCCCTTTCTGCCAATGAGACATTAACACTAGTGGATGCAAGTGAAAAAAAACCCTAACTGTTTATTAACAAGCAGAGTGACAGCACAGCATGGGAAAAAAAATGGTACATAAGTGCTAGATATTGAACTGTCAGACCTTACCCCCTCACACACACAGACACCCACCCACACCGGAACAAAACAAAAAAAAAATCCCTAAACGCCAGGGAAAGAAAAAACAACAGCCAACCATGTGGCAAGAAGAAACAAAATAGCGCCAGCTTCTGTGTCGGGGAAGAAAAAAACCCAAAAGGTTCACACAGCAGCTTGGGCAAAAAAGATGGGAACCTGGTGAATCTCTGATATTGGTCTCCCCTTCACAGCAGGTGAAGCTGGTGGATTTGGTGTCCTTTCTCCTGTGGGTTTGGCTTTTCTAAGGTCTGGGGCCAGGAGGGAGTGACCCCTTGGCTTCCAGCCAGACAACGGCCAATTCTTCTCCCATCAATTCTCTGATCTCAGACCAAAACCAAATTGAACAGTTCAGGAAAAAAAAAAAAAAAAAAAGCACCAAAGGATCAAAGGGATTGCTGTTGCAGTCTCCAAGGCCAGGGCAAGGAAAAAAACTTCTTGCCTAAGCTAATAAAAAACCCCAAGCTAGCTAAGCAACAAAGTAGCACCATTTCCTGGGCACCACAGATGCCTGAGGAGTGAGGCTTTGCAAAAGCCTGCACAAGAGCCCCAAGGCCTCCCCCCCCTTAAAGCTATAACAACCGTTTCTAGGCATAGAGCATATGACTAGGGAATATAAAAGCACCCCAAGACATGGGGGCATCAAGAAGCTAAATTAAGACAATGAAGAAACCTTGCCTGGGTATGCAATAATATATGCCATAGGGTATGTTTTAGGATGTGCAGTAGCATGTGCAATAGGGTGTGCAATAAAGTATGCAACAGGGTATGCATTATGGTACACCACAGGGTATGCACTAGGGTGTGCCATAGGGTATGCACTATAGTATGCTGTAGGATATGCAGTAGGGTATACTATAGGGTGTGCAGTGGGGTATGCCATGGGGTATCCAACACGGTGTCTTGGGATGATTTTATGATAACACTGTATTCCTCTATTGTCTGCTTTATTCTCAGAAATGAGTCCTGTAGCTTTAAGCTGGGCCCGGGTGAAGGGGGTGAGCCGGGGGAATTCTTCTGCGAGGTCTATGTTCAAACTCTCACACTCCCCCGTGGTTGGCTTTGCAGCGGAGAGGGAATTACATTCTTTGCTTTTAGCTAGCTTCTTTTTGTTAGCTGAGGCAAGAAGTTTTTGCGGGACTGCAGTAGCATTTCTCCAGTGACTTCTGTGGCTTCTTCTGGAACTGTTCAGCTTAGCTCCAGTCCGAGAACCAGAACATCGCCAGGAGCTAGACGCCGTGGACCGGCAGGGTGCCGCGGGACACTGCATCCCGGCTCCAAACCTCGGGGGAAGCCAAATAAATAAAGAACTCTGAATCCACCAGCTTTCTCCGCAGCAAGGAGGTTTAATATCTAACATTATTAGTTTTTCCCCCGTGGGCACTCTGTTAAATAAACAGGTTTTTTTCACTTTCCTCCAAGAAATTCCTTTTGTATCGGTGGGGGAGGGAGTGCCGAAACCTGCCTTCTTAAGAGGAGATGTTCATTCCATAGTGTTTTCCTCCTGAAATTGTCTCAAAGCTGAGATGCGGGGCATGCAACAGGGTATGCATTAGGGTACACCATAGGATATATGATCAAGTATGCAATAATGTATGAGTTTTGGAATACATTAGGGTATGCATTAGGTTATGCAATAGCATATGCCCTAGAGTATCCTATACAGCATCCAACAGAGTATGCATTAGGATATGCTGTAGGGTACCCAACAGGGCATGCAGCAGGGTATGCCATAGGGTATGCAACAGAAACATCCCTTCTCCACTGTCACTGAGGCATTTTCAACTGCAGGGATGCACCAGGCTCTGGCTCTGCCTGCAAGTCAGTGGATACTCTGAAGAGGGCAGAGATGTTAATTTCATAGTGTTAGGGGTTTTTTTTTATTAAAAGAAGGTATCAGCCTTCTGTTTCATGTGTTGTTAGCCATGGTTGCTAAGGGGAGCAGTGTACAATTACAGTCCCAGTGATGTCCACTCTAATAATAACTTGACTCTGCATATCTCAGATCCAGACACAGCTCTGCTATAAAGAGCATGGCTGATTCAACAGAGGAATACTCCAACTTAGGTTACATGTGAAGGGTTTGTGGTACATTGCTTAACACCTCTCCAATGCAAGGAAAACTGACAAGCAAAAACCTCTCAGAGGAGACACGCTTTCAATGTATTAAGAAGGTTGTGACTGTGGTCACAAGGGTTTTCAGGATGAAGAAGAGATGAGAATGTTGACTCCATGATCAGAAGGCTTGATTTATTATTTTATGATATATGTTACATTAAGACTATACTAAAAGGCAATAGAAAGGAAAAGGTTTCTTCAGAAGCTAGCTAAGCTAAGAATAGAAAAGAATGAATAACAAAGATCTGTGTCTCAGACAGAGAGCAAGAGCCAGCTCTGCCATGAGTGGTCAAGAAATCCAAACACCCACAGGAGACCAATCACGGGTCTACCTGTTGCATTCCACAGCAGCAGATAACCATTGTTTACTTTGGTTGCTGAAACTGCAGCGTCTCACAAGGAAAAATCCTAAGAAAGGATTTTTCATGAAAGATGTCTGCGACAGAAGGTATTTCTAGAGGCATGAAGAAACTGTACTTTTGCCCACCAAGATGTTCTAGCATGTCCCCAGATGCCCAAGCTCCCCAGGTCCAATTCATCCAGGTCCATTCCAAGGTCTAGCACAGCTCAAAACACCAAACCAAACTCAATGAACAGTAAATCAAACCCAAATAATAGAATTGTTTAGGTTGGAAAAGCCCTCTAAGATCATCAAGTCCAACTATTAACCCAGTACTGCTAAGCCCACCACTAAACCATGTCCCCAAGTGCCACATCTACGTGTCTTTTAAATCCTTCCAGGGATGGTGTATCCACCACTGCCCTGGGCAGCCTGTTCCAATGCCTGACCACCCAGATGTCAAATTACCCTCCCAGTGCCAAGACCCTGCATGGCAGCATCTCCCTTGTCACAGCACAGCTGGTCTGTGGCTGGGTAATTAATTCGGCTACAAATAAGAAACCCAGCCTGGTTCCATAAACCAGTCCCTGGATGAACAATGATAGGATACATTCAAACCCAGCCAGGGACTTCACCCAATCATGTTCCATCCTAAGCTGCAGACATCTCACCTGTCAAAGAGCTGGATGGTGTTAAAACCAGACCAATCAGCTGTCTAAGCTGGGGAAATTCAAACGCCCTATAAAAAGGTCAGCCATAAAAAACTCATTGCTGTTTGCTGATGACTCACAGTGTGATGTGTCGTGTGTCTGTCTCCAACGCACGACCCCTCGTAACACTCCCCAAGCTCTACCAGCTGCCCAGCCCATGACTCTTCTTTCTGCATCTCCCTTCCTGAAAGGTTCTCAGTACGCAAATTCAAGACTCAGCCAAGATTTGGGACCAAAACACAGAGTGAGGGATAAATTCAAAGCACAGTTTTCCCAATGGGTCCCCTTAGAGACTGAAATGCTGCAACACTGGTCAGGGACATGCTCTTTAGAGGAGCTGCAGACACAGAGGGAAATGATGTGACAACATTCCCATGCCATGGTGCTATCATCTCTTTTGGGAACAAACAAATCCCCCAAGATAAGCTGGAAACGTGCAGCCCCTGAGAATGAGCACCTTGTTAAACAGCTGAAAATATAAGAGGAGCCAGGTTAAAAAGAGTTTATTGCCTGTTCTGCAGGAAAAACCTTTGCTACTTGTTTTAAGGTCCAGTGGGCTATAGGTACCAGGATGCTGGTAGGGCAGCTCAATGGATTAATGAATTAATTTCTCAGATTCTCTAGTGAGACTGAGCTGTTGCCATCACAGTCCTGAGAGCAAGGGAGAAACAAGCCCCTACAAAACAGGAGCACCTGCTGGGAGCAGATAAGAGGGACAAGTGGCCAAGCCCCAGGCACAGAAGCATGGGGGAGGGGAGTATTCACATTAATCCTGATTTATCACAGCCTGGCAGAGTAATTCCCCAGCTTTCTGGGCACCAGTGAACTGAGCTCCTTCAGTCCAAGGATCAGATTTGTCCAAAAGGTGCAAGAGAAAAATAAATCCAGCTCTGGAAAAAGTGTTTTATTAGTTGTTTGGGGGTTTTTTTTGTGTTGTTTTTTTTTTTAATTGACAGCAAATTATCTTGAAATGGCTGATGGAAGAGCTGTGTAATGTTGTATCATCAACCATGTATCAATATATCATATTATTACAATATACCAACACTGTGTCATCAAAAATATATCAATATCTATTATTATATCAATATGATATCCATATTACTCCATAATATCATATATTATCCAATATGTCAGATTGATATTGATAATATATTACCATCAACAAACTTATTACACACCAAGGCAGTTGTGATGAGTCTTTTGGGCTTCATACCTGGGTCTATCTCCAGCCAGGGCTATCAAGACTGAATGCAGCACAGAAATTCCTGGTTTAGAGCTTGATTGAAGTATTGAATGAATCTGTGTGAATGCATCTGATTATTTTGCTCAAAAAAAGAAACTGTGCTTGGAGAAACTCAAAATCCTTTACTATCAGAAAGGAAATGTCAAATTATTTAATTTCACATAGCACTTAGTTTTTGACCTTTTTGCCCCATCAAGACATTTATAAAAGTTGTGCAGTTAGGGGCTGAACAAATCCCTTTTGCATATTTGTCTATGCTTCAGGAAATGAACTGGGTCACATGTACACCATACTCACTCTTTGCACTTCATTTCTCCCCAGTTTCCACAATGGACATGTCCTGAGTCCAGCCAGGAAACAGTTAATTTTTGTAGTAGCCAGGAAGAGCATGGCCAGTGATTTGTGGAAAAAAACTAACTCTACAACTTGTGAAAGTTGTAAAGCTGGTATGTTTATTACAGTGCTGGACACATGTGGGGATCGTTTTCTTTAAAGGACATGTGCACTCTTGAGAATTCTCAAACTTTTTTTATCCCTCCCTTACTTGTACATATGTATAGAGTTTCACAATAGGTTCATGCATATTCATTTTACTGGTTTCCCGTTACAACTTGCAATTAGTCCTTGTACAGAGAGAACTCTCTGGTCATCTTGTCCATCTCTTGCTTTTGTTTCAAAGTTCAAGGGGCCCCTCTTGTCTTTTTAGCTTGGAAGTTCACATTCTTTTTCCTTGTTTTACGCAGTTTTGCGAGCACAGTAGAGTTTACAGACTAAACAAGTTAAAGCAGTATATTTCATCTATGCTACCAAGCTACAGACTTAATAATTCAAAGCGGTACATTTCACCTAAATCTGAAATGGATTTCTACCCTCTTAAATTTCTACTCTGTTTCACCAGGACCCTGAGGTTATTCTATACCACCTCATACCATATCCAGGGAGTGGATGGGGATGGGTCACTTCCAGTTGGGGCAGTGTCAGAGTGAATGGTCAGGGTAGTACCAGGTTCCACATGGTGAGCACTTGCATGTGAATCATTTGCCTGTCTTGTACACTCTGTTATTTATATTATTGTTGTTACTGTTAATTTCTTACTTCATTGCTGTTCCTAGTAAATTGTTCTTATTTCAACCTGTGATCTTTACCTTTTGTGCCTCCAATTCTCCTCTTCATCCTGCTGGATAGGGAGGGCGAGTGAGCGAATGGCACACATTGTGGAGGGTTTCAGTGAGAACACTAAATTGGGGAATATCATTCCTAAACCACAACAGCTTTACTTTATCCACTCCTTATTATATACCATCTACCTCATGCCCAGACATACATCTTCCAACTATATATATATATTCTTATATATATATATTTATATTTATACACACACACACAAAAGTATGGGTGTCATTTCCATAGTCAATGGCCATCCCCCAAGATGCCTGTTAAGTTAATTTAGTCCAGGACTGTGGTTTCCATCTGTCCTAAATGTCTTCCAGGGCAGAAGGGCAGGTGTGCTGTCAGCTGGTTACAAGCTGTATCAGGAGCTCACATCTAGGGTATCCAGAGCAGTCCACGTGAAGGACAGCAGAGGGGGTGTCATGGCACATCAAAGGCCCCCCCAAAGGCGTCCCCAGACCCTGCACCAGAGCACTGCAACATGATGAAACAGATCCACAGTGTTGCAAGGGAGTGTCAAACTTGCCCTCCCCAGGTGTTCTGGTTTGGGACAGATTTGGGAGGAAACTTCCCAAAGGGGTCTCCTCTAGAAATCAGATTCAAGCGACCCCTCCCCCCACCAGTTCAGGAAAAAAATCTCCTTCAAGAAAAGTGGAATAAACTGTTTATTTAACAAGCAAATTACTCACAAACATGAAAAAAGGAGTAATATTAAACAATGAAACATCTCATTGTTCTGAAGAGATGGCAAATTCAGAGAGATATCACAGCATAAAGATGGACTGTATGCTTCATAAGAGGAGGAGGGGTTTGGCTACAGAGAGCCAATCCCTGACATGAACATGAGCAGGTAGCTATTGGTCAATGAGCTGGGTGGTAACCAATCATAGCCAATCAAGTTCGAACACAGAGTCTTTTGAATAGCCTATATAAAGAGCTGTGCACAACAATAAACTCTCTTGACTGTATGAAACCCCAATGTGTGTTGTCTCTCTTTCTCCACCATCAATAACATATGGTACCCTGTGTGAGTACGATAACTAAGCCACAAGAAAAGAAAATGGACAGAACACCAGAGAGTGACAGCTGTGATCTGTGAGGAAAATACAGCCAAAGAGCTGCATGAAACAAAAAGCTGGAAAAGCTGAAAAAGCTGAAAAATAGAAGAAAAACCCCACTGAAGAAATGGGTGGCTTTGTCTCCATGCAGGATCATCCAGTTATGAAGGTATGGAAACAACTTCTTGAGGAATGGGACATAGATTATGATGAAGAGGCATGGTTAGCTTTACTAATGTGGGCTAAGGACCACGGATTGGACACAACTAAAGAGGCTGCCCTTGATTTGAATACTTGGGCATGAACTGGATGATTTATAATTCAAGCAGCTTCCAGAGGCGACGAAAGCGCAATAGAAGTTATAAAGCCCTGGAAACTTATTTTAGATTTAATGAGAATGTTAAATACCGAGGCACATGGTGAGGACTGGGTGCTGGAGGAGTTAGCAGGGGAGTTGGGCACCCTTCCAAGCCTGCAGAAGAGGCGACTGGACAACATGGGCGTGCCACCCTGAATGCACCTGTACCGAGATGTTGTGAGGTGCCGGAACGCCCTGTGCCCGTGCTGCAGGGCTGCTGCGCTGAGCTAAACCGCCTTGTGGCTGTGTGGAGCTGCTGTCCCGGGTCAGACCATGCCACCATTTTGGCTGGGCGGCCCATGACCATGCTGCAGCTCCATGCGGCTCCCGGAACCACCCCCTCACCACTGGAGCCGCCCATGCCCCTCACCACCATGGAAATGCCCAGCCTGCACCTGCCCATAGCTGGTTGGTTCAGCCCAGAAACCATGCCCACAGTCCTCCTTCCGTTGGCCACGCCTGCCTGCCACTGCAACACGGGGGGGGGGGGGGGGGGGGGCAGATGACATCACTACAAATGCCCAGATATTGTCACTATATCACACCCGGAAATGCACCAGAACCACGAAGCCCCAGCACAACAATACCAAATCATGCTCCTGGCCCTGGCCCTGGCCCTGCACCTGCCGTTGCCGCAGCACCATTCCACCTACAGTCAAGGTTCCAACAACCCAAGGAAGCCCCTGCAACCCTGCCGATACCAGCTCCAGCCTCATTGATGTTCTGAGCAGAAGCCATCCCCACTCGAGACCCGGTAATCTTCTGGATGGAGGTAAAACAATGTCTTGGTTTGAAAAGATAGGTGTCTGCTTAAGGAAGGTAGAAGCCTCCCCTGAAATGGAAAATGCAAACCCCCTCCCTCTGAATTGTTATGATTTTGAAATTAAAAGGCTTTCAGGCAAACATATGGGAATAGGAATAACAGTTCTTTACTATGAAAACTAAAAAAATACATTAAAAAAATTATACTACCAACAAAAAACCCCTACTGACAGAGTCAGAATACAACCTGACACCCTGTGGGTCAGGGTGTTGGTAGCAGTCCCATTAAATGGTGGCTGCAGTCCTTCTGGAGCGACAGATGTGGTTCTGTTGAAGCAGTGATCCTGTGGAAGGGTGGAGTTTTCCTCTGAAGGTGCGGTGGTGGTGTAGATGGGCCTGGTCTTCCTCTGGGAATCCAGTGGAAATAGGCTGCTCTTCTGGGAATCCAGTGTGTGAAAAATGCATGTATTTTACGATTGGCTTTTCGCAAATATTAAAATGAATATTATATGTGTTGTGTTAGAAAGTAATGCTGTATTAGTTTTCTTAAGTACTGTATTAAATATAATTTTAAGTTATAAAAATTGTTAAAATAGAAACGATGCTATGTAGGATACTTTTTTAAAAAGAAAGGACTCGCAGCGAGATAGCAGCCACAGGACACCTAAATCTTTCAGAGAAGAAGAATTTATGGCCCTCTTATCAGAAGAAACCAACTTCTTCCCGCCTCGAAGGCGCTGTTAGGATTTGGAGGAAGAAGTTGACGATGACCAGACAGAATCCTGTATTTGAATGGAATTTATGCATCATGTATGAAGTGTATGAATATGCAACAGGCTATTGTTTTTAAGGGTTAATGCTTTGTTAACGGGGGTCCGTTTTTGGGCTCGTGCTGCCTGGAAAAAGATACCCGGACGTCCGTAACTCTTTGTCTTTATTGTCTCATATTGTCCTAATTCAGTCTGTCCAAATTATTATTACTCTAATTGTATTACTATTTTTATAACCATTTTATTACTATTAAACTTTTAAAAATGTTAAAAAACAAGTGATTGACGTTTTTAACATAGTGGGAAAAGGCTGCTTGTGGTGTTCCAAATCTCTGATCATATCCAGGTAGGAATGCTTGGCTCCTCCCTATGGGCGGGGCTTCTCACAATGGGATGATGTAATTTTATCAGTCATGCAGTGAGACTCAATGGCCCATTATCAGAAGCTATCTCCCCCGCAGGGAGGATTGGTTGTGGAAGAGATTAAGAAAACTGCCCAATTAACAGAAGATAATTCCCCCATCTCTAACAGATAGGAATAGAATACCTCTATTTCCAACCTAAGACAAACAAAAAGCAATAGAATGTGGGGATACAGAGGGGGCTGAACTAATTTCTCTACCCACGTATACACCATCATCAGAAGACTGGCGGCAGGGGGGGAGCGGCCATTGTTCAGGCTCCCCCAACCCCGCAGTGCCGGCGCGCCATGATATCGGGGCGGGAGCCCCGCCCCCACCGCAGGCGATGGAGGGATCTGCACAGCCCGCGCGGTGGCCGCCCCCCTGCAAGTGCCAGAAGCCACTGCAGCGCCCACACAGCGGCGTCCGGGACCGTCCCCGCCGTGCCTGCACGAGCCCTTTGCCATTTTTTCCACGCCCCGTGTTGCTACGGAAGTGCTCGGCCCACCTCCGCCTCCCGCTGATTGGTTCCGTCCTGGAACTTGGCCTTCGCTTGACACACCCATTCGCAGCGGCACCGGGCCCCCCAGAGAAACCGGAAGCATCACAGCGCCGGAAGCTGGAAGAGAAGCCGGCAGCCCCAGAGCCGTGACCCCCGTCGGCGCCGGATGCATCTGCGCAGCCCACGCGGTGACTGCTGAGCCACCGGCATCAAAGGAGCCTGCACGGCAGCCGGGATCGGCCCCGCCGTGGCGCCCAGGACCCCCTCCGTCGCGCCAGCCGTAATCCGGAATAATGCCGGAAGCCGGACGTCGAACGGGTCTTGAACCCGGAAGTTCCAGCAGCGTGCTCTCGGAGCCTGCTGCCGCACCCCACCCCACCCCACCTTCAACCAAGGCTTAAACAGCCTGAGGAACCCATATTAGTGATGGATACGCGAGACCCCCAGAGAGGGGAACACGAGCTACTGCCCTCCTGCAGACTCCCGAGAGGAAGCCTCTGCTCCACCCCCGCTCCTGTCGGATACCACCTCCACACATAATCCAGTTAGCTTCTGGAAGGAGAGATACTCAAGCATGAAACAAGACCCAAAAGAATTATATGCACAAAATCTGCACAAAAATAACTTCTGGAAATTCTGGTGTTAAACTCTGCTAACTAGTTTTAATATTTACCCACTTAAAAATAAGCTAAAGGTTTTTAAAACTGCCTTTTTGGACTTGGTGTAAAATCATGTCAGCTACAGTTTTCAAAGAAAGATGTTGTTAAGTATACTAATGATACATTTGCAAAAATTAGGAACATATTACAAAATTGAAATCAATCTCTAAATGTAACCTTGTCTCTTAAGTGTTTATTTTTACTAAGTTTTATACTCAATGCCTGGCACAAACAGGCATCCAGCTATAAAATATTATTTGATGTTACTTATCCATATTCCTTTGATTATTCATAAGTTATGTTAAGAAACTTTTTCAGTAAATATTAATAAAATTTTGTTTTTAAGATAGTGTTAGGGAAATCCTTCAGTCAAGTTCCTGGCTCTGGCCAAGCCTTGGATCTGGCTGGCAGAGAAGTATGCCATGAATCCCAGGTGGTTTTGTCCTAAAAATGAAATCAAGTCACTTTGAGTTGTAAAGTTGGTCTTGTAAAAGCTGAACCCTCTTTTCGAGGTAAACTTGGAAGCCTTGTTCTGGAAAAAGCTATCCAAGTCTAGCTATGACAGACCCTGGGTGAAGGTAAAGCATTTAGGCATTCCTAAGTATTTTTGTTCAGTGGCATTTATTGTTTACTAGATGTGTTGCTTTACTGTTCATAATAAGTGCATGTTATCTGAATTTAATAGGTTAAATTATGTTCTTGTTATAGCTGTTAAGACTGAAAACAAAAGTGAGTACTAATAACCTGTTTAGCTACCACAGCAAACAGACCTTATTTGCTTTGTTATAAACACATCCAAATGGTACTATACAGTGGAATCACAATCAAAGACTGGGAAATTATCAGCCTGGTTGCTCGGTGCTATGCTCTTTCTGCATTTTCTGTTTCTGTGTCTAAAAACAAAGATACAAACATAAAAAAAAATATTCAGAACTTCTACAAATATGCATTTTGATTGACTAGTGCTCACCAGGTCAAGGCCTGCACGAGCATTGAAACCTTTTAAATGATCATGTTTAAGTTGGTTTGTGTTGTGGTTTGGAATGGGAAGAAAATTTGAGGAAGTGATGTAAAGTTTTTTGTGTAACTGACAGTCTATTAAACTACTGAGAAGCTGGACACGCCTCTGTGAAACACACATGTTAAAGACAAAAAAACTCGGGGACTTCCTCTTTCCGGTCAGCAAGGAGGTGGCAGGCCCCGGCCCCGGTCCCTGTCTCGGCCAGGCTGGGCCGAGCAGTCTTGCTGTGGGCCGGGCCCTTTCACCTCTCCCTGGGTCACCCACCAGGCCCTCATTGGCTCCGTTCTGGCTGGGCCAGACCCCCAGCAACTGCCAGGCAGAAAGGTGGGGGAGGCTGTGGAGCCCTGGCCAGAGCAGGGCTGGCCACGGCTGTTAAGATCTTGCCATTAAGCCTCCTCCCCCCAGCGTGGCTGAGACCAGAAGCCCCTGCAGCCCGTGTAGAGTGGCCCTGTGGCTAAAATTGAACACAGAAAAAACTAAAGACTAACCATAAAACAAATCCTGACACAACCCCAGCTGTAGCTCCTGCCACAAGTTACCAGCGGGTCAGGTAGGCCGCAGGCGTGATGTTAATTCTTTCAGTGCTTCAATCATCCCTCGAGTGATAGAAAGGAACAAGATGCAAGCATGTAAAAGAACAACATGAAGACATCAAATCAGTGAGGAAGAAGTTAAGTCCCAGATGGGAGGGGTAAGGAGATGCCTTGTTTTTGGAGCTGAAATCCTCTTGTAAACTATAGAAAAAAGACTCTTTTTCCTTATAATGCATGAAACTATGGGGAGATGAAAGTGTTCAAATTAGTATCGAGTAAAGGCCTCCATGCTAAAGTAAGCAGATTTTAAAGTAGCTGTGATCCCATGAGAATTCTGAACAGAGAAAGAGAGAAGAGTGATGAGACCCTATACCCCCAGGAAGAAGATGAAGAACATCTCTGTTCCCAGGGATGAAGATGATTTTATAGATAATGAGAACTTTTGCCTTTAAAGAGCTCATCTTTAAAACAATACCCCATAAGTTGACATGGCCCATCGACAAGCTGTGGGAAGGCTTGTAAAAATGCAGAGTACTTCATGATGGCAGGGTTCCCCAGGCGGCTGTTATTTGTGGCGAAATTGAGAACCACGAGAGAACCGTTTTTTCCCTCTTGTAGAGAAGTCTCCATAACCTTAACAAGAGAGACTTCTGTCCCTAAGTAAACTGAAAAAAGACTATTTTTAAAGTAGTTAGCTGACTAGAAATTTTAAGTTTTATTTCTTTACATTGTCAGTAAGAAAGAAAAAGTTGTAAAAAGAAGACAAGTCTTCTGAAGAGTTTGTTTTGAGTCTTACTACCTTTTTCCTCTTAGTCACTTTTAATAAAATTTTCTTTATACCCTTTTAAAGTTTTGAGCCTACTTTAGCTTTCTCCTAATCCTATCTCACAGCAAGAAGTGAGTGTATTAGTAATTAGCCAGCACCGGACCCACCAAATTCTTTATTGCGTTAGCCAAGAAAATCTCAAAATTAGGAAAATCTTAAATTAGCAACCAAAACCACTACAGTTTGTTTGTAATGTTCAAATTTTAAGTTGTAAATTTAAAGTAAGTAACCTGCAGCATGCCACCCAGTAACATTGTACCTTTGATAGCTCTTAGACATGATTATAGAAAACTGATGGGGCACACCAATAGCTGAAAAAATTGGCTTTGTCAGTTTGGTAAGGAGTTTCATTCTCCTTAGACAGTGTTTGTTGTCCTTCTTGCAAGGGGCCCTGCAAAAATATAATAAACACAGCTTTTCTATTTTAAAACAGAAAAGGGGGAACTATCACAGCATACAGATAAACTGTGTGCTTCATAAGCGGAGGAGGGGTTTGGCTACAGAGAGCCAATCCCTGACATCAATGTAAGCAGGTAGCTATTGGTCAATGAGCTGGGTGGTAACCAATCATAGCCAATCAAGTTCAAACGCAGAGTCTTTTGAATAGCCTATATAAAGAGCTGTACACACTAATAAACTCTCTCTACTGCATGAAACCCCGATGTGTGTCATCTCTCCATCTCTGCCATCTGTGATAGAATCCTTTTTTAGTTCAGAGTCCTTTTCGTGGGTGTGGCCTTGGCTTTCATTCAGTCTCTGTCAGTCCCTCCTGTGCTGGAAAATGCGGCATCCCGAGCCCCGGTGGGCCACAGACGTGAGCTCCCGGTGTATTTCTTGGTTATCAGTCCAGAGCAGGGCTGATCAGTTCCAAGAAAAAGAAAAGCCACAGTCCTGGGAACTTCTCTGCCTCAGCTAGCTAGAAAAAACTAACTAAAAGCAAAGGAGAACTCTCTCCCACTCATCGTCCATGCTGCAGACAACACACACCGAGAGAAAGGAATTCTGGGGGAGTGAAAATGAAGCTTCTGTACACACAAATTGCACGCTACTGCTTCCCCCTCCTTTTGCTCTCAGATCTCTCTGGGCCTAGCTGAAAGATACAAGACCCATTTCTGAGCAAAAAGACAGATGATGGGGATACTGGCATCATAAAGTCACCCCAGGACAGCAGGGGAGGCACATGGGCATTCCCACCTGGTCCAAACATATAGTAATCCATTGGATGCTATACTTTTCAGCAGTGTGAGCGGTGGGGGACCCTCACCACCCAGACCAGGTGAAGGGGAGCAATGAGATGTTGTTGGGACCCTCGGAATGGTGATCTGTTTCTACTAACCAGTCACTCTCTCTCTGTGCCCCCCCCCACCCTCCCTCCCTCTTTCTCTCTTTCTCTCCTTCTTTCCTCTTTCTTTCTCTTTGCCTCTTTCACTATTAAATAAAATAGATCAATTTTTTTGGCACTAGCATCTAACCTCATTTGGTTTTCATCGAGTTTTGGGGTATATTTCAAACCTTTCTGGGTTCCATCCATTTTATTCACAGAGAATTAGTTTTCCTTGCTGTTCTGTCACCGTGATATTTTATGAAAATCCCTTTGCCAGGATTTCTTCTCCGGGAAAGCTGGGAAGTTTCCGCTTCTCCCTGTTTTGCTGCTTTGGAATGTGATTTGGAGAATTGTTTTTCCAAACATGTGAATTGTTTTTAATTAATGGCCAATCACACCCAGCTGTGTCGGACTCTCTGAGTCAGTCACGGGTTTTTATTATTCATTCTTTTCTAGCCTTCTGATGTATCCTCTCTCTTTCTTTAGTATAGTTTTAGTATATAATTTCTTTTAATATAATATATCATAAAATAATAAATCAGCCTTCTGAGAACATGGAGTCAAATTCTCATCTCACCTCATCCTGGGGACCTCACAACACCACACTCTTCTATGTTAATTCAGATCATAACAGTTATGGCATACAGTGGCAGTGTAATTCAGCAACCAATATTATACTTTCTTAGTTAAAGACAATTATACAGGGCAGAGACTCCAAAATGAGTTACCTCTCCTTTAGTTTTAACCAATCCCCTTTTACCAATAGATACAAATGTGAGAAGATATAGGAGAAAAAATAACAGTTTACTAAAAAGAAAAACAGCAACAACCAAGATAACAGCAATAACCGCTAGATACAAATGTGCTGAACCCTGTGGCCTCCCTGAGAACAAAGAAAACAAGATGGCCTAGAAGTCCCTCCTCCCAAGATGGCTGTCACCATAGAGACCACATGAAGCACAAGATAAAGACAATATGGCAGAGAAGTCCCTTTTGGCTCAACCTTCCCTCTGGACAAAAAACCCCTGTGCAGGTAGGAGCTTAAGAAGCAGTTCTGGTGGCAGATGAGAGGTGCTGACATTGTCTGGGGCAGCTCTGGACCTCTGGTGTCAGTTTCCCTGCTCCTTCTCTATGACTGCAGCAGTGTGTGGGTCTGTAAGGTCAGTCCTGCCACATGCTGCCTCCTCCTGACACCTGCTGGACTCAGTCTCTGTACTGCTTTCTCAGGACACTGCTCCAATTGGGCAGTGAGCAGGGGTGGGGGGGAAGAAAATGGACTATCCAGGCACCAAAACCTGTGGCCCCAGCTGCAGTTCCAGAGCTGTAACTTCAGCACCATTTGGCTTGGGAATGGCCATGCTGCCTCTCCTCAGCTCACTTGTCCTTCAGAAGCATCTTGGAAATGGGAAAGAATCCACAGGTTGTGCAGTGCTAGGGTCTGCTGATCCCTTCATTTCAGCAAGCCAGAGAAAATGGACCCCTTTCCATTTGTGCTATGACTTTTTCCCTGCCGAAACCACACCCATGGCTGTGACGTGAATTGTTGCCATTGAGTTAGGAATGGCTGAAGAAAGGTGACATTGACTCCATGCTCAGAAGGCATAAAGCGAGCTTTATTAGTAACTTCACATATTTTATAGACAGGCGTTCACCCAGAACCTGATTGGTTCTCAACAACAACCCTCACACCATTGGTTAATTAGGAACACCTTCTGGTAAAATATCTTTCCATAAACATCACGTACAAACATTCCACATGTTCACAAACACCAGGTGCAGAGATTAAGATAAGAATTGGTTTAATTCTTTCTCTGAGTGTTCTCACAACTTCCCTAGGATGATGCCTGGGAAAGTTATCTGTTTCTCTCTCTGATTAAACTGTCACATCCACAGTGAATGATATTTGAAAAGACAGCACTGAAAACTACACCCCTTGTCTCTGTACCCAAGACATATACAATTCAACATTATGGACTGTTCTCACCAAAAAATCAAATCCCCCTGAGGTACACATGGTGTTTCCCTGTCCCTCTGCATTACTCACAAAGTGCACCCAGGTCCTTCAGCAAAAACAATCCCATGGATAGGTTTGCTTTTGCTTGAGGCAGGACTAATCCAAACTGTCTTCCCTAACACATTCCTCATATGCACCATGGGGACTTTATTCCCTTCTATGGTACATGGAGGTTTTGATTGGGCAGGGACAGCTTGATTGGTAGAACCTCTAGTGCTAACTAACCAGGTGGCATTTGGTAAATATAGATTCCAATAATTTAAGGTCTCACCACTCATTGCTCTCAGTGTGGTTTTTTAATAGTCCATTATACCATTCAATTTTCCCAGAGGCTGGTACACAACAGGGAATATGATAGACCCATTCAACACTGTGCTCTCTGGCCCAGGTGTCTATGAGACTATTTTTTAAATGAGTACCATTGTCCAACTCAGTTCTTTCTGGGGTGCCATGTCTCCACAGGACTTACTTCTCAAGGCCCAAGATGGTGTTCCAGGTAGAGGCGTGAGGCACAGGGTATGTCTCCAGCCATCCAGAAGTTGCTTCTTCCATTGTAAGCACATAACACTTGCCTCGGTGGGTTTGCAGGAGTGTGATGTAGTCAATCTGCCAGGCCTCCCCCTATTTATATTTTAACCATCATACCCCATACCACAGAGGCTTTACCTGCTTGGCCTTCTTGATCGCAGTACGTTTCACAGTTATGGATAACCTGGGAGATAGTGTCCAGGGTTAAGTCCACCCCTCGATCGCATGTTGCATTTCTTCCCCGATGACCTGAGGCATCATGATCCCACCAAGCCAGAAAAAAAATCACCCTTGTGTTGACAGTCCAGATGCTTCTGGGACACTTTAATCTTGGCAGCCCAATCCCCCTGTCTGTTGTTGTGATGTTTTTCAGTAGCCCGACTGTTGGGTACATGTGGATTTATATGACATACTTGCACAGTCAACTTCTCTACCCAGGTAGTGATATCTCGCCACAATTCATCAGCCCAGATGGGTTTACCTCTGCACTGCTAATTGGTCTTTTTCCATCAGTCCAGCCACCCCTATAGAGCATTTGCCACCATCCACAAGTCAATGTACAGGTAGAGCACTGGCCATTTCTCTCGTTCAGCTATAGCTAAAGGCTGCTGGACAGCTTTCAGATCTGCAACGACTTGATCTACCTGTTCCCTCAATAGCTTCTGCGACTCACTGCATAGGACTTCATATGGCAGCTTTCCATTCTTGATGTAGTCCTATAATACTGCAGGAACCATCAGTAAAGAGAGTGTATCACTTTTCATTTTCTGGTAGCTGATCATATGGAGGGGCCTCCTCAGCATATGTTACCTTCTCCTCCTTCTCCTCTAATGATAGTCCAAAATTTTCTCCTTTGAGAAAGTTTGTGATGACTTCCAAGATCCCTGGGCAATTGGGGTTTCCTATTCGAGCTCCCTGTGTGATCAGTGTGACCCATTTAATCCATGTGGCATCAGCAGTGTGATGTGTAGAAGGGACTTTCCCTTTGAACATGCAGCCCAGCACTGGCAGTCAGGGTGCCAGGAGCAGTGCTTCAGAGTCAATCACTTGTGAAGCACCTCAGATCCCTTCATAAACTGCCAGTATCTCCTTTTAAATTGGGGTGTGTAGTGGTTTGACACCGGTCCAATGCCAGGTACCCATGGGAGTCACTTGCTCACCTTCTCCTGCTACAGCTGGACAGCAGAGAGGGAAAAAAATTAATCAAGGGTCATGAGTGAGATAAGGACCAGGAGAAAAACACTTCAAGGGCAAAAACAGTCTCAGCTTTAGTTGCAAAGTGAATTTATTACTAACAGAATCAGAGGAGAATAATGAGAAGCAAAATAAGCCTTTAAAACACCTTTCCCCCCAGCCCTTCCCTCCTTCCCACCGACAGCACAGGGAGACAGGGCGTGGGGGTTTCGGTCAGTTCATCACCAAGGCTTTCTTCTGCTGCTCTGGGAGAGGAGTCCATCCCCTGTGAGGCCGTGGGGTCCTTCCCACAGGAGACAGTTCTCCGTGTACTCCTCCAGTGTGGCTCCACTCTCACAAGCAGCAGCCATACCGCACTTGCTGCAATGTGAACTCCCCCCATGGGCAAACAGTCCTTCCAAAACTGCTGTGATGCGGGTCTCTCTTTCCACGGGATGCAGTCCTCCAAGGACAGGCTGCTACAGCCTGGAGCAGAGGCCCTCTCTCTCCACTGAGTCTTCCACTGGATCACAGCCTCCTCCAGGCATCCACCTGCTCCAGCATGGGCACCCTCCCCCACGGACTGCGGGTGGTTCTCTGCACAGAAATCACAGTGGTACTGATGCCTTAGGATTTAGCTTTTATATTTCTCAGATCCTGTACTGCTTTAGTGTATAACTATTAAACTCCATAGCCTGTCAGCTACTGTTCTCCTGTTTTATTCAGACTAAACAATTCTTCTCTAGGCCTGAAACTCAAGGACACCTTACTGCCTCAGGCCCCAAAAAGTATAAACAAAAGTGAGTTGGGGGGGAGCAAACTGGGGGTATATGACTTCATTACCTGAAGCTGTAATTGGAGGATCAACCCCGATATGTAAATGGACCAAACTTATAATTGTTTGAAAAACTCACAACCATCGTCCATCTTGGACTTAGCCTCTGAGGCTTCTGACTGCCCAAGGTATACCTATTGAAGGCCTTTAATAAATACCCACTTTTATTCTCTTAATCTTGTCTAGCTTTTGTTCTAGGTAGCCACTCCAAGGCATCAGACCCATGGGCTGTAGTGGGACAGCCTGCTTCACTATGGTCTTCACCATGGTCTGCAGAGGAGTCTTGGCTCTTGTGCCTGGAACACCTCCTCCCCCTCCTTCTCCACTGACCTTGGTGTCATGTTGTTTTCCCTCACATGTTCTCACCTCCTCTTCTCTGGCTACAAGCAAAAACTCCATGACTTTGATTTTCTTCTTAAACATGTCATCACAGAGGCATTACCAACCTCTCTCATTGGCCCAGTATCGCAGCCGAGGACGGCAATAAGCACCGCTGAAAAAGGGACGGTGCCGGCTCCGGGTGACCTGATAGCAGAGCCCGGCTGACACGTGCTGCCGAAGCTGGAAAAGGGCTGCAAGAAGCGCGCTATTATCGTTCAACACGGATAAAGACAGGCAAGCAGCATATAATTTATTTCCTAGCTTATTATATAAGCATAAGGTTACAGGTTTTTGCAGAAAGAGCTTCATGGGTTGTTAGCTCATGCGTATGCTCAAAGACTTTTTCGGACTCCTTGCACAGTGCATAGGTTATCAGACTGCCGTATATTTGGGGATTAGTTGTGGCAGGCGGTCATAGATGCTGATAAAGCCACGAGAAAGTTGGGAAATTTATGGCGAGTCGTGCATGCTGAATTCTTGAAATACCAGGCAAAGGAAAGAGCTGCCCAGCAGACTAGCGTAGCCCGTGAAAGAAACAGGAGTTACAGAGACTGGTTTGGGTCCCCGCCGACACTAGCTCCTGCTCTGAACGGCAGTTCCCCACCCCCATCGGCGCCTGCTCTAAGCAACACGGCCCCGCCGACATCAGCGCCTGTTCTAAGTGGCACCCCCTCGCCGACTGCGGTTCCTGCCCCATACGGCGGTCCCCTGCCGGCACCGGCATCTACGTTAAGCGGCGGCTCCCTGCCGACACGAGTTCCCGCTCCAGACAGCAGCTCCCTGCAGCTGTCAGCTCCTGCTTCGAGCAGCAGCCCCCCCCCCGCGCGTACTCCAGCAGTGCCGTCCGCGCCGCCTGTCCCGGTGTTAAGCCCTACACCGCCTCCGCCTCCCCCCGCTCCGGGTCCGCAGCCGCCCCGCCGGAGAGGCTCGTGCCGGCCCCGGCCCTGGGCGACTTAACAGCTGCAGCGCGGCCGCCTCCCGTCCCGCTCCGCTCCGCAGCCGCCCCGACCCCCGAGCCGAGGGGGGGGGCGGCAGGACGGGCCTCCCACCCCCCGTGGGGAAGCGGGCTCCGGTGAGTTCGCCCGCCCCGCGGCTGCCCGGCGCGGTTCTGCTTCCTGGCCACCAGCCGCCGCGCCCGGACACAAGCAGCAGCGGCCAGTAACCCTGCTGTCTATTCACCCGGAAAAGGTTCCAACTGGGGTAAAAGGACCGCTCATTATTGATGGATTACCTATGGGAGCTTTGCTTTTAGGACGTTCCTCAGCTACAATGATGGGATTATTTGTTTTACCTAACCTGGCTATGTTGCCAAGGGACTGGCCACTTTTGATTATTGATCTGAAGGACTACTTCTTTACTATTGCTCTTCATCCCTGAGACACTGCAGCAGATATTGGACTGTGTTACACAAGGCAGTGTTCGGAGACGTGATCTTGATCTTCCTATATAGCTGACAGTTTGGTGTAGGCCAAAATTTTTACTGGGTGCACTTACTCAGCATAACAGAAAAACGGGGGAGACATGGGCCTTGGAATGGATATCTCCTCCACTTCAACAACATAAAACCCTTTTTCAGAAAATTGAAATTTTAGCTGATTTGCTCAAAAAAGGTCGTGATAGGACAGTGGGGTTGGATTCAATGCCCAAAAAGATCACTAAAGCCCTTATCGGATGCTATAACTGCTTACACAGATGCAGGAAGAAAATCCAAACAACTGTTACTCATTGTACATATTTATATGTTTAGAAAACTGGACTGGATGTCATGTAACATTTAGAATTATGATTTAACCTGAATGTTAGTTTGCACAAGAAAAAAAAACAAAAAAAAAACTCCCTCCAAACAACAAAAACAACAAAACTCCCACTCAAAACAGATACTAAAATATATAATAGACTTCCAACCATATTATTATTATTATTATTATTATTATTATTATTATTATTATTATTATTATTATTATTATTATTATTGTGGACAATTCTGATAAACAATTACCAAAAAGAATATATTCATCCCTACTGTTCAAGCATCAATTGGCTTTTAAAACATAAAACATAAACACTGATGTTTGAGGCCTAGAAAACATTCATTCTATTGTTTGAATAATGATTTCAGTTTACAAGAAAACTGTTGCTTAGCTTTTCCTGTAACATCGACCAAAGAGTATTTTGTACTTAGTTGTTATCCCTTTTCTTTGTCCAAGTGAGAACACAATATGTCATTTAAAATATTCTCTCATTTAATTTACATTTTAATCTGAAAGAGAATATGGGTTTAAAAATCATACCACAGCATTAATGTCCCTTTGCACTTAGAAACATATTTCTTGTACCTGTTCAATTTAAAGCAAACCCGCAATACTCTAAGCACCTGACTCAACTTGTAACTTCTCCATCACGTCTTATATTTTTTTCCCTCTGAAAATAACCAGTGTGAGCTGTAGCTTGTCTCTCATGTGTTAAGTTCTTCACTGGCTTTGCATAAGGGGATTCACAAGCACATGAGTTGTTCTACACTGCTTATTTGTCTCAAACATCTGATCTAAAACACGTCATCTGATTTGTATTTCTTAATATTTTATAGGTGAGTTAGTTCTGAGTCATTTTTTTCTGTTTCCTGTGTCTAACCAAGATGCTGAAGGACTTTGTTGATACATCAGGCTTCACTGAAACAAAGGCTTCACACAGATCAGGCATCTAAACTATTTGTTCATTTCAAAAGTGGTATTTTGGCTACAGTATATTTTTTCCACTTGTGTGGTAGAAATATTCCTCTGGCACAGGCGAACGTGATAGGTCCTATTTTGGTGGGTCAGGATCCCAACCAAGTGTGGGAGGATTGTCTGAAAAACTTAAAGGGGCTGAAGCTAAGGAGAAAGAGACGTTCTTAAGAGTTTGTGACAGGCATGATGGCCGAGTGGCCCAAAAGGGTGCCTGAGAAAATCAAGGTGGGATGGAAACTTTATGTTGTTGCTTTATTAATTTTTGCTTCTTTTGGGGACAGTGTAGACCATCAGGCATGGGCCCCACCTCAGCCCAAAACTAACATATGGGTCACCCTGGCAAACTTAACCAAACAAGAGACTATTTGCCTGTCACTGTCCTCTCCTGGCAATCCTTTCACAACTTGTTTGGTTGGATTACCAGCAGATCCCTGGCCGTGCCCTTTACATGTGCCAACTTGTAAGGTCAGCAATGCTAGGATGAGTGTGGACAATTGGGATCAATGGATTTCCCGCTTTCCTCTAGCACCACAGGAACCCCAAGAGTTAGAGTTGTTAAGGTCAGTGATGGCAGATGCATGCATTCATTTTAACCATAGAAGCCTGCTGTCAGTCAAGAACCACTCTAATGTTGTAACTTCTAGCATGGCTGTCTACCGGAATGCATCGGCCTGGTGCAATTATACAACGAAGAGAGTGTCAGTCTCATCAAATGACCCTATTCAGTTGCCAGCAGGATATGTCCTAATATGTGGAGACCGTGCTTGGGCCGGTATCCCATCAATGCTGCACGGGGGATCATGTACACTTGGACGGCTGTCTCTACTTACACCCAACATGTCCATGATACTAAACATGAGCCACCGCCATCGTAGAGGCAAACGAATGGCTCATGCATTTGCAGCTGACTGCCGGGACGATGTAAAGTTTTGGTCCCCAGCGGCCATAGTTGCAGCATCTTTCTTAACTCCAAGGGTATCAGCAGCAGGTGCTCATGCTATTTTAAATAAGTTAGGGTGTTGGCTTGCTAAACAAACAAATGCAACTTTTTTAGCAATTTCCAGTCTTTTGCTTGATGTAGATTCTATTCGCCATGCGACGCTTCAAAATAGAGCTGCAATTGATTTTCTCTTACTCGCACAAGGCCATGGTTGTGATGAATTTGAGGGCATGTGTTGCATGAATCTCTCTGATCATGCACAATCTGTACACTCACAGCTCTCTGAGTTACGGAGGTTAACTGGGAACTTACAGGTGGAATCAGGCCTTGGTATTGATGGATGGCTCAAATCTTTAAACTTAAGATCGTGGTTACGTTCTATTGTTAAGATTAGCATTGTAGTAGCTATTGTAGCTTTGCTGTTAGTATTAATTTTGCCTTGTTTTTGTATATGCTTACAGAATATGGTGTGAAAGATGATAACTACCGCATTTAATCAAACCATGCTTGTTCAACAGAAAAACAGGGGAGATGTAGAGAGCTTTTTGGATAATTGGTTAGCTGAGAAAGGACATTTCGATGTGATACCGATGGATAAGGATAGGGGAAACAAGCTGGGAACTGAGCAACCAGTGTCTAATCACTGACAAAGGTCACAGTGACCTTCTCTGAAACAGGAAGACGGGGGAGAAAATCGCTTGCCAGAAAATGTAGTTATCTTAGGTAGAAAAGTTAGAAGAATGCAAACATAGAAGCAAAATAATTGTTAGAAGATAGAAGTAGGTGTGGTTGATCTAAGTGTGCTTTAACCAATAATGAGCTCAGCTTTTGCAATATGTATAAGCTTCATTAACACCAATATAAATATGTGTGGGGTTTCAATAAACTTCGAGATTTGCAATTCACGCATATTGTGTGAAGCATTTCTTCTGCCGTTCACGACAGCCCAGTTTTGGCCAGCAGCATGTCCATCTTCTGAGCTATCAAGGACTGGCATTGCTGGACATGGTGGGAAGCTTCCAGCAGTTTCTTGTAGCCTCCCTGCTACCAAAAACCAGGCCATGCCAAACCAATATAGGGTGTACCAGGCCTCAGATCCTTTGTATCCCTGACTCCAGAACCCCAGGGGTCATCCTTGAGTCTCCCTGAGTACGTTTTGCCAGAGACTCCGGGAAGGACCATTATCCCTGGCTGCTATGTAGAGCACATTTTTCACATCTTGTCCTGTCGTGACTGGCCCCAGGGCTACTGCATGAACAATCTTCTTTTAATATTGTTCAAAAGCTTGTTGTTGTTCAGGACCCCACTCGAAATCATTCTTCTTCTGGGGCACATGATAGAGGCCTTACAATCTGGGTGTAATCTGGAACATACATTCTCCCAAAACTCCTAGCGCCTAGGAACCCCTGTGTTTCCTTCTTGCTGGTTGGTGGTGACATAACTGCTATTTTGTTGAACATATCCATTGGAATCTGATGCCATCCATCTTGCCATATTACTCCTAAAAACCAAATTTCCAGGGCAAGTCCCTTGACCTTACTTTGCTTTATGGCAAAACCGGCCTTTAGGAGGATCGGGATTATCTTCTCTGCTTTCTCCAAAACTTCCTCTGCTGTGCTGCCCCATATGATGATGTCATCAATGTATTGCAAGTGTTCTGGAGCTTCACCCTTTTCCAGTGCAGTCTGCATCAGTTCATGGCAAATCACAGGGGCAGGTGATTCCATGTGTACTGGATGCCCCTCCAGGTGAAAGCAAACTGTGGCCTGCACTCTGCTGCTACAGGAATGGAGAAAAATGCATTAGCAATGTAAATGGTGGCACCTCTTTGCTGCCTTGGACTCCAGTTCATTCTTGAGTTCCAGCATGTCTGGCACAGCAGCATTCAGTGGTGGCCTGACTGTTCAGGCCACAATAGTCCACTGTCAGTCTCCACACTCCACTGGACTTATGCACAGGCCATATAGGACTATGAAAGGGTGAGGGAGTCTTGCTGACCACTCTCTGGCTCTCCAGTTCACAGATCATTTAAATGGATAGTGTTGGGGTTGTGAGAGACAACTGCTCACTTTGAAAATTTAAAAAGGTTTATTAAACCTTAACAAAATACAACAAAAGGACTACATAAGGAAAAATTTGCAGTGCTGGGAACTGCCCTCATAGCTACCACATGGCCAGTTCATCTTCAAGATGGATGCTCAGTCTTTTATACCCCGGGGGGGGGGGGGGGGGGGGGGGGGGGTTGCATCAGCTAACCCTGGCCCCTCCCAAAGTCTGTCAGTCAGCTCTTCTTTGCCTTTTATTGGTGGAAACTTCTTTCTTGTAACTTGATTGGAGATCAGGTTTTGCCATGCCGCACCCCCCTAGCAACAAGCTTTTCCATTCCCAACTGCCCCATGGAAGGGGTACATTTTGCACGCATTCTTTCTATCAGTCCTAGACAACCCAGACTGTCTGATGGCAACAATACAGAGAGAGGGGGAAAAGGAATTATGGGGCGAACAGAGGACATCTAAACTACAATAACATAGCTATACATAACTAAAGCTTTTCTTAATATTCACACAATATTCATCCCTTAATTGCTAATCATCTTATTATCTACCTATAACAGGGTTTAAGATTTTTCCTTTTGTTTCTTTCTCTCAGGGAATTTTCTCCCATATGTTGCTAAGAGACAATAATGACCGGGTACTTAACAGAGACAAAAGAAGTTGCCACAGCTCAGGGAAAGGGTGCAGCTGGCTACTCTCTTAGCTGGAGGATTTCTCTAGGAGGGGCAAAGATACCTCGAGATTTGGGCTGGGGAAAAGGGGGCTGGGCGCAGCTCCTAGCTCGCTTTCTCTCTCGGCATTCAGAGGGGAAACAGGCTGCCATCGTTGTGGGGAGATTTTGCCACCACTGCTGGGTTTTGTCTTCTGCTGCTTTCTTCTACTGTGAGTGAAGCACTGCTTGTGGGAGCGGCCGTTGTACTGGAATCTTATTAACACCCTACCTCACTAAAAAAAGGACTTTCACCATCTGCTTGAGTGCATCAGTGGAAACCCTGGGACCCTGAGCCCTTTTTCCCTCCAAGGGAGCCTCTCCCAGCTGTGTTCGGGAGCCAGGCTGCCACTGCCCGGCCCCCGCCATTTCTTTGCCACTGCTCAAGGTTTTTGCTACACTGTAGCCCCACACCCGCTGCCTACCGGGATGTCCTGCGGTTCCAGCTACAGATGCAGTTTCTGATAAATCTTGTCTACCACTCTGTGATTTTGCTCGTTCCTACAGTTCCAGCTTGCTCCTTCTGAGGTTCCTACTACAGCTCCTTTTGCTATTCGGAGTGGCACTGGGATCGTCTGTCCCTGGGGGTTTGTAAAGTAAGCCTCTTTTCCATCCTTTCCACCAGCTGCGTCTGCCATTACCATGTGAGAGAGATGGCCGAACTTGTGCCACAGCTCCCCCTGCAGCTACAGGAGAATCATCGCACCTGCCCTGCCCAGCCAAGAGCCACCTGCCAGCTGTGACCATAACTAAATGAAAGGGGAAAGTGCCTGCAGCCGAGAGAAGGCTGCAACTGGGTTTCTGGTTTTGTTTGTTGTTGCTGCCATTGTTGTTGTTTGTTTGTCTTGTTATCCATATACATACTAGTAAAAAATTGTTATTCCTTTTCCCATATCTTTGCCTGAAAGCCCCTTAATTTCAAAGTTATAATAATTTGGAGGGAAGGGGGTCATATTCTCCATTTCAGGGGAGGTTCCTGCCTCCCTTGGCAGACACCTGTCTTTCAAACCAAGACAGATGGACATCATGGAGTCCTGATTAGTGGGGTATTGCTGATGGTGCACTGTTGTGGTAGTAATCAGTACCTGTTGTTCTTCGAGACTCAGCAGTCCCACAGCAGAAGGGTCCTCTGAGGGATCAGGAAAGGTCTCCAAAAAAAAGCTGTCTAATTTCCTTTGTCTCCACAGCAGCTGTCCCAAAAGCCCAACGATGCCCTTTGGGGTCCTTGAAATATCCTCTCCTGAGGCGATCTATGCCAAGGAAGAACAGGGCCTCTGGGCAAGTCACAATGGGGTATTTTTACAACTCATTCCCAGTCAGGCTCTCTTCAGCTTCCAGTACAGTCAGTTGTTGGGATCCCTCTGTCATCCCAGAAATAGAGCGAGATTCTGCCCCTACATATCTTGATGGCATCAGGGTACATTGTGTGCTGGTGTCAATTGAGGCCTTATACTCTTGTGGGTCTGATGTGCCAGGCCATCAGATCCACACAGTCCAATAGATCCGATTGTCCCTTTCCTCCACCTGTCCAGAGGCAGGGTCCCACTAGTTCTGGTCATAGTACTCATTGCTCACTTTTTTAAAATATGAACTGGAGGTCCCTTCAAGAGGATCAGAAGTAACATCAGCCCTTCTGTCTGAGGACTTGCCCAAAGGAAACTGGAGCAACATTTATCCTTGAGAGGTTGTTTTCCCTTTCAATCACATCTCTGTTCTGCTAGGGCAAATATGAGTTTTCCATCCCATTTCATATCTTCTCCATCATCATGTAGGTAAAACTGCAGGGTACCTCATGGTGTGAACTCTCTCCCTTGAGCAGGGAGGCACTTGTTTCTTGGTGCGTAGTGGCAGGGCATGGGGCATTTGCTATTTAAATTGCTTGAGGTCCTCTTTAAATTGCTGGTGGTCCTTGGACAGTCTTTCCACAGCCAAGATGCTAGTTGGTAGGATGCCCTTCCTATAGCTGGAGTTGGGTAGTCACCTGAAGCGCCGTTCTCCTTTTTTCATAGACATCAATGCCAATGAATTGGCATATGGCAATGGAATGCTCCATGCAAGCTTCCTCCACATGGATTGCGTGCACCGGACTTCATCTGGATCTATAGAGTGATGCCTCAAAGAACCTAGAAATGAAACAACACACTTTCGAGATAATATTAGTATAGGAGTGTTGGAACCCTGGATGCTGAGAATTTTAAACTTTCTTTGCTGAAAGGCACAGACCCACAAGACAATACTACATTTGACCTGAGGCCATGGGGAGGCTTCCAAAATTGATTGATAGCACTGGGGTTGTGGGTGTGTAGTTTGAATAGGAGTGTGTAATATCACAGGGTGAAAAACATAGAGTTTAAGGTTTTAGAATATAGCAATATATATGGGGCAGATGGAGGTTTTAGGGTGGTGGCTGGTCCTTCTTCTTCACCTTCTTCTTCATGGGTTTGGGTGGTGTTTTGTAATTGGACAGAAAAATCCTCATTGTGGGACACGAGGGATCAGTTATTGGGTTAAAAGGGAAATAACATAGGTGTCATTTCTTAATTGGATAGTTTAGCTTTAAAAGACCTTGTAGAGAAAGATAGTTAGCCATTTTGTAGCTTGTTAGTAGAATGCTGTAGAACTCACGACTTGTAAGACTGTAATATAGATAAGAAATAATAAACATTTGAGTCTGAACATGATATACTGTCTCGAGTGCTTCAATCCCAGCCTTGACAGAGACAGAAAAGAAGCCAAGAACCAGCATAGGAGGTAATATAAAGGCTGGTCTTTATTGGAGGCCTCCAAGGGGCAGATATGGAAAATGCCTAAATGCCTATCCCTGCACAGGGTGAATACAGTTTTATAAGTGGTGAGGTAATTCCTCCTGGTTCAACCCCTTTTTAAATCCTCCCCCCTCAGACAGAAACTAAACTTTGTTTATGAAAATGTGTCTTGAAGAGCTGGGTTTAAACTTGGTTCCAGGAAGAACCAAGGTAGGATTGGGGCCTTGGGCCCTCCACTTGGAGTCTGGAATGTGTTTTGTGTTTCTGCCTATCAAGATAGGGAAAAGTACTGGGGCTAGCTAGGAACTATATAACTATACAACAATAGAGCTAGAATATATGTGTAAAGAATATAGAGAATATAAAAAAGCAAAAATCATTCTGGCAACAAGAGGACTGCTCATGATTTGAATCTTCATAGAGTACCTCCAGCACAGCTAATTCTCTCGGGTGCTGGATACCTTTCTGCATGGTGTTCCACTTGCCTGGATACACTGGTAGCTCATCCTTGAAAGGATACCTTTCCCTCATGCTTGACAGGAATCACCTTCAGAGGCTGAGAGCTTCTGTCCTCTTCCCAATGCTCACATATCAGGACAGGGATCCAGCTGCTTGGCTTCACTCCCCTCTAATTTCCAATTGTGGGTCTACTTCCTCTTCACCTCTCACTAAGAAAATGGATTTGGTCTTGGATTTCTTCTTCTGTATGGAGGCAACTGCTACTGACACAAGTTGTTCCTCTGGTTCAGCTGCAGTTTGAGTGGCCACTGTGCCAGTTGGTCTGCTTTCCTCCTCCTCCTCCCCCTGAGGGTGCAGTTTAATGTCAAACCTTGTCCAGTAAATAGTAGCCTGGGTTAAACACATTGCAAGAACTTTGCACCTCTCTGGACCTGCCACAGCATTTTCTTTGCAAATATTCTGTCATTTTATCAGTCATGTAGTTGTTCAAGGGTGAACTTCCAAACCATTGGAGCAGAGAATTTCTCCAAAAACTGGTCAATTTTCTCCCATATTCCATGCCAGTCATAACTGTTCACCCTTGCTGCAGATCTCTGAATGACCGTCCTAAAAATCTTTTTTATAACTTTAAACATGGTGTTGACTATACTAAGGAGACCTGATAGACTTAGCAACAAGTACATGCTTTCCTTAACATCCAAAGGGAATTCAAAATTCTCAAAAGCTGTTGTAACAGGCCTGAAGGAGGAAAAAAGGGTGAAAAGCTGGGGAAAAGCACCCTGCCTTGTTCTCCCTGCAGACTGGGTACAATTATTAATGAATTTCCCAGAGGTAGTGTGGGAGAGGGCAGAAGAGCAACAATGAATACACATCCCAAATAACACTCATTGCCCTTTGTGACGGTGTTCACAGGTGTTCTTAGATGAGGGAAGAGATGAGAATGTTGACTCTATGTTTCAGAAGGCTTGATTTATTATTTTATGATATATATTACATTAAAACTATACTAAAAGAATGGAAGAAAAAGTTTCATCTCAGAAGGCTAGCTAAGCTAAGAATAGAAAGGAATGAATAACAAAGGTTTGTGTTTCGGACAGAGAGTCCAAGCCAGCTGACTGTGATTGGTCATTAATTCCAAACATCTACATGAGACCAATCACAGATCCACCTGGTCGCATTCCACAGCAGGAGACAATCATTGTTTACATTTTGTTTCTGAGATCTCTCAGCTTCTCAGGAGGGAAAAATCCCAAGGAAAGGATTTTTTATAAAAGTTGTCTGCGACAGCCCTTGATGTTATGTCATAAGCTGATATCACACAGTACAGCAACAAAGCAATCCCAATCCCTCTCCCTGCTCTGAAAAAGATCATCATGAGGAGCCAAATGTTGCATATACAGGAGTATATACAGTGTTAGGTACCACAACCATGTGAACAGACCGAGCAACCTTGTGACCATTGGCTCTGTACCTAATACAACAAATGCTTAGATCAAATTTGGTTCCAAACCACTCTGGGCAAATCTGTTGTCACCTCAACCCTTCAAGCCCCATATTGGGCACCAAATAAGGCTGTCATGGTTTAGGAATGATATTCCCCAATTTAGTGTTCCCACTGAAACACTCCAAACCAGTGCCACTCACTCCCTCCCTCCTCTCTCTCTCCATGTGGCAAGCTGGAGAGAAGAATTGGAGGCACAAAAGGTAAAGACCATGAGTTAAGAACAATATATTACAAACAGCAATGAAGTAAGAAATGAACTATAACAACAACAATATTAATAACAGAGTGCATAAGATAGGCGAATGTTTCACACGCAAGTGCTCACCATGTTGAACCCAGCGCTACCCTGACCATTCACTCTGACACCAGCCCAACTGGAAGGGACCCATCTCCCTCCACTCCCTGTGTATGGCATGAGGTGGTATAGAATAACCTCAGGGCCCTGGCCATGCTCCTCCTGGCTACTGCAAAAATTAACCCTGTCCTGGCTGGAACCAGGACAGGACATCATGCTGTCATAATATCGTGACCCGCTACATGTTCCTGATAAGCACTTTGAGACTCTCTGTATATGGGAATACAGCTAGAAAGCAGGACGGGGAGTACTGCTCAGCTTACCAACACAGATGTGCTAACTCTGTTAGGCCGCAAGCCTTGGCAAGCAGAACCCTGAAGAAGATATTGGCGTGCTTGGGTGTGCTTAGTATGCTTTATAACAAACCATGCAAGACCGCACATGCCTATGCGAGTCTGTACAAAGCTATGATTAAGCAATGTTACTAAGAAATGTAAATGTTGTAATTACTGCTATTTTCAGCTATAGCTGAAAAGGTATATATACTGAGCTTGTGGAATCAATAAATCGGCTTCATGCATGCAAGCCATGGAGTCCCCATCTCTTCAATCGCCAACATCTGTAGATATGAGGCCCATTATTTATCCTACATTCATGCTATGAATAGCTGAATATGAAGCCATTAATTATTGTACATGATGCTTCAGTATAAGTCAGTCTATTGGGTCTGGTGGTAGGGGTGGAAATGCTGGGTCAAGAGAAGAAAGTAAGTTTGAAGAGTCCTTCATAACCCACTGTCCTCAATTTTTGGATAACACCCTGCTGCTCCTTCACCATTGCTCCTGGACTTTATTTTGGATTTCTTATAATCACTTGGACAAATGGGAGAAGACACAAGAGTTACTTGGCATAGGAAGAAAGAGATGCATGGAGCGTTTAGAGCTCCCTCCAGCCCCTTGCTGTTAAATCTGAGACTAATGCAGACCACAATTTTTCTCCTCCTGCTGTATAATTGCTTTGGAAATAAATCAATTGGGGAAAAAAATCCAGGCTGGGTACAGGCAATGGGCAGATATGTGTGCTGCCCAAAGGCTTTGCAGGGGATAGAGGAAAAGGAGCAAGCACAGGGAGAGATGCTGAGTTTGATATGCACCCAGAGCAGCAAGAGAAGCAAAACCAACCAGTGACATTCTAGAATTATCTTTGGTTATGATAAATATTAATTTTCATTACTTTATTTTGCTTATTTCCTGCTTTGTTGCCCAAAAGCCAACTTAAGGTACAGGCAGCAAGGCACAGAATCCAAGGGATATCACAGACATGAAACAAGAGCTCAATATGCCCCACAGATGGCATGGGTGTGTGAGGCAATAGTCAAATGGAAACACATATTAAGTTAAGGACAGAAATTCATGGTTTCAACTCTATATGTCCTGTCTTCCGAGGCAGAAAGATGGAGGCCCATGTAACACCCGCTCCAGAAAGCAAACTATGGGACTATAGTAAAGCATGCTTCCCCCAGCAGATTGTGGGCAGCTGAGGACAGCCCTGTTTCCCCATCACCCACCATTGTCATAGAATCACCTAGCCTGGAAAAGACCTCCAAGATAATCAAGTTCAACTGCTAAACTCATGGACCAGTTATCAGAGGCACTATTTTTTCTCCCCCTGTGGAAGAGGCTAACAGCAGGCCTGTTAGCTAAAGGAGCGAGAAGAAGCTGAGAAGTAAGAAGAAACTGATAAGGAGCTCTCTCTAAGGCTGTAACTAAGGAGACTGAGAGAAGAAAGATAAAAGAACTTTGCAGCTGGACGAAGCATTTTTAGAAAGTTAGTTAAGTCACTATAACTTCTCACCAATAGTATTATGTTGATTTATTGTGGCTAATAGTAAAGATAGAAGAAGCATAAACAATTAGAAAGTGTATAAAAGTCAGCCATGTTCAATAATAAAGTGTTGCCAACTGAGACTGCTTGTAGTCTCTGCTTTATGTCGTGACCGCCTCGACAGCGACATCCCCCTCCAGTTTTATTGTCAGTGATGGTTTTGGAGTAAGCAGTCAACCAATGCTGCATACGCCAATAAACAAATGTCCTGGGCTGATTTTATGATGCTTGTATCCCCATTCATCTGTTTAGCCCAGAAATAAGTTTTGCACCTTTAAGACTAGTTCTGAGAGCAAAGAGGGGGAAAGAAGAAGAGCACAGTTTGTTTTCAGAAACTGCACTCACTTGTCCACATTCCTGCTCCTGGATTGTGCTGTCTGCAGCACGGACAGACAGCAGGACAGAACTCTCCTTTGCTTTTAGTTAGTTTTTAACTAGCTAAGGCAGAGATGTTCCCTGGACTGTGGTTTTTCTTTTTCTTGGAAGTGTTTAAACCGGCTCTGGACTGAACACCCAGAAGAGCACCAGCAGCTTGCACCTGTGGCCCACCAGGCCAGGCCTGGGCCACGGCATTTCCAGCACTGGAGGGACCGATAACAGACTGAGTGAGCCCACGGAGGGGACTTTCTGAGTTTGTCATCTCTTTTGGAATGGCAAGAGGTTTTATTGTCTAATATTGTTCATTTTTTGTGCTGGTGAATGCTTTGCCTGTGAAATAAACAGGTTTTTTTCCACTTTTCTCCAAGGAAATCTTTTCCCAAACCAGTTGGGGGAGGGGCCGCTTAAATCTGTTTTCTAGAGGAACCCCTTTAGAGGTTTTCTCCCAAATTTGCCCTAAACCAAAACAAAAAGTTACCCAGGATAATTAGTAAATACACAAATTATTTCAGTCTATGTTGCAATCAGAAACCAGGACTGAATCCCTCAGCCAGAAATAACCTACTCAGGGAACATGACTTAACTTGGTATCTCTAGTGCTGAAATAGACACTCCACTGTAAGACCCTCTGAATTCTCTTCATGACATGGGGATGCTGCCACAAGCAACCCACACTCCTTTCACAGATAGTGAAATGGAGGTTTTGGGGGGTTTGCTTAAGTTAGCGATATGAATTAAGCATTTAAATTTTATCTTGTAGAATTCTGTGTTGAATTTTTACCTTTTACTTAAGAAACCTCTGCCATGGTACAAAGAGCATAGGAAAATGCAAATTTCTGAAGCTTCTTGCGATAAGGGACAATACCAAGAGAAGACCAGGGAATGCAGAAACCCAGATAAAGGAGCTCCTCTGTCTCCAAGCTGATCAAAACCGACAGACGTACTCAGATAAGCACCAAGGGACCACAGCACACGTGCAAAGGAGAAAAGTTCAAAAGTTCAATCATGATGAAGACCACAATCTTCGGCCTCAGAGACCACCAAATACCCCTGTGCGACCACCACAGCAAACAACGCATGCTCAGAAGGGCGTGGATCTAATTACCATGTGAGGAGAGGACAGGCAAGGCCAGGGGTTGAATATGCATGAAGAGATTGTGTAATGTAATGCATATGGAACATCTTTGTGAATAAAGATGTGGGGGGCACAAGCTTTCATGAGAGCTATCTCGTTTGTGCTGGGTGCTAACATACATACCCACTTCATAACTACATCAGGTTGTGGAGTCTATTTATTCCACATATCGCTTCAATAGGCCCTGGAGTGAGACACTGTAATTACACTTACAGCTCATGAAATGGGAATGAAGAGCAACTTGACAATGCCCTCAGTGCCATGTTATCTATGGCAACCATTAAAGATGTGCACAGACAAAATTGCAGGTACACTTCTGTTCTCCTCTCATCAACTGAGTTCAAAAGGAATTTGATAGCAGCTCAGCTCCTGTCCTAATGCATGCTAGGACCAGGCAGGGTGATGCTGCAGGTATCTAACCAACAAATTTTATCTCATTACCTGCAACATGTTGAGAAGCAGACTCCGGAATTTGGTTCCTTCCACCATGAAGAGGGCCATTTTGTCACAGAGCTTAGCTGCAGTGGAAGCAAAGCTGCGGTCCATCACTGCTTTCTGGTAGATGGTCTTGACTATCTCCCCCAGCATTTCCTCAGAGCTGGTAGAGTTCTGGGCCTCGTCCATGAATGTGGTGAGCTTGGAGTCAACGTCACTGCTGTTGTTCCTCATGCTATTGAGAATTTCAATTAATTTGTCCATTTTATTCTTTTCAGGATTGGTGATTTCCACTGTGACTTCGTCCTGGTCCATGAAAAGGGAAAGACAAGGCGTCTGTTACACAAGGAAAAAACAGACATATCAGCCTTTGTCTTTCCACAAACAGAAAAGGGGGAAGGGGATTGGAGAAACATTTAAACAGACATAGAAAAAACAAAGCATCTTTTAGCAACACAATGGTATAATCTCAGCATTAAAAACCACAAGTAAATGAATCCTGTCCCAGAAATGCTCTTTGTCCATTTCCCACAGCACTCAATCCCAAAGTCTTCCCCCTCAGCTCAGGGAGAAGATTTCCTCAAGGGTCCTGATCCAGGATGTCAAAGTCTGACTACCCCTGACTGCCTTTGACATCTTGGACTGATTTCTCTGTGTGTCTGCGACATGGTGATAATTGATTTTTTTTTGTCTCTATTTTGAAAGTGCACCAATGTTTGCAAAATGCTCAGATAGCAATTCTACAAAAATGTCTACTTTTTAATATACTCATGAGGGGAAAAGGAGGGGCAGACACTGACCTCTTCTGTGTGGTGAGCAGTGACAGGACCCAAGGGAATGGCCTGAAGTTGTGTCAGGGGAGGTTTAGGCTGGATATTAGAAAAAGGTTCTTCACCCAGAGGGTGGTTGGGCACTGGAACAAGCTCCCCAGGGAAGTGATCACAGAACTGAGCCTGACAGAGTTCAAGAAGCATTTGGACAATACTCTCAGGCACATGGTGTGACTCTTGGGGTGTCCTGTGCAGGGACAGGAGTTCGACTCAATCCTTGTGGGACCTTCCAAGTCAGCATATTCTGTGATTCTGTGATACATTTAATGATTTAAATTGAGATTAAAGATGTCACATGATCCCAGCATTTGAAAAACTCTTAAAACATGCTATATAATACAAAACTGCAACAATTTTTTGGACAACCCCAATGTCAAACAGCAGTTGGAGTTGTCCAAAACTCCCATCAGGAGGCCAGTTGTGTTGACAATACCCACTCACCACCCAATATTGGGTGCTTATGTGATGTGTTTCTTATAAGACTGTAAATTCACAGGAAGAGCATTAAAATGAATCATCTGAAAGTCTCTTCTATATTCATACTGCTTTAAAGAACATGAAAATAACTAACAAAATCTCTTCCTCCCCCTCATGCCACATACATAAATAGTAAATGCTCATGCATTCAAAGGTATACATTTCCAACATGCACTCCCATGGAGTTGTATATGTTCAGGTTATTTTTGCTACTTATTTTGGAAATGTCATTGGAGATACCCTTACAGATTAATTTTCTAGTCTGACAAAAAAAATCTCTAGAGAAAGAATCTGAGTTTTACAGGGGGCAAATAAAGAGATCTACAAATTCTTCAGAAATCTGATGCTGAACGTTGTTTCAAAAAAGTATTTCTCCTCTGTCACTTGCATACAATAGTTTTGTTGTTGTTAGGTTATTGGAAGGAAGTGGGAAAGATAGGGTCATTTCAATTCATTGCTGAGATAAATGAATATCAATACTGAAGTAGCTGACTACAGCTATTCAGCACTCAAAAGTCAAAGCTTGGGATTTAGCTCTGTAATTGTAGAGAGACAAATTGCCTTTTTTTAGACCTCTTTGCAAAGTTGATGAGCTCTGCAGACTGGAAGGGAATCAGTTGGGAGGTGTACCCACATTGTAGCTCACGTGTGAACCAGCTTTCCCCAAGGGTGTGCAGGAAAAGAGTTCCCAGTCTTTGAAGAACTCAAGCTGGTAGCAACCTCAACCAAGAAGTCAAGCTAAGAGACTTAATTGAGTGAATAAAAGGACTTCTGAAGAAGCATGAAAACACTTTGAGAGAAGTGTTGACACTAGGAGATTAAGATGCATTGATGGAAAGTTTTCTTGAGCCCAGCCCGCCCTTTGTATGGAAAATAGCCAACAGCCAGACTTGGAAAACGGGAAACTCAATGTTTCCCTAAGAAATAATACCTTTTCTTTTAGTCTCCTTCGCAGCCTGTCTTTGGAAGACTGAAGCAAATTGATCTTGGGTCTTTCCCTAATGCGTTCACGAATACTGTCTTTCTGCTTGGTCTCTGACTCTTGGATGTACTGCTGAGACTGCTTCTCCATATCCTCCAGGCCTCGGTGCATCTCCAAGGGAATGTGAACTGCACAGATGGCGGTGTCCTTGATTTTCAAGTTCTCTGTCTCTTTGGCATTTCTGTGTGTTTCTTTGTCATTGGGCAAGTGCTTCTGGTTGTGATGCCATCTCCGGTTCTGACTGCAGCTATGGTGGCCTGTCCTACCTGAGGAGTGAAGGGCCTGGCCTCCTTGGTAGAGCTTCTGGTGGTCCCTGTTGTGTTTGGTGCCACCTTGCTGATGATCTGCATGCTGCTGAGACTTGTTCCCACCAGGAAGTTTCTGCTGTCGCCTAGAAAGTCAAAGAAGGTCATTAGTTCACTCTTTTCTGCATGGCCCTTTTTGGTCAACACATCTGTCTCACCAGACTGGTCCTTGGTGGGTAGGCTCTGTGGGTGTCCCTACTACAGGAGGAGAGCCAATTTCTTGACATCTAACACAATCTCACACCTCAATCTTTCAGCAACAGAGATATTTCAGCTGAAAGTTTTCATGAACAGTTAGATAACATTGCTTTGGTTACCAGGAAAATCTCTCCCAGGCTTCTGTGTTTTCTGTGTTGCTTCTATACTGAACTGGGGAATATCTGGTTAGTCCCAGCTGAGCAAGGGGAAGTCAGGCAAGCAAGAAATATCAGGAGATTTTTTTTTTCAGAAAACTTAAGGACCTCCTGATACACCTGGCCTACAGCATCATTTGCTCCTCTTGCCTGCCCTCTCTGCTGTACTAACATAGCATACTGCTGCATGGATTTGCAATGAACCGTTTACAGCGTATAAGGAATTTCTAAGTGGAAAAAAATAAGCTAAAAAGTAAATTGCCAAATAAACCAGATGCCCACACTAAATGGTTTTGTTTGGCCTTTTGTAGTGAGTTGACCCCAGCTGGATGCCAGCCACCCACCAAAGCCTCCCTATCACTCCCTTCCACAACTGGACAGAGGAGAAAAAATATAACAAAGGGTTCATGAGACCAGGAGAGATCACTCAGCAAAAACTGTCACTGGCAAAAAAAAGCTCAAATTAAAGATATTAATTGAATTTATTACTAACAAAATCAGAGCAGGATAATGAGAAGTAAAATAAGACCTTAAAAAAACACCTTTCCCCCCTGCCCTTCCCAGCTCTACCTCCACTCTCAGCAGTGCAGGGAGACAGGGAATGGGGGTTACGGTCAGTTTATCAGGTGTTGTTTCTCCTGCTGCTCAGAGAAAGGAGTCCTCCTGCTCCAACATGGGATCTCTCCCACTGGAGATAGTTCTCCATTAACTTCTCCAATGTGAGTCCATCCCATGGGCAACAGTTTTTTTACAAACTGCTGCACTGTGGGTCACTTCCACAGGGTGCAGTTCTTCAAGGATAGGCTGCTTCAGCATGGGGTCCTCTCTCCCCAGGGGTCACAGCCTCCTCTCAGACATCCACCTGCTCTAGTATGGGTGTCCTCCACAGGCTGCGGGTGGATTTCTGCATCCCCATGGATCTCCGTGGGCTGCAGGGGGACAGCTGCTTCACCATGGTCTTCACCATGGGCTGCAGAGCAATCTCAGCTCTGGTGCCTTGAGCACCTCCTCCCCGTCCTTCTCCCCTAACCTTGGTGTCTGCAGAGTTGGTCCTTTCACATGTTCTTACTCTGTTCCTCTCTGGTCACAATTACAACTGTGCCATAACTTTTTTTCCTTCTTCTTCTTCATCTTCTTCTTAAATATGCTATCACAGAGGTGTTGCCACCATTTCTAATTGGCCCAGTCTTGACCAGTGGCACATACGTCTTTGGAGATACCAGGGATTGGCTCTGGCTGACATGGACGAAGCTTCCAGCAGCTTCTCACAGAAGCCATCCTTGTAGTGCACCCCCCTCCTCCCTCCCACGCTACCAAAGCTTGGCCATGTAAACCCAATACACCTTTCTTTATGCATGTCCTTCATCATTGCTACACCAGGACAAGACACATGCATGGATGAAGAAGCTGAGTATCATGCTTGGCTCTGGCAGCATGGGGTGCTAGAACCATTGCCTCCAGATAGCAGGCTAAATGCATACAGCTCCAAACAGGTAACATGGAAATTCAACAGCCACAAAGAGGAGGAACTGTCCACAAATGGTTGTCTCGAGAGACTACAGTGGCTCAGAAGGGGCAAACAAGCCCATCTGCTGGCTAGAACTGGTAGCTGAGATGATAACTCCCCCCCAAAAAACAGTTGAAAGGAAAAAAACACTTTGACAGCCTCAGACATTTCATATTTCCACATAGGCTGCAGCTTGATTGTCCCGAGCAGAGAAGGCAGAGACAGAATGCCATCATCAAGGATGCAACTAAGGAGGAAATTGTCTTGACATGGAGTGCTTTCACCCAGGACAGTGCAGGGTTAGCTCTAAGCAAGGCAGCACGTCCCTGCCTTTCCAATGCCTCTTTAATGCTCAGTCTTGACTCTGAGAGCATGTGAGATGCTTTAATGCTCAGTCAGAAGAAGGAATTGGCCATTCACAAATACATTTCATGGTCAACAGCTAAACAGTTGTTAACGTTGCCTGCCAAAGCCATCTGCCCATGGAATCTGTATTCCTTGGCATCCCCAGGAGTTAAAACCTATATTTGAGGCCAACTGGCTCTTAACCATAAAGTGTGAGGGTTCATGATTGGCAAACATGGGAGGAAGAGGCTTAGTGGCAGTGGCAGGAATTTGTCTTTAGTCTCAAACCACCAGAACCAGTTTACTGAGATATTCAGTGTAGGGTTTTTGTTTGGGTTGTTTTGGGTTTGGTTTTTTGGTTTTGTTTTTGTTTTTTTCAAGTTGAATGGCAGGGAATAAAAAAGAAAAAAAAAAGTGGGGGAGAAGTTTTCCTGTTAGCTGAAGCTTACAAGCAGTTTATGAGTACAGATTCTCCACATCAAGTTTTCCTGGCATTTCTTTGTTTCCTCTCAGTAACGCAATCACATAAACCATTTTGTAAAAACCAGCTCTTATTAAAAGGGGAATGTCAAAATACAAGTTAATTAAAACCCTTATCTAGTACTAAGCCCTCGCATGCTTAAGCATGCAAGTTGTGCTTTCTGTGGCTTTGCTCTTCTCTCAAACATCTAACTGTTTGGGTACACTTCCAGCCTTGGGTTATAAAACAGACAGACTGTTACTTTATTTAAATGGAAAATATTGCACAGAAATTATAAAAGTTGCACACAGACACAGCTTTAATTTCAGCAGAGGTAAGGGAAAATGCCTGCAAATGAGCTGGAAACCAAACTGCTGTGAATTTCTGCAAGAAATGCATGTGGGGAAAGTTTTTTCCTAAAGACATAATGATATTAGAATCAAAACTGTTTCTGTTTAATGGCTGTGAAAGAAAAAAATGTTTAAGATTAAAAAAAGCCCTAGTTAAGTCAATGTGGAATATGCAAGATTGTTCTATTTGAGGCTTTTGTACTAGATGGGGAGAAGACAGGCAGCTCCATCCCTGTGTGGGACAGCTAAAAGGTGATATCCCCATGGCAAGGGGCAGAGCAAACAGACTGAACCTCTGCAGTCACTGACAATAGGATGGAAAACCACAGAGTTAAAAAAGTTAAGGAATAAAGATTGCAAGAAAGAAAAGGCAAAGGAAGGAGAATGGTAAACAAGGATCAATGTCTGTGACTTGGCAGCAGGCAGAGGTCTAGACAATTATCCAGCATTCAAGCAAAGACTCGCGTGCTTTTATCTTCCCAACACTCCAGCAAAGAAGAAAAGCCAAGAAGAAACAGGATCTGCAGAGAAGAAGAGCCAAAGCAGGAAGAACGGGACCCAGATTGTGAGATTCACATTCTCTGAACCTGAGAGCAGCAGTGAGAGAAGCAGAGAAAAGAATGATCAAAACAATTCTTATCTCATTTGCTGTTCCTGTGTTGTGCCAAAGTAGAATGCAATATAAAGATTGTTTACCCAAAGTAATAGTGTTTTGTTTCCTTGGCCTATCAGGGCCAAGTACGTGTGCAGACTGTCAGTCAGCAGACAGTCACAAGATTCTGGGCAGTTGAGTTGAGTTGGGTGCTTGTGCAGATTCAGTTTAGATGTAGTGTAATATAGTATAGAATAATATAGTATAATAATTAATTAGCCTTCTAATAAGATAGAGTCCTCCTCATCATCTCCCCCATCGTAGGGGTCGCCCTGCTTTTACTATACCAGATCTTGAAACTTTTTTCAATGCACAGCATTGCAAAGCCTGGGAGGTTGGGATGACCTATCCTTGCTCTTAGGTTTAACCAAGGTCCTGGGGACATAGAGAGCCCCAGGAAGGGGCAAGTTGGTGTACCAGGGCATCTTGCCCCCCCCAAGAGTTTATCTATTGTTTGTTAACTGATCAGATAACTCAAACAGGACAAGATGTCTTATAGTGAGTTATTTTGGCACCATGGAGTTAACACTGGTCTGGCATCTCCCAACTGCCAATAAACATCTTACTGTTGAAGTGATATCTGGAAAGATAAGCTCGATTTCTAAGAGATGCCTCACTTTATGACTATAAGAGCAAAGGTATCTCTGTACATTATCATAATTTCTGTGGTAAGTTACATTTAACTCCTAATCAATACTATTTCTTTTGCTAGCTTTAATACAGGTACCTTGATATCGTGCACTGTTTTATGTTACGCTGTAATCTACTAGTAGTTCTTTTTAGTTTTATACTGTGGTAACTCTAATTAAGATCTTTCGTCTGTTATCTTTTGTCTGTTTAATAAATAATTAATTTATATAAATAGACCTGATCTGCCATTACTAGAACTTGGGGGCCCGAGTGATTCCTTAAATTCAAACTGTTGCCAAAATTTGAGGCCAATGCAGGGCCTTTCTGAAGCTCCCACTCGTCCTGTGACAGTTGGGGACCAGGGCACCCCACAACATGCACCCACTGTGGGTTGAGTTGATGGTAACAACCTCATGCTTGTTCAAGGGCAGGAATGTAGGAGCACAGATGGCAGCTTGGGGTGACATGCCAAGCTTAGGAAACCAAACAATGTAGGAACCCAGATGCACTTTCCAACCCAGGCTTTTAGGTTGTGATGCTGAAGGGAAGAACAACTGAAGCTTGAATCACACAGCAACATCTCCAAGAAAAGCAAGAATTCACCCCATTAAAAATGCTGCAGTTACTGGGAAATCTTTCTTCTGTCCCTCTCTGCTCATCCTTTGGTGTAAGGACACAGTGCCTTGTGGGGAACTCTACTTCAGCTAGAAGAAAAAATATGTAGATAGCACAATAGTCTCTAACATCTTGACTACATTCAACATTAATTATTTTCACTTCAAAGGCCAAATTCCAATTCAGCTCAAAACTCCCCCTGACTTCAGCAGGACCAGGGATTCGGCCATTGGTCAATGTGGAAACTAAACAGACATTCAGTCATAAAAAAAACTACAGAAGTATTAAAAACCAAGGGGAGATAGTCATGATTACCAAGCTGGAAATAGGATGGTATTGTTTCTGTGAGGAAACGCGTCCAGCTGGGATAAATACTGGTTTGGCCTCAGTGTCATATACAGGATGCATCAACCTGAGAGCATGGGAAACAGGATACTGAACGGGGGACACCTTTTCAGGTCATGGCAAGAAGAGTGTGGTCATGGGAATTAGTAGTATGTTAATAGAACTATCCTATATTTGGTCGAGTTTCTGGTTCTTGTCCTCAGTTGGTTCGGAACCTGTTACAAATGAGGTCTTGTTCCGAGTTCACATTCATGATTGGACCCTTGCCCTCAGAAGACTCCTATACCTTGTGGCATTTACCACATCCCCCTGTCTTTGGATCTTGCCCCCAAACTGTGCAGTTTCCACATTTGTTATTTTGTTGTTAAAGTCTTTATTTTTCGGGCAAGACCATCACACACATTCCTTTATTTCACCAGGTTCCCCCCGGCCAAGCCAGATCAGGGGTCGTAGCGAGGAAGACTGCGACATTTCTGCTATCATTTCTCCACCAATTTTTAAATTTAATTAACTAAATGAGATACCTTTCAACAGAATTTATATCTGACAAATGTCTACTCTGTCAGAGGAGCTTATGGAAACAAATCTAAGGCTTTAGCTGTCTTAGTGATTACCAGTCTACATGCTCAGAAAAACAGGATTCCTGCAAGTTTTTTACAACATGATTTCTTTCCAAGGAAAGGGGCTGGAAGGCACAAGGCTGAAGAAAATAACACAAGACACATGGACAGCTGTGGTCTAAAACACAATTGGTCTGTTCCATCAGCCCTGCTCATAGCCCCCTGTGCTAGTTTAAAAGTAAACTGGCAGGAGAAATGAACCCCACTCAACTACCTTGAGAGAGATTACAAGGCAGAGTTACAATCTCCTAAAGAGATTACAATGAATACAATGATACAGAGAAAACTGGTTTCAACCCACAAAGGCAGAGTAGAACCTGGCACCCTGTTGGTCAGTGATGGTTGCAGTCTTGTTGAAGTAATGGTCACAGTCCTATTGAAGTTCTGGTCCTGCTCTGGATTCATTGAGTGGTACCAGAAGTCCCCAAGCCTAAAGATTATATATGCCCAGGTGCAGGTGGGGAATGCTCAGTACCTCCCCCAGGGTGGGGAGTTTCACAATGGAATGATGTAATACTGCAAGTCATGGGATATTTTGGAAGTCTTTCATAGTCTAAGTCATTGCAGCTGCCTATTCTGCTAGTGCCATTGTCTTGGGGATGGTTCATAACGATAAGGTATCTCATGATCATTTGTGCTCAAAAATTGTCATTGTATTTTTAAGATTTCCTGGCCACGAGGTGGGGGGGCGGTGCTGCCCAGGCAGTCTTTCTTGCCTTTATGGTGTAGGATCAAAGATATTGCATGAAGGGAAGCAGCAGCGAGAGCTGGCACCAGAAGGAGGTGTGGTTCTCTTGCTGAGCGCAGGAGGAAGAAGTCGGAGGTATGGTGCTGCAGCAAGCAGTCAGTGGCGTGGTGGCCACAGCAGCCTCTGTGTGCTTTGCTCTGGGATTTTTGTTGCACTGTGGTCTCGGCACAGCAAGCCTCCCTGCTTTTTCCTGCTTTCTTGCCATTTGCGATGAGTCCAGAGCCAATGTGTGGGTTGTCATCTGAGGCCAGGGCCACTCCTGCCAGTTCACTTTCTGCACAGTAGCAACATCACAACCAAGCCCTGCCCACGTCCCTACTGTGTGCCGGCTGCCGTAGGTGGTGCCAAAGACCGATCGCCATTTGAGTGAGACCTTGAGGGAGTCGTCCTTTCCCCCCATTCTCTCCGAGTCGCCATTGACCACCTGGAGAGGTTCCGGGCTAGCATTGGAGCGCCCCCTGAAGCCGCAGGAGAGTTACTGCAGCCTCTCAGCCTTGCCTGAGCCACCAGCGCCCTCTGATGGCTGTAGTCATAACTACACCAAAGGGGAAATGGCTTAAAGGGTGAGGAATTTCTGTTACTGTTTCTTTTCATTGCTTATTCTGTCTTGCTATATATATTTTCTAATAAAGAACTGTTATTCCTTTTCCCATATTTTTGCCTGGAAGCCACATAATTTCGAAGTTATAATGATTTGGAGGGAGGGGTCATCTTTCCTTGGAAGACATCTGCCTTTTAAACCAAGACAACCGTAGAGTCCATTATGCCTCATTAACAGAGATGACCCCTCAGGCTGGGTGTGAATGTGCTGGTGCTTCCCAGGAGGGAGTTATCACAGCTGAGTCATTTATGTGAAGAAAAAAACCCACTAGTCTGCCTCCAGGGTTTGCTTCTTTTCCTAATCTCATTTAACATCCAGATTGTAGCCTGAGGTGTTGGGTGTGCACTGGGCAACTACTGCAAACAATCCATCGTTAACAGTTTATCAGGACTGATGTAGAGGGGAGTAGAATACACTGGTTACACCCACATAGTGCTAAACTGGTGCCCTACTCCTGTGTCATAGTTTGACATGGGAGTAATTTAGGGAAGTGATGCAAAAGCTTTTTGTGTAACTGACAGTCTGTTGAACCACTGAGAAGCTGGACACGCCTCTGTGAAACACACATGTTAAAGACTAAAGAAACCCGTGAACTTCCTCTTTCTTTCCCAGCCAGCAAGAAGTTAACACGCCCTGTGCCCACTGGACCCCCTCCCGGGTCGGGCTGGGCAGGCTCTGCCGTGGGGGAGCTAGGCCCCTCTCCAGGGGGTCCAGGGGATGCTGAACCCCGTTCTGGCTGGGCTGGGCCCCAGCAGTTGCCAGGCAGAAAGGCGAGGGAGGCTGTGGAGCCCTGGCCAGAGCAGGGCTGACTGCGGCTGTTAAAATCTTGCCATCAGGTCCCCTCCCCCCAGCGCAGCTGAGACCAGAGGTGGCCCTGCAGCCCATGCAGTGTGGCCCTGCAGCTGGAATGGAACACAGAAAATACCAAAACCAACCATGAAGATGATCCTGTCACAGCCCCAGCTGCAGCTCCAGCCACAAGTTACCAGCAGGTCAGGTGACCATTTGAAGGGCCCAGGCAACACGTTAACTCTTTCAGTGCTTCAATCCTCCCTCGAGTGAGAGAAAGGAACAAGATGCAAGCATGTAAAGGAACAACATGAAGACATTGAAGTCAATGAGGAAGAAGTTAGGTCCCAGATGGGAGGGATGAGACGATGCCTTGATTTTGGAGCTGAAAGCCTCTTGTAAGCTATGGAGAAAAGACTCTTTTTCCCTATAACACATGAAACTATGGGGAGATGAAGGGTTCAAATTGATATCGAGCAAAGACCTCCATGCTAAAGTAAGTGGATGTTAAAGTTGCTGTGATCCCATGAGAAGTTTGAACAGAGATAGAAAGAAGAGTAGTCCTGTGCCCCCAGGAGAAGAAGATCTCTGTTCCCAGGAATGACATTGATTTTAGGAATAGATAATGAGAACTTTTGCTTTTGAACAGCTCATCTTTAAAACAGTACTCCATAAGTCAACATGGCCCATAAACAACTTGTGGGAAGACTTGTGGAAAATGGGAGGGGCTTCACGATAGCAGATTTCCCCTGAGCTGCTGCTATTCGTGATGAAATTGAGAGCCATAAGAGAACTGTTTTTTCCTCTTGTGGAGAAGTCTCCATAACATTAACAAGAGGGACTTCTCTCCCTAAGTGAACTGCAAAAAGACTATTTTAGAGGTGGTAAACTGACTGGAAATTTGAGGTTTTGGTTTTTTACATTGTCAGTGGGGAAAAAAAGGTTGTGGGGGGAGGACAAGTGTTCTGAAGGGTTTGTTTTGATTCTTACTACTTATTTTTTACTTTTAGTTACTGTTAATAAAATTTTCTTTATACCCTTTTAAAGTTTTGAGCCTGCTTTGCCTTTCTCCTAATCCTATCTTCCTATCTCACAGCAGGAAGTGAGTGCATGGGTGATTGGCTGGCACTGAAACCCACCATACTCATCAGCGCATTGGTTGGGAAAATCTCAAAATTGGGAAAATCTTAAATTGGCGAACCAAAACCACTATATCCTGTGACTAGGACACCCCTCAAGGGAGACAAGTCCTCTGAGAACCCCCACCATTTGTCTAGCATGTGAAGAGCTTGAAGACAATGTGGGGTTACATTCTCCCGGTGGTTATATGGAGATTTGGTTAGGCAGTTCTTAAAATTACTGAGAGGTAAGGAGCTACATTAGAGTACAAGTCTGATGAGGAGCAGCTGAGGGAGCTCGGGGTATTCAGCCTGGAGAAAAGGAGGCTCAAGGAAGACCTCACTCTCTACAACTACCTGGAAGGAGGTTGTAGCCAGGTGGGGCTCTGTCTCTTCTCCCAAGCAACAAGCAACAGAACAAGAGGAAATGGCCTCAAGTTGAGTCAGGTAAGGTTTAGATTTGATATTAGGGAAAATGTCTTCCCCAAAAGGGCTGTCAAGCATTAGCACAGACTGCCCAGGGCATGGGTGGAGTCACTATCCCTGGAGAGATTTAAAAGATGTGTAGATGCAGCACTTGGGGACATGGTTTAGCAGTGGGCTTGGCAGTGCTGGGTTAACAACTGGACTCAATGTTCTTAAAGGTGTTTTCCAACCTAAACGATTCTGTGATTCTATACATCCTCAATGACACTTGGGACTTTTACCCCATGATGCTGAGCATCCTGTATGGCCAAACAGACTGAGATCCTGTGCATGTGCTCAGGGACTGGGTGCTCTGGACATACTGGTTCTTAACATTGAAGAACCTTCCTGGACACCACTCTTGCCCTCAACCCCAAGCAATTCTCCCATAGGACAAAACTCTCCAAGGCACATTACATGCCTTGAAGGGAAAGGATTCTGGTTTTGTCCTGTTTTTTTGCAGAGCCTGATCCCTGGTGGGCATGGCTGGGGCCACCCAGCATTTAATAACTTATTTGGGCTTGCAGCTACTCAGGCAAAAGGTTGAGAATGAAGAGCATTGCTATGGCCAAGGGATGCATCCTTTGGCCATGGGATCTGGGCATCCTTCTGCATCCCCTTCATTCTTCTGGTGAGTGAATGAAAACATTCCTCACTGCATTTGGCAGACAATAAATTTCTCTCCACTTTTCTGCCCAGGCAGGATTTCATCTACGTGCCAGGATCAGGCTCAGGAATATGATGCTAAGTCTTGGTAGTATCTCATGATCAGCTTTGCTATTAACATACCTGCAATTAAGTAGCAACTGCCATTATAAGGGTCAGATTAGGATCTGCTGCAGAAATGGACTCTGTGGGACCTTCCATTCCCATAAGGACCCAGATCCCACTTACGTGCAACACCCCTCAAAGCTGGAGGAACAGACCTTCCACAAGTCATGCAACAACTGTACCTGCAAATGGAGTACTGGTGGGGATGGCTCTATGGGATAAAGGACCACCTTTCCCCACCTTCTTTTTGAAAATCCCACTGCAATTCTGCATTGAGGGAGGGAAATTATAAAAACCTCTTAGTCACCACTGAAAGAGCTAAATTCACAGAGATTGATAGCAGCTGGATTCTTCCCAGCTGTACTAGCTAGCTGTCTAGAATACTCAGCCTGAAAAGGGAAAGGGCAGGAAGAAACTAAATCCTCTGAAACATACCAGTAACAAACCAATTTATGCCTTTCTGAACTAAGCATATTCCAGCCAGACCAGCTGCTTCACCTTGTGCAATGCAGCTTCACTAATAACTGGACTGGTACCCCCAAGCAGGCACTGACAGAGGGATTTGGGCAAGGCAGTGCTGCTGAAGTAAAAAATGCCCATCATCACTGGCTTTGGGCATCTAAGGGACATTGTGGTCCAAACTGGAGGGCCTGAAGGACCCCAGTTAAGAGCTGGTGGAATTTTATAGCATTTGAAACTGGTCCTGGAGGTCTGGGGAATATTGTTATGAATATGAGGGGGAAGGTCTGAATTTCTATTCTAGAGGCCTGACTTCCCCCAAAAGTATTCTTCACCAAGCCTATCTCCATCAAAGGCACTCTGATGTTTTACACCAATGTATAATAGTAACTCAGAATTGCTTTGGTGCAAGGAGTATCAGAGTCCACACAAAATTTTATCAAAAACCTCAAAACCCCATAGAAAGCAACAACCACCAGCTCCAAGGATGAAGAACATGGGACTTACATGTGTTTTTCCTTTGACATTATCTTTAAAACTGGTTTAAATTTGGTCCAGTTTAATTTCTGAATTTTCCTCAGATGAGAAGGGAACAAGATGTCATGTTCACTTCTGAAAACAAAAATGAAGTTATTCACACTTCTTTTATGCCTTTCTGTCACAAGGGTTAAAGACTATCCTGATCACTAGACTGAGGCCATGCATCTGGATGGACACAGCATTTTGGAAGCGTAGAAAATCCACCTGTCAAGATGGTGGTGATCAGGATTTAAAATCATCTTTGAACAGCTGAGATGCAGTGTGTGCTTTAGATGTTACATGTATACATCTTTGAAAATATACAATGAACTCCAGCAGAAAAGCACAGCCAACAAAACCAACACTATGGGGGGTAGAGATGTTTCTGATGAGTCTCACAGCATCTGGCTGCTGGGAAAAACCTTATGAAACCTTCACATGAGCTACCTATATGGGCACAACTCTTGTCACCACCTTGGTCCTGGAGTACAGCTGCTGTTGACAACCCTCCTTTGGGTCTGGACAATTACATCTGTCTTGTTTGCTAGAGTTGATTTGGTTCAGCCTTTACAACATAATTAGACTCACTATAAACCAACAGGATAGCATTGATTTTTACAGTGGGGGTGGTGAAACAGTGGCATATATTGCCCAAAGAGGTTATAGATGTCCCATCCTTGGAAACATTCAAGGTCAGATTGAACAAGGCTCTGAGCAACCTAATCTAGTTGAAGATGTCTCTTCTCGCTGCAGGGGGGTTTCACTGGATGACCTTTAAAGGTCCTTTCCAACCCAAACAATTCTGTGATTCTTTGATTATATGATGGAAAGGCTTCACACAGAGACACCCAAGGTGCTCATGCAATAATGCATCCAAAAAAGTGCTGTAGGATTGACATAAAGCATTGGCTCACCATAGGATGTGCTATCTTCTGCTATGGGATGCCAGTTGATTCAGCCTTTCCAAACATAGAAATGGACCTGATTTCTCCCTGTGCCTTTCTACAGCATCACTTCACACCACTGTTGTGGTACTTCTCCCACAAGAGTGCTGGACACCCCATTCACAAGACCACCAGATGAGCACCCAGGATGTGCTGCAGGAGCAGAGACAGCACTGCTGGGCTGAAAGGACATGGTACAAAGTGCATCGGAGCAGACTCAGCAAAGCATTGAAGAGCAAACTCGTCTACTGCTGAAGTCCAATGAAAGTCCTCACATTCTGCAGTGGGCTTCCTGAGTCAGCTATTTTCTTATAAGCTTCATGGAAATGATTCTTCATGAAGAATTTAAGTAGCTGCTTTGCAACACCAGCTTGGGAAAGACATCCTAAGTACAGATGGCATGCAAGATAGCTCTAAAACAGCTCTTTAAATGCTTTGCTGGATTGTTGCAGCTTGAATCCCTGCTAGTAAACTCCAGGGTAAAGAAGCAAAAAGGGCCTATGCATAATATCCACAGATGTTTAATTCAGCCACACGGTGAGATGTTCAGGTCCCAGACATACACATACCAAGAGGGTCCAGCTCTCTCTCTCCAGGGGTCGCCGGGCTGACCCTGGTCTCGGGGCAGTACAAAGGTGAGGCCCAATCCGGGAAATGGGAGGGAGTAGCTCAGGAACACCTATGTTCAGGCATAGGAACAGGGGAAGGAGCCAATGGGGTGTAACTTAGGAGATGACCCCCCCAGGGCTTCCACACTGGATCTTCCACTGATGCAGAGAAATCATTAGGGACGTTCAGATGAAGGCCCTTGTTGCACAGAGTGGGCAACCAGATAGGAAGACACCCCCTTGGAATTCAAGGGTGACTGCCCAGACTGGTGTAGAAATCACTGCAGTGATTTCAAGTAGAATTTGCTTGAAAATGGTGCTCTGCATAAACTGCATTACTTGGAATTATGGTTTTGGATTCTAAGTGCACTGTAAACATGATTACAAAAATTACATGAAAACCATTGAAAACTACAATGACAAAGAATTGAATCCATTTTAGACTAAACTTAAAGTACACAACTGGAATACAAAGCATTTCCCAAACATCTGCTGAGTGCAAAGACAGATCCTGTGTGGAAGGGGCTCACAGCTGGTCTGTGAGTCAGAAAGAGTTAGTTAAAGAGAGAAGCTGATAAAAGTCGCCTTTGCTCCTGAAAGGAGCTTTACCAAGGCCTTCGGCATGGAAACAAAGGAGAAGGAGAGATAAATGAGGGGCCTGTAGTTAGGTTTTGGGTGGAAAATAGTGGTGGAGACCGCCTTGCTCAAATGAACACTATGTTGATTTATTGTGATCAATGAGTAAGCATAAACTTTGTGAAAGGGTATAAGAAGACAGCATGCTGTAAAAATAAATATAGAGAAGCCTTCTTAAATACAGTGTGTTCTTCTGTTTGTTGCGACCATCTCAACAGCAACAATCCTGGACTACTGATAAGACTGTGACTTGAATGAATACAGATTAATCTTTTATTACTTTGCAATAAAAGAACTTAGATTTCAGACTCCAGACTGCCTCTTTTAAAAATACAGCCAGGCTGATCAGTTATCCTGAGATCTGATAGTCCTCCAAAAGATATAAACTTTAAACCAATAACAAGATGCACAGACACAGCCCACCACCATTGCTCCACAATCCTGTCCCTCAACACACATCCTAAATAGTATGCATGAGCCCCCATCTTTTGTCTTTGTGTTCAGCTATTTTCCTTTAGACCTTTGTGACTCTTTGACCTGCAGCAAGGAGACATGATAGGATTTTTTTCCATGTTCTATTTATACTAGTGCTTTCTAGTCAAGAAATAAATGTCTTACCTGTAGAAGCCAAGGGAAAATTTGACAGGATGTCCCAACAGCTGTCCAAAAACTGACCCAAAGTCAATGGCAAGCAGTTACTTTTGACACAGGGATTTGGTAAAACACCAACTCAAGAAACAGAGAGGTTTTTAACTGAGATGTGCAAAAGCCTTTATTGAACACATTAAATAAATTTCTTTTAAAATGATGCAACATGTTATAGCATTTAGTGTAGAGCTTTGAGAGCCAGGATTGATCTGGACATTGACTTATTGCAACCCAGTGAAGATCCTAAGCCATTTTCCAAATGTTTGCCTAACTCTGTACTGCTGTCTAAAGAAGAGTTCTCTCCTCTTGACCCCTGTCCTGGTTTGAATAAAAGGTGTCTGCCAAGGAAGGCGGGAACGCCCCTTGGAATGGAAAATGTGACCTCCTTCCCTCCAAATTATTATAACTCTGAAATTATGGGGCTTTCAGGCAAAGATATGGGAAAAGCAATAACAGTTCTTTACTAGTATGCGTATATATATATATATATATATGTATAACAAGGCAAACAAACAATCACAATAGCAGCAACAACAAACTAAAACAGAAACCCAATAACAGCCTTCTCTTGGCTGTCAAGCACGTTCCCCTTTGTTGTAGTTATGGTCACAGCCAGCAGGGGCACAGTTGGTTCCTGGCTGGGCTGGGAGGGTGCGATGATTCCCCCAAGACTGCAGGGGGCGCTGTGGCGCGAGCTCAGCCTCCTCTCTGCACATAGGTAATGGCAAAGTGGACTGTAGCAGGAACCTTGGAGGGGCTGCTGGAATAACAGGCAGGCATACCCTGGCCTGTCAAACAAAATGAAACAGAAAACTCTGCAGCCTTAGCAGGAGCCATGGGGAATCAGGCAGACAGGGGGTGTTGAGTTAGAGTGTAGCAAAAAAGCCTGAGACAGTGGCAGAAAATAGTGGGGCTGGGCAGCAGCAGCCAGGCTTCTCCATAGCAGCTGCCACATACAGCCTTGGAGACGCACCCCTCCAGGAAGGGGGAGGGGGTCACGGTCCCAGGTTTTTCCCCTGAGGCTCCTGAGTAGATGGTGAGGGTCCTTTCCAGTCAGATCGGCTGTTAATAAGGTCCCACTTAACCAGCTGCTCTTACGAGCAAAGGCTCACCCATGGTAAAGAAGAAGCAGTGATGGACTGGACTCCACAGTGGCAGCGAATTCTCCTGCAGCAGTAGCAGCTCGACCTTTCCCCTCCGATTCCGAGACCAAGAGAAAGAGCAAGGAGCTGAGCCTAGCCCCCTGATCCCCTAGCAAAAAATATCCCAGTATCTCTGCCCTTCCCAAGAGAAAAGCCCCCGGTTAGAGGCTGCAGCCAGCTGCACCCCTTCCCCCAACCTTGGCCACTTTTGTCTCTCTTAAGTACTGGTCGTTATCTCTTAGGCAACAGATGGGAGAAAATTCCCTGAAAGAAAGGGAAAAAAGAGAAAAAAAATCCTAACATCCAACATTATCTGTTATAAACAAAAAATCTGCCAATTTTTTTTTGTGAAAAAAAAGGTTACAAAACCAGTCAGACCAGTGTTGCTGCTACAGTGCTACCTGTTTGTTATGATAATCACAAGTCGTTGTAGTTAATGGTTCCTTTTGTATCAGTAAAGGCCTTGGATAGGGCTAAGTTAATGGCTCTTCTCCCCAGACAGTGAGGGGAGGGGACGAGACATGGGAGGGGGGCATCAGAAGATGCAAAATAACTTCGGGACCAGCATGCCATGGGAAGTGTCAAACTTACCAAAAAGACCCCAAAAACAACGAGCCAATACAGAATTAAGAAATTAGAGTGATGTCTAGACGTGAGAAACAGAGTGCTGAGCCTGCAGAGATGCTGAAAACCTTTGTTGCCCCTCACCCTGAGCAAGGACATCATCTGAAACCAAGACGTGGAGCCGGGAGGCAGTGGAAAGTTAAGAAGCAGATTATACCCACTGCTCTTGTGAGGATGGCACCCCCACCCCTGCCCCTAGGGGACAAAGCTGCACATATCCTCCTCCTCAGATTCAAATCTGGGAGAGACAAACCCGTTGGGTTTCCCATTCTTGAGCTAATCACTTTCAATTAAGGCATTAAACGAAGGAAAAGTCCCCTGCCCTGTTTATTTCATTATCCACCCAGAATTTTTTCCCATACCAATATTACATCAAACTATAACTTTAAAACTCTATACATACATGTATTGAACCAAATATAAATATACATACATCTGGATCTAGATAACAGGGACAGTGTAACAGACAGTTCACCCCAAAACAAGGTCCCCTTGAGGTATACATTGTGTCTCTCCATTCTTCTGCATCACCCACCAGATACAATCTGGTCTCAGCGAAGACAATCCCACAGATGGGCTTGTCTTTGCTCGAGGCAGAATAAATCAAAACAGTTTTTCCCAGCATGCCTCTCATGTATATCAACAGAAACTTACCCCTGTCTTTTGTATGCAGGGGTTCAGATTGGGCAGGGCCAGCTCTGTTGGTGAACCCTCAGGTGTTAACTAAGATGGCGGCCTTGACTAAATGCATCTCCCAATTTCTAAAACTACTCCTACACAGTGCCTTCAAGGTGGTTTTAAACAGGCCAATGCATTGTTCAACTTTCCCAGAAGCTGGTTCATGATGTTATAAATGATCAATCGTGAGCCAAATTATCAAAAATTTTGAAAAGATTTATTAATCTTTCTGTGCAACCAAATTACGGTCTCCGAAACCACCACAGCCAAAGAGGCAGTGTTGAGCCCGGGTTCTGACCTCTACCATGTCAGAATCCCCCTCGTTCACGAAAACCACTTCTTGCAGCGAGGTTTTATACAGTTTATTGTGCCCGAGGCAAAGGAGTCCCAATTTCTTTTCTAACTCTTCACATTCATCTCTGTTCCTTTCAGTGTGCAGAGCTGGACAAAGATCGGCTCCAGGTGGATAGTCAGCGTTGATGGGCTCCGGGGAAGCCATGTATTCAGATGTATAATTCTGGCAGTTGCTGGCTATCTTGATTGATGCAATCGGCAAGGCAATGATCGTTCTTAGGAGGTTTCTGATGACTCGAGATAATGATCGCTCTTAGGAGGTTTCTGATGACTCGAGATACTGGTGATCATCGCCCTGGAAGCATCTTTTCTTAAGCTGAAGCCGTTGATCGTTATCTTAGCTGTGTCCGGGAATTCGTTGGAATCTGAATGGAATTCGTTGGAATCTGAATAGACATCTGCTCTCGGGCCGGCCGTGGGTGGTCAGAGACACGTTTTGAATTTTACAATCTTTATAACATACATTCTTTAATAGCATGAATTATTTCTACTATATATTACAATGATAAGGAATATGGTACACCCACTCAATACCATGTTCTCTAGCCCAGGTGTTGTCCCAATTTGAGACAAATTTGGGAGGAAACTTCCCCAAAGGATGTCTCCTCTAAAAGTCAGATTCCAGTAGCCTTTTCCCCAACTGGTTTGAGAGAAAATCTCCTTGGAGAAAAGTGGAAAAAAACTGTTTATTTCACAAGAAAAGTACTCACAAGCATGAAAAAATCAATACTATTGTGAGAGACAACTGCGTACTTTGAAAATTTAAAAAGGTTAATTAAACCTTAACAAAAATACAACAAAGGACTACATAAGGAAAAAGCTGCAGCGCTGGGAACTGCCCCTCCTGCATACTACGTGGCCAGATTGTCTTTAAGATGGATGCTCAGTCTTTTATACCCCTTGGGGTTGCATCAGCTAACCCTGGCCCCTCCCAAAGTCTGTCAGTCAGCTCTTCTTTGCCATTTATCAGTGGAAACTGCTTTCTTGTAACTTGATTGAAGGTCAGGTGTTGCCATGCCGCACCCCATAAGCAACAAGCTTTTCCATTCCCAACTGCCCCATGCAAGGGGCACATGTGCACGCCTTCTTTTTACTTATCCTAGACAGCCCAGACTGTCTGATGGCAACAATACAGGGGGGGAAAGGGGAACTATGGGGAGAACAGAGGACATCTAAACTACAATAACATAACTATACATCACTAAAGCTTTTCTTAATATTCACACAATAGTTATCTTTTAATTGCGAGAGCCAATCATCTCATTATCCATCTATAACAATCCGTCCTTTGCTATTTTATAAGTTATTTGGCTTGAGTAATTAACCTCTATTTAATAGTATCTGTTGATGTGGGTGAGCACAGTGGAAGAGTGTTTTAAGTAAAATGATTGGTAGAATTTGTGAACAGAGGTCCAGTATGGCTTTTACCCTCACCTCCCATGCCTACAGGGTTGCTGCCTGAAGCAGGGTTATTATAATCTTCTCACTGGTGAGTACAGGGGCCAACCTGCTCTTGCCCTCCAGTTCTCACTACACTTTAGTTTTAAGCAAATAATTTTAATGTTTTTCTTTGTTCCTCCCTGTCATGGTTTGACACTGGCACAATGCCAGTGCCTTTATGAAGATACTTTCTCTCTGGTTTCTGTTGTGAGATGTGACTAGGAATAAGCAAAGCAGGCTCTTACTTAGGAAAGAAAAGAATCAGAACTTTATTAACTACTCTACAACTACAAATAAAAAGGAACACACACATACAGGGAAAATGAAAACTTCACAAGTGCATTCTCTTTTCTTTTCACTAAATTTCTAACACAATACATTTGTTCTTCAAATCACTAACTCTTAGTCTAGCAGCACTTTTTAGACAATTAATCTTCAGTTCATCAAGAGGAGAGGAGTCTTTTTTGTGCCATGGGCTTCTCCTGGAAACACAGTCGAAGCTTCGTGTGTTTCTGTGTCACTCGTGGCACTGCCTGGAGTGCATCTGCTGTTGTGACTTCTTTTTTTCTATGTCTAGTGCTCTCACTACTGAACACGGACTAGAACTGCTTCTAGGGTTGTCTTTTTTAAGGATGCTCTGTCCCGTTCTAAAAAAGGCACAGTCTCTCCTTTGGGACACTTGTCCCCACAATCTCTCTTTTGGGACACCTGTCCCCCCCATATTTTCACCCCCTGGGGCCGAGGGGCATCAACACTGAGCAGTCTCTGTATCACAAACAATCTCTCTTTTGGGACACCTGTCCCCCCCATATTTTCACTCCCTGGGGCCGAGGGGCATCAACATTGAACCCTCTTGGTTCTGAGGCCATTGCCTCCCCCTAGAATGCAGTCTCTGTATCACAAGGAACATGGTTCTGTCCATGGCTATACAAAAAGAGTCTAGCAAAAAGCCACTCCATCATCTCTTCTCACTAGGATTCTTCTCTATTCTTCTACTATCTCTCACTCGCCCAGACCTCTCTCACACTGGCCCATTTCTTCTTCATCTTCCACTCTATCTTCTAGGAAAGGTCAATGTTCTGTAAAGTTCTCATTCTCCAAAAAGGGGTTAAAAGCTCCTACAAGCGGCCGGCTGAACCCCCCCCCCTCTTCTCCGTCCCAGCCGTGCTGCCGGCACAGGCCCATGTTTATCAAGCTTCAAGGTTACAGTCTCAGGCAGCGGCTCTCTCTCTCTCTCTCTCTGTGTCTCTCAGGGGGGGCTGCCCGATGGCTCCCGGTGTCTCTCTCTCTTCCACCCTTCTACTCCCGGGCTCAGGCCTACCTCTCTCGGCCTCATGGCTTTCCCCTCCCCCTGCCCAGCTAGCAGCTGGGCCGGGGGAGAGACCCGAACTCTTTCCCGCCGGAAACCCAAGAGGACCCTCCCAGGGGAGAGCTCTGCTTTTAACCCCGTGTTCTCAGAGGCGTGTCCATGTCTCAATGGTCAGGTTAAATGCCAATATTAAAGTCTGAATATCCATTGGCCAAAAACACAGCATCTCCAAAAAACACATTTCCTGTCAAACCACCACATTCCACCCTTCGCTTCTGAGAACACACTTTCTAAAATTATTAACAAAATTACAAAACACTTCAACACTTCTACAAAACAAGAAAACTTTCATCTCCAGATTTTAACTCAATACATGCTTTGTTCTTATTCTTCTTTGGTCTTATCTCACAGCTTTACTCACAACTTTATCTTATCATTCTCTCAAAATTTGATTTCCCGGTCAGGGAACCAAAAATGTCATGGTTTGACACTGGCACAATGCCAGTGCCCCTATGAAGATACTTTCTCTCTGGTTTCTGTTGTGAGATGTGACTAGGAATAAGCAAAGCAGGCTCTTACTTAGGAAAGAAAAGAATCAGAACTTTATTAACTACTCTACAACTACAAATAAAAAGGAACACACACATACAGGGAAAATGAAAACTTCACAAGTGCATTCCCTCCTCCCCCCACCAAATTTCTAACACAATACATTTGTTCTTCAAATCACCAACTCTCAGTCTAGCAGCACTTTTTAGACAATCAATCTTCAGTTCATCAAGAGGAGAGGAGTCCTTTTTGTGCCATGGGCTTCTCCTGGAAACACAGTCGAAGCTTCGTGTGTTTCTGTGTCACTCGTGGCACCGCCTGGAGTGCATCTGCCGTTGTGACTTCTTTTTTTCTATGTCTAGTGCTCTCACTACTGAACACGGACCAGAACTGCTTCTAGGGTTGTCTTTTTTAAGGATGCTCTGTCCCGTTCCAAAAAAGGCACAGTCTCTCCTTTGGGACACCTGTCCCCACAATCTCTCTTTTGGGACACCTGTCCCCCCCATATTTTCACCCCCTGGGGCCGAGGGGCATCAACACTGAGCAGTCTCTGTATCACAAACAATCTCTCTTTTGGGACACCTGTCCCCCCCATATTTTCACCCCCTGGGGCCGAGGGGCATCAACACTGAACCCTCTTAGTTCTGAGGCCATTGCCTCCCCCTAGAATGCAGTCTCTGTATCACAAAGAACATAGTTCTGTCCATAGCTATACAAAAAGAGTCTAGCAAAAAGCCACTCCATCATCTCTTCTCACTAAGATTCTTCTCTATTCTTCTACTATCTCTCACTCGCCCAGACCTCTCTCACACTAGCCCATTTCTTCTTCATCTTCCACTCTATCTTCTAAGAAAAGTCAATGTTCTGTAAAGTTCTCATTCTCCAAAAAAGAGTTAAAAGCTCCTACAAACAGCCAACTGAACCCCCCCCCCCTCTTCTCCGTCCCAGCCGTGCTGCCGGCACAGGCCCATGTTTATCAAACTTCAAAGTTACAGTCTCAGGCAGCGGCTCTCTCTCTCTCTCTCTCTGTGTCTCTCAGAAAGGGCTGCCCAATAGCTCCCAGTGTCTCTCTCTCTTCCACCCTTCTACTCCCAGGCTCAAGCCTACCTCTCTCGGCCTCATAGCTTTCCCCTCCCCCTGCCCAGCTAGCAGCTGGGCCGGGAGAGAGACCCGAACTCTTTCCCGCCAGAAACCCAAGAAGACCCTCCCAAGAGAGAGCTCTGCTTTTAACCCCGTATTCTCAAAAGCGTGTCCATGTCTCAATAGTCAAGTTAAATGCCAATATTAAAGTCTGAATATCCATTAGCCAAAAACACAGCATCTCCAAAAAACACATTTCCTGTCAAACCACCACACTCCCCTTAACAGATACTTTAATTTTCATAGCACAAGTATATTAATGACTAATACAATTTAAATTTTTGTTCAAAAATGTTACTTTAACAGTTATTTAAAGCACTTAGACTAGTCATGAGGCTTTTACTTGTCTTTTACAAAGTACAGTACACATTTTTAAAAAGTCTATAACAAAATTAAGGCACAAGGTAAGAATGTAAATAACAACAGTTTGAATCAGTTGGTTTGTATTACTGTTATAAAATAAGTTGAACTCTACATATTGTACACAGGGAGTTAGGGGCTCCTCTGGTCAGTAGAGCTCAGTAGTGATACAAATACATTGACACACACAAACACACATTTTTCTCAGGTGAGACAGCAGCTGGATGCACGGAGCCGTGCTTCCAGAACTGTATTTCTGGGTGTGCTCAGTCCATGTCTGCACATAGGGGTATGTGCAGAACCAGTACACACACACAGGTATTTGTTTACTGGTAAAGAGCTTTGGCATACAGAGGTACCTGTTAGCAGTACACACCTGCACACACCCATGGAGCTGTGCACACTTTACTTGCACACGCTAGCACACGTGTGCCACAGAGACACTCACTTACATACAGTTTCTACTAATACGCACGTGTTCACAAACACGAGACTTGCTCGTACATAGAACCTGTGTATATTAACACAAGTATATAAATTTGTGTACACTAATATGGGTAATGTTATCAACACACATCTTACACAGGGCTATGCTCACACTTGCAGAGCTTGTGCACACTCATAAACACAGGGCTGTACACTAACATAGTCATACTTGAGAGGAAAGAGGAAAATTTAACACACATGCATATAATAATGCACACAACATGCATACAATTTGGTACTTGTGTGTACTCACAGCTGTGCACACCGGCACACACAGCTATTGCATGTTCAGACTCACACACCTTGGTACACATGTACCTATAGATACACACTGGCACATACATGTAACCACAACTGGACTTGCACACAAAACTCACTAGCAATGTATAACATTCAAACATGTGGCAGTGAACAAGAAATCTCTATAAGTACACTGCTCAAAGAGTAAACAAACAGGTAATGGCATTCTCTACCCCTTTCACACCTACACTGCTGTGTTTTGTCAAGGGATACTTCTTACCTTTTAACTAAAAGGGGTGTTTTGAGATTCTTATTGTTGTGGAGGGCGGCTCACAGCATTTTAGCTACCAGTTCTTTCGACAGAATCTGTTTCCTTGATTAGTTAAAGGAGAAAGAAAAAAAAAAGAAAGAAGAAGCTTTGCCTTCTTCTTGGAAAGTAAAAGCAAATCATTATTGCAGGGAACCTTCTGCAGCTTGTTGCCCCGCCCCGCCCAGCCCTGCTGGGTGCAGCTGCTTGCCCGGCAATCCTGAGTTGCTGTAGGCTATGGTCTCGATTATAACGACAACTCCCCCAAGAGCGCTGCTGGGGGGGGGGGTTTCATATGTTCCGCCTCTCCCTTTGCCTGGGGGCTGTAATGCTGCCACTTGCATGGCGCCAGGTTATTTGCCTGCCAGAGGTTTTTCCAGCCGACCTGGAGCCAGCTGTGGCACACTGCCATGGAGAAAATGCACCCGGCCAGGGCCAGCCACCGGTCCCCCCCCCCCCACTGGTGGGTTGTGGAGAAGCCCTCACACAACTAGAAGTTTTTGACTCTTAAGTGGTCTCTACGCAGAACATGTCCCGCAGTACTGCTGCCGGACCGCTACTCTGGTGGCACCGCACCTCTGAATCTCTCTGTTCACAAAAGCACAGCTCCTATCGCCAGCAGCCCGCACCAACGGATCTGCGGCTCTAGCTCCAACGCCCTGAACCCCAGCTGCGCCGAGTCCAGAGGCACCCGGTGCCGGCGGCCCTGCATCTCCAAACTCCCCCCGGTCTATGAGCATAGCTACCGTCACTGGAAGCCCTGGGCTCCAGTGTGTCTGATGGCAGCGGTCACCCTCAGTTGGGTCGGAACCGCTGAAAGCCACCGCTCTAGACACCCCGGCTCGCTACTGCTCATGCAGGCCCACGCAGCCCTTGGCTTGGAAACCCCACGCATTTGGCGAAAGTCGCTGCATCAGCATTCCTGCTGCCCACAGCCTCCTGCCTCCTCCAGGCATCATCACCCACGTGACATCTCGATCCTACGGCTCCACAGGGGAACTGTGGTGGACCCCGCGCCCTGGCCTGGGGACACCCGCACGTCGGTCAGTCCCTGACCGCCAACAGCGCCACGTGCAATCTCGGTGCTGCACCTCCGCCGAGCCTAGTCCGTGCCCGCGGGTCGAGAGAACCACTGCAATGGATCTGTAAACCCCGCTCGCCTTCTCCTGCAGCTCCTGCCCGGGGAACCCGCGTACTCGGCTTGTTCCGAGCGGCAGCGTGGCCAGCGCTGGCCTCGACTACTGTGGCCGGACACGCCTCGGCTGATAAGCTCTGGAAGTTATTGCGCTGCCAGCACCCCTTGAGCTTACTGCACACAGTGCACTGCTGCTCCACGTGAAGCAGCTGAAATAGAGATTTTTGGAGTTCACTTGCATTAGCAATATTAATTAAGCATTTAAAGTTTAGCCTGTAGAACTATGTGTTGAATTTTAACCTTTTTACTTAAGAAACCTCTGCCATGGTACAAAGGGCATAGGAAAATGCAAATTTCTGAAGTTTCTTGCATAAAGAACAGTACCAGAGGAGACCAAGTGATACAAAAAGCCCAGATAAAGGAACTCCTCTGTCTCCAAGCTAATCAAGGCTGACAAACTACTCAGATAAGCACCAAGGGACCAAAAGCGCATGCGCAAAGGACAAAAGTTCAAAAGTTCAGTCATGAGGAAGACCACAATCTTCAGCCTCAGAGACCACCAGAGACCCCCGTGCGACCACCACAGCAAACAATGCATGCCCAGAAGGGCGTGGATCTGATTACCATACGAGGCGAGAACAGGAGGGGCCAGGGGTTGAATATGCATGGAGAGATTGTGTAATGTAATGCATATGGAATATCTTCGTGAATAACTATGTGGCTTAGAACAGAGCTCAGGGCACAAGCTTTCATGAGAGCTATCTCGTTTGTGCCGGGCGCTGACATACATACCCACTTCATAACTATATCTGGTTGTGGAGTTTATTTATTCCGCGTATCGCTTCATTTTGGCGAACACGAAGGGACTACTCTGCTCACCCGCGGGTCCAGTTGGGAGCAGACGCCCTCAGGCGCCGCAGGGCTTTTTCCCGAGAAGGGTCTCTGCGCCTCGGCTGTACACTGCAGGGGGCAGACCACAGCCCGTTGCGACTGCGGACAGAAGTGGTATGTATTAATTTCTTTTTTTTAAAGTTTGGCATCTGATAAGTTGCATTGAGACGTTATTGCGTGCAGTTTTGCCCAGGGGGCTTGCAAGCAAACCGCCTGCCGGGGGTGAGTCCGGCGGCGGTGGGGGTCCCCAGCTGATAGCGCAGCTCGGGGAGGGAGAAATCCCGATTTCGGTTTGGTGTGCCTCTTACGTCCAGACGTGTGTGTGCGCGGGTGTGAGTGAAACAGTGAAGTGCGCCAATCGTGACCGCTGCTCAGAGATCGCTGCTTTAAAGAGAAAAGCAGCAGAAGAGCGGCAGCGGCGGTGCTAGAAAGCGCAGGCGTGGCAGCGGCGTTGCTAAGGAGCGTAGACGTGGAGCGGCGTTGCTAGGAAGTGCGGATGTGGTGCAGCGGTGCTGGAGAGCGCAGGCGCAGCAGCAGCGCTGGCGAGGGACGAGGGGCTGTGGAGCTGGGCAGCGGCGTGAGCGCAGCACGGGGGGGGCCTTAAACCGGGGCTTAAAGGGCAGAACCAGCTGGTAGCACAAGCTGCAGTTTTGCCAAGTTGTTTTGAACTCTGCTAGCTGATAGCGCAGCTAGCAGGAGCGTAGTACAAGTTAGGATTTGCAAGCTCCGCATCGCTGGTTGGTAAGGGGCAGGAACTGGCTCAAGGTAGCCAGTAAGCCCGGCTGCGCTAAGGGTTGTTTGTTGTGCGAGAACACTGCCCTTCAGTATTAAAAGTTATTACTGGGAGATCCTTTGCGTTACGGGGTTTGCTGCTTGGTTCTTGCGACAAGGGAGAAGTGATTTCCCACAGTGGCTGCAGAACTTCAAGCCTGGGCCGAGAGAGCCCAGCCTCCCAGAGAGGCTTTACACAGGTGGTTTCAGCTTGAACCAAGTCAGTCCCTGCACCCAGCAGGGAACTGGGTAGTCATAGAGCAGGGGGACAGAGGGAGAGACAGTGTGTCCTTGGGAGGAATATACCGCAGTTCAACAAGTTGCTATCTAGCCTTTGACTGGGAACAACCGCCAGTTGAACAGGTGCTTAGGAACCCCTTGAGGTGGGGTCTGGAAGGGGTGATTCCCTGTTTCATGTGCGAATTGACAACCTTTTTCTGGGAGCCAGGCTGGCACACAGCTTGGGTTCTCCTCCGATGTTTAAAGTGTCAGAGGAGGTGGTATTGCATTTCATATAGACGGAGATCCACGTGTCGTGCATGCACTCCTGAATTACCGAGATACTATAACCCAAGAGTTGAACAAGCAAGGTGTGAAATAGTGAATTTGATCTGTGGAAAAAGCCACCTAGTTCCTGAAACCTGGGATGTTTTTGAAGAAGATTGGGAAAAGATAAAGGAGTGGCACAGCCTTAGTGTTAAAAAGAAGAACTAAAGAATTTTTTTTTCTTTTCTCCCCAGTGGTTTAGATTGAACCCTTAGAAGTTCATAAATTTGTGTGGGACTGGGCAAACAACAAATGAATAAAAGTTAATGGTTAATTATGATCTATTAATTAATACATTATTATTTTAATATGTAAAGTGTCTTAATTTGGCTGATAATATTTTAATTTGGTTAGTTGATTGACTATTCAATCTTTTTGTTATTTGATTAAGTATAAATTTTTATTAATATTTTAATTTGAATGTTTGATTAATTATTAAATTTTTTTAATATAAAAAAGGGGTTTCTTTTTTAATCTGAGACTCATATTTGAACACTCAGGACTGAATAAGCGAAGTTTGCCCTAAAAGACATAATGGGAGCGAGACAGAGTAAGGAAGTACCCAAGGCCAGCCCATTAGGGTGTGTCTCAGAACACTGGAAAGAAATAGCAGGCAAAGGGGGCATGGAAAATAAAAAAAGTTTAATTAAATATTGCTCTCATTGGTGGCCATTATATTGCCTAGAGGAGGAGGCAAGATGGCCTCCTAAAGGTACATTGGAATATAATACCCTGTTACAGCTAATGCTATTTCTATGAAGGGAAGGGAAATGGGAGGAGGTTTCTTATTGTGATATGTTCTTCTCTCTCCGAAATAACCCTGATTGGCAAAGGGACTGTGGTATCAGGGCCCTCTCTGACCCCCTCGTCCTGGCTCTTGAAAAAGAAAACAGAAGCAAAATGGGAGAACTTACGGTGCTGCTCAGCCTGTAGCATAAGACAGAGATGCACCAGGACAGATAAAGTTTATTGTGCAGCACTAGAGGAACAAGAACAAGATCTAGGCAACCTATTTAGCCCTCACTTGGGAGGGCAGGGGGAAAGGGGTGGAGACTTGGGAGGGACATCAGCACCTCCTACACCACCTATCCCACCTACACCTCCTATTCCACCTACTCCAATTATCCCACCTGCACCTCCTGTTCCATCTATTCCACCTATCCCACCTATTCCTCCTACTACTCCCACTCCTACCCCTTCTCCTCCTTTGGAGAAGACACCAGATCCAACCCCTCCAAGCAGCCCAATTGCATCCCGAACCAGAGGACAAATACTGCAGGCCCCTTTACGGGAGACAGTGATACCAGGCAGAGGAAAGATATTGGTTAAAGTGCCCTTCTCCACCCTTGATTTGGAAGCATGGGAAAGGGTTGTGGGAAATTACCAAAATGACCCAGTAAACCCTGCTAAACATCTACAATACATTATGAAGCAGCACAATCCTGACTGGGGTGATATTCAATTGTTATTAGATGCATTCACTGAAACAGAAAACCAGTTGGTTCTAAAAACGGCAGGGGACCTGGTAGCAGACCACTTTAGACAACAACAAGTGGACCTAAAGGAACATTTTCCACTTCAGGACCCAGGCTGGAACCCAAACCAGCCAGAAGAAAGACAGAGGCTAAAGAACTATCAGGATTGGATTATATTGGGGGTGGAAAGAGCAATACCTAAAACTATAAATTGGTCAGCTCTATATGCTATTAAACAGGGACCCTCGGAATCCCCACAGAGTTCCTAGACCGCCTGAGAAACGCAATGCGGCGCTATACACCACTAGACCCTGCATCTGATGTGGGGATACAACAACTAATTAATCTATTTTTGGGACAGTCCACGGGGGATATTAGGCGTAAACTCCAAAAAATCCGAGAAGAAGATGCACAGAATTTGGAAACTTTATTGGGGGAAGCTTGGAGGGTCTTTAGCAACAGGGAAGAGGGGTATAACCGAGGGATGAAAAACTTGAAAGCAATAGTGCAGGAGGAGCGGAGAGAAAAACGTGAAAGTGGGCAGGGACCACTCAGGCAAGGCCCTCCTCGATTAGGCAGAAATCAATGAGCAAACTGTAAGAGACAGGGCCATTGGAAGAGGGACTGTCCAGAATGTAAACAGAATGGTTAAGGGAATCAAAGGAGAGGGGTGGTTGCCCATGTGCAGGAGGATTAGGGGGGACCGGAGGAGACTACCCCAGCAGCCCCTCTGGTTGTAAATCTGAAGCTGGGGGAAATGGAAAAGGAAGTAAAATTTCTAGTCAACACTGGGGCAACGTACTTGGTTCTAAATACAGCCTTGATGCCCATAGGGGATGATTGTGCTATAGTTACGGGAGTGACTGGCCAAACTGAAAAGGCATTTTTCTTTAGGCCGCTAAAATACAAACTGGGAAAGCAGTGGGGGATCCACAAATTTCTATATATGCCCAACTCCCGGTAGCCGCTTTTGGGCAGAAATTTGCTGGGACAATTACAGGCAACTATTACATTTAAAAATGGGGAGATGACTCTGGAGGTAAATGATCAAAAGTATGTAGAAATATTGAGTTTGATATTAACCACTAATGAAGTCACGAAGGAAACTGAAATTGATGAAGAGATAATGAATCAGGTATTTCCTGGGGTATGGGCCTCTGATATACAAGGGAGAGCAAAAAATGCTCCCCCTATACAAATCAGGCTAAAAGAGGGAAAGCAACCTGTCAGGGTTAAACAGTATCCCTTGAGGAGGTGGGATAAGGAAGGAATTAGCCCAGTAATTGAGAAATTTTTACATCTAGGATTATTAAAAGAATGTCAATCTGATTTTAATACCCCTATCCTACCAGTCTGCAAACCTGATGGGTCATACCGGTTAGTACAGGACCTGCAAGCCATGAACAAGATAACTGAGGATCTGTATCCTGTGCTGGCCAATCCCTACGCGTTATTAACTTGCTTAACACCTGAACTAACTTGTTTTACCATTTTAGATTTGAAAGACACCTTCTTTTGCCTTCCTATGCATGAAGCCAGCCAGAAAATTTTTGCATTTGAATGGGAAAGTCCTAAAATCGGGCAAAGAACTCAACTTACATGGACCAGACTCCCACCAGGATTTAAAAACTCGCCCACTTTGTTTGGAGAACAACTTGCAAAGGAATTGGAGACCTGGGAAGCCCCTCCAGAGGAAGGAAAGCTGCTACAGGACATCCAATGGACAAAGGAAGCTACGCAGGCTTTCAACCAACTGAATAAAGCCCTCATGTCAGCTCCAGCTCTGGGATTGCCAGACGTGAGTAAGCCTCTCCTTTTAGTTCTCCCATGAGAAGCAAGGAATCGCCTTGGGAATATTAGCACAAGACCTTGGCCCATACCGGAGAGCAGTTGCTTACTTCTCTAAGCAATTGGATGCAGCAGCTAAAGGGTGGCCTGGATGCCTCAGAGCGGTTACAGCAGTTGTACTGAACATCCAAGAGGCACGTAAATTCACCCCGGGCCAGAAAATGACTGTGCTAGTGTCTCACACAGTGTCTGCAGTGCTAGAAGTGAAAGGCAGGCATTGGCTTTCCCCACAACGGTTCCTGAGATACCAAGCTGTTATAGTGGAGCAAGATGATGTGGAGATAGTGGTGACTAACATTGTCAATCCAGCCTCCTTCCTCAGTGGAAACCAAGGGGAGCCAGTGGTACATGATTGCCTGGAGACTATCGAGGCCACCTATTCCAGCCGCCCTGACTTGAAGGACACCCCTCTCAAGAATGCAGAAATCTGGTTCACTGATGGAAGCAGTTATGTCATCAGTGGAAAATGACACACCGGGTGCGCAATTACTACCTGCAAGAAGGTAATAGAATCTGGGCCCCTGCCAACGAATACCTCTGCACAAAGGGCCGAGATAATTGCTCTAATTCAGGCCTTGGAATTGGCAAAAGGGAAAGAAATAAACATATATACTGACTCAAAGTATGCATTTGGAGTAGTGCATGCTCATGGAGCCATTTGGAAAGAGAGAGGACTGCTGAACTCTCAAGGAAAAAACATTAAATATGCATCAGAAATACTGCGACTTCTAGAAGCAGTCCAGTTGCCGAGAAAGTAGCAATCATGCACATTAAGGCACATCAGAAGATAAATTCAGAATTGGAAGAAGGGAACGAGCTGGCGGATAGGGAAGCAAAAGAAGCGGCAAAAATTGAGGTAATAACTGAGGCGGCCCTGATTCCAGATGGGCAAATTTCCCTCAAAGGTAAGCCAAAATACAACAAATTAGACAAAAAATTGATCCATGAGCAAAAAGGAAACTATAACCAGGAGGGATGGGCCACCATAGAGGGAAGAGTAGTTATACCCTCCTATTTATTATGGTCCCTAATAAGGGAGGAACACCAGAAAACACATTGGGGAATTGATGCCCTATATAAATACCTAAATGAAAGGATAATAGCTAGACATTTACGAGCCACTATCACCCAAGTGACTCGACAGTCTGACCTTTGCCTCCAGACCAACCCCAAGAATATTCCCAAACCAAAACTTGGCCAGATTGAGAAGGGTCATGGGCCTGGGCAGCAATGGCAGATTGATTTCACAGAATTGCCAAGAAAAGGGGGATATAAGTTTTTACTGGTGCTAACAGATACCTTTTCAGGATGGCCAGAAGCATTCCCCACCAGGACTTCTAAAGCTCGGGAGGTAACTAAGGTATTGGTACAGGAAATCATACCACGCTTTGGAGTCCTGGCCACAATGTCCTCAGATAGAGGACCACATTTTATTGCAAAATTAGTGCAACAGGTTAGCCAATACTTAGGCATAGACTGGGAACTTCACACCCCATATAACCCACAATCAAGTGGTCAGGTGTAGAAAATGAATCATTTGATCAAACAACAAATTGTACAATTGGGACAAGAGGCTAATTTGCCATGGCCTCAATCCCTCCCATTAGCACTACTGCGGATTTGAACCAAACCCAGGACTAAAGAAAAGCTGAGTCCCTTTGAAATGCTTTATGGAAGACCATATGGGGTGCAGAAGGGAATGTCTACCCAGGATGTATCGCTAACCTCCTATATGATCGCTCTAAATAAACAACTTAGAGCAATCGAAAAATATGTGGCTGGAACTTGGGGTACAGGGCTTGATGCACCAGTACATGACGTACAACCTGGAGACTATGTATATGTTAAGTCTCTTACAGAGAAGGCCCTGGAACCACAATGGGAGGGACCATACCAAGTGCTCCTTACTACCTTCACTGCAATCAAGATAAGGAACAAAGCACTTGGATCCACCACAGCCGTGTTAAGAAAGCTCCAGAAGCCCCTTGGAGAATAACACCGTGTGATGGTGAACTGAAACTGAAACTTACTCAGACAATGAATGTATCATGGTGGGTGGGGATTTTTGCTGAAGTATTGTTTACAATCATAGTTGTAATGCAAAAATTAGAAAGTACTCCTAGCCAGGGCAATGTTTAATGGCCTTGGTCCCAAGCCTTTACTCAATACACCGGTTCCATGGGAAAACCTTCTGATTTAAAAGGTTTAAACCTAACAACTCTGGTCATACACAGTAACCAAATATATAAAAAGCAGGAGTGGCAAAAACAGAGGTTGTGGTCACTTTAGGGGAACAAAGAGGAGGTAATTAGGATAGGGTGTCAAATGATTAAGGGAACTACCTATAGTAAAGAAACTCAAATCAGTGTGAATAAATGCCGGAAGGTTTGCAATCGTCCAAATGAATTAGACTGTTGGTACAACTTCACATTAAGACAAACTGATGACATGGTTTGCCTCTGGGCATGCAACACTATTGGGCTATCTTTCAAATTTAAAATAAGCATTATAGCCAAGCCCATTACAACCCAACCCAGCACTCAAGCACAAACCCAAAATATGCCATTTAAGTTTGAACCTAAGGTTTATGAAATTGGCCCATATGTAATAAGGAATACGGGTCAACAACAACTGTTATTTAACCCAGAATGGTCCCTTAAACGTGTCGAGCTGTAATGGAAACCAATATCTCGATGGTTCAGCCAGCTTGCTCCCCCTTCCTAAGGTCATCCTTCGAGGGATGGACAAAATGGCTACAAAAACAAGTACACTTCAGAGACAGAATGCAAAGGGATTTAACTGGGATATTAGGGACCGTGTTAGGGGTTTTGAGTGGGATTGACTCCAAAATATTAATGAACAAATTAGCTGCAGCAACTAGCAATCTGATAAAATTGAAACAGCCTTTACAGTTGTTTCAATTGGCATTGGGAAATAGTCAGTGGCAAGTCTCAAGGGTGCTGCCAAGATGGAGAGAAACTGAAGATCAAGATCATAGCTTACTAGTAGATGCATTAAAGGTGGCGCAGGATAACATATATTTAGCCCTTAGCTGTATACAAACTAAATTATGGATACAATCAACAGCTGCTTTAATCATAAGAGAAGGAAGTGAAGGGGTGTTTCCAACTGAGGTACGAAAGGTTGTCTGGGACAGTGCTACAGACTTCGAGAGAGATTTCCAGTCTTGGTGGACCATGGTAAATTTTACATATAATCCCACCACTAACACAGCTACAGCCTTTGTGCTCACTATACGTAATGCCACAGTTCACGCTATTCACCCCATTGTTGCCTTAGGGTTAAGTCATGAGAAGTCGGTATTATACCCCTCAGAACATAGGGTATGGGCTTGGAAAATCCAGGAGAAATGGCAAACCGTGAACCTGGAACCTTGCATTGCACAAGAACAACAGGGATTCATCTGTGAGAGTAATTTGATCAGTGCTCAGGACATTTGCCTTGACACTGACCAAGGCATTTGTCACTTTGAGATCCACCCAGATACCAACCAACAAACTGTACTGGTGTATATAGGTGATGGCTGTGTGTGTTTAAGGACTGTGTGTGATATCATAGAAATTGATAAAAACAAAGTCTCCTTATCCGTTAAGAATCATTCCAATTTTTGTATTTACAACTTTATTAAGATTACTGGGTGTGACTTTGTATATTCGGAACCAGTCGTATCCCACCAGTTAATAAAATCAAACTACACAACATACAATGAGTTACCACCCACACCCATTGGAATGAATTTAACCCTAGTGAAACAATTAATGAAACATCAGGATCTAATCAGAATTGTAGAGGAGTGTCATGGTTTGACACTGGCACAATGCCAGTGCCTCTATGAAGATACTTTTTTTCTGGTTTCTGCTGTGAGATGTGACTAGGAATAAGCAAAGCAGGTTCTTACTTAGGGAAAAAAAACTAGAACTTTATTAACTACTCTACAACTACAGATAAAAAGGAACACACACACAGGGAAAATGAAAACTTCACAAATGCATTTCTTCCTCCCCCCACTAAATTTCTAACTCAATACATTTGTTCTTCAAATCACTAACTCTCGGTCTAGCACTACTTTTTAGACAATCAATCTTCAGTTCATCAAGAGGAGAGGAGTCTTTCTTGTACCATGGGCTTCTCCTGGAAACACAGTCGAAACTCCGTGTGTTTCCGTGTCACTCGTGGCACCGCCCGGAGTACATTTGCCGTCGTGACTTCTTCTTTTTCATGTCCAGTGCTCTCACTACTGAACACGGACCAGAACTGCTTCTAGGGTTGTCTTTTAAGGATGCTCTGTCTCGATCTAAAAAAGGCACAGTCTCTCTTTTGGGACACCTGTCCCCACAATCTCTCTTTTGGGACACCTGTCCCCTCCATATTTTCACCCCCTGGGGCCGAGGGGCATCAACACTGAGCAGTCTCTGTATCACAAACAATCTCTCTTTTGGGACACCTGTCCCCCTCATATTTTCACCCCCTGGGGCCGAGGGGCATCAACACTGAACTCTCTTGGTTCTGAGGCTATTGCCTCCCCCTAGAATGCAGTCTCTGTATCACAAGGAACATGGTTCTGTCCATGGCTATACAAAAAGAGTCTAGCAAAAGCCACTCTATCATCTCTTCTCACTAGGATTCTTCTCTATTCTTCTACTATCTCTCACTCGCCCAGACCTCTCTCACACTGGCCCATTTCTTTTTCATCTTCCACTCTATCTTCTAGGAAAGGTCAATGTTCTGTAAAGTTCTCATTCTCCAAAAAGGGGTTAAAAGCTCCTACAAGCGGCCGGCTGAACCCCCCCCTCTTTTCCGTCTCAGCCGTGCTGCCGGCGCAGGCCCATGTTTATCAAGCTTCAAGGTTACAGTCCCAGGCAGCGGCTCTCTTTCTCTCTCTCTGTGTCTCTCAGGGGGGGCTGCCCGATGGCTCTCGGTCTCTCTCTCTTCTACCCTTCCACCCCCGGGCTCAGGCCTACCTCTCCCGGCCACATGGCTTTCTCCTCCCCCTGCCCAGCCAGCAGCTGGGCCGGGGGAGAGACCCGAACTCTTTCCCGCCGGAAACTCAAGAGAACCCTCCCAGGGGAGAGCTCTGCTTTTAACCCCGTGTTCTCAGAGGCGTGTCCATGTCCCAATGGCCAGGTTAAATGCCAATATTAAAGTCTGAATATCCATTGGCCAAAAACACAGCATCCCAAAAAACACATTTCCTGTCAAACCACCACATTCCACCCTTCGCCTCTGAGAACACAATTTCTAAAATTATTAACAAAATTACAAAACACTTCAACACTTCTACAAAACAAGAAAACCTTCATCTCCAGATTTTACTACGCATCTACCTTAACTCAATACATGCTTTGTTCTTATTCTTCTTTGGTCCCATCTCACAGCTTTACTCACAACTTTATCTTATCATTCTCCCAAAATTCGATTCCTGGTCAGGGAACCAAAAATGTCATGGTTTGACACTGGCACAATGCCAGTGCCTCTATGAAGATACTTTCTCCCTGGTTTCTGCTGTGAGATGTGACTAGGAATAAGCAAAGCAGGCTCTTACTTAGGGAAAAAAAACTAGAACTTTATTAACTACTCTACAACTACAGATAAAAAGGAACACACACACAGGGAAAATGAAAACTTCACAAATGCATTTCTTCCTCCCCCCACTAAATTTCTAACTCAATACATTTGTTCTTCAAATCACTAACTCTCGGTCCAGCACCACTTTTTAGACAATCAATCTTCAGTTCATCAAGAGGAGAGGAGTCTTTCTTGTACCATGGGCTTCTCCTGGAAACACAGTCGAAACTCCGTGTGTTTCCGTGTCACTCGTGGCACCGCCCGGAGTACATCTGCCGTCGTGACTTCTTCTTTTTCATGTCCAGTGCTCTCACTACTGAACACGGACCAGAACTGCTTCTAGGGTTGTCTTTTAAGGATGCTCTGTCTCGATCTAAAAAAGGCACAGTCTCTCCTTTGGGACACCTGTCCCCACAATCTCTCTTTTGGGACACCTGTCCCCTCCATATTTTCACCCCCTGGGGCCGAGGGGCATCAACACTGAACTCTCTTGGTTCTGAGGCTATTGCCTCCCCCTAGAATGCAGTCTCTGTATCACAAGGAACATGGTTCTGTCCATGGCTATACAAAAAGAGTCTAGCAAAAGCCACTCTATCATCTCTTCTCACTAAGATTCTTCTCTATTCTTCTACTATCTCTCACTCGCCCAGACCTCTCTCACACTGGCCCATTTCTTTTTCATCTTCCACTCTATCTTCTAAGAAAGGTCAATGTTCTGTAAAGTTCTCATTCTCCAAAAAGGGGTTAAAAGCTCCTACAAGCGGCCGGCTGAACCCCCCCCTCTTTTCCGTCTCAGCCGTGCTGCTGGCGCAGGCCCATGTTTATCAAGCTTCAAAGTTACAGTCCTAGGCAGCGGCTCTCTTTCTCTCTCTCTGTGTCTCTCAGGGAAGGCTGCCCGATGGCTCTCGGTCTCTCTCTCTTCTACCCTTCCACCCCCGGGCTCAGGCCTACCTCTCCCGGCCACATGGCTTTCTCCTCCCCCTGCCCAGCCAGCAGCTGGGCCGGGGGAGAGACCCGAACTCTTTCCCGCCGGAAACTCAAGAAAACCCTCCCAAGAGAGAGCTCTGCTTTTAACCCCGTGTTCTCAGAAGCGTGTCCATGTCCCAATGGCCAAGTTAAATGCCAATATTAAAGTCTGAATATCCATTAGCCAAAAACACAGCATCCCAAAAAACACATTTCCTGTCAAACCACCACAAGGAGATTCAAAAGAATGGGCAGAGAACTCTGGTAACTGTCCATCACGACATAACTGAAATAAACAGAGTACTGCAAAGAGTAAAACAAGACACAAGTCATAACTGGTGGGATGCACTATTTGGATGGTCACCAACCGCAACTGGGATCTTGAACACTTTATGTAACCCCATTGTAGTTTTATTAATTTTAGTTACTATAAGTTTAATGATGTTTTTTTTAACACTCGTGGAATTGGAGAATGTTAAGATGCATGGCCATTTTGACTTCACTCTCTAGGACTCATGGAATCCTGCTGAAAGAGAGCTGTCATGATAGTAGGTCAGAATTTGGATCAAGACCCCTATAGTAAAAGAATTTACTATATTTTAAGAAAAGGGGGACTGAAATAGAGATTTATGGAGTTCACTTGAATTAGCAATATGAATTAAGCATTTAAAGTTTAGCCTGTAGAACTATGTGTTGAATTTTAACCTTTTTACTTAAGAAACCTCTGCCATGGTACAAAGGGCATAGGAAAATGCAAATTTCTGAAGTTTCTTGCATAAAGAACAGTACCAGAGGAGACCAAGTGATACAAAAAGCCCAGATAAAGGAACTCCTCTGTCTCCAAGCTAATCAAGGCTGACAAACTACTCAGATAAGCACCAAGGGACCAAAAGCGCATGCGCAAAGGACAAAAGTTCAAAAGTTCAGTCATGAGGAAGACCACAATCTTCAGCCTCAGAGACCACCAGAGACCCCCGTGCGACCACCACAGCAAACAATGCATGCCCAGAAGGGCGTGGATCTGATTACCATACGAGGCGAGAACAGGCGGGGCCAGGGGTTGAATATGCATGGAAAAGTTGTGCAATGTATTGCATATGGAATACCTTTGTGAATAAAGATGTAGGACAGACTAAGGCTCAGGGCACAAGTTTTCACAGGAACTATCTCGCTTGTGCTGGGCGCTGATATACATACCCACCCCCCCCCCCCCCCCCCCCCCCGTGGGCTGGGAAAGTTACCTGGACTAGTCGTCCCAAAATGTACACTATTTTAAACTCGCCGCGTCCTGTGCGACTGCAAACACTGCTGAATAGTGATTTTCACTATCACTTTAATACCATGGCTCTCATCTTGGTGCCTTCCAAGTGCTTTTGAGCTCTTACAAATCCCTTAATTTTACACGTCCCGCCAAGCCGGGGGTTCCTGCTTTTGTCTTTAACGCATCTCACCCACTGCATTTCAGCCCTTCTTTTCCATGCGTCCAGCCAGTTACCGGGTTCCCTCCCCTTCTCATACGCATCCCGCCCTGTTTCCAACCATCCACTATCCCAAAGCTTCAACAGACTAGGACGGATCCGTATATTACTAATGTGAAGCTCACATTCATATACTGGAATTACGGAACTAAATTTTGGCCAAAACAATTATGAGGATCTTTTATCTTAAGCACACTCCCAACACTACTTCACTCACACTTCGGGCATACACACACTTATACTCACAATCTTCTAGATCCTTCTCCTTCTTCTTTTTTGTTATACAGTCCTTTGTAGTCTCCAGGTTTACCTGCAATCACTGATGGTCCCAAGAGAAGTCATTCGATCTGCTAAAATCAGCAGGGGCGCCATTCGTCTGAAATCTCCTGGGCTATGGGCGAAGAGGCTTTATATCCCGGTTTACAAGTCCCCATTGTGAGAGACAACTGCTCACTTCGAAAATTTAAAAAAGTTTATTAAACCTTAACAAAAATACAACAAAGGACTACATAAGGAAAAAGCTGCAGCGCTGGGAACTGCCCCTCGTGCATACCACATGGCCAGTTTGTCTTTAAGATGGATGCTCAGTCTTTTATACCCCTGGGGGTTGTGTGAAAAGTGCATATTATATGGTTCTACGCAGATATTTACTATATGTATTTTGTTGTATTGATTAGTAGTGTTGTATTAACATTTTAATAATATGATAAATGTAGTCTTGTAGTTAAAAGGTAACTTTTGTAGTTAAAAAAAAACTATGTAAGTGGGATATTTTTTTAAGAAAGGAATGAGGCACTCACAGCAAGATAGCAGCCACAGGACACCTAAATCTCTCAGAGAAAAGGAATTTATTGTTCTCTTATCAGAAGAAACTGAATTCTTTCTGCCTGGTTAAAGATCGAAGGTGCCTTAGGATTAGGAGGAAGAAGTTGATGATGACCAGATCAAATCCTGTATTTGAATGGAATTTATGCATCATGTATGAAGTGTATGAATATTCAACAGGCTATTGCTCTTAAGGGTTAATCCTTTGTTAACGGGGTCCTTTTTTGGTCTCGTGCTGCCCAGAAAAAGGTATCCGGACTGTCCGTAACTCTTTGTCTCTATTGTCTCATATTTTCCTAATTCAAAATGTCCAAATTATTGTTACTCTAATTGTATTACAATTTTTATAACCATTTTATTACTATTAAACTTTAAAACTTTTAAAAACAAGTGACTGGCGTTTTTCACAGGTTGCATCAGCTAACCCTGGACCCTCCCAAGGTCTGTCAGTGAGCTCTTCTTTGCCATTTATTGGTGGAAACTGCTTTCTTGTAACTTGATTGGAGGTCAGGTGTTGCCATGCCGCACCCCATAAGCAACAAGCTTTTCCATTCCCAACTGCCCCATGCAAGGGGCACATGTGCACACCTTCTTTTTACTTATCCTAGACAACCCAGGCTGATGGCAACAGTACAGGGGGGAAAAGGGAACTGTGGGGAAAACAGAGGACATCTAAACTACAATAACATAACTATACATCACTAAAGCTTTTCTTAATATTCACACAATAGTTATCTTTTAATTGCGAGAGCCAATCATCTCATTATCCATCTATAACAATATTAAACATTAAAACTCCTCATTGCTCTAAAGAGATGGTAGATTCAGAGAGTCCTTCTGTAGGTGTGTCTGTCTCGCCTAGCCTCTCTAGGGCTCAGGCCCAGCGTCCAGGCTGCAGTGCAGCTTGGGGGGCCCCCGGGAAACTGCCCTCATGTTCTGGACTGGAGAGAAGCTAAACGGTTTCTGAGGAAAACCAGTGAAAAGAGGAAAGGAAAAACTCCCCGTCTCGCAGAGAACTGGGAGAAAACTGAGAGCCTTCTCTCTCTGTGTTTTGAATACAAGTGGTGAAAAATTCCACCACTTCCCCCCCCCCCCCTCCGCCCTCAATCCCTCTGGGCCTAGCTTAATGCTACAGGACTCATTTCTGGGCATAGGGGATGCACAGCATTATAAAGTCACCCCATTACAGGTGTTGATAAAGCTGTTCTTGAAATGAGTCCTGTTGCCTGACTCATTTTTCTCTGGGGTACCATGCCTCCAAAGGACTTGCTTTTCAAGGCCCAAGATGGTGTTCTGGGCAGTAGCATGAAGCAAAGGGTAGGTCTCGAACCATCCAGTGGTGGCTTCTATCACTGAGAGCATGTAGCACTTGCCTTGGCAGGTTTGAAACAGTGTGATGTGGTCAATCTGCCAGACCTCTCCATACTTATATTTGGACCGCCTTCCCCTATACCACAGGGGTTTCACCCGCTTAATCATAGCTCACATCTCACAGTCATGGATAACCTGGGGCATACTGTCCATGGTTAAATCCACCCCTCAGTCCCGTGCCCACTTATAGGTGGCATCTCTACCCTGATGGCCTGAGGCATTCATGTGCCCATGGAGCTAGGAACAACTCTCCCTTGCGATGCCAATCCAAATCTATCTGTGACACCTCTATTTTTGCAGTCTGATCTACCTGTTCATTATTTCGGTACTCCTCATTAGCCCAACTCTTGGGGACATGTGCATCTACATGGTGGACTTTTACAGGTAGCTTCTCTACCCGAGTGGCAATGCCTTGCCATTCTTCAGTAGCCCAGATCGTTCTTCCTCTATACTGCCGGTTGGCCTTTTCCCACCTTTCCAGCCAACTCCACAGAGCATTGGCTACTATCCATGAATCAGTATAAAGATAGAGCTTTGGCCACTTCTGTCTTTATGCAATGTCCAGGGCCAGCTGAACAGCTTTGACTTCAGCAAGTTGGCTTGATCCACCTTCTCCTTCAGTAGCTTCTGTGACCTGTTGCATGGGGCTCCATATAGCTGCTTCCATTTTTGATTTTTCTCTATAGTGCAACAGGAACTGTCAGTGAAAAGAGCATAGTGTGTTTCTTCTTGCGGCAGTTGGTTGTATGGTGGAGCTTCCTCAGCACGGGTCACCTGTTCCTGCTCCTTTTCATCAGTAAGACTAATGTTTTCACCTTCAGGCCAATTTGTAATTATTTCCAAAATCCCAGGGTGATTCAATTTTCCGATACAGGTGCACTGTGTGATGAGGTGTGCTGGTTTTGCACTGACATTTGGTGAGGAAAGAAAAAGCCACTCACAGAAATGATTTTTCTGAGAAGAGCTGCTGAGACCTTCCTCCATGTCTAACAACACCAATCAGTGACTAGTTTTGAAGACTGACACCTTGTTAAACCACTAGAAAGCTTAACACGCCTCTATGAACACAGATGTTAAAAACAAACAAACCCTGAGAAAAGCTCTCTTTTTTTGTCTGGAGAGACAAGTTCTTCCCCCCCTCCTGGACTGGTGGCCGGGTGGGGGAGGGGAAGCCACGGGGCCCCCAGCCAAGGTAAGGCCAGGCCAGGCCCCAGCAGCTGCCAAGCAGGGGGAGGGGAGGCCATCGGCCACTGAGTCCTAGCCTAGCTGCTGAGATCCTAGCCCTCCCCCAGTGTGGCTGCTGAAAAAAACCCAGAGGCGGCCCTGCAGCCTTCGCAAAAAAGAGCCCCGCAGATAAAATTAAACACAACAGGGGCTGAAGACCAGCCATGTGGCCGATCCTAACACAGCCGCCAATGCAGCCTAAATATCCATCACTGTGACTGCTTTGGCCGCTGCCCGGTAGGATCGGTAGGAATCACATGGCCATCTGCTGGCCCTGGGTGAGATATTAACTCTTTCAGTACACAGATAAGACTTACAAACCTTCAGTCCTCCTTCAGGTAAAAAAAAAAAAGACAGAGTAAAGACACATAGAAAACAACATGAGACATCAAAGTCAATAAGAAAAAGTCCCAAATAGAAGACTTGAAAAAATGCCTTTAGTTTTAGCCTAAATTCCTCTTACAAAACTATAGAGAATATAATTGTAAGAGACGGTCCGAAGTTTCCCTCATTTGCCTCACGACTGTCGCAAGGACAGAGACTAAGACCCTGAAGACCCTGACTGGAATTCTGGCCTGGTTGAGGTGGATGCTTGCCAAGTGATTGTTTGCAGGTGTGCTTGCTGTGCTGCCACAGTACACTGCTTCGAGCGGGGACTGGCAATTAGTGGCTTGCTCTGTATGCTTATACCTGGTTCACAATCCCCACTCATCACAATAGCCCATGAATTTCCCCACCTCTTGTCCAGAGAACTTTGGTGATTCCCCACAGAAGATCCCTCATCTGCCTCATGACTGCTGTCAAGGATGGAGATTGAAGCCCCCTCCCAAGGACTGAGACTGAGACCCTTAAAATTCTAACATGGGGGCGCTGGCCTGACTGAAGTGGGATGTCTGCCAAGTGTTGCCTGCAGGTGTGTTCGCTGGACCGAGACTGGTTTCCCATGGGAACCAGTCCTGAAACAATGGGCCCCACTCACTGCTGGGACTGGTTTGTCCTGTTCGGAACTGGACTGTCTGTACTTGTTCTCAATGGACTTATTCTCCACTGTCCTGTACCTGTTCCCTCGACATTCTGTCCTGCTCCCCTCCCGGCGGTAGACTATAAAAGACCCCTGAGTTAACCAAAGATTTTGAGTTTCTCCCCGACGTGACAAGACAGATCTATTGGATGGACCATGAGGATTTCACCTCTCCGTTGGTAGCTATTACCCCCCCCCCTTTTTCTCTCTCTCTCTATCCTTTATCTCCTTTCTAATCCTTCTATTGCATTTGCTGTGGGCACTCAATAAAAGGTGCATTTCTTTTGATTAAAACTGAAAGTCCCCTGCTGTGCATCTTTTGCACTCTGAGATCAGTAAAATGAACCATCATGACCCCCACATGTACTAGCGGATTGTGACAATAATTAATACATCAGACTCTTTTTCCCTATAAATCATGAAACACTATAGGAGATTAAGTGTTCAAATTGTAGCTATAAGCAAAAACATTTATACTAAAGGAAACAGATGTTAAAGTACCTATGATCCCATGAGAAGTTTGAACAGAGAAAAAAGAGTATTGAAGACCCTTAACCCACAGGGAAAGAAGAAAAAGACCTCTGCTCCCAAAGATAAAAATAATCAGAGAAATAAATAAAGATAATCTTTGCTCTTAAACAACTCATCCTTAAAATAATATCCCATAAGTTGACATAGCCCATAAACACAACTATGGGAAAGCTATAAAAAATAAGAATTTCACGATTACAGATTCCCAAGCAGCTGCTATCATGAAAATTTAAAGCCACCAAAAATCTGTTTTCTTGTAAAGAAGGCTTCATGAAATGACAAGAGGGACTCCTCTCCCTAAGTAAACTAAAGGAAATCCATTCTAAAAGTAATAAACTGGCTAAATTGTTTCTGTACGTTGTTAGTAGGAAAAAAAAAAGTGTAGGGAAGAGAATCGTTTTAAAAGTTTTATTCTAAATCTTATTATTCTTTCTTTTAGTTACTGTTAATAAATTTTCTTTATACCCTTTTAAAGCCTTAAGCGTACTTTGCCTTCTTCCTAATCCTATCTCACAACAAGAAATAAATATATTCTAGTGGGTGCACTAGCACTTAGCCAACACTAAACCCACCACATTAATTAGTGTGCTGGCTGAGAAATCTCAAATTAGAAAACCAAAACCACTGCATGAGGCCAATCTATTGTGGTTCGAGTCTATTTTATTGATTCCTTGTTAAGTGGTTTGTTCTAGTGTACCCCCGTGTTCTCCCCGAGTTGGTTTACCTCTGGGTTTTACCCTCCCTCAAAGCTGCTCCTCATGCCATTCCCTGCCTCTTGTTCCAGCTCTTTCCCTGCCTGTCAAGGCAACCCAGCCCTTTATTCCCAAACCTTCTCTGCTACTTAAACCTCGGGCCAATCCCTGTCTGCAACACCCCTTTGGAATTCCCCTACTCCTCAAAGCCCCATTGGCCCATGTGACCCATCCTCTCCACCCTCCTACCCCAATTGGCCCCAGACACTTGATGTAATCCCCTCACTCTTCCCCTGAGGATTCCCTATTGGTTAGCTGTTTGTATCCACCCCCTGACTTGTATCTGTACAAAACCCCTTGCACAAAGCAGCAAGGGGCTTTTTGTCCTGCTCCCTTCACCTGGAATAAACCCTTCCTTGTGGAACCTCAAGACAGAGAGCCTTCTCCTTTCTCCTCTTCCTGGTCCCTGTTGGGGCTTGTGTCTGGCACTGTAGAGCAAGTGGCTCTAAAGGCTCTGCCTCTGGTAAATCCCCATACCGAGGCAGTTCCCCACTCCTGGTGTGGAGCTGGAGTTCTAAGAGCTAGCCTGGGTTCTGGAATTCACTTAAAGTACCTGCACCCAATCCATGTGGTTCATTTCTGAGCTGGGCTGTGTGGTAGTGTCAGCTACTGGGGCAGCATCCCTAGTTTCTGGGGTAGGTGTCTGGGTGGTTATCCAATCTCCCCTTATCTCTGAATGCTAAATAGAATAGGCATATCAGCAGCAAATGGCTAGCCTCTAGAGGAAATTTGAACCCTTTGAAAGCTGGTGGGGTAGGCCCAAAGAACTGGTTGAAGGGCTGGGAGAAAACTTTCCCCGGTATTGTTTCCTCACAGTACATACCACTATTAATGTAAGCACAAAAACATACACTTAGTGTGTGATAGCCTTGTATCCATGTGCCCGCCTTCCAGAGAAAGTTAAAAATCAATTTCCTCACCTTATTAACCTATAGTGCAAATCGGAGAACACCCACAGCAGCCTTAGTCATAGGATCCATGTTTAGAAAAGGAACTGCAAATGAGAAAAGTATAGCCACAACCATGTGCCACCTGAATCAGGGTAGTCTAGACCACATGGTGCCGCCTAACGAGATTTCTATATTCAGCACGCAAAAACTAGGTTACTCAGGAAGTGTTATTCCTTAGGAAGTGTTATTCCTTTTTCACCCTTTCCTCTTGAAGCCCTCTGGCCTCACATTGGGTGCCAAAATCTGTCTTGGTTTGAAAGACAGGTGTCTGCCAAGGAAGGCAGGAGCCTCCCTTGGAATGGAGAATATGACCCCCTTCCCTCTGAATTATTATAACTTTGGGCTTTCAGAAAAAGATGTGGGAAAAGGACTAACAGTTCTTCACTAGTATGTATGTGTATAAAAAGGCAAACAAATAGCAACAATGGCAGCAACAACAAACAAAAAAACCCAGAAAACTCAATATACAGTTTTTTCCCACTCTTTAAGCAATTTCCCCTTTGGTGTAGTGATGGTCAGAGCCGGCAGGGGCATTGGTGGGCTCCCAGTGGGCAGGGCAGGTGCAATGATTCCCCTGGCAGCTTGGTCGAGACAGGAAGTCATGGGTGGCAGCTGGTCTCGATTGCAGGGCTACCACGCAGAGGTGGCCAATACGAGGACACTTCACATGTCAGCTCCAAATGGCCGGGAAACAAAAAAAAAGAATTAAGCAGACTTGCAGTGCAGGAAAACAGCAGCAGACTGGCATCTCGGAGTCCAACACACAGGAGTGGCCGCAGCAACACGTCGCAGGCAGAGGGTCTGGTGGGAGCCAGTCCCAATGTTTCGGCATCACACATGCTGGTTCTGAGCTCTGAGCAGTCAGGTGGCAGGGAAAATGGCAAACAGCTCCTTCCTCCCCTGAACCCAGAAGCTTCACTGATCAAAAACCCAGCCAAACCTCCGGGGTAGCCCACTCACCTTTTTTTTCTCATGTTATCACTTGCAACCCCCGCCCAGGGCCATTTAAATGGAATGTTGTAACGCCCAGCAACATCCTTGTTTTCTCAAGTATCAGTACTTATTGTTTCCTAGCAACTTATGGGACAAAATTCCATGAGAGAAAGAAAAATAAGGAAAAACCCTCACCCCCAACACAACCACAGAAACCTCCTTGAAGAACTTCTGACTGTAAGTCAAACCGCTGAGATTTGATAAAGGGAATCAATCACCTTCAATTACCTAAGGCCCAGGGAGAAAAAAACAAGTAAACAAGGAAAAGAATGCCAGCCAAACCCAGAAGCTGTGCTAACAATAATCTATGGTTTGTTTCAGAGTGGAGGAGGCCATAGCCCACAGACCCATTTTGCTGGGAGCAGGTTTGCACAGATTTCCCTGCCAGCCAAGGTGGGGGGGAGGAAGTTTCGGTGTGTGGTAACCTCTGTTCAGGGGCAGTGAACCCATTCTCCCTTACACAAACTGGCTATGGAACCCCTGTTGCCTTCTTGTGAAGGCCGCGATGACCTGGTTTCGGAGTCCAGCACGGCGATCCCCTCCTTGGGATCCCTCGGGGCCAATAACGGACGCTGACACCAATGTGGTGGACGGTTAAAGGCGTTTATTGAGGGGTCTCGAGGGTATTTATGGACTAAGGGGCTTCTCTACGTCAGACAGGGGTTTGGCTATACTATCTAGGGTTAGTATGGAGTGGAAAGTTACTGGCATGCATAGGTTAGGGGGGCTACACGTCTGGCTACATTCCAAGGGTGATCCTTATCTATGGGGAGAGGGGTAGAAGGATTCCTGTAATTTTCCGTCACAGCCCGAAATCTTCCGAACGCCTGTCCCTATGCCTACTACAAACCCCCAACCCTGGGGAGGCTACATCCATGGGAAATTAATGTGAAGATCAGCTAAGGGGGTGCCATAAAGCCATCAAATGCCCCCGAAGTGCCCCCCAGAGGAATTCCTGAAGCCTTGCACCACTGGACTGCATGTGATGCAACATATCCGGAGTCTCTTGTGAGAGACTTTAGAAAATCCCCCCTGCCTCGGGAGGTGCCTGGGTTTTCCTACCTAGCCTGAGCTATATGAACTGTGAAAAATGCATATGATATGGTTGGGTCTGTCACAGACATCTTTCATGAAAAATCCTTTCTTAGGATTTTTCCTTGTGAGAAGCTGCAGTTTCAGCAACCAAAAGTAAACAATGGTTATCTGCTGCTGTGGAATGCAACAGGTAGACCCGTGATTGGTCTCCTGTGGATGTTTGGATTTCCTGACCACTTATGGCAGAGCTGGCTCTTGCTCTCTGTCTGAGACACAGATCTTTGTTATTCATTCTTTTCTATTCTTAGCTTAGCTAGCTTCTGAAGAAACCTTTTCCTTTCTATTTCTTTTTAGTATAGTCTTAATGTAACATATATCATAAAATAATAAATCAAGCCTTCTGATCATGGAGTCAACATTCTCGTCTCTTCTTCATCCTGAAAACCCTTGTGACCACGGTCGCATGGGTCTTTGCAAATATTAAAATAAATACTATATGTGTTATGTTGGAAAGTTATGCTGTATTAATTTTTTTGTAGTGCTGTATTAATACTTTTAAGTAGTGTGGTAAATATAGTTTTTAGGCTACAGCATAATATTAAAATTGAAACTATGTGATGTAAGATACTTTTTTTAACTAGCTCAAGGAATGGATAAGATAATCAAGAAATTCTTTACATAGAGATAACAGCAACAAGACACCAATATTACAAGAGAAAAATTATTGCCTCCTTATGGGGAAAACCCAGACTTCGTGGAGACTGAGACGATGGATTTACAAGATGGAGGGGGGGAGCAGACTTTAAACAGAAGCACCCTTATGTTGAAAGGTGTGACTGTGGTCACAAGGGTTTTCAGGATGAAGAAGAGATGAGAATGTTGACTCCATGATCAGAAGGCTTGATTTATTATTTTATGATATATGTTACATTAGGACTATACTAAAAAGCCATAGAAAGGAAAAGGTTTCTTCAGCAGCTAGCTAAGCTAAGAATAGAAAAGAATGAATAACAAAGATCTGTGTCTCCGACAGAGCAAGAGCCAGCTCTGCCATGAGTGGTCAAGAAATCCAAACACCCACAGGAGACCAATCACGGGTCCACCTGTTGCATTCCACAGCAGCAGATAACCATTGTTTACTTTGGTTACTGAAACTGCAACTTCTCACAAGGAAAAATCCTAAGAAAGGATTTTTCATGAAAGATGTCTGCGACATGTCACCTTTTTTTATTTAGTTAAATTAAAAGGAAAAAGTGTTTGTAATTTTCTCTGCTGTACTCATGCCGAAGAAAAAGACAAACACTCGACAGGTTATCTGTTGCCAATCAAACTCCACTCAAGTGCTCCTGTGGAATGCACTGGGAATTTCTTCACCTGTAGAACATAAAATTCTATCATATCACTAAAACAATTCTATAATATAAGAAAATGCAAAAACAATGCAAAGAAAATTCAAGTCCAAGCAGCTGAGTTTCAGGAAAAGTCCATGGCTTGAAGATGTTCCTCTTTGCCATATCTGAAAGTTTCTTTTGGTCCTGAAACAGGCCTGCTACAGAAAAGTCCATCAATAGTTATCAAAAGTCCATTGACAGTCTTCAAAGAATTTTGAGAAAATTTCTGAAATGTCTTGCCACAGCCCTTATTGAACAACTTGGGCTGAAGCCAATCCCTGGCTCCTCAATGCCTCTGAGCTGCTGCCAGCTCTTTCACCCTTTTTTATTCAATTTAATTTTTTTTTTTTTCTTGTTGGAAAGAGCAGCAGCAGCAGAGGAGCCAGAGAGAGGCCCTTGGGGGCCCTGGCCCATGTGGAAGGATCAGGAACCCCAGACCTGGCCCACAGAAAGGTGGCCCAGGACCAGAAGGGGGAAGCAACGCCCCCAAACCCAACAGGAGGCCGGGAGGTGGCCCTGGCCCAAGCAACCAAGGCAGACAGCCCAGGCCCAGCCCCCGAGGCAGGCTCTGCATTGGCACAGACCTGCACCCTGCTGCCAGTACAATGGCAGAAGGGGTGACCAAACGCTTCCTTTCCCCAAAATCACCGAGGCATGCCGGCAATGGGAAGACAGAAGCTGTCCCGAGAAACTTCGTCTCGGGTCTGGGGATGTCCTTCCCCCCAGCAGACAAGCAATGCTCGCTTCCTGCTGTGCCCTCTGCCTCTGCAATGCAAATGCACCAGGTGTTCCTCCCATCTGCCTCACGGCACCACCGCCACCCCCTCTGGGCTGGGGACCAGGGGCAGAACTTTCGGGACCCAGCTCCCCCTCGCCGCTGGGGCGCGCGAGGGGCGGCAGAGAGATTCGCATCCCCCAGGGGGAAACCCTGGACCAAACACCCCCCAACCCGCCAAGAATGCTGATCTTGAAAACAGGCAGTCACGCTGCGCCCACAGCCAGCTGTCGGGCCATGCCTCCTCCACGGAAGGACAGGCTGACGCCCTCTTCCCCTGTCCCAGCTCCCCCCGTAGGGGCAGCCCCGGGACAACCCGAAAAACTCGGGGAGGAAGTCACGCTGGATGCAGGAGACGCCGCTGCGGCTGCCGCCGGCTCCAGGGCAGCCTCTGATGCAGACACGGAAGACGGAGTCCCCGCAGGGGCGGGCAGCGGGGCCGCCTGGGGAGGCGGCGGGGGCGGCACGGGGTCGGCAGCTTCTTCTGCGCCGGACATCGGCCACAGAGGCGCAGTCGCAGAAGGCGGCACAGTCCGCACGGGAGGCAGCGGGACGGCTGGGGGGAGCGGTGGATCGCTGTTGCCCAGCAACATCGGCGCAGCCGCGGGAAGCTGTGTTTCTGAGATGGATGCAGGCAGGGAAGCCGGCGGAACCGCGGCCGGAGCCCCCACAGGCTCTGCCCGAGGGACGGCCGCAGGACGGGCCGCGCGGGGAACCGCCCGCACCCGCGGGGCGGGTTGAGGCGGCGCTGGCTGGGGCGGCACCGCCCACTCCCATCCCCCCTGAGAGCAACGGGAGGGGGGAAAAAACGGCTCCGTCTGAGCATGCTCCGAAGACGCAGTAAAAAAAACTTCGGCTGCGGGCGAAACTTCGCCCCCCCACTGTGGTTCAGGGGGGCTGGAAAGCAGCAGAGCGTCCCCCTCCAAAGGGTCTTCCCCCGGAATCGGGGGGAACGGGGCTTTGCCCTTGCAGTTAGCAATCCAGGGAAAAACAGCTGCTCTCCGTTTCAAGACTAGAAAGAGCTTCAAAAAGGTTGGATAAATCGAGGGGCATCCGAACCCACGGTATAAAAAGAATTGGAAAATGGAGCCCATACACTCCCAGACAAACACATCGAGGGCATATAGCACATTCATAAAAAACCCAAAGAGCTTCGCCCATCGAAAAAACTCATAGAGATCTGTCTCCAACAGGAGAATTCTGTCCTCTTCACCCCATTTTTGCCAGAGGGCAATAAGTTTCTCCTCTGAAGGGGAGAATGGAACCTCATTCTCTAGGGGAGGAGTCCTCCAGATGAGCAGCCACAAACTGCGAATGGCCTCATCTTTAGGAGGGGAAAAACCAACAGTACCTTGTGACAGTGTCCAGGACTCTCTGGCTATCTGCATGATTCTGCTGAGCTTTCCGAACATCTTCCTGGAGGCTTTTCAGAAGGTTCCCTTTGTGGTCAGCCTTGCTGTGAACTCTGTCCAAATTCGGATCTTCAGTTCTTCAGCTCCTGGCTAGAATCCACTTCTGTGGTCACTTGTGAAGCAACCATCAATGCCACACATTCAGGGTTTACCCAGTGCAGCAATGCTCCTCTGGTGGTCTCACCAAGTGATGATTGTCCTCCTCAGTCGAGGGTCACCAATTGTGACTGTGGTCACAAGGGTTTTCAGGATGAAGAAGAGATGAGAATGTTGACTCCATGATCAGAAGGCTTGATTTATTATTTTATGATATATGTTACATTAAGACTATACTAAAAAGAAAATAGAAAGGAAAAGGTTTCTTCAGATGCTAGCTAAGCTAAGAATAGAAAAGAATGAATAACAAAGATCTGTGTCTCCGACAGAGCAAGAGCCAGCTCTGCCATGAGTGGTCAAGAAATCCAAACACCCACAGGAGACCAATCACGGGTCCACCTGTTGCATTCCACAGCAGCAGATAACCATTGTTTACTTTGGTTACTGAAACTGCAACTTCTCACAAGGAAAAATCCTAAGAAAGGATTTTTCATGAAAGATGTCTGCGACAGAAAGGAATATTTGAATCATGTATGAGATATATGAATATGCAATAGGCTATTGCTTTTAAGGGTTAATCCTTTGTTAGCAAAGTGTGTTCTGTGGCAGAGCAGAGCACCCGGACTCTGTAATTCTTTGCTTTTTGTTGTCTTTTATTGGCCTTTGTCCAAATTCTTATTGTCCTAATTCTTATTACTATTTTATTATTAATAAACTTCTAAAATTTTAACACAAGTGATTGGCGTTTTTCACATGAACCCATTGGATTCTATGCTTTTCGAAGGGGGATCATCACCACCAAGACCAGATGGAGAGGGGCAACAGAACATTGTTGAGATCCACGGATGGTGATATTTTCTTTATTTGGTCTCTGTCACTCTCCTTCTGTCGCCTCTACCCACCCTTCCTTCCTTCCTTCCTTCCTTCCTTCCTTCCTTCCTTCCTTCCTTCCTTCCTTCCTTCCTTCCTTCCTTCCTTCCTTCCTTCCTTCCTTCCTTCCTTCCTTCCTTCCTTCCTTCCTTCCTTCCTTCCTTCCTTCCTTCCTTCCTCTTTCTCTCATATTGTTGGGGTTTTAGGAGTTCTCCTTCTGTTTTTTTTCCTCTTAAGGAATTTTCCCCTATAGGTGTTGACAACTGGATACTTAACAAAGACAAAAGACGTTGTCAGCTCAGGGGAGGGGTGCAGTTGGCTACTCTCTCTTTACCTGAGGTGGGGTGCAGCCCCTAGCCCACGCCTTCACTCTCTCACTCACACACTCTCTCTTTCTCTCTGTCGGCTTCGGGGGAGGACGGTTGAAGCTGATACTTGGGGAAGGGAATTTGCTGACATCGCTGTAGTCTAGCCCAGTCCTGCTTCTACTGCCATGGGGTGAACCTTGGCTCATGAGAGCAGCCACTGAACTGAAACCTTATTAACAACCATCTCACTAAAAGAAGGACTTTTCACCATCTGCTCGGATGCCTGGGATCCTGAGCCCACCTCTCCCAGCCCTTCTTGGAGCCGTGCTGCCATTGCCCCCCCCCCCCCCCCCCGCCATTTCTTCGGCACTGCTCTGAGCTTTTGCTACACTAGCCACGCACCCCCTGCCTGCTGAGACATCCTGGGACTCCCACTACAGCTCCAGATTTTGATATATTTCCTCCACTGTTATAGATGGATAATGAGATGATTGGCTCTTGCAATCAAGGGATGAATATTGTATGAATATTAAGAGAAGCTTTAGTGATGTATAGTTATGTTATTGTAGCTTAGATGTCCTCTGTTCTCCCCATAGTTCCCTTCCCCCCCTGCCCCCATATTGTTGCCATCAGACAGCCTGGTTTATCTAGGACAGATAGAAAGACATGTACATGTGCCCTTTGCCCCTTACATGGGGCAGTTGGGAATGGAAAAGCTTGTTGTTAAGGGGGCACAGCATGACAACACCTGACCCTCCAATCAAGTTGCAAGAAAGCAGTCTCCACCAATAAACGGCAAAGAAGAGTTGACTGACAGACTTTGGGAGGGACCAGGGTTGGCTGATGCAACCCCCCCAGGGGTATAAAAGACTGAGCATCCATCTTGAAGATGAACCAACCATGTGGTAGGCAGCCACGAGGGCAGTTCTTAGCACTGCAATTTTTCCTTATTTAGTCCTTTTTTGAATTTTTGCTAAGGTTTAATAGACCTTTAAAAAATTTTAAAGTGAGCAGTTGTCTCTCACATCTACCACCCTGGGATTGTTGCTCATTCCTGCTGTTCCAGCTTGCCATGTGAGAGTCCTGATAGAGCACTGGGATTGGGTGCCCCAGGGGGGGTTTGTGAAGCAAGCCTCACTTCCATCCCTTCCAGTCTCAGTCAAGCCACCATTAACACATGCTCCCCGAGCTTGAGCTGGAGCACCCCCTGCAACACCAGGGAAATCATCACACCTGCCCTGCCCACTGGTAGCCACGAGCGCCCCTGCCGGCTGTGACCATCACCACACAAAAAGGGAAAGTGCCTGTGGCTGAGAAGGCTGTTATTGGGTTTCTGGTTCTGTTTGTTGTTAATGCCATAGTTGTTTGTTTGCATTATTATACATACTAGTAAAGAACTCTTATTCCTATTCTCATATCTTTGCCTGAGAGCCCCTTAATTTCAAAATTATAATAATTTGGAGGGAAGGGGTTTACATTTTCCATTCCAAGGAAAGCTCCTGCCTTCCTTAGCAGACACCTATCTTTCAAACCAAGACATATTTTCTATCAAATAAAACCCATACTATTGACATTGGGATATGGTCTCATCTGTACCTTAATTTGGGTGGAGGCATTTCTAATAACTTTAATAACCGGACCATGACAAGTTGAAAGGGAGTCTCATTGGTAATGAGGTTCACACATTTGAGGATCTGGTGGCCACAAGTTCATTGCAAGGTCTGCAGTGGGGGAAGGTCCAACCATAGCCTCTTCCCTCCTTTTTGCCTTGGTTTTCTTGCAAGGAAATGGGGAATGCTGAGAGCAGCCCTTTGCCAAAAAGTATATTGAGATTGATGGACAACAAAACACTGCAGCGTTGTTTCATCTCTGGCTGTCTTCCCAGGGGGCAGCTTTTGCATTGTTTCCCCATAACTGTTCCTAGAGCTGATTGACCCAACAGCACCTTATGTTTGAAGAGGATTTTGCTGCCGGGTTGGTTAAAAATAAATGTCACACTGATGCCTTAAGTTTAAGCTTTCATATTTTCCAGATTCTGTACTGCATTATTATATAACTCTGAACTTCATATAAAGTGTTAGCAAGTTCTCTTCACAGTTTAGTTAGACGAAACAATCCTTTTCCAGCCTGAGAACCAAGGACACCATTGCAGCTTCAGGTCCAAAAAGTATAAACAACAGTGAATTGAGGAGAGTAATCTGGGAGGATGTGACTTCATAACCTGAAGCTGTAATTGGACAATTAACCCCAATATGTAAATGGACCAAAACTTATAAGACTGTTAAAACTCGTGCCGGGTCATCCATCTTGGGTAGAGCCATGGCCGGGCTCTTATACTGCCCAAGGTGTATCCTTTGAAGGCCTTTCTAATAAATACCTACTTTATTCGTTTAACACTGTCTAGCCTCTGTTACAGGTAGCCTTTCTAGGCATCAACATCATCAGCTACCAAAGGAACACCAATACAACCAAGGTGATCAAGGTGCAATGGGTGGAGCACCACAAAAATGATCAGAGGGCGGGAGTAGCTCTCCTATGAGTAAAGGCTAAGAGGGTTGGGGTCGTTCAGCCTGGAGAATGCTCTGGGGTGACCTTATTGCAGCCTTTCAGCACCTAAAGGAAGAGAAAAAAAAAGATGGGGACAGACTTTTTATCAGGGCCTGTTGCGATTAGACAAGGGGTGATGATTTTAAACTGAAAGAAGGTAGAAGATAGATACTAGATAGAAGGTACAAAATTTTTATGATGAGGGTTGTGAAACAGCACCACAGGTTGCCCAGAGAGGTGATGTATGCCTGCGCTGGTTTGAAAGTAAATCAGTGTGAGAAATGAACCCCACACAAATACCTTCCAAGAGATTTCAAGTCAGAGTTACATTTTGATAGAAAGATTACAATAAATGCAAGGATACAGAAAAACTGGCTTAAAACCACAAAGTCAGAGTACAACCTGGCCCCTGTTGGTCAGGGTGATGGTCACAGTCCGATTAAACAGTGGTTGTAGCGCTGTTGAAGTGATGGTTGCAGTCTTGTCAAAAGTGGTGGTCCTGAGGAAGGTCTGGTCCTCCCGTGGAAGTTCAGGTCCTCCTCTGGATGTCCACTGGTGGTGGTGTCCCAAGTCTCTAAACTGCCCAGATTATATACAGTGGAGTTCAGGTGGTACCTTCCCCAGGGCGGGGAGTTTCACAATGGAATTATGCAATCCTATGAGTCAGAGGATATTTTTGGAGTCCTTAAAGGTTGTTCCAGCTGCCTATTAGGCTGATGCCTTTCTGGTTCATTATGGCCCATTAGCAGAGAGAGACCCCTTCAGGATGGGTGGGACTGTGCTGCTGCTTTTCTGGAGGGAGTTATCAGGGCTGAGTGATTGGTGAGAAGAAAAAGAAACAATATGCTGCATTGCAAGGTTGCCCCTTTTTCCTTATCTCATTTAACAGCTGGCTCATAGCCTGAGGGGTGGGGTGTGCACTGGACAGCTGTTTCAAACAACTCACCATTAACAGTTCACGGGGAATAATGTAGATGGGTGTAGAATACATAGTTTGGTTACACCTCACCCTCAGGTAACCCAGGACAATGCCCCTGAAAGCATTCAAGGCCATTCTGGACGGGGGGTCTGAGCAACCTGGTCTAGTGGAAGGTGTCCCTGCTCATTGCAGGGTGTTTGGACTAGACTCCCTTCCCTTCCAACCCAAACCATTATATTGATCCCAGAGCAGGCACTGCTAAATGCTTCTGTTGATACTCTTATGGTCTTGCTTTCAAAATGGAAAAACCTGTTTTAAATGCTGACTCCCACTTTGCTGAACACAACCTAAGAGCTAAGGTAGTGCTCAACAGGCACTTAGACTACAGGCACAGCCACATGAGAACTTTAACTCTCATGATGTAAAAAGGATTGTTCAAAATAAGCAAAAGGAGATATTTCTTCACGTAATGCACAGATAAACTGTGGAGATATGCTATAGGAAATGTAAGTACAAGGAGTTTACAAGGCTTCAAAAAGCACACTGCCCAATTCATGAAAGGAAAATCCATCAGGACCTACTGTATACAAAGGTGCTCGAATGTGGTGCTGCAGATCCTCAAAGTGTAAATTCCTGGAGAATCATTCCCTTAAGACCATAAAGTCCAAACATTAAGAAAAGGAGAGCACTGCTGGGAAGCAGCATTACATGCGTACCCTGTTCTCACACTTCTGGAGTCCATTACTGGTCACCAAGCCAGGTGGTCTGGCGTGACCCATAACAGCTCTCCTCCTGATCTTACTGATCTCCTAACCAGCTCAGCACACCACTTGCACATCTAATTGCAAATTAAAAACTCCTGCCCCACTGCTGATGCAGGATTGCACGGAAAGCACGAGTTATCTCCTAACTGGGTGGAGGGGTTGCAGCACAAGGCACTCTGCACGCACAGCCAGCAGCACACACCGGCAATTACTGTGGTTCAGCTCACGTGCTGTAATTCATTAAACCACAGTAATGCAATCACCCCACTGAGCCCTTTTAGGAACAAACCACTGAGATAATATTATCCCCTAAGGACCTGCAATTTGGAGAATTAATTTAGTCTAGTAACTCCCAGCAATGTTGCAGGCAATCAAACCAAAAGAAATTACGACCTGTGTCTAAATTGCCTGTAACCAACCCTTCAGGTGATGCCCTGCAACCGCCAGGTCTGCTTGGGCACGTGGAGTAAGTACCAACTTTTTACTCGGAATTTTTATGCATATGAACACTTAATCCTTGAGGAACTTCATTGTGAAGGATTTGGCTACAGAGAGTGGATGCCAGACAATCCCTGTGTTATAGATGGAGAATAAGATGATTGGCTCTCGCAATTAAAAGATAACTATTGTGTGAATATTAAGAGAAGCTTTAAGTGATGTATAGTTATGTTATTGTAGTTTAGATGTCCTCTGTTCTCCCCACAGTTCCCTTTTCCCCCCTGTATTGCTACCATCAGACAGCTGAGGATGTCTAAGACAGGTAAAAAGAAGGTGTGCACGTCCCTTGCATGGGGCGTTTGGGAATGGAAAAGCTTGTTGCTTGGGGGGTGCGGCATGGCAACACCTGACCTTCAATCAAGTTACAAGAAAGCAGTTTCCACTGATAAATGGCAAAGAAGACCTGACTGACAGACTTTGGGAGGGGCCAGGGTTAGCTGATGTAACCCCCCAGGGGTATAAAAGACTGAGCATCCATCTTGAAGATGAACTGGCCATGTGGTACCTATGAGGGCAGTTCCCAGCACTGCAAATTTTTCCTTATGTAGTCCTTTTGTTGTATTTTGTTAAGGTTTAATAAACCTTTTTAAATTTTCAAAGTGTGCAGTTGTCTCTCACACCTGACAAGAATGTAAGCAGGTAGCTATTGGCCAGTGAGCTGGGTGGTAACCAAACCATAGCCAGTCAGGTTCGAGTGCGGAGTCTTTTGAATAGCCTATATAAGAACTGTGTACACCATTTAATCTCCCTCTGCCACATGAACTATGATGTCATGTCATCTCTCCATCTCCCCCAACTGTGAATTTGGTGAACCCCGACATGAGCCACAAGAAAAGAAAGAAGATGGAGCACCAGAAAGGAACTGATGAGAACTGTGAGGGAAAATACAGACAGAGCTGCAAAAGAAAAGCTGCCAGAGCTATGAGAGAAAAATAGCCTGGAGAGCTGCCAACAGCCAAGGACCTATAATCATCCAGACGAGGACATAAAAAGGGTGAGCCACTGCTGGAGACATGGGTGGTCAAATTTCAGCAGAGGACAAAGCTATAGTGAATATTTGGACTCTGAACTTAAGTAAAAGAGGAATTGAGCACGATGAAGAGTCTCTAGAGACTTTCCTACAGTTTTCCAGGAGCCAAGGGGTAGAAATCACCACAGATGCTGCCTTTAGTGTTAAAATCTGAGAATAAGTTGGCCAATTGATTTTTGACTCTGCCTCCAGAGGCTACAAAGCTGCTATAAGTGTTTTAATTACCTGAAGGATATTGATGGATACATTAAAATTGATAAAAGCCAAGAGAAACACAAAAGCGGCTGCTAAGATACCAGTGCCGGTCGCTCAAGATAGCAGAGAGCATGTGGCACAAGCACGCGAAAAACCCCAGAAAGGCGTACGCCACGTGCTGCGGACGCTGGTCCCCCAGGATGGCGGATGACAGGTGTCACGAGAGCCACTCGCTCAAGATGGTAGATGCCACGTGGCACAGGAGCTGCCCGCTCAAGATGGCAGAGCCCGTGTGCCGCGGGTACAGCCCGCTGAAAGATCCCGAGATGGTGGAGCGCGGGGGACAGCCCGTGGGGGAAGAGATACAGCACTGGGCATGCGGAGGAGCAGCTAAAGGGGGAACAGCTGTTATTCAAACTCCCTAGCCCCGCAGTGCCAGCGCGCCATGGTATCGGGGCCAGAGTCCCCCCACCACAGGCGCCGGATGCACCTGCACAGCCCGCACGACGGCTGCCCCACCACGAGCGCCAGAAGCCCCTGCAGTGCCAACACAGCGGCCGGGGCTGCCCGCACAACGGCCGGGGTTGTCCCCACCGTGCCTGCAGGAGCCATTTGCCATTTCTTCTACGCCCCGTGTTGCCATGGAAGTGCTCAGCTCACCTCTACCTCGAGCTGATTGGTTCAGTTCCTGAGTCCTGCCGATAGCCCAGCCTTCACTTGACATGCCCACTCGCAGCAGCACCGCACCTCCCAGAGAACCCGGAAGCATCACGGTGCCAGAAGCCAGAAGAGAAGCCAGCAGCTCAGTCGCCAGAGCCCTCTCGGCACCACGCATGCCCGTGCCATGCACAGAACCGCCAGCGCCCGAGCTTTTGTATTCTGGAGGACTGTGTGAGGCGCTCATGGCGCATGCGGCACCTGCAGACCGAACAAAGAGAGATGCTTGTGCTTCCTGCGCTGCCAGTGAACGACCGTAAGTCTGCCGGGGCTGTGGGAGGAGAACCAGAAGATGGCCCCTGGTCCCCCAATCTGTTTGATACTGGAGGGGACCCTGACAGTATCACAAAAGAACTCTCACCACCCCGCGCCATGAAGCATCAGCTGGAGCTGTGTCGCGGCGAGTGGCTGGAGCCGGGAGAGCCCATTTTGATAGCACGTTCACTCTCTGTTTGCCTTCAGTGAGAATGGAGCGGCGGCGGCATTGGTGGGAGGAAGGGGGGGTGCAGGGCTGCAGGGGCCGCTACAGCAAGCACGTGGCACCAAGCACATGGTGGTGACCACATGGCCACGCCGCGCTGGTGACCACGTAGCACAGGCAGGGGATGGCAGCAAGCGGCGGGCCACCTTCACAGCGGGTCTGACAAGATGCCCGCAGTTCTCTGCGTGTGGGCAGTGAGGATGCGACCCAGGGAGCCTGGCAGCGCTGGCAGGGGGCAGCGCCAGCAGGAGCAGTGCTGCGTCCCTGCTCCCCACACACAGCAGGCTTTGCCCAGTGAGGCGCAGCCACCATCTTCTGTGCTGTCAGAGCCCTGCGTGCCGCCCAGGGAGGTGTCGCCACCATTGTGTGTGCCGGCAGAGCTCTGTGAGCCGCCCCAGAGCAGCCCCTGACCTGCGCCACTCCTGCTACAGCCAGGGCTCCTGTCTCCTGTGGACCCTCATGAGCTGACACTATGCTGGACCTTTATTATTAAGATTGACTTTTTTACCATAGCACCTTGTAACCCCAAAAGCATTGCTCTGATTGCTTTTTGTGATAGATGCTCCTGTAATAATTCTAAATTGTAAGCTATCTTCTCAAACGGAAATTATCTGATATGTTTTTTCAAAGTACCTTTTCCTGGAAGAACAGCTCCTACCTTGCTACTTCCCTAATGTGGAAAAGGTTATCACTGCAATGAAAGACCTAGCCCTCTCATTCTAAAGCAATTTTTGACTCAGGGCTTATCATCTCTTGAAACCACTTAGGGAGTTAATGTTAATATAATTGTAATGTCCCAAGCCTAGATTTATATACCTTCTGTGAAGGAAAATTGACAAATTTAAGTATTGTCAAGTCATTTTTTGCTTTTGTTAAAAACTAACTTTATGTTTTCACTGAATGACTGTTCATTAGAGAAATTCAAGGTTAGCTGTGTGATTATAGTGTATTTTTGGAATCGGCATTAATAAATAGAGTTTTTATTAAGGAATTTGGTTGTAAGATAATTATTTAATGTTACTTATATGCATTCCTTTAGGTATATTAATAAAAGTTTGCTCATAGGTATTTTAGGGAAACCCTCTCAGTCAAGGCTTAAGGCTCTGGCTAAGCCCTAGTCCTGGCTGACTGGGGATCATACCGTTAGACCCACGTGTTTCTGCACTGAAAGTGTAATCAAGTAATTTTGACTTGCTAATTTGATCTTACAAAAGCTGGACCCCCCTTTTTTTGAAATAAACTTGGAAACCTTGTGCAGAAAAAGTTCTCCAACTCCTTACTGCAAAATGAGGCTCCTCAGCAATGGCAGACCCTGGATGATGGTAAAGCATTTAGGCAGTTATAAGTATTACTTTGATGATTTTTGTTCAGTAGTGCTTGTTGTTTACTTAGCTGTATTGTTTTACTGTTCATAATAAGAAAAGTGCATGTTATGCTGAACACCTGTCTTGGTTCAGGGCAAATTTGGGAGAGAACCCCTTAGGGGTTCCTCTAGAAAAGCAGATTCAATTGGCCTCTCTCCTAACCGGTTTGGGAAGAAATACCTCTTTAGAGAAAAGTGGAAAAAACTGTTTATTTAACAATAAAACTTCTTGCTGCTCCAAAAGAGATGACAAACTCAGAAAAGTCCCCTCCCTGGGTTGCAGCTTCGCTCACTCAGTCTCTTATCAGTCCCTCTGGTGCTGGAAATGCCGCAGCCCAGGCCTGGTCTGGTGGGCCACAGGTGCGAGCTGCCAGTGCTCTTTTGGTGTTCAGTCCAGAGCAGGTTTAAACAGGTCCAAAGAAAAGGGAAAAAAACCTACAGTCCAGGGAACTTTTTTGCCTCAGCTAGCTAAAACTAACTAAAACAAAGGAGAGCTCTGTCCTGCTGTCTGTCCCTGCACAGACAACACAGTCCAGGAGCAGGAATGTGGAGGAGTGAGTGCAGTGTCTGAAAACAAACTGGGCGCTTCTTCTCTCCCCCCTTCACTCTCTGCAACAAGTCTTAGAGGTGCAAAACTTATTATTCAGCATAAACAGAGCAGACGATTGGGGATAAAAGCATCATATAGTCAACCCAGGACAACACCCTTCTGAATTTAATAGATAAATTATGTTCGTGTCATAGTTGTTAAGGCAGAAAACAGGTAGGCACTGATAACCTGTTCAGCTACCACAGCAAACAGAGCTTATCTGCCTTGATGTAAACACATCTAAATGGTACTATACAGTGGAATGGGAATCAAAGACTGGAAAAATTATCAGCCTGGTTGCTCAGTGCTATGCTCCTTCTGCATTTTCTGTTTCTGTGTCTAAAAGCAGATGCAAATGTAAAAAAATTCAAATACAGGATGCCTACAAATATGCATTTTGATTGACTAGTGCTCACCAGGTCAAGGCCTGCACAAGCATTGAAGCCCTTTAAATGACTCTGATCTATCATTCACTGATGTTTATGATAATTTTGTTCATATTCACAGCGATCCTTAAAAAAAACTATTGTATTCCAGCCTGACATCCAGCATTCATCCTGAGTAAAAGCTTAAGGCTTCTTAAAGGATTGTCCAAAGATACTGTAATCCACTGAATTTTTATCAGTGAGGCTGACTAACAAATTTTTACTCTGAAGTCATATGTATTAATCTCAGCAGCCCAAACTATTTACAGAGTTGTAGGCTGCTATCACAAACTCACCTGGGCCAGGCCGTGCAGCTGAACATGCATGAAACAGCTGCCTTGACACTTATCTGTGAGGAGAAGTGTCTCCTTGCCTGCAACACTAAAATTGAACTGAATTTTTAAGGTAATTGCCTTAATTGTCAAAGAATTAAAGCATCAGTGGGGTTCTGATCTGTGACCAATTTTCTCTTTGATTACAACAGACAACATTAATTATTTCCTCTCTTTGGCAGACTGACTGTCCATCCACAATACTCAGATTTCTTATCCCACCACCACAAGTGGGAAACAAGTGATTCCATGGGATCAGCAGTGAGTCTCTCAGCCTCAGCAAGTTCAGACCAGCAAGATATTTAGGAAAAACTGTCAATGCAAATGTCAGATAAATTAACTGGCAAAGTTTACAGTGGTCAGCTGTGGATATGACAGTCTGGTCAGAGAGAGAGAGAAAGCTAGGTAAGCTTTCCCATGAGTTGGCCTGGGAAGCTTTAGGGAGCTGGAGAGAAAGAATGATAATCAAATGGAAACAATCTGCAGGTGGTGTTTTGTGATAAGCTGGTTTGCCCATAAGGTTGTTTACAGATGGGTCGTTTCTTAATTAGCCAATGGTGACGGTGTTTTGATTAAAGGACCAATCAGGTCCACCTGTAGCAAACTAGAGTATAAAAAGGAATGGGTTCTTAATAAAGTTATTATTGCTTTCTGAGAATTCATGGAGTGTGTCACTCATATATCCATGTCATCTCTGACTCAATGGTGACAGGCAGCTCCTCAAACTCAGTTAGAGGAAGTTCACTGAGAACTATTAAACTACAGTAATTCTGGTAAAGTTTGAACATATTCCAATGGTCTGCATATACCAGATATGCAGTCAAAGAGCATCTGTTAAGTGCATCTGCAAAAGGTAATTAAGAAAGTAAGAAAATTGTCACTGAGTTTAAATTTGTCCTAGTATCTGCCCTAATGTTTTTTAACATATAAATTCTTCCTTTTTGTGAGAAATACGCATTTTATTGGAAAAATCAGGGCATCAAGCAGTGAAATATTGTGGCTTACCACTGTAGATCTGGTCTTTTACCTGAGCTGAATTCAGTCCAGTTCGATTTACGTACCATAGATGAGTGCTAGAGACAACTGAACACACAATGCATGCTTAAAAGAAACCAGACATGACTAAGCCAGAAATTATGGAATTGTTTATATAAAAAATGGAATAGCATGTGAACATCTAGTACTTTCTTGTATGAGCTGCTGGAAAGAATTCAGGAAAATATAATTCCAGTATTAGCTAAAGGAAGATAGGACAAGCCATTGTTGAGCATGCACATGGCACTTTAAAGCATGTCCTTGAAAAACAGAAAAGAAGGATGTGTGGTGAGACCCTGCAGAGTAGGGTGGCCAAAGCCCTGTACACTTTAAACCATCTAACAATATCGCAAACCTCCCCAAACCCTGTCATCTTAAATCATTTCTTGTTATTAGAGTCCTCTATTGGCGTCCAGTTACCTAAACCTAAGGTATTGGTACAGGACCTCATCACTAACAAATGGGAAGGCCTTTGGGACCTTGTCACTTGGGGGTGCACGTATGCGTGTACTTCCAGAGATGCTGGCATTCGATGGGTACCTGCTCAGTGTGTGGGACCTGCTCTGTGCTCTGCTCTGGACTGCAACCAACAACACCTCTCTGACAGCCCCTCAGCAGATGCCATAGAACAGTAACCAGAACAACTTTCTGCACCAGCTGGATGTAAATCTGAGATCTTTGGAATGACAACTCACCTGTGACTTCACCTGGACCTCAAAAGTTGGATACTTTAAGGACATTACTAGCAAAAGGAAATGATACCTCTGATAGTTTTAAATGTTACCTCTGGTAGTTTTAAAGTTGGTTTGTTTGTAACGTTCAAGTTGTAAGTTTCAAGTAATTAGGCTGCGGTGTGCCACCCAATACAATGGTGCTTTTGATCACTCCTGGACATGATCATAAACATTTTGATGGGACACACCAATAGCTAGAAAGATTAGGCTTGTCAAGTCATCCTGGATTGGCTATATGATGCTTGTATCCCCAATTGTCTGTTCTGTTTATGCTAGATAATAACTTTTGCACCTTTAAGACTGGTTCCAAGTGTGAAGGTGGGGAGAGAAGAAGCGCAGTTTGTTATCAAAAACTGCACTTTCTCCCCCGCATCCTTCTACTGGACTGTATTGTCTGCAGCACAGACAGCAGGAGAGAGCTCTCCTTTACTTTTAGTTAGTATTAGCTAGCTGAAGCAGAAAAGTTCCCTAGACTAGTTTTTTCTTTTTCTTAGAACTGTTTAAACCTGCTCTGGACTAAAAACCTAGAAGAGCACCAGCAGCTCACACCTGTATCCCACCAGGCTGGGCCTAGGCTGCAGCATTTCCAGCGCTGGAGAGACTAATAAGAGACTAAGTCAAGCTATGGCCCACAAAGGGGACTTTCTAAGTTTGTCATCTCTTCAGAGTGGCGAGAGGTTATATTGTTTCCATTGTTCATTTTCTTTTTGTGCTGGTAAACGCTTTACCTGTTAAATAAACAGGTTTTTTCCACTTTTCTCCAAGGAAATATTTTCCCAAACCAGTTGGGGGAGGGGCCGTTTGAATCTGCTTTCTAAAGGAGCCCCTTGTATTAAGTTGAAAGATGTAGCTGGGGGTGTGTATTCTAATTTGCCATCTGTTAGATGTGGGGCACTTATCTTCTGTTAATTGGGCAGTTTTCTTTATCTCTTCCACAACCAATCCTCCCTCTGGGAAATATCTTCTGTTAATGAGCCATTGAGTGTCACTGCGTAACTGATAAAATCACATCATTCCATTGTGAGATGCTCTGCCCAAGGGGAGGAGCCAAGCATTCCCACCTGGATATAATCAGAGATTTAGAACAACAGAGATACTCTTGTCCTACTGGATTCTCAGAGGAGCAGCTTTCTTCTCCACTAGATTCCCAGAAAAAGACCAGGCCCATCTACACCACCACCGGACCTTCAAAAGAAAGCTACACTTTTCTACAGGATCACTGCTTCAACAGAACCACACCTATCACTCCAAGAAGATTGCAGCCACCATTTAATTGGACTGCAACCAACACCCTGACCAACAGGATGTCAGGTCGGATTCTGACTCTAGTCGGTGGGGGGTTTTTTGTTTGTACTATTGTATTTATATTTTTAATTTTTCTAGTAAAGAACTGTTATTCCTATTCCCATATCTTTGCCTGACAGCCTCTTAATTTCAAAATTATAATAATTTGGAGAGAGGGAGTTTACATTTTCCATTTCAAGGGAGGCTCCTGCCTTCCTTAACAGACACCTGTCTTCTCAAACCAAGACAGATTTTGGTGCCCAACGTGAGGCATGAGGGCATCAAGAGAAAAAGGATGAAAAAGGAATAACAATTCTTGAGTAACCTAATTTTTGTGTGCTGATATCGAAACCTCATTAAGTGTCACCATGTGGTCTAGCTTACCCTGTTTTAGGTGGCACGTAGTCATGCCTATATTTCTCCCATTTGCAGGCCCTTATCTAAACATAGTTCCTATAACTAAAGCTACTGTAGCTATTATCCAGTTTGCTTTATGAATTAATAAGGTGAAAAATTCATAGGTCTTTAACTTCCTCTGTAAGGCAGGCACATGGATTCAGAGCTATCACACACTATCTATGTTTTTGGGGTTACTTTAATAATGGTACCTACTGTGAGGAAATGACACTGGGGAAAATTTTCTCCCAATCCTTTTACCAGCTCTTTAGGTCTGCCCCACCAGTTTTCAAAGGGTTCAAATCCTCTCTAAATGCTAATGATATCATACAGTAGTTGGTGTTGCTGATATGCCCATTAAACCTATTCTATTTAACATTCAGAGATAAGAGAAGACTAACCTAGATAACCACCCTGACACTTACCCGAAAGAAGAGAGATGCTACCCCAGAGCCTGACCTTGCCCCACAACCCACCTCAGAAATGAACCACCCAGATTAGGTGGGGGTTCTAGTGAAGGAGATGTGTGAGATAGGCCAGATGCTGAAGGGGCTTCCCTAGCAGCGTGCCCCCCTCTCAAACCACCCTCTGCAAAAGCGGAGCGCAGGCGGCAGAAGCGGCAGGAGGGGAGGGGGCTGCAGGAACTGCCGCGGCAAGAATGCAGTACCGAGGGCATGGGTGTCAGCACATGGCTGCCCTGCGGCGCCAAGCACATGGCGTGGCCGTGAGACAGCAGCAGGCAGCAGGCCACCATCAAATGTGGGTCTGGGAGGGTGCCCACAGCTTTCTGCATGTAGGCAGTGAGGGAGGTGACCCAAAGAGTCCAGGGGCACCGGCGGAAGTGGCGCCGGCAAAAGCAGCACTATGTCCCTGCCCCCTACACACGGTAGGCTGTGCTCGGGAAAGCACAGTCAGCATCTTGTGGGCTAACAAAGCCCTTTAAGCCACTCCCACTGCTTCTGCAACAGTCCAAGCTCCATCTATTGTGGACCCTCGTGAACTGACACTGAAACCTAGCTGAACAAGTAATCCCTTCCTCGGGGAAACTCCAGCATTTGCACAAGCCTTGTACAAAAGCAGCTACGAGCTAAGCCTGTCATTTCTACAGCTAATCCATGGAATTTTTCTGGTTTTTTATTATTCAAATAGAAATTGCTACATGATTTAAGGATTCAGTACTGTTGTTATGCTTATGTTACCACTACCCCAAACCCTATTACCATACCACCTTATAACCCTCTGCATTGCTTTGATTACCTTTTATGAATAGATGCTCCTGTAATAATTTTAAATTATAAGCTATTGTAATATATGGTAGAAATAATTCATGCTATTAAAGAATGTATGTTATAAAGATTGTAAAATCCGAAACGTGTCGCTGACCACATACAGCCCGAGAGCAGATGTCTATTCAGATTCCAAAGAATTCCCGGACATGGCTAAGATAACGATCGATGCTTTAGCGTAAGAATAGATGCTTCCAGGGCGATGATTACCGGTATCTCGAGTCATCGGAAACCACCTAGGAGCGATCATCGATCATCGTCCTGCAGATAACATCAATCAAGATAGAAGTCAATCAACACTGACTATCCACCTGGAGACGATCTTTGTCCAGCTCTGCACACTGAAAGAAACAGCGATGAATGTGAAGAGTTAGAAAAGAAATTGGGACTCCTTTGCCTCGGGCACAATAAACTGTATAAAACCTCACCACAAGAAGCGGTTCTCGTGAACGGGATAGGGTCCGATGCTACAGAGGTCAGATCCAGGTTCACCCAGCGCCGATCCTGGGCTTGACGTTGTCTCTTTGGCTGTGGTGGTTTCGAAGACCGTAATTTGGTCGCGCAGAAAGATTAATAAATCTTTTTGCAATTTTTGATAATTTGGCTCACGATTGATCATTTATAACAGCTATCCTTTCAAGCAGAAATTAACTAATACGTTTTTTCAAGGCACCCTTTTCTGGAAGGGCAGCTTTTACTTTGCCACTTCCCTGATATAGAAAAGGTTACTACTGGCATAAAACACCTAACCCTCTTTCATCTTAAAGCAAAATACTAAAAATGCATAAACTCTTTTGTTAAATATGCTGTCCTTAAAATAGATACTATATTTAATTACCTAAAAGTTTCCATGAACTTCACAGCTTTAAATTAGGTGTTTCATTAACAGGTTTCAGTCACAGAGTTTTCTGACTAAGTATTTGTCTCTTGTCACTTTTGTTTACAATGTCTATAAAATAATTTTCTAAATGTTAAAAATCACCAACTACTACCTTTCATATTTGTGCATAGCTAAAGCATTTATACCAACTCCTGTTGAAATTAATAGAAAGTTTCTAAATATAGCAAGTCTATCACTGTTATCACTAAAATACTGATTTGCATGTTTTCTTTTTTTTTAACCAAAATCTAACCATGGCTTTTAATAATAAGTTTTTACAGCTAAATATACAGATGCAATATTCATAGAACTGAGGTCATATAAGATTACAAAAAAGGTCAAAAACTATATATAAGAAAGTATAAACAAGAACTTCTAATTAACAAAAAATGATTTGTACTTCAAGAAACATATTAAATGAAAATACATAATCATCCCAAAAAACATGTTTAACTGAAATTGTTGATTAGCCCATGTATACTATAAATTCTCATCTTCCCTTTTTAAATTTTCACGGACTCGAACTCAATTTCAAAACTCCTAACAAAAGGAAAAAGCTCATTTACACTACTGCCATTAAGATATGTTAAGTATACTAATGTGAAAAATGCGTATTTTATGATTGGCTTTTCACAAATATTAAAATGAATATTATATGTGTTATGTTAGAAAGGTATGCTGTATTAATTTCCTTTAAGTAGTGTGTTAAATATAGTTCAGGTTATAACATAATATTAAAATAAAAACTATGTATGTGAGATATTTTTTTAAGAAAGGAATGAGGTACTCGCACCAGATAGCAGCCACAGGACACCTAAATCTTTCAGAGAAAAAGAATTTATTGCTCCATTATCAGGAGAAACTAACTTCTTCCTGCCTTGCTCAGTCATGAAGACGCCATCAGGATTAAGAGGAAGAAGCTGACACTGACCAGACAGAATCCTTTGTTTAAATGGAATTTATGCATCATGTATGAGGTGTATGAATATGCAACAGGCTATTGCTTTTAAGGGTCAATCCTCTGTTAACGTGTGTCCTTTTTTGGGCTTATTTTGCCCAGAAAGAGGTACCCGGACTGTCCCTAACTCTTTGTTTTTGTCTCGTATTGTCCTAATCCCAATTGTTCAAATTTTTATTACTCTGATTATATTACTATTTTTATAACCATTTTATTGCTATTAAATTTTTAAAATATTAAAAAGAACTGATTGGCATTTTTTACACTAATAATAGTACAATAACTGTGTAACTTAATTCCTTCCAACCTCAAGAAACAACTTCATAAGTGTTCTTAGATATCAAAATTATTCACCTTTGTATTCTCTGTTCTGTAATACTGTAAACTATCTATATTTATAGAAACAAACAACCCTGTTGGAATGCATAAAATGAAAGCCTCTCTGAATTCCTCAGAGAAAGGAATACAGGGATTGAAATAGAACCTTTAGAGAAACTGAAATATATTGTCACACAGACATGAAGTAAGAGTATAAGTTATAGTTTTAAGTAAGTAGAAATATATCTTAAGTGCCTTAAGAGACTGTGTTAGCTAGTAAAAGGCCCTAAAGCCTAGTTTAAAGTTCAGTAGTGTTACCTTACACAAATTAACTTAGCTCCAGACATAGAAACATAGCAAAACATTGCTTGTGTTTCTAGATAGAACAGATAGAACTATTTGCGTGAACAGATAGAACTATATGCGTAGATTTTGTGTAAGAACTGACACTACTTTCACACACAGAATCAACCTTGGATAGGTTTAGGAAGAATGTTTTAGAATCATGTTTTAGCTGATTGGATGATTTATTAATAAAATCCCCCTGTATTGGGGTGCAAGGGAGGAAGAAGAAAAAGGGTGTGGGAGCTGCTGCTGCTTCTGCTCTTTCTGCTCAGAACATGGGGACTCTAGGCCAGAAAACTTTTAACATGGGCTTGAATACTTTGAACTCTTTGCCTTCAAGACTGATGTATTCATGCAATAAACAACTTTACAACAACCAACAACTGCTCCTGTCTCTTTGAAGACCCAAGACCCACTAACAACTCGACACAACCCAACTAATTTTACACTATGTTTTTAGTATTGTCATTTTACAAAGCAATTCTGCCAGGCCTCCCCATACTTATATTTGAGCCACCAGTCATATTGTATCTACCCATCAAATAATAAGCAAAAATCACAACCAAGCGAAGAAGCCTTCACAAACAAAATCTGAAAACTCCATATATACACCTTACATCATCTATGAGATTTAGAATGACAATTTACTTATGACTTTATTCAAAAGACCTCAAAAATCATATTTTAAGGACATTACAAACACAAGGATGTGTCACTTTTAATTGTATACCACGATATGACCTGTAAAACCTGAGACAAGATGTTTCCTTTGATAGTTTTAAATTGGTTTGTTTGTAACAAAAAGGCAAATAGTACTTTCAAAAGAGTTGTATATATATGTATATAGTTATTTCTAAGTTCTTTATAGTATCATTAATTATTTACCTAAGGATAGATGACAAAGCCAGCTGATCTATGAGTTATTACTGAAAGATTTCTTTTAAAGATATGATAAGGAAGCTCCACCCAGTCTAGGTCTTAGCCCTGGCCAGGCTATGGCCTTAACTGGCAGGAAAAGTATCAAACCTAGGTATTTCTGAGCTAAAGATGAAAGCAAGTCACTTTGACTGGCTGATTTGGCTTTGCAGAAGCTGAACCCCTTTCCTTTGAGATAAATATGGAGGCCTGGTTCGGAAGAGGGCTCTAAGTCCTCACTGTGAAAAGGAGGCTGGTCAGCGATGGCAGACCCTGGGTGATGGTAAAGCATATAGGCAGTTATAAGTTTCACCTCCTTAATTTTGTTCAAAGATCCATGTTTTGTTCCTGTTATAGTAGTTAAAACAAAGAAAAGGGGAGAAGGCTGGGGTGGATATGCACCCCCTCAAAAGTGGGTGCTCTCTGTTCTCCTCATATTTTTCAATCAATTCACAACATAACATAGCAAGCCAACAGCTTGTCAGAAGCAGAAGATTCTCAATAGTAAGACAATTTGCCTATCACCCTACTCGAACTCCAAGACTCAAATATTTAAGAAGACATCAGTAAAAAAGATGTGTGCTTTTAATTGAAAAGGTTTTGAATTAAATTGTTTATTGTTTATAGTGTTAAGTTGTAAAATTGTAACTTCTCAGTAATGAGCCTGCAGCATGCCATCTTAAAAATTTGTATTTCTGGTAATCCCCTTTAACAGCTCCTGAATGTGAATGTCACAACTCCAATGATACATGAAATACATCACTGGCTGAGGGAGACTAGGCTTGTCGAGTTGAGTGGAAAGTCTTCCTCAAACTAGATTTATTATCTGTGTCATCATGTTATCTTTGTCATCCTAACTACAAGGTGCCTGCAAAGGAAGACAAAGAACAATTTGATTTTTTAAATAAAACGCAAAGGGGGAATTGTCACAGTGCAGCTAGTCTGTAGCTGCCAGATGAATTTGGTCATATCAGACCTCCAAACTCGACCAGCCTAAAAATAAAACAAGAAGTCCCTGGGTAAGCAATGATAGGAGGGATTTAAACTCAGAGACCTCAGCCAGTCGCATGCAACCATAAATGTAGACACATCACTGGCCAGAGTTCTGGGCGGTGCAGAGATTCCGACCAATCAGTTGTCCAGGCCTGGGAATTTTGAATCCCCTATAAAAGGGGCTTGTGACAGTGGTCACAGGGGTTTTCAGGTGAGGGAAGAGATGAGAATGTTGACTCCATGTTCAGAAGGCTTGATTTATTATTTTATGATATATATATATATTACATTATAACTATACTAAAAAGAATAGAAGGAAAGGTTTAATCTCAGAAGGCTAGCTTAGAATAGAATGAATGATAACAAAAGGAGCTGTCTCAGACTCTGTCCGAGATAGCTCAGCCTTGATTGGCCATTAATTATAAACATCCAAGATGGGCCAATCAAAAATCCACCTGATGCATTCCACAGCAGCAGATAACCATTGTTTACATTTTGTTTCTGAGGCCTCAGCTTCTCAGAAGGGAAAAAATCCTAAGAAAGGATTTTTAGTGAAAAGATGTCTGCCATAATAAACTCTTGGCTGTTTGTTGAGGACCCTCAGTGAGTCTGTGTTGTTTCTGTCTCCAACCAATGACCCCTAACGTAATAGGGAGAAATGGGATGCCCAGTTTCAAGTCTTTGTTCTCACTGAAAAGACCCCAGAAACAAATCCCTGTCCCAGTGCTTCCTCCGGTGCAAGATGTTTTAGCTCAACTCCTCCCACAGCTCTTTGTTTTTCACAATTCCTTGGTTCTGGTCAACATGGAAAGGCAAAATAAATCAAGGAAACCTGTTCTTATATGATGGCTAGACTAATTTTTTATTTGTTGGGGTGAACCATCCTCCAAACTCCCCTGACCACATCCTCTCTGAGCATAAAGGGAACTTTGGCACTCAGTTCATATATGATTAACATAGTTATAGACACATGGGGTGGGATCCAGATGGTGATGTAACTGGAAATGCTTTATGCCATCTTGTCTGGCTTCCACTCCATTTTGGTGCAGGTGTCACAAGGTCTGGTGTCTGCCAGCTCCTTGCATGGATTTTACTATATGCTAGGGTATCTGAAATAGCACCTGTGATCATGGAGGTGAAGCCCAGAAGTCTGATAACAGTAGCATGTTTTGCTGGTGATACATAGTCTTTCAATCAGCTGAAGAGATGGAGAAAAACAATCTACAAAAGCATCATGATGCTATAAAGTCTACTGACAGCTTGGCAAATCATGCTAAATTTAGTCTGCAGGACAGGGATCACCAAGATTATTAAAATAAAAAAGGGACTAAAAAGTCTTGTGTTGTAGAGTTTTATGTAATGACGAAGCAGCTCTCAATAGAGAGGTGGCAAACCTGAAGCTAGAAAACACACCTGGCTTGGTCCTACCACTGCCTCCTGCTATTAATAAAACAGGAACAATGAAAAGAAAGGATTAAATTTGCTTAGATTAGTATCTTTTAATACTTCTGCACTATGCCTTTAGCTAGACACACAAGGAGGACAGAGCAGATATGGAGAACAGTAATGGATAGGCAACTCCTTAAGTCCGGCTCATGTGGAACATATCTTGTTGAAATCAAAAAGGTTATCTTTCTCTTATCATTAGCCTTAAGCCCACAACATGCTCTGATATTTACAGAAGTACATTTTCCCCGTATCACATGAAATGCAAAAGCCTTTTAGTTGTTGCTAGCATCAGGAAAAGAGATGCAAATATGGCATTGCCTTTCATGATGTTTTGCTGACAGGATCACAGCCATACATCTGCCTTCAGGGGTGACTCATGGCTGGGCATATTTTCACTGATACCCTCAAGCAAGTAAGGGCTTAGCACTGATCACAATGGTAGAAACAAGAATGGCTGGGTAGAAAAACCTCACTTCACCAGAGCTTGAGACATGGGTGACAGGCAGAACAAACTCCCTGATGGATGCTACATACCAACTGCTCCACGTTACTACACATGGACAGCTTGGCTAGTGTGAAGACTACACTTGCAACTCTGGGGATGGTGCTGGGGCAGCCAAGTCACTCTTAGATAAGCCAGTTCAAGATTGATGCTAGGTATAAACTTGACTGAACTACAGATGGCTTCTGCTTGACCCCTCCTGATACCATCTCTGCCCTGCTCCATCACCACCTTGCCCAAAGAGCACTTGATGGACTAACTGGGTCCCAATGATATACCAAATAGCCTCATGAGAGGGTGTGGGAGTAACCACAAACATGGGGAGGAAGGACCTTGTGCCACTGCAACCCTCTCCAGCTCCCTATATCTGTTATTCCCTTGGTGGCAATCAAGGCTGACGTTCCTCTGCTTTCCAATCTTAATTAAATGACCAGTTTTAACTGTTTGCTGTTCACAACAGTGAGTTTCTTCAGCAGAAATATCCCTTCTCTGTCTGCACCATTTACCTCCAAGTACCTTCAAAGCATCTGCATCTGCTCCCAGCTGCAGGGACATTGGCCATGGTCCTCAACAGCCCTGGCTGGGACAGGCAGAGCAGCCCCTTGTGGCTCTGGTCATCTCAAAGCTTGGAGACTCACCAGCTGCACATGGAGGAAGCAAAAGGGATCCATATTTTTTCTAATGAAAAGTGGAAATGAGATGTCTTTTGCAAAGAGGGGATTGATAAACTCAGTCTTTTACTCCATTCTCCCCAAGACATGGGGCTGTGCTTCCCTCTGTCATCTTCTCCTGTCCTTGCCCATAGATTGACCGATAAAAGCCTCGTGAGATACCAGCCAGCATCTACTCACACATGAGGATTTCCTTTAGATAAGGTATTCAGCTTGATTTGACTTTTGAGTCCAACAAGATGTGATTGAATCACAGATACACAGATACACAGAAATTCTAGGTTGGAAGAGACCTTTAAGATCATCGAGTCCAACCCATGTTCTAATACCTCAACTAGATCATGGCACCAAGTGCCACATCCAGTCTTTTTTTAAACTCTTCGAGGGATGGTGACTCCACGACCTCCCTGGGTAGATGATTCCAGTATTTGACTACTCTTTCTGTAAAATACTTCCTCCTTATTTCTAGCTTGCATCTCCCTTGGCGCAGCTTGAGACTGTGTCCTCTTGTTCTGTCGGTTGTTGCCCGGAGAAAGAGACCGACCCCCAGCTCACCACAGCTACCCTTCAGGAAGTTGAAGAGGGTGATAAGGTCACCCCTGAGTCTCCTTTTCTCCAGGCTGAACAACCCCAGCTCCCTCAGTCGCTCTTCATATGGCTTGTGTTCCAAGCCCCTCACCAGCCTCGTTGCTCTCCTTTGGACACGCTCAAGCATCTCAACGTCCCTCCTAAAGTGAGGGGCCCAGAATTGGACGCAATACTCAAGGTGTGGCCTCACCAGTGCTGAGTACAGGGGAAGAATGACCTCCCTGCTCCTGCTGGCCACACCGTTCATGATACTGGCCAGGATGCCATTGGCCTTCTTGGCCACCTGGGCACACTGCTGGCTCATGTTCAGCCGACTGTCAACCAGCACCCCCAGGTCCCTTTCCTCCTGAGCACTGTCCAGCCACACTGTCCCCAGCTTATATCGTTGCAGGGGGTTATTGTGGCCAAAGTGCAGGACTCGGCACTTGGACTTATTGAACTTCATCCCATTGGATTCTGCCCATCCCTCCAACCGTTCCAAGTCCCTCTGCAAAGCCCTCCGTCCCTCTAACAGATCCACACACGCTCCCAGCTTAGTGTCATCTGCAAATTTGCTAATAAAGGACTCTAAACCCTCATCCATGTCATCAATAAAAACATTAAACAGAACTGGCCCCAGCACAGAACCCTGAGGAACACCACTGGTGACTGGCTGCCAGCTGGATGCAGCACCATTCACCAACACTCTCTGGGCCCGGCCATGCAGCCAGTTCCTGACCCAGCACAGAGCGCTCCTGTCCAAGCCACGGGCTGCCAGCTTGTCTAGGAGTATGCTGTGGGAGACAGTGTCAAAGGCCTTGCTGAAATCCAAGTAAACAACATCTACAGCCTTACCTGCATCGACAAGGCGGGTTACCAGGTCATAAAAGGTGACCAGGTTGGTTAAACATGACCTACCCCTCCTAAACCCATGCTGGCTGGGTCTGATACCCTGGCCATTCTGTAAATTTTCCGTGATGGCGCTTAATATAAACTGTTCCATTACTTTACCAGGTACTGAGGTCAGACTGACTGGTCTATAATTACCAGGATCTTCCTTTGCACCCTTTTTGTGAATGGGTATCACATTGGCCAGCTTCCAGTCATCCGGAACCTCGCCAGTGAGCCAGGACTGCTGGTAAATGATGGAGAGTGGCTTTGCAAGCTCATTTGCCAGCTCTCTCATCACCCTGGGGTGGATTCCATCTGGTCCCATAGATTTATGAGTATCCAAGCATTTCAGTAGTTCTATGACTGCGCCCTCTTGGATAAAGGGGGGACCATTCGGCTCCCTGTCACCATCAACCAGCCCAGGTGGGCAGGTGTCTTGAGGGCAAGTCATCTTCCCACTAAAAACTGAGGCAAAATAGGCATTAAGCACTTCTGCCTTTTCCTCATCTTCAGATACTAAGTTCCCTCCTTTGTCCAATAAAGAACAAGGGCTGGTCATACCTTTCCTTCTACCATTAATGTATTTGTAAAAACATTTTTTATTATCCTTTACAGAAGTTGCCATTCTAAGTTCAAACTGAGCTTTGGCCTTCCTAATTTTTTTTCTGCATGCTCTAGCAGCCTTCTTGAATACTTCCTTAGAGACCTGTCCCTTCTTCCAATGCTGATACATCCTCTTTTTATTCCTAAGTTCCTCCAAAACCTCCTTGCCCAACCAGGCTGGACGTTTACCCCGTTGGCTGATCTTTCGGCACACAGGGATGGTCTGTTCCTGTGCCCTCAAGATCTCTGTTTTGAGGTATGCCCACCCTTCCTGAACTCCTTTGTTTTTTAGGACTGCTTCCCAAGGGACGCTCTGAATAAGTCTCCTAAACAGGCCAAAGTCTGCCCTCCGGAAGTCCAATGCAAGAGTTTTACTGGTACTCTTCCTGATTTCACCAAATATTGAGAACTCTATCATTTCGTGATCACTTTGTCCCAAGCGACCTCCAACCACCACATCTCCCACCAGCCCATCTCTATTTGCAAATAGCAGATCTAACATAGTCCCTCCCCTGGTGGGTTCACCCACCAGCTGTGACAAAAAGTTGTCCTCCATACATTCTAAGAATTTCCTGGACTGCCTCTTTACTGCTGTATTAAGTTCCCAGCAGATGTCTGGCAGGTTGAAGTCACCCACGAGAACAAGGGCTGATGATCTTGAAACATTACCTAGCTGCTTATAGAATAAGTCATCTACCTCTTCTTCCTGGTCGGGTGGACGATAACAGACTCCCAGTATGGTGTCAGCCTTGTTGGCCTTCCCTTTTATTCTTACCCATAGATGTTCAACTCCATCTTCCTTAGTTTCAATTTCGGTGGCATCAAAAGTCTGCTTAATATAAAGGGCCACCCCTCCACCTCTTCTTCCTTTCCTGTCTCTCCTGAAGAGCTTGTATCCATCCAGTGCAGTACTCCAGTTATGTGAGTCATCCCACCATGTTTCTGTGATGGCAACTGCATCATAGCTCTGCAGTTGCACCACGGCCTCCAGCTCTTCTTGTTTGTTGCCCAAGCTGCGTGCATTGGTATACATGCACCTCATCTGGGCTACTGACTTCTCCCCTAACTTAGCCTTGTAATTCTTGGGCCTGTTTCCAGATAGCTCAGCTGGTTCCCCTTCCCCCTTCAAACCTAGTTTAAAGCTCTCTCAATGAGGTCTGCCAGTTCATATCCTAAAACCCTTTTGCCCTTAACAGAGAGGTATACCCCATCTGGTTCCAGCAGAGAAGATGCTGTAAAAGTTTCCCCATGATCAAAGAATCCAAAATTTTGCTGATGACACCAACCCTTGAGCCACTTGTTGATGATGCGTATTCTACTGTTTCTTTCATCATTTTCCTCTGCCACCAAAGGGACTGAGCAGAACACTACCTGAGCTCCTGCCCTATCAACTACCTGACCCAGTACCCTGAAGTCCTTTCTAATTGCCTTGACACTCCTTTTCTCAATCTCATCACTGCCAGTCTGGAGTATCAGCAGTGGGTAATAATCAGAGGGCTGAATCAGCCCAGGAAGTCTCTCAGTGATATTTTGTACCCGGGCCCCAGGGAGGCAACAGACTTCCCTGTGGGATGGGTCTGGTCGACATATGGGACCCTCAGTTCCCTTCAGGAGGGAATCACCTACTACGATTACCCTTCTTTTCTTCTTGATGCTAGAGGTAGTGATCTGTCTTACAGATGAATCATAACTGGGGGGTTCACTGGTCAGACAATTGTCTCCTAAATCATCTGGTTGGGTCTCTCTATCCAGGGTCTCATACCTATTCTGAAGTGGCACTTGGCTGGGTGATGGGGAGGGGGAGGACTTTTTGTTATTACCTCCCTGAATGGGGACCTGTTTCCACTCCTCTTCATCTACCAGGTGCTCTTCTGTTGCCCGAGGGTAGGAGGCATATAAGTCCTCAGTCTCTTGGTCAGAGGCCTCCCTTAAAGATGGAAGGGCTGAGCTCCACCAGTCTATTTCCCTTTCACTTTCCCTGATACTCCTTAACCTTTCAACTTCCTCCCTAAGCTCAGCCACCAGTGAAAGGAGGTCATTCACTTGTTCACACCGCAGGCAGGTCTCCTCCACAACACTCCCTGAAGCCACCGATAAGCTCAAACATTCTGGGCATGGATGGGTCTGTACAGACACATCCTTTTTGGAGGGCCCGACTTGGTCACTTGTACCAGCCACAGCTTTTGACCTTGTAGAGACCATCACTGACAAACACCTCAAACACAATCGGGCAGAAGAAAGACCTCAAACAATACAAAGGACTCCTTACTAGCGAGACAACTGGCAACCCTGCCTGCTTGCCCTGCCTGCGCGAACTGCCTCGTATATTTCCCAGAGACTCACAACACCCCTGTTTGCCCGCTCCTGTTCACCGCGCTCCCCAGACACCTCTTATAATCAGCCACTCAGCAGCAACTCAGGAAGCTCCACCCTCAGCTCCTCTCTGACTCACAATGCAATCGGCTCACCTGCTCAACGATCTATTATATACTTCAGCCACTCAGCAGCAACTCAGGAAGCTCCACCCTCTGCTCCTCTCTGACTCACAATGCAATCGGCTCACCTGCTCAACGATCTATTATATACTTCAATATCAATATGATTATGATGGCACAAACTTTTTAAGACTTCCCCAGCAACGTTTTCCTGGTCTTCAGCAAAACTGTCCCCTTCATTAGGTGACACAGAACCATTTCAGTACTCTGTTAACTAGAAGACCAAGTAGGTACAAACTCACCTGTCTTAACCTGTTGCAACTCCATATATTCTTTGCAAATCCTATCTAAACTGAACAAGGTTTCTTATCACTCCTACAAGGCTGGTGTAAACTTCTGTTCACACATTTTTTAGGCCATGGGGTTTGGGCAGCCAAACCTTCCATCCCAAAACACATCATACCAGGATGCCATGGGATCTGGAGAAACCCTGTGCAGCCCCAAGTTGACTTGCAAGGCTTCAATATATACTTAAGAAATGGTGGGTTTGGGAACTTTTTGAAAAACAAAAAGCCAAACTCAGAGCCCACCTGCCCAAGGAGAGAACATTCAAACACAGCTTGTGGTCTGCTAGTAGAGAGGCATTGGGTTGGGAATGGTCTGAGGAAACAATCTGAGAAATGGGTCTGTTGTGCCTCATTTCCCAGAATATTTTTTCTTGCAGGAGAGGTCCTGCCACTGCCCAGGAAAACTCCCTCCTTCCCTAGAGTAGTTGCCTATGGTATGTCAAATCAAGTTGCCCGTGGTAATATCTTCGTAGGATGTATCTTGTATGGCAGCAAACAGTGGAATAGCATTTGGCACAATAAAACCCTCACTGGTGTTTGACACTTGCTCACATGGACATCTATGAAAAATTTGCCTCCCCTCCTCTCTTAATAATCCCATCAAACGGTGATGTCCTCCATCACCCTCATCCGGAGGTGGCAATTTCACCTAATGTGTCTAAGTCAACAGAGAAAACATTGGGTGCAGGATTTCTGCTGGGTGAGGTAGGAAGCGTGATATGTCTCCCTGGTCTCCTGCCCTGATTATAATCTCTTTGCAGTAGGGACCTCACCACCTCATGTAGGCTTTTACAACACCCTGTGGAACCAAACCTTCCACCAGATGTGGCTCTGATGTTGATCACTGTTACCAAAAATGTGTCCAACAGACCTGCAGTGGTCCTTAACTGGGAAAGTTGAAGACTGTTTTAATAACACCTCTAATTCACTCTTCATGTCTATCTTATGCAACAAACGAAGCATGCATCCCATAGAAAAATTACTCATGGAACATAAAAACATATCCTATATGCAAGGAGAAAACTATGGTTGCACACCCATAGGGTTGCTTCTCCCCAAGGGAGTGAAAGGTACATGACAAAGACCTCAGGTAGGTGAGCTGTCCTCCACTGTGATGTGGTGATAGCATTTCCCGAGGAAAGGTGATGGAAAGGAAGCAGGGACAAGAACTATTTATAGCACAGCTGGACATCAGCATAATTTTGCATGAGAAACAAAAGGTGCTTCACTAGCCCAAGACTTGGACCCCTCCTAGTCCCAAATGCACCACAGAGACAAGGGGACCTTGAAAACTCCCTGCATCAAATCACATGGCATGGAGAGAGGAGGGCTGCTGAGGTCCCCAGACAAAGTCTAGGGGATGGGACCATGACTTTTCTGCTTAAATAATTATTTAAGAGACTGTTGCTTCACTCCATCTTCCTCTATCTGGGCTTTTTAGCTTTTTGCAATTAAAATTGTTTTTCTAAGTTTTGACAGCACTGTGAAAGACTTGGACAGGACTGCATACCTTGTGCTCTTTCCATTTTATTTCATTTGTGACTGATTAGAGTTGAAACAACCCCATGTCTACTCCCCCAAATGATGCTGTATCAATTGGGTTTTAAGGCTTTTGTCTCTCCTCCTGGGATATTATCCCAGTGCTACTAGGTTTCAGCTGCATCTCACCCCTCCATCTTCTAACCCCAGCCCAAGGCAGTTTCTTTTGCTATCTCTCCTTGTCATCTATGCAAGAGGCAGGGATGCCCTGGGGGGCTGAATGCTTCCTGCTGATGGTTTATCTAAAGAGACCAGAAAGAAAAAGAAATAGAAATAGAAATAGAAATGCACATCCAGTGTGATCCCTCCAACTGTCTGTTTTTTTGAATGGGAAGGAAGAACCAACATGCAGTTCCATGTCTCTGGTCCAGCTCAGTTTTGGGCAATGGGTTCAGGCAGAAGGTATCCTTTCTCTCAGCATAATGCACTCTTCATATGGCAGAGGAAGATCCCCTTGGTGAACTGGGATGGGAGCAGAATCCTCTAACCCTCCACTGCAATTTCTTGGAGAGTTCAGCCCAGCACTGTGAAAAAGCCCACCTGGTTTGCTCTTGCAACACAGACTTCAGCTTGGTTTTAACCATGTTTTGGTGATCACAGGGCTGCAACCCAGCTGAAACAAGACCTTTTTTTTTTTTTTCCCTGAATCACAAGACTAAATTGGCTTTTAAATTGCATACAGAAAAAAGGAGGGAACCCCAAAAAGGAGAGAAATGGAATTTGCTGCTGGAGAACTGCCCTGCCCACAACAGAATGTTTTTAGGATGCCTGAGCAAACTCTTTTCAGCAGTTTGTTTTGTTTGCTTAGTAAAATTCAGGAAAACCAAACCACGCACAGAGTTAGCTACATCATGGCTGTTCATGAGTTGAGAAGCAATGGGAAGATATGAGGACACACTCCAACTACTATTACAGGTGTCTATAAGACTTCTCTGAAAATCCTCCCTGTGAGGCATCACAGTTCAAAGACAAATTTCAGCTGATTCTAGGAGAAAATACTGGACACTTTATCTCCTGTTCAATCACATTAACCTTGTAAACTCTTGATTTTAGAAACAGTTGTCTCAGCCACAGCAGAACACATTGGCAGAAATAAAGCTGCATGTACAACTAACTCCCTTATTTCCCACTTATTTTCACATTTAACCATAGTCATGACTCCTATCAAGGACTCTATATGCCCTTGTATAATTAAATATGCAATTTACACAATTAAATATCCAATTGACCCAATTAAATTAACTCAAGGGATTAAAATCGCCAGTGCCATAGGAACTTGGCTGCCTATTTAGCAGACAGGCATCTGAGACTCTCTGCAACCCCCTCTCAACCAAACCATGTCCACTTTGTAGGCAACCCTGAATGTCAGCAAATTTTGCTTTTCAATAGAAAGAGGGCAAGCAAATCCCAAGAACTCAAGGCTTTTACAGATAATATCTTGCCATCTGCCTCTTCTAATATAACTGGGAGAATCTGGCTATGCTGGAATAAGTATAAAGAGAAGATCCTTAAGATACTCCTGGGGCAATATAGGACATAACCCAGACAAACCAGGGGGATGGACAGACTGTATTTTCAAAACATTAGTGCTCAAATAAGGGTTTATGCATTAACCCAATGCTGGCAGCTGCTAAAGAGCAGTATTGTCCAAAGACACTCCATGAGACAATGGGAGAAGATGTGTGTCATGGTTTGACACTGGCACAATGCCAGTGCCCCCATGAGAATACCCTCTCCCTGGTTTCTGCTGTGAGATGTGACCAGGAATAAGCAAAGCAGGCTCCCACTTAGGAAGAAAAAAAAATTATTAACTAAACTACAAGGGAAAGGAAAAAAAAAAAACAAACCACACAAGGAAAATGAAAACTTCACAAATACATCTCCTCCTCCTCCCCACCAAATTCCCAATACAATACATCCCCCAAATCATCGACTCTCGGTCCGGCACCACCCTTCAGAATACTCAATCCTCAGTTCATCAAGAGGAGAAGGAGTCCTTCTTGTGCCAATGGTGACCTCTTCCTTTCATGTCCAGAGCTCTCACCACTGAACACGGACCAGAACTGCTTCTAGGGTTGACTTTTAAGGATGCTTTGTCCCACTCCAAAAAGGCACAGTCTCAACTTTGGGACATCTGTCCCCCCCATATTTTTCACCCCTTGGGGCCTAGGGGTACCAACACTGAACCCTCTTGGTTCTGAGGCATTGCCTCCCCCTAGATGCAGTCTCTGTATCACAAGGAACATGGTTCTGTCCATGGCTATACAAAAAGAGTCCAGCAAAAGCCACTCCATCATCTCTTCCCACTAAGATTCTTCTCTATTCTTCCAACATCTCTCACTTGCCCAGACCTCTCTCACACTTGCCCATTTCCTTCTTCATCTTCCACTCTATCTCTCTTCTAGGAAAGGTTAATGTTCTGTAAAATTTTCATTGTCCGAAAAGGTGTTAAGAGCTCCTACAAGCGGCTGGCTGCACCCCCCCCCCTCTTCTTCTCCTTCTCAGCCGTGCTGCTGGCACAGGTACATGTTTATCAAGTTTCAAGGTAACAGTCCCAGGCACCGGCTCTCTCTCTCTCTCTGTCTGTCTCCCAGGGGGGGGACTGCCCAATGGCTCCCGGTGTCTCTCTCTCTCTCTCTCTCTTCCACCCTTCCACCCCCGGGGTCAGGCCTACCTCTCCCGGCCACATGGCTTTTCCCCTCCCCCCGCCCAGCCAGCAGCTGGGCCGGGGGAGAGACCCGAACTCTTTCCCGCCGGAAACCCAAGAGAGCCTCCCAGGGGGAAAGCCCTGCTTTTAACCCCGTGTTCTCAGAGGCGGATCCAATGTCCCAATGGCCACATTAGGTGCCAATATTAAAATCTGAGCACCAATTGGCCTGACCACAACATCCCAGAAAACATATCTCCTGTCAAAGCACCACAATGTGCAACAAAGAAGAGTAGATTAAAAAAAACCAAAACCAAAACATTTAAGATGTTTCATCTACCTCCGTTCGTTTCTCCTCCTTCTGAACAGTTTTTTGGTGTGCGCAATTTCAGCTTCATGAGGCAACGAATGGTAACCCTGTAAAACAGAGGGAAAAGCAGTGATCAGTTTCAAGAGACAGGAGGCATCAATATGGAAGGGGTCAGAGTGAGACAGAGCTGTATAATCAACATGTGACTGTGATAAAAGAAACAGTTGCCATCCAAACCTCCTTACAACTTCTCAGACCCTATTGAAGCAGGACTGGAAATCCACAGACTTGTACCCTCTCAGGGCTGTTGCAATGAGCAGATGAAGTTATCTGCAGTTTCTGTATGGGAGAAACCACATGGAGCAAATAGCTGGGCCATGGATGGATGGATCCCAATACACACCATTGACAGGGAATTCACCCATTTCACACATGACACTGCTGACACTGGTGCACCTAAACCACCCACTTTCACTGGGCTGTTTCATTTGTATATTTATCTAAAACCCAGCTGTACAAATTTCTGTAAAGGGATGATGCTCAGCAGCCTTTTGAGGATATCAGAGTAAGCCAACAGGAGCTACAACTGGCAGGTCTGTTGGGGCTATGCTCCCACACCATTAGCAAGTCAACAACCACATCACAAGCATCTCAATGAGCCTTCCCACTGTGAGCTAGTCAACACATCCCACCCCTGAGGAACAAAAGGGCAGCATCCACCTTACTGGAAACAACTGAGATTATAAGGATGTTAAATGATTTGCCCAAGCCAAGACCGTCTAAGAGCTGTGTGTAACTCAAGCTGCTGTCTTGCTCTCTTCTCCACTGAAGGTGCTCTGACTTGGTATGTTTATCTGATTAGAGGGATGTAGATGTGACAGTTTAGTCAAAGAGAGAGAAACAGATAACTTTCCCAGGCATCATTCTGGGAAAAGCTGTGAGAAGCTAAGAGAAAGAATTAAAACAATCTTGCAGCTGGTGTTTTGAACAGTTGTTTTCTCATAAGATGTTTACCAAAGGGTGTCTTCTTAATTAGCCAATGGTGTGAGGGCTGTTGATTAAATAACCAATCAGGTCCACCTGTATCGGAACAGTGTATAAAAGACTGGGTTTCTAATAAACTCAGATTAGCCTTCTGAAGTGACCTAGAGTCTATGTGTCACCGTCACTCCCATTCCTGACTCAATGGTGACAGGGGATGCTCTATTTATTACCTTACTATGAACATGGTGAGGCTTTGTTAATGTGATCAAGGAGCTCCGAGGTTCCTAGATAAAAGGCACTATGTAAGTGCAAAGTATTTTTTATTTTTCATTGACCACAGAGCTGTTATAACCATAAATAATTTCATTTATGCAGTATTGTACTTCCCCGGATGGCAATAAAAGCCCTGTAAAAGTCACTTCTTTTATTTCCATTTCAATCTATCTTAGCCTCTGAGCTCCAGACAATGCTGGTGAACCACCATGCACAAGGGGCCATGAAGGAGCAGTATAGGAAAGGCAAGGGCTGGGTGGAGATATGTCTCATTGAGCAGCAGCTTTGTCAGATTGGCATGACAAAATAATTCACTGACTTCAAAAAAAAGTCCCTCTTTCTTTGCATGAAAAGTCTTTAAAGATGACAGTTAATTTTAGCAACAGTTACTGAGATAATAATATTTTGAGTTTCTCTGGTGGAAGATGCAATGGAGAAGAAAAGTTGCTGGGGTGGTAATGAATTTAGCCTTGCAGACTAGAGAAGGCATCCCCAAGCCTAAGACCAACAAGATTGATTATGACCATCCTTTCTGACCATCTGCAAAGAACCTGGAGAAACTGCTGCAACAGCAACCCTACAGCTCCCACAGCCGCTGGAGCCTTCCACTTTGGAGACCTTCACTCTTCAAGACTTCAAACAATGAAGAACTCACTGAGCCCTTTTGTAAGTCCTGATGCTGGCTTGCATGTCCCCATTTGAACCTTGATTTGGCTGCAGTGTGTTTCCTGAAAAGGTAGTTTCCCTTTTAATTTTCTTCTTCACTTTTAACTCTTTCAGAGAAAATCAGATGCACCATGGTCATACAATTTAGCACAGGCATTAGAAAGCATGTTCAAGAGTAGTACCCAGTCTCAGTGACAAATTTATCCTTCTGTCTCACTAAAGGACCCTTAACACAGAGGTGCCACACCAGCCACAGCATCCTACATGATCCCTCATAGCAATGGTGCAGGGGTCATCATTACATGAAGTTGTCTGATCTTTCCTGCAGATCTGCTCGTCCAACAAGGATCTGCTCAGAGATGGCATGTTTTTCTGTGGTCCTCTGCTCACATCCCTGTAACCAGCACCAGAAAGGGCTCTCCTCATGCTCCTTAGATCTCAACTCACCACTGAAAGATAGCCCATCTTTGACTAGCAAGAGGCAGATTAGGAGTAGGGAAATCTGGCAACTTGCCCTCACAGGGCTGTGATTGGGTTATTCCCTTGCTAACCAGGTCTGACTTAGGCTTCTCTTGCAGCCAAACACCTCATGGATAATTCTGTGTGGTATCTTTGATGCTTAATAGCTTAGAATAATACTGCACCTTCTTCATTGATGAGGGCTGTGGCTCGATTTTTCATCATCACTTATTTTTCCCAATCACTTATTTTCCCTGAATGAATAGGAGGAGCTTAATTTATCCAAGATACAGACCACTTTGTGCTCTGTAATGAGTCTAAAAGAAGATCTACACAAGAGGGATGGTTGTTGCTCTGTGATGCCTTGAGAAGCTACCTAGAACAGAGGCTAGACAGTGTTAAACGAATAAAGTAGGTATTTATTAGAAAGGCCTTCAAAGGATACACCTTGGGCAGTATAAGAGCCCGGCCATGGCTCTACCCAAGATGGATGACCCGGCACGAGTTTTAACAGTCTTATAAGTTTTGGTCCATTTACATACTGGAGTTAATTGTCCAGTTACAGCTTCAGGTTATGAAGTCCCATCCTCCCAGATTACTCTCCTCAATTCACTGTTGTTTATACTTTTTGGACCTGAAGCTGCAATGGTGTCCTCAGTTCTCAGGCTGGAAAAGGATTGTTTTGTCTAACTAAACTGTGAAGAGAACTTGCTAACACTTTATATGAAGTTCAGAGTTATATAATAATGCAGTACAGAATCTGGAAAATATGAAAGCTAACACTTAAGGCATCACCTGCTTGGGCCAGAAGACACCATCAAGCCCAGGTGTTCATGGTTTTCATAGGCAGGTTTGCAATTTCTCAATGGGAAACAAAATCACATTTGGTCTCTTTCCCACATAGGTTTTATTTTGATATTTATTCACAGGTGGCTGGAGGAGAACATAACAAATCAACATTTCAGTGCTACCAGTTCTGGAAGCGAGGGGTGTGGGAAAAGCAAAGAACAACAAGACCATGGTCTCATGAAGGATTGCTAATAGGGGTAATTTTCAATTTTGGAGCTAAACATTCTGCAGTTTACATGGTGGGAAAATTTGGAGCAGAACCTGAGAAGCCCATGGGACTTCTAATGCATATACATTCAAGTTTAAATCATCAATGTGCACTTTAACAAAAAAAGGGCCAATAGCTCTGGAAATGAAGGGGCCTTTGGGACTGGTCTGCTCTCTGGGCCAGACCCCTAGAGATCAGCTGTGTTGTGATGTGCATATTCAGCTCTTGGAGAAGGGAAGGTGATATGACTGTGAAGCTTAGGTGATTGTCATATGGGCAGCTAGCATACACCAAGGGAAATCTGCCATCTGCTGGAATTGCTGCAAAAAGACAGTAAAGGGAAGCAGGTTTGAAGCCCATGTGCACACTTTTTGAGCTTTACCTTCCTAATGAAGGCTTCTATCCAGCCCTCAACCCTGTCCACTTGACTGACAGAATGCAGAAAGTTGGCAAATGCTTCTTTGTTGCCCCAGACCTATTTACATCAAAGTTTAATGAAAGAAGAAATAAAAAGCTTTCAGGATCTCATTGGCAATCTGCAGCAATCAAGAGCCTTCCACCTCTTCCCTCACCAATACCTTCCTCTCCCCAGCAACATCCCTCTCTTGAGCCTTCCCACCAAAGCTGTGGGGTACTGGCCTGGGATGGACACAAGGAAGAGGGGCAGGACCAGAGGAGGGAAGTGTTTTGGTTTTAAAGATACCCTGCTACAAGCAGGAGCTTTATTATTTTTCTCATGCCTCCTCTGCACCAGCATCAGCTGAAGTAAAAGGAAGGCACCAGCTTTGCCTCTTTTACTGGTGATGGTAATAGATAGAATGATAGTATCGTAGAATGTTTGGATTGGAAGGAACCTCAAAGGTGATCTGTTGTCACATTATATCACAGTACAAGCTGGCTTGTACTGGGCATTAGTCTGGTTATAAATAAGAAACCCAGCATGGTTCCATAAACCGACCCCATGGCTGACTGACAGGGGCTTCACCCAATAACATCCTTCCTTAAGGTGCAAGCATATCACTGGTCCAGGACCTGGGGGGCGTAAAGATCAGACCACTGAGCTGTCTAGACCCTGGAGTTTTGAACTGCCTATAAAAGAAAGCTCCGAACAATAAAACACGCTTGTGGAAGGGGCTAACAGCAGGCCTGTTAGCTAAAAAAGCGAGAAGAAGCTGAGAAGTAAGAAGAAGCTGATAAGGAGCTCTCTCCAAGGCTGTAACCAAGGAGACCAATGTTGCCGTTACGGCGTGGCGACCTGGTTCGGGAGGTCCGGCACGGTGACCCAAGGCCCAGGGTCACTCGGTCCAATGCTACATACACCAATGTGGTGGACAGCAAATGGCGTTTATTGAGGGGTCTCAGGGGTATTTATGGCTTGGGCAGTCTGTGTCACTTCCCTCTGCTCACGTCCGGCCGGGTGTGGCCAGGTACGGAGCAAAGGTCAGACTGCAGGGTGAGGGGGGCCTTCTTATCTACCTGTACAGCCCGAGATCTTCCGCACGCAGGTCCCTAGCTCTCCACAACCAAGAGAAGAAAGATAAGAGAACCTTGCAGCTGGACGAAGTATTTTTAGAAAGTTAGTTGAAGTCACTATAACTTTTCACCAATAGTATTATGTTGACTTATTGTGGCCAATAGTTAGGGTAGAAGATGCATAAACAATTGGAAAGTGTATAAAAGTCAGCCATGTTCAATAATAAAGAGTTGCCAACTGAGACTGCTTGTGGTCTCTGCTTTGTGTCGTGACCGCCTCGAGAGCGACACACGCTGTTTGCTGATGACCAACGGAGGTTTGTAGTGTGTCTGTCTCTGACACTCGACCACCGGGGTAACAGGTGTGTAACCAGATTGTGAGGCAGAACAATCATTTACCTGTGGGCAGAGTGGACGGAACAAGAGGACAGTGCCTGCAGAGCCTGTCCCCACAGCGAAAAGCTGGAAAAAAACTGAGGTGAGGAGAGCCCACCCTGCAGCGGAAAGCTGCAAAAAACCACAGCCAAAGGGCTGTGTGAAACAAAAAAACGGAGAAGCTGAAAATAGAAGAAAAGCCCCACCGAAGATAGGGGGGCTTTGTGTCCATGCAAGATCACCCAGTACTCCAGGTATGGAGACTTCTTGAGGAATGGGACGTAGATTATGATGAAAAGGCATTATTAACATTAATAACGTGGGCTAAAACCCACGGATTGGATACAACTGAAGAAGCTGCCTTTGACTTTAATACCTGGGCACGAACTGGCCAATTTATAATTCAAGCAGCTTCCAGAGGCGAGAAAAACGACATAAGAGTTATAAAGCCTTGGAAACTTATCTTAGATTTAATAACACTGTTAAATACCGAGGCATATGGCGAGAATTGAACGCCAGAGGAGTTATCGGGGGGATGGGCACCCTTCCAAGCTCGCAGAACATATGGCCAGACGAAACGGCCGCCATGTGCTGCCATGCTGCCCCTGTGGCCGAGCCGCCCTGAATACACCACCCATGCTGGCGCCGTTCCCTGGCGAGCTGTTTTCCGCAACCCCCCCGCATGGCGGGGTCCCGGCACACAGCGAGACAGAGGGGGGTGGCGGGGTCCTGGCGGCAGGCGGAGCCACAGCAGGCGGCAGGGATGGGCCCATGCCGGGATGCTATGCGGCGCCAGAGCGTACGGTGCCTGCACCCTGCAGATACTGTGCGGCACCGGAGCGCCCAGTGCCTGTGCCTGCGCCGCGAGGCTGCTGTGGTTTCTCAAACCGCACCACCATTTTAGCTGGGCAGCCCGTGACCATGACACAGCTCCATGCTGCTCCCGAGACCGCCCCCCCCACCGCCGGGGCCGGCCGCATCTTCCATCACCATAGAAACGTCAAGACTGCCTCCTCCTGAAGCCGGGGGGCCCAGCCCCAAAGATACACCCCCAACTCCGTGGAGCTTGACCACGCCTTCATCTGGGGATGTACTTACACCCCCAATCCAGTTTACCTCAGGGGGCAGAGCCCCGCCCCCAAGCCAACCTCCGTGGAACACATCCGCGCCTCTAGTGGTCGTGGCCCCATCCCCGACCCTGCCTCCATGGGCGGGTCTGAGAATTACATCACCAGAAGCTCTTACAGACGTCAAACCCAGATGCAGAGCATGGGAAAAGCCCCTGCAGGAGGCCCACCGAGCACACGGCGGAGGTAAAAAGCATGTGGGAATGTTATACCATAGGAACATTAGTAAACAAGCCTGCCTGAAAAAATGGTATTGGCCACGTAGCACAGCTACCTCTTGGCAGCTAGGAGCGGGCCACCCTCTCACCAAGCCCAACGGGAAGCCAGCAGCTCCCTGCATATGGGCAGTGAAGAGGCAAACTAAAAAAATCTAACAGCTCCAGCCAAAGCAATACCAACAAAAGCAGTGCCAAGTTCCTACCTCTCAAACCTCAACAAAGCTTCACAGCCACCCTGCCTTCTACTGCTTCAACTATACAAAGGTTCTCATATTCTACAGACTCTAATAAACTAATAACATGTGCTAAGAGTAAAACTATCTCATATAATGTAACTAAGTCAACCAAGTCCATCACAGTTATAAAAAAGGTGTCACACAAAGGTTACAAAAATGCACAACTTTTTACTAAATATGTCCTAGAATTCATAGTACAACATTTATTATTATTTTACATTTGCTAAAGCCAAAATTAATAAGTGTCTCATAGCTGATTCTGTTACAGTTACTAAGAAAGCATTATGTTTCTGTATCAAGTATGGACTACTGTGTATTAAAGATATCCTAGAATGTATGTTACTAAGTTTATTCATAATACTTCTATTATTTTTACTCACAATGCAAGCAGAATATCAACTAGATCAGTCTGGAAAATTCAAAGAATTTACTCATTCTAACATTCTAGATCCATTAAAACAAACATAAAAACATTAATTCAGTAATGTCATAAGCAAATTTCAGTTGCAAAGTTTTCTAACTGAAAATTTGCCACCTGTCATCATTTTAAAAGCTAAAAGTCACCTATTGAAGTGAATAACAAATTTCTAACTTCTAACAAAAGGAAGAAAAGTATATTGCTTGCACTGTTAGCATAATAACTGAAAGATTAAAATGCCTATATTTCTTTAATTATTCAGAAGTTATTAATGTTAACATTTTTTGCAGTAGATATTAATAAAAGCTTGTTTTAAAAATATAAATACAGAACACCTCTCCCAACCAAGTTCATGGCCCTGATCAAGGCATGAACCTGGCTGGTCAAGGAGAAATATACTAGTAAACCTAAATGATTCTGTCCAAACTTTACAAAAGCTAAACCCTTTTCCTTTGAGATAAACAAGAAAGCCTCGTCCAGAAGAGGTTCTTTCAAGTCCTCATTGGGAAAAAGAAACCCCTTAGCAATAGCCAATCCTATATAATAGTACCTTATTAATGCTGTTCAAAATCCATGTTTTGTTCCTATTTTTATTTATTAATACAAAAAAAAGGGGAAAAAGGTTCGGGTGAATGTACAGCCCCCCCTTTAAGTCTTAGGTAATATCATGTTCTAATGTCTTTCAATCATATTACAGTACAATAATCCTATGATAAATGCATTTCAATAGACACCGAGACATGCTGGATACCTGCTAGATGTGTCCGGCCTGCACTACATCCTGCTCAGAAGCACAGACAGCATCCTGATGTCCCCTCAACAGACATCACAGAGCCGTGTAACCAAAACAATTGATGACTACCTGTAGGAGCCACAGGGCCTGCAAGGGCTCCCTGGCAGTCAGTTGCCTAGGATAAGAAATGCCTAGTCACGATGACTGGACCAAAGGAGCCCCTCTTCTGCCTTCGGATGCTTGTTGTCTCTCTGTAAGATGATAGGTCATATTCACCTCGACCCTTACCAAAACCCCTATACCCTATATAAACCCCTATTTCTGTGCTGTTCGGCAGAAGAGCTGTCACTGTGACCCCTCGCAGAAGCTGCCAATAAAGACACCTCTGTGGAACCTCATACAGCCTTCTCCTCTCCCTGCGTCTACTGCAGCACTTAGCAAGCAAAGAGCTGAATTCACCAAAGAGCTGATCTCAAGAGCTGAGCTGCATGATAAGATTGCCTGCAGCTGGGAGCCTGCCTGAAGGACCTGGACAGGTTGTGCTTAGCAAGACTGCGCTATCCAGACACCTACGGCAGCCGGGGTCGGAGAGACCCCTAGAACCCTCGCTGTAATAATTTTGGCTCCCCGAACTGGGCTGCTGGCATCCTGGCACCCCCAGAGAGCAGCATTCGTCTTGAATAGTTACTGCCTCGGGTCACTACGACCTCCTGAAGATAAGTTCTCCGTTATAGAAGAAGTTATCTGAAAAGGCATCCAACGACCCTCCACATCGACATCTGGGACGAGATCCTGAGGAGTCGGACACGGCAGACCACCCACCAGCAGTTTTTGACCCACATTCGGCTGAAGAAGTGTAAGTTTTAAAACAGCCTTAATTGCGCGCTCTTACCTTCGGTCCTTTTTTGTTTGTTTGTTTGTTTTTTTTCTTTTTTGTTTTTCTCTTTCTGCTGCTGGAGGGGAAAAGGGAATGAGATCAAAACCTAGTAAATGAAAACGATCCCAGAACAGGAGAGATTTATATTTACAAAGCCTAAAAATCTTATCCGCTAACAGCTTTTCTTTCTCTAAAGACAATCTCTCAAAAACTAACTTGAAATAATTTATAAAATTGATTATTTCCCAGTTTCTAGATACTAACACACAGACTATCGCTCTAAATTCTTTTTGGGACACAGTAGGGACAAGAATATATTCTCTCCAAACTAATGAAGATTTTTCTGTCACTCAGTTTTTTACCTCTTTTTGTTCTATAACCAAAACGGTCGAAAAAATAAAGAGCTAAATTTCTCTGCAGCCCTCCCCTGCTGAGGGCATTCCGACCTTATCTCTCCCACCAGAGACTCTCTTCAAATGCTAATAACACAGATAACATTCCTCTTCTCTCAGTCTCTGAATCCTATCCTCTGCTTTCTCTGGGTTCAAACGCTGTCTCTGGGGCCGTGCCACCCTCAGGCCCCCTTCCTGGAACGGGGAACATGGCATTCTTGCTGCCCGCACCCACCCCCTCCACACTTGCGGGGTCTGTAGGTCCTGCCCATCCTTCGGTTTCCCCCTCAGACGCGGCTAGTGCAGACTCCACTCCACCTATAGCGCAATCCACGGAATGCTGCTTGCACCCTCCTCCCGTGCTATCTTCAGGTGTAATTGCGCTAGTTTCTATGGTTTCTATCGGGTCCACCCTCCCTCACTCCAACATCTCCGCGCAGCCTGCCGTGATCCCACCCCCCCCACCCCTGGCACTGCCCCCTCCACCCCTGCCACCATACCTCTCACCCCTGTCACGTGTCTCCCCACCCCCGCTACCATTCCTGCCGCAGCAGGCAGTCTTCTCCCTGCCTGCCTGCCACAGCTCCGGCAAACCACTCTGTACGCCCCGTCGTGCCCGCTGTGGCAGCACAGCCCCTTCCAATCCCACTGCCTCCTCTCCCCCGCTTCTTCCTTGCCTACATCCTCAGGCTTTGCAGCCGCCCATCCACCCTCAGGGTCCCCCGAACGGCACCTCCAAGACCCCCCACGGTGCCACTCCACTTCTCCATGTGCCTCAGTCCTGCGCAGGTTGTGCCACACGTGGTGCTGCCATTCCTGCTCCACTGCTGCCTCCCTCTAGCCAAACTCTACCATGTGCTCCCCCGCACCCTCTTCGGTCCCCTACAAACCTGCAAACTCTTGCTCCAATACGCCCAAAAAAGCATACTGCATTGCCTGCTCACTCTCACTCCTCCACTAAGGACAGTAGTGACAGCGAGTCCATTCTGATACAGAGGACATAGATCCATGGGCTCTAATAAAAATGGAAGTGACTCGGGCAGGGGATTGGAAACTGGCTCAGAGAATTTCTGCCTTCCCAGTAATTTATATAAAGGGAAAAAGAGGTGGTGCCACCACTAAAATGATGTGGGAATCTAACACAAATAAAGAACTTGTGCAACTACGAAATATAGCCAAAGAACACGGTAGAAGTTCACATAGTTTTAGAAATTTCCTAGAAGCTATCTTCTCGGCACATGTTTTAGTACCTCACGATGTTAAAAATACTGCCCACTGCCTTCTTTTCCTGGCAGAATATATGCTATAGGAAAGGCATTGGAAAAGACAATTAAAAACATCAGACACCTATGCTAAAGATGCAAATAGGCCAGATTTTACAGTTGAACAGCTGGCTGGAGAAGGGGATTTACAGAAACCCTCTCACCAACCTAACACCTTACCTGAGGTGGCACTACAGGACTTAGCTATTGCAGCAAAAACCTCCTTACTTCTTACCCCAGATGACTCTATTCCTACCCAACATTTCTCTAATAATAAACAAGTAGATGAAAGCTTTATCAAGTTTGTGGACAGAATTAAGGATGCTCTGGAAAAACAGATAAAGAGCACAGAGGCAAGAAAGGAACTGTTGTGTAAACTCGCCATGAGTAATGCTAATGAACAGTGTAAAACAATTCTTAAGGCCCTACCCTTGAATACAGAACCTACCATTGAGCAAATGCTGGAAAGCTGTACACATCATTTGTCCACTGAAAACACAGTGGCCCAAGCAGTTGCTAAGGGTATTGCAGAAGGAGTTTCTGGTGCATATGCAGTAGTGGCTTCCAAAGACCAGGCCCACTGCTTCCACTGTGGAGACTTTGGACATTTTATAAAGGCCTGTCCAGACAGGTCACCTACCCAAAACTCCCGTAATACCTACCAAAAACCCCAGAATCAGCAGCGCTACTAGCAGCATTTGCAAAACTTCCAGCGGAGTGCAGTCAGGCCCCGTGCAAAGACAACAAATCAAAAGCCATCCAGACCCAGCCATGCATCATCTCAGGAGATTCCAGATCACATGAAGAGGATCCAACACACGGAGTGATACAGATGGGTGTTGTAGTGTGTTTTTATATTTTGTAATACTTTGAAGTAGTTTTGTTTTGTATTCCAATATTTTTCCCAAATGGTTTATCCCAGACTGTACTCCCCTCCCTTTATCTGTGTTATCCCTCTCCTGGGATGAGATCATTCCCTAAACCCCCACCCTGGCTCTCTGTCTATCACTCAGCATCCCAGCCCCCCATCCAGAAGTTTCGGTCCAAGTTGTCGAGTGATTTGCCAGAGGCCAGGGGTCAGCCCCCCAGGCCTAGTCCCATATGCTGTCCGATATGCCTGTCCCCCAGTATCTATCCCCCAGAGATACCTATTGGTCAGTAAATGTTATCTGCTTTTGGTTTCCTCCCCCCTTTAAATGTGAACTCCGGACATCCCCCGGGGCTCTCGGCAGGAGGCCCCCTGGGGTGCAGGAGTTCCTCCGGGACTCCTTAATAAAACCTTGGACTAACCCCTGCTGAGAGTCGGCCCCTTCTCTTCTACCGATGTCTCTGCTGTCTCTGCTGCGGCGAAGGCAACCAGCCTAAGTGCCCTCAATACCCTCGGGGCACAGAGAGTGTCTCCCTGCTGTCGGCCGTGTCGGGGCTGCCCTCCCCGGTGTCTGCCGACTCGGGACTGGCCCAGGGTTCCTGAGAGGCTCGCAGAGAGACTGAGACAGCTTGGCGCCCAAACGTGCGGCTCTGAGATCACCCCCGGAGCTGACGGACGGGGCTCGGACATTCTTTCAGACTGTTCGCAAAGCCTTTGGCCGGCAAGCTACCTCAGAAGAACACACTCCGTTTTAGTGAGTTGCTCTCCTGTGGAGGAAACTGGTAGCTTTTGAAGTACCCTCAAAAGTCAGTTTCAGGTAGAAGTCACCATCCCAGGACCTCCTGTTTTCCTGTCCTACAGCTGGATTGGTAAGTTTTACCTTTTTCTTGTTTCTCCCCTCTTTGGGAGGGGGCTGTTTCCCTGTCTTTGTTTTCAGGCTCGCCGCGGAGAGCCAAAGTTTCTTTTCTCTATTTTTGGCAGGCTGCCAGCTGCAGGCCTTTTTTTTCCTCCCCCCCCCACCTGGGTTGGTGAAATTTGAGATACAAAATTTAACATCACAGCCACAATGGGTGCAAGGCTTTCTGTATCTCACAAAGGTGTCTACTATCATCTTTTGAACATTCTTAAGAGTGAAAAAATCCGATTTTCAAAATCAGATGTTAAACAATTTGTTAGATGGCTGTTTCTTCACTTTCCCGATGTATCAACTGAAAATATTAGTGATTTGGCTTTTTGGGACAAAATTGGTAATGAGTTATTGAGAGCAGGGAAATCTGGTGACACATCTCCGTCAAAATTTGCTTTTTTAGCCCTGCAGATAAGAAATGTTGTAAAATCTAATTTAAAGATGTAAGAACAGCCATCCGGGAACAGTTTCAACACCTCTGTTTCCCAGAAACCCGATCTACCCCCTCCAAGTTATGTTCTCCCTCTCCTAACCCTCTTTCCTCACCCCCAGCCCCGGCACAGGGCATTCTGAAGAAAGTTACACTCCCTAGCTTCCCTCAGAAGCTCCCTGTCTCCAACCCGGACAGTTCTGGCCAGACTCCCCGGGACCCTACCCTTTTCCCTGCTTCCCCAAGTTGTGAAACCCCGTCCCACAATCTTAGTGCATGCCTTTGTACCCCCGATCCGCTTCAAGTAACTTCCCCAGACCATGATGGTGGATACCACATGGCAATGCGTGGTTCTTCTTCTTCCCACAATCCTTTTCGCTCTCCCAACAACCCATTCTGCTTGGAACACCCCGCCCCCGAAACCCGCCCTCTCCGTACCCTCCCCCCGGCCCCGGCCCCCCCTCCTGCTCCGGCTCCGCCCCCCTCCGCCCCCTCACGGCTTTGCCCGCCCGCCGCGGCCTCCCTCCGCCCCTCCCGCAGCCCGCCCTCCGGCTCCCAAGTCAGTGTAACCAGAGATGCTGAGCTCGGCAGCCAGAAGCCGGAAACATCACTGGTTCTTTCTGCAGCCCCTGTGTCATATATTTCAGATTTAAACGGGGGGATTCAGCCACATTATACCCCCCTTTCTGTTGATTCTGTCAAAGAACTTGCCAAAGCCCAAAAAGATTTTGGTAGATCAAGTGAATATTTTAGAGGACTCCTTAAAGCTACACTTTTTTCTAATATTTTAACCCCCGCTGATATCAAACACCTTTTTTCCTGCCTGTTATCCTCATCTGAATATCTTTTGTGGGATGCAGCATGGAAAAAAGGATTGAGAGAAATTTTACCAGCTCTGTGGGCTGATGAAGCTACTGTCCATGATGTTTATGGTAAATTGATATCTCTCGACCATCTCTGTGGACAGGGGGAATGGGAGGATGGAGCAAGTCAGGCAGAGGGCATTCCCAGAAAGGTTTTCAAAGAATGTGCTAGAGCAGCTGAGAAAACTTTCTTTGGGCTCCGTCCTGGTGTTCCGCTTGAAAATTATTTGAAAATAACACAATCTTCATCTGAGTCCTTTTTGAGTTTTGTGGAAAGGTTGAGAAAAGCTGTTGAATTGCAAGTTCAGAACGAAGGAGCCAGGATGGAAATCCTCACCGAGATTGCTAAAGAAAATGCCAATGAGAAGTGTAAAGCTGCCATCCTGAGCTTGCCTCTCGATCCAACGCCAACGCTGCAAGCAATGCTTGAAGTGTGTGAGAGGAAAGTTACCATCACCCTTGCTGACCAGGACGAGAGACCAAAACCACAGAGAAGGGTTGCAGCGGTGGACGCCCCTGATCCACCATTCACCAGCCAGCTTCAGCGCGTCACAATGCCACAAGAGAGAACCTCCAACTCTAATCGACCTTGCCATCTTTGTGGGAAGTTAGGGCATTGGATGCCTGACTGCCCTCTGAAAAAGCAGTTTTTAGATTTTAAATACAATAAGCTTAAAGACCAGAAGTCCCCAAAGGACAACCTTTCAAAAAACTGAGTAAAGAGCGCTCCTTTCCCCAGCGCTATGACAAAAATAGGGTGGGCTCAATTCAAGTACAGGGGAGGGACAAGAAATCTAGTGCGAAAGATGTATTTGTGCCAAGTGAGGCACTGGCATTGAACAAAACAGAACATTCATTTGATTGGGACAATCCCAGACCAATTCTAACTACCGATTCTCCCCACAACCCTTACAGATTGGCGCTGACAGAGCCTCTCCATCTCAAGGACACTAACTGGCATTTCATATCTGTTAACCCTGAACAGCCAGGTACTTGGACACAGCTTTGCCAGAAACGTCACAGTAAGTATGTCGTCCTTGGGGACACAAAACACACACCCCAAGAAATTAATATTCCTCCGGGTCTCATATCAGACCCGAAACAATTTGTCATTTGGCTCCATTGTACTCACCCACCCGTGTACTTGCCCAAGGGCCAAATAATAGCCCAAGCCATCCCAGTGCCTGAGCCTCCATGGGACCAGGAGCAAGGAGACACTCTCAGAGATAAACTCCATCCCAATGTCTGCTGGACTCAGGTATTGGGAAAAGAAAAACCCAAGCTATCATGTGGGTTGCACCGTGGTGGTGAGTACAAATCTATACAAGGACTTTTAGATACTGGAGCAGATGTTACGATCATTCCATCTAAAGAGTGGCCGTCACACTGGGAATTGCAAAACGTAGCAGGACACGTGCAAGGTGTAGGGGGCATTCAATTGGCAAGACAGTCAAAAAACGTTGTTCAAATTGAAGGACCTAATGGCAAAGTAGCTTCCATTCGCCCATTTGTTTTAGACTACACAGAGCCCCTCTGGGGCAGAGATTTAATGGTTCAATGGGGAACCACAATTGACATCCCAGAAAACCCGCAGGTTTTTCGGGGAGCGGTCGCTGAAGTGCGCCATGCCCAAAAATTGATTTGGAAAACTGATACTCCAATACGGGTAGTTCAGTGGCCGCTCAACAAAACAAAATTAAAGGCGCTTGAAGAGCTTGTACAAGAGCAGTTAAAGAAAGGTCACATTGTGGAGACCACGTCGCCGTGGAATTCGCCTGTCTTTGTCATTAAAAAACCCAACAAAGACAAGTGGCGGCTTCTCCATGATCTCCGTCAAATCAACAACGTTATTGAGGACATGGGCTCCCTACAACCAGGGATGCCCTCACCAAGCATGCTTCCACAGAATTGGTCTTTAGCTGTAATTGACATCAAAGATTGTTTTTTTCAAATTCCCCTGCATCCTGACGATGCCCCGCGTTTTGCCTTTTCGGTTCCCACCATTAACCTGGAGGCCCCAATGAAGAGATACCACTGGAAAGTTCTCCCACAAGGTCTCAAAGTGAGTCCTGTGATTTGCCAGAGGTATGTCTCTTCCTTGTTGTCTCCAGTCCGTGAAGCTGCAGGAGATTCCATCATCCTGCACTACATGGATGACATCCTGGTGTGTGCCCCAAGTGATGACATGCTTACTCACACACTTGACCTGACAATCAATGCATTGGTTGCTGCAGGGTTCGAGCTCCAAGAAGAAAAGATTCAAAAGATGCCACCTTGGAAGTACCTGGGTCTTGAAATTGGAAAGCGGACCATTGTGCCGCAAAAATTAACTATCAAACATGACATCAAAACCTTAGCGGATCTCCATCAACTTTGTGGATCCTTAAACTGGGTGAGACCTTGGCTAGGCATTTCCACCGAAGACCTAGCCCCCCTTTTCAATTTGTTAAAAGGGGGAGATGACCTTAGTTCTCCTAGGACCCTCACCCAGGAAGCGAGAACCGCACTGGAGAAAGTTCAGGAAATAATGTCTACTAGACAGGCCCACAGGTGCCAGCAGGGTCTCCCCTTCAAATTTATCATCTTAGGCAAGTTGCCACACCTCCATGGGATGATTTTTCAGTGGGAAACTGTCCAGGCAAGGAAAGGTGACCAGGTCAAGAAAGATCCACTCTTAATTATAGAGTGGGTCTTTCTCAGTCACAACAGGTCAAAAAGGATGACAATGCCACAGGAGCTGATGGCAGAATTGATCCGGAAAGCAAGGATTCGGATCAGAGAATTGGCAGGGTGTGACTTTGACTGCATTTACATTTCCTTAAACCTGAAATCAGGCCATCTGTCTCAAGCAATGCTAGAGCAATTTTATCAAGAGAATGAAGCCTTGCAATTAGCGCTAGATAGCTACACAGGCCAAATTTCGATTCACCGACCGGCCCACAAAATTTTCAATTCAGATGTTCAGTTTTCATTATCACTGACAAGTATTCAGAGCAGGACACCTCTAAAAGCACTGACAGTTTTTACTGACGCGTCTGGTGCATCTCACAAGTCAGTGGTAACTTGGAAAGATCCCCAAACTCAACAGTGGGAAGCAGATATTGCCAAGGTGGAAGGATCACCCCAAATTGCTGAATTGGCCGCTGTAGTCAGAGCTTTTGAGAAGTTTCCCGAGCCTTTAAATGTAGTTACTGATTCAGCTTATGTTGCAGGTGTAGTGTCTAGGGCAGAGAATGCTGTGTTGCAAGAAGTTTCCAACATTCCTTTATATGAATTACTTTCCAAGTTAGTAAGAATTATCTCTTGCCGAGAACAACCCTTTTATGTGATGCATGTTAGGTCACACACAGACCTGCCGGGGTTCATTGCAGAAGGTAACCGCAGAGCTGATGCTCTTGCCGCAGCAGCCAAGATGGCCCCGCTTCCAGATGTATTCCAACAAGCAAAGATCAGTCATCAATTTTTTCATCAGAATGCACCTGCCTTAGTTCGGCAATTCCACCTGAAGCACAAACAAGCCCAAGCCATCGTAGCCACGTGCCCTTCTTGTCAAAATCAGTCACTACCCACCTTAAGTGCAGGAGCAAACCCTAGGGGCTTACAGAGCTGCGAAGTGTAGCAGACAGATGTAACCCACATCCCATCATTTGGCAAATTTAAATATGTCCACGTCTCCGTGGATACCTTTTCTGGTGCCATCTATGCTTCTGCCCACACAAGGGAGAAAGCCAGTGAGGTAAAGAAGCATTTCATGCAAGCTTTTTCCACATTAGGAATCCCTAAGGTCATCAAAACAGACAATGGCCCAGCGTACAAGTCCAAAGACCTTCGGAGCTTCCTGCAGCAATGGGGAATAGAACACAAAACAGGCATCCCCTATTCCCCGACAGGCCAAGCTGTGGTGGAGAGAGCCCATCAGAACCTAAAAAAGGTTCTTCACCGACAACGTGAAGTTATGAAAACGGAGACCCCTCAAATCCAGCTGTCCAAAGCGCTGTTCACACTGAATTTTTTGAACTGTACCTATGAAAACCTTAACCCACCTATTATAAGACATTTTAACGAGAACAGTCAGCACAAACTAAAAGTCCGTCCACCAGTCCTCATAAAGGACCCTGAAACTTGGAAAATAGAGGGGCCCCATGAGCTCGTAGTCTGGGGTAGGGGATATGCGTGCGTATCCACTCCCTCAGGCTTGAGATGGATCCCCTCCAGGTGGGTGAGACCGTACATTCCTAAGGTGTCAAAGGTGAAGCCCCTAAAACAGTTACTTTCAAGAGATGATGGGTTAAAGCATAGAATATAAAGCAGTTATGGGAAATATTCAATGTTAGGAAATCACATAGAGCAATAAATTGGGTAAGGTATGGAACACAATGACAGGGAAGAGATAAGGACAGACAGTGATAAGTTCAGTGCATTTCAGAGCCAAGAAGAACTGCTGGGTAAGGCACGTTTAGGGCCAACATGTCAAATTGACCCTGAGACCCCTGCCAAGGCCTGGAGACTAAGCCAACTACACCGGGAATTGACCAAATTTGGGGAGAGGTTCAAAAGTTTAAAGAGGAAGACTCCTCGAAGCTGATGAAGGCCGACCGGAACGACCCCTGAGAAGATCCTCAAAAGAGAAGTCCCCGCCCACGCTCCGCCTACACCACTCCCCATATGTATATGCATGAATATGATGTAATCCCAAACCTAAAATTGTATAAAAAGGTACGCTTTTGCTGTAAAGATTTAGAAATCCCATTTTAGGATTTCTCCGACGTCGTAATAAAATACCTCCTGCTTATTTGACTGAGTCTCTTAAGCAGTAATTTCTCGCCTTTTGGGGCAAAAATCGGCATCATTTCTGGCGACCCAGATGGGACGAAGCAGGGGATCCAGGATCTGAGGAGTCCCCTTGCTGGGTCCGGGGCTGGGACCCTCTGGGCGCCCCTGACGACTTTTTGTCAGAAGAGACTCCCCCTCGGACCAAGCGCTCTTTGGTGGACGAAGAGTTCCCTGCATCTCCTGCTTCTCCTGCTCCAAATTAAAGAGGTATTTTTTATCATTGTTCATTGGTTTTAGGATAAAGCGCTTTATGGGAACACGGGGTCAGACGTGACCACCGGAGGGTAAACCAGAGGACGCTCTGGTAAAGAATCCCTAATTGGTATTTTTGGGTACCTTTTGGTAATTGGTGTCTTTGCTAACCAGTAATTGATGCCTTTGGTGGGTACCTTTTGGTAATTGGTGTCTTTGCTAACCAGTAATTGATGCCTTTGGTGGGTACCTTTTGGTAATTGGTGTCTTTGCTAACCAGTAATTGATGCCTTTGGTGGGTACCTTTTGGTAATTGGTGTCTTTGCTAACCAGTAATTGATGCCTTTGGTGGGTACCTTTTGGTAATTGGTGTCTTTGCTAACCAGTAATTGATGCCTTTGGTGGGTACCTTTTGGTAATTGGTGTCTTTGCTAACCAGTAATTGATGCCTTTGGTGGGTACCTTTTGGTAATTGGTGTCTTTGCTAACCAGTAATTGATGCCTTTGGTGGGTACCTTTTGGTAATTGGTGTCTTTGCTAACCAGTAATTGATGCCTTTGGTGGGTACCTTTTGGTAATTAGAAGAAAAAAGAAAAAAGAAAAAAAAAAAAAAAAAAAAAAAAAAAAAAAGGAGAGTAAGAAAAAAAGAGGCAAGACTCTGATGCACTTGTTCTTCTTGTATTGATCTTGTTGGTTTGTTTGAAACTGTGATTTAAGGGTTAAAAAGAGTGGTCAGTTTTTGTTTTTATCTGAACTGAACTAAATCCCGGGACTCGGTCCAATTTTCTCCACTCCCTTGGAGGAACTTGGAAGGAGTGTATACGTTTTATACCTTTGTTTAACCCTGTTGTATGCTTTGATGTATTGACTGTAAGATTTTTGCAAAGGGACGAGTTTAGTGGTTTTTATGTTGTCTGAAATTTGTTGTGATATTATCGGCAAAACCGTACTATTGATTTACAGTTTTGCGAGTGTGTGACGGCCTGGAGCCGACCAATATCGGTATCTTACGGTCTGCCGGCGACATCTTACAGTAAAGCAGTGTATTCTGATAGAACGGAAAGGTAGGACAGTTTGAATGAATTGGCACCGTGTATGAGAGAGTGTGTCTGAGACGCAGCCCGGCTGCGAAGCGAGTGGGAGTCCGGCTCTGCAGTTCCTGTCCCTCGCGAGAGGCCAGGTCAGAAAAGGACGAAGCGCTTGGATATTGTATGAATGAAGTGCTAAGATAAACTAGTATATAGTGCTTGTGGGAAGGAGATTTACTTGGTGGGATAAGAAACACCGACCCAGAAAATAGCAATGGGGAGTCAACCGAGCAAAGATATAAATATGAAAACCCCCTTAGGATGTATTCTGAAGCATTGGAAGGACTTGGGGGGGATTCCAGGAGGAAATATAAGTAAAAAGACACTCCTTAAATACTGCACGCAGTGGTGGCCGTTGTATAAATTGGATGATGGTGAGAAATGGCCACCAGAGGGGACAATTAATTATAATACCATTTTACAACTAATGCTCTTCCTCCGCCGGCTCAATAAATGGGATGAGGTGATGTATGCAGACATGTTCTTCACCCTGAGGAATAAACCTGAGTGGCAAAAGGAGTGTGGAATTAATGCAGCCCCTCAAGACCCTCTGGTACTAGCCCTGGAAAAAGATAAGAAAGGCTCAAAACCTAAAGAACGTTGCTGCGATGCATGTAGCATTGGGCAGCGATGTCTTAAGCTAACAAGGAGGGACAGTGGAAAAGAGAGTGAAATAAGCCTGTGGGAATACCATCCAGGGCCCCTCCCCAAACCAGGAGAGGAACGAGAGGATCCGACCCCATTAAAAGAACTGGAACGATGGTGGAAATCTAAGTTTGAGTGCAGCCCTGATAAGTTAGACAAGAGTTGGGGGGAGGCTAGCCCGTTAAGGACGGAAGATAACAGGGGAGAAGGCAGCCCACAGGGATTGGATAGTCCGCAGGGGTCGGGAAGCTACAGAGATGCTGGAAGCCCACCTAGATTAGAGATTGAGAGAGAGGAAGGCAGTCCGCCGGGAGCAGAGAGCCGAGGGGAGACGCGTAGCCCCCCCGAACTAAGCTTGTATGGGGACGGTAGCACACCCAGGAATGGAGGTGCTCGTAAAATGGAAACCAGTACACCAAAGACTGGGGACGAAAGCAACTCACCGGGAGGTGATGTCCCCAAATTGAGATACGGTGAAGAGAACAGTAATGAGACATGCGAGAGCGAGGCAGGGAGCAACTGCACTATTGCTATTGATAGCAATGGGCTTGCGTAACGCGATCCCCAAGGCTATCAATTGGTCAATGCTATATGACATCAGGCAGGGAAAGAATGAGACCCCATCAGAGTTCTTAGATAGACTTAGGGCAGCCATGAGACAATACACACCCCTGGACCCAGCGACGGAAGAAGGGAAACAACACCTGTTAGGATTAATGATGGGACAAAGTAATCCAGACATCAGGAAGAAATTGCAAAAGCTTGAGCATCCAGCAAATAAAAACCTGGAGACACTGCTAAATGAGGCATGGAAGGTGTATAATAATAGGGAAATTGAGGAGAAAAAAAGGAGGACAGGAGGATAGCTCGAGTGGTAGCTGTAGCCGTGGCAGCTCAGAATACAGGTTACTCGGGACCTGGAACCAGGGGAAGAGGTAGAGGCAATCCGGCAAGAAGGGGGGGGAGACTCCAACCCCACCCAACTAGAGTGGGGCCAAACCAGTGTGCGTACTGCCTGAAAATGGGACACTGGAAGCAGGAATGCCCCCAGTTAAGGGAGAGACTATTGGGCACTACTACGGCCACACAACAGGATAACGACTGAGGGGGACCGGTGGGCCGTTCCCTAGCAGACCCACTGGTTAAAATGGAGCTAAGGGAAGGTGAAAAGGAATTAGACTTTTTGATTGATACGGGAGCAACCTTTTCGGTTCTAAATCAGGAATTGGTACCTAAAAGTGATGAATTTGTGCAAGTTGTGGGAGCAACAGGCCAACCAGAAAAAGCTTACTTTTTGAAACCCATCAAATACAAAATTGGGAAACAAATGGGAATTCATCAGTTCCTGTATTTACCAAATTCGCCAAAGCCCTTATTGGGGAGAGACCTATTGGAAAATTTGAGAGCCATAATAAAGTTCAACAAAGACAAATTGGAATTCCAAGTAAATGAGGAACAGCTGATCACAGCTCTAAGCCTGACAATCAGCTGTGTGGAACCAAAGCCTGAGAATCATAACATCAGGCGAATTTTAAGTGAAGTATACCCACTAGTATGGGCTACTGATACACCTGGGAAATCAAAACAAGCAACACCTATCATTATTGAACTTATACCTGGAGCAAGGCCGGTGGTTAGAAAACAATACCCACTGAGGTTAGAGGATAGAAAGGGAATCGAGCCCATAATTAAAAGGTTCTTAGAATTAGGATTATTGATAGAATGTGAATCAGATTTTAACACCCCAATTCTGCCAGTAAAGAAACCTAATGGAACTTATAGATTAGTCCAAGACTTGAGAGCAGTAAATGAGATAACCAAGACATTACATCCGGTAGTTGCTAACCCATACACGCTTTTAACTAAACTGAAAGATAGTTTGACATGGTTCACCGTATTGGATTTGAAAGACGCATTCTTCTGCCTTCCTTTAGCTCCTGAGAGTCAAAAGATTTTTGCCTTTGAGTGGAAATTTGTGGATAGAGGAAGAAAGACCCAACTTACGTGGACAGTATTGCCCCAAGGATGGTGTAACTCCCCCACGATTTTCGGGAATCAGTTAGCCAAAGAGTTAGAGCAGTGGAAAAGGCCGCTGGGAGATGGCACTCTCCTACAGTACGTAGACGACCTCCTAATAGCAACAGTGACAGAGGAAGAGTGCATTGCATGGACTATTTCCCTGTTAAACTTTCTGGGTTTAAGTGGATATCGAGTCTCCCAACAGAAAGCGCAGCTGGTGCAAAAAGAAGTGGTGTACCTGGGATACGAAGTCTCCAGAGGACAGCGATCCCTGGGAGCAGCCAGAAAAGAGGCCATCTGCCAGATGCCTAAACCAGAGACGGTGAGAGAACTGCGTGCCTTCCTGGGGATGACAGGTTGGTGTCGGCTATGGATCTACCAGTACGGGATGCTCGCTAAACCGCTGTATGATTTGTTGAAGGAGACCAAGAGTGTCCTAGTTTGGACTCCCGAAGCAGAGGGGGCCTTCAAAAAGCTGAAACAGGAGCTAATGAGAGCACCAGCTTTAGGTCTCCCAGATGTATCAAAACCATTCTGGCTGTTCTCCCACGAGCGGCAGGGGATGGCCCTAGGAGTCCTGGCACAGCAGTTAGGACCACGTAAGAGAGCTGTGGCCTACTTCTCCAAACAGTTGGATGAAGTAAGCAAGGGATGGCCTGGCTGCCTGAGAGCAGTGGCCGCAGTAATCATTAATATAGAAGAGGCCAGGAAACTCACGCTGGGCCAAAAGGTAACGGTGCTGGTGTCTCACACCGTCTCAGCTGTGTTGGAGCAGAAAGGTAACCACTGGCTGTCACCTTCCAGATTTTTAAAATACCAGGCCATTTTGGCTGAGTCAGATGACGTGACTATTCAGGTCACTAACATTGTGAACCCAGCTTTATTCCTAGAAGGGAGAGCCCCAGCAGAGCCGATCGAGCACGACTGCCTGGAAACAATTGAGGCCGTCTACTCCAGCCGCCCGGACCTCAAAGAAGAACCATTCGAAGATGCGGACGACTGGTTCACGGATGGAAGCAGCTTCGTGAGGCAGGGAGTGAGAATGGCCGGCTATGCAATTACCACCGCAGAAGAGGTAATTGAGTCGAACCCTTTACCCGCAGGGACTTCAGCCCAGAAGGCAGAACTGATAGCTCTGATTCGAGCCCTGGAATTGGCGGAGAACATGCGGATCAACATATGGACAGACTCTAAGTATGCCTTTTCCGTCGTACATGCTCATGGGGCCATCTGGAAAGAAAGGGGACTGTTAACTGCTCAAGGAAAAACAATCAAACACGCAAAAGAGGTCTTGCGACTGCTGGAAGCAGTCCAGCTCCCAGCACAGGTGGCCATAATGCATTGTAAGGGACATTTAAAGGGGGACACTATCCCGGAGATAGGGAATAGAAAAGCAGACGCAGAGGCTAAATTAGCTGCTGCAAGAACTGAAGAAATAAAAGTAGCAGCTCTAGTACCAGGTGAGTTAGACACAAATTTTCGGCCAGAATATCAGGAGTCAGATCACAGGCGGATTCAGAGAAATAAAGGTAAAATGTTAGAGAATGGTTGGGGTCAATTGGAAACGGGACAGTTAATAATACCAGGGAATACGATGTGGCAGTTTGTGAAAGCAGAACACGAGAAAGCCCATTGGAGTTTGGACCCGCTATATCAGTATTTGCAGGCTCGGATAGCAGGACCAAAATTGTTCACCACTGTAAAACATGTCACATCCCAGTGTGAGAGGTGCCTGAAGAACAACCCGAATACAGGAACTAAGATACATCCAGGGGCCATAAATCGAGGTAAATTCCCAGGTGAAGTGTGGCAAATTGATTTTTCTGAGCTCCCAAGAAAAGGAGGGTTTCGATATTTGCTGGTATTAACTGATACATTTTCTGGGTGGCCTGAAGCATTCCCTTGCAGAACAAATAAGGAAAGAGAAGTGACCAAAGTACTGTTGAATGAAATCATTCCACGGTTTGGGGTACCGAAGAGCATTTCTTCGGATAGGGGTACACATTTCTGTGCAAAAGTGGTAAGGGCAATAAGCAAAGCACTACAAATCAAATGGCAATTACACACGCCCTATCGCCCACAGGCCAGCGGCCAGGTGGAAAAGATGAACCATCTTATTAAGCAGCAGATTGCCAAAATATGCCAGGAGACTAATTTGCATTGGTATCAAGCTTTGCCTATTGCTCTGCTTAGACTGAGAGTCAAGCCAAGATCGAAAGAAAGGCTAAGCCCATTTAAAATTCTGTACGGCAGACCTTATGCTACGCAAACTGTAAATGGGGACGCTGTAGATCAAATAGGTAATCAGTATATTTATGACTATGTGATTATGGTGGGGAAGCAATTTGACAAGAATGCTGCGGTGGTGATTGACCACCAACCTAAACAACCTAACTGTAAGTTGCATCCTTTTAATCCCGGTGATTGGGTGTATGTTAAGAATCTTTTAGAAAAACCCCTACAAGAAAAGTGGGAGGGACCTTTCCAAGTGCTGCTGACCACCTTCACCGCGGTTCGAATCAAGGAGCGACCTACGTGGATCCATTACTCACGGGTCAAGAAAGCACCGGGGAGTAAACAAGAGGAGTAAACACCGTGACCCGGATTCCACTCCAGACCTCTACTATCCTGATCATCAGACCCTTGGGGTTCCATATGAATGCCAGCCAAGTTCTCTTTGGATCCCAGCTAAATGGATAAGACCTGCCTTGGATGTGGAGCCTTCTGAATCAGCTGACCCCTCGGGATCACGAGAAAATCCAGCACCACCCACACTAAGGAAATACAAATGGTAGGAAGATCAATGGGGGAAACCATACTTATGATAGTTATTTTTCTAACATCCATACAATTCGGGCAAAATGTAGTTTTTCCTCGAAACTCTGCCCCAATAGACCCATGGTCCAATGCACACCAGTGTATTCACCCGGAGTCAGGGATGAAGGGGCCCTATTTCGATAACCTTTGACCCTCACCCTCTCCTCTTTCCTGTGGGAAAGATCGTAGCATCTAGCGGTCCCGAGGAAGGGAAAGCACAGTGTGAGATGGCATTTAGATTAGATCAGTCGATGACGTTCGCATGTGAAAGGGAGTCGAAAACGCTGGAACAGGGTACTAGTTTCCCCAGACATGTTACCAGATACGAAGTGGCATCACCGGAAGACGTGATCTCCTTATATCCAAATTTAGACTTGCCCCAAGAAATTACTCCACCAATTGAATGTAGAAAGGTGCATAACTTAACCTTTATCGGGCCCCAGGTAGTAAGGAGGTCAGATGAACTGAAACTGCTGCTAGACCCCACGTACTCTCTGAAAAAGGTGCAGATGAATATTCAGACTAACATTACCCATCTGCAAAAGGACTGTCAACCGTTCATACAACTAAGCCTTAAAGGATGGGAGGCATGGCTAGCTACTAGGTCTTATCACAGGCGGGCGCAAAGGGATATAAGTGGATGGGTCGGCACTGGATTTGGAATACTGAATACCATAGATCAAGAGGTATTGGTTAACAAATTGAGTACTGTCACCACCAACTTAGGAAAACTTAAAGTGCCCCTGAGTTCATCCATGCTTACATTGGCAGAAACACAATCACTGGTAGTTAGGTTACTAACCCTGGTAGCAAATCGCACTGCTGAAGATTTTGCTAGAATTGCCGGCTATACAGGAAACATTAGCAAGGAAATTGCGCTTGCTATCCAATGCACACAAACACAACAGTGGGTACAGTCAGTGGCAGCAGGGATAATAAGAGAAGGAACGTCAGGAACGCTGTCCCAGGAAATAAGAGAAACGATACTGAAGGATAGTCGTACTACACAATTTGAAAGGGACCATCAAGCCTGGTGGCAATTAGTAAACTTTACTTATGTACCACAGCATGAGCACATTGAAGCCTATGTTCTTACCATCAGTGCTGCAGAGGAAAGGGCGATTTTCCCTATCCTTACCTTAGGGACCATACATCAGAATGTCCTTGTTAGGCCAGTAGATCATAATGTTTGGGCGAGTTATGATGACGCCAAAAATAAGTGGCAGTCTGTTAGTACAGAAGCATGTATTCCTAGGGGGCAACTAGGATACATATGTGAAAATGCTATAGTAGATACAGAAGATTTATGCTTAGATGCTGAAAATAGTGTATGCACTTTTGAAATGCTTCCACACAATAGAGTACGGTCGCAGGTTTATTATGTAGGGAATGGATGCGCCTGCGTCAGAATAGCTTGCAGTAACGTAACTGTAGATAGTTGCCAAGAGGAAACTAACAATACTAACTTTTGTGTATGTAACTTTACCAAGATTATAGGTTGTGATTTTAACTATACCGCTCCTGTAACCACCCAGCAGCTAATTAATGCAGACTACGACCTGTATCATGAGTTGCCAAAATTACAGATAGGTATGGATGTCGAGGTTCTTAAGGCGATGCTCGTGCATCCAGAAGTAAGAAGACTGGTGCAAAAAGTGAACCAAACAGTTAAGCGCATGGTCCTACAGGTGGAGCACAACTCAGAAAGAATAAAAAACATCCTGACTGAAGTAGAACAAGTAGGCCAACATCACTGGTGGGACGTTTTCACAGGATTTTCCCCAACAGCAACACAGGTCTTTCATTACCTGGTACACCCGATACTAATTTTAACTATAGCAATGCTTATACTGACTTTTATGAACCTATGCTTGTGGTGGAGGCTGAAATCCTTGATGAGTAAGATCCAAATGATTTGGGCGATGGTGCGGGCGTATCAACGCCCCGAAGGATTAGAACTTGACGAAAGAATTCGTAAGTTATAAGAAAAGGAGGGAAATGAAGCCCCTAAAACAGTTACTTTCAAGAGATGATGGGTTAAAGCATAGAATATAAAGCAGTTATGGGAAATATTCAATGTTAGGAAATCACATAGAGCAATAAATTGGGTAAGGTATGGAACACAATGACAGGGAAGAGATAAGGACAGACAGTGATAAGTTCAGTGCATTTCAGAGCCAAGAAGAACTGCTGGGTAAGGCACGTTTAGGGCCAACATGTCAAATTGACCCTGAGACCCCTGCCAAGGCCTGGAGACTAAGCCAACTACACCGGGAATTGACCAAATTTGGGGAGAGGTTCAAAAGTTTAAAGAGGAAGACTCCTCGAAGCTGATGAAGGCCGACCGGAACGACCCCTGAGAAGATCCTCAAAAGAGAAGTCCCCGCCCACGCTCCGCCTACACCACTCCCCATATGTATATGCATGAATATGATGTAATCCCAAACCTAAAATTGTATAAAAAGGTACGCTTTTGCTGTAAAGATTTAGAAATCCCATTTTAGGATTTCTCCGACGTCGTAATAAAATACCTCCTGCTTATTTGACTGAGTCTCTTAAGCAGTAATTTCTCGCCTTTTGGGGCAAAAATCGGCATCAAAGGACAAAGCTACAACACAGGTAGCCAGTGCCTGCTGGAGGAGAAAGCGCCGTCAGACTCTTTAAAGTTAAATTGTTGTTGCCTGAACCTTATCCCTAACAATTTTTATTTTCAGTTTTAGTGTTTTCCTTTGATCTGAACTCAGCCCTGGTGTCATCAGAATGAGCCCCATCCTTCCGTTGCTTCTGTTGACAGCCGTCCATCCAAGTCAGATGTGGATTGTTCCGCAGCCTCAGGCAAATGTGTGGACCACCCTCGCCAGAGTCCTCAACCAAGACCACATTTGTCTGTCAGCTTCTTCTGTGTCTGACCCGATGTCCACTTGCCTTGTGGGGATCCCATCTAAATATGATGAATTTCCGCCAGCATTAGCTGCTCCCCTTCTTCCAGTATATAATCCGTTATCCCCTTGGACAAAATTAATTGATAGACAAGCAGTAGCAGAAAAAGAACCCCAAGAATTTGAACTCCTTGGTTCTGCCAAGGCATTCTATTGTGTTCAGTTCATGTTTACACCAAAAGATCAAGTAAACTTGTACCATGAAGTTAAACAGTTTAAAGTGAATTATACAGCAAAATTTTGGTGTAAGAAAATTTCCCAAGTAGGAATACCTTCTACCCCTGATAATAAGCCCCGTGCCCTCCCTAAAGGGTTTTTCCTCATTTGTGGTGACAGGGCATGGGCAGGCATCCCCTCTCGTCTAATCGGAGGTCCATGCACCATTGGAAAGCTGAGCCTGTTTACACCCAACAAAACCCAAATAATGGATTGGCGAACCAAAACCAGCGCTCGCAATTCGGCCCGCAAAAAGAGAGATTTAAGGAATCTGGACCCAAATTGCGATTCTGAAATTGTACATTGGTCCAAACCAAAAGGAGTTGCGATCACCGTGTTTTTGCCATGGGTATCTGCAGCTAAAGCTCTAGGTGAATTATCACAGCTAGAGTGTTGGGTTGCTAAACAGGCCAATATTACATCAGCTGCACTTTCAGACCTCCTGGCAGACGATGAAACAACAAGGCAAGCCACCCTACAAAATCGTGCTGCAATTGATTTTCTTCTCTTGCTACATAATCATCGTTGTGAGGAGTTTGAAGGTCTCTGTTGCATGAATCTGTCATCCAAAGCTGAAAATGTCCACAAAATCATTGGGAAGATGCAACAGATGGTCCAAGACATCAAGCAAGAAACAGCAGACTGGATGGACGGACTTTTTCAAGGATGGGGACTCTCGGGCTGGGTCAGATCCATATTGAAATCTGTATTTTTAGTTTTGTTTGTTCTTCTTGTTATTTTGATCAGTTTTGGGATCATCAAGAGCATTGTGACCAAACTGATATCGAAAGCTATTTCCCCTTTAGAGATCAATCAGGTGACTGTTCCTGCCTCTTCTGAGGAAGAGACAGAAACCTCTGCAGAATTTACAAAACAGCCTTGGTTTGCTGATGCTTGATATCACTCTGAGCTGAAATTTAATGTTTAGGTGCCTCTCCTTTTTTATTTAAACAAAAAGAGGGAGATGTTGTAGTGTGTTTTTATATTTTGTAATACTTTGAAGTAGTTTTGTTTTGTATTCCAATATTTTTCCCAAATGGTTTATCCCAGACTGTACTCCCCTCCCTTTATCTGTGTTATCCCTCTCCTGGGATGAGATCATTCCCTAAACCCCCACCCTGGCTCTCTGTCTATCACTCAGCATCCCAGCCCCCCATCCAGAAGTTTCGGTCCAAGTTGTCGAGTGATTTGCCAGAGGCCAGGGGTCAGCCCCCCAGGCCTAGTCCCATATGCTGTCCGATATGCCTGTCCCCCAGTATCTATCCCCCAGAGATACCTATTGGTCAGTAAATGTTATCTGCTTTTGGTTTCCTCCCCCCTTTAAATGTGAACTCCGGACATCCCCCGGGGCTCTCGGCAGGAGGCCCCCTGGGGTGCAGGAGTTCCTCCGGGACTCCTTAATAAAACCTTGGACTAACCCCTGCTGAGAGTCGGCCCCTTCTCTTCTACCGATGTCTCTGCTGTCTCTGCTGCGGCGAAGGCAACCAGCCTAAGTGCCCTCAATACCCTCGGGGCACAGAGAGTGTCTCCCTGCTGTCGGCCGTGTCGGGGCTGCCCTCCCCGGTGTCTGCCGACTCGGGACTGGCCCAGGGTTCCTGAGAGGCTCGCAGAGAGACTGAGACAGATGGGAACTCGGCACCAGCTGATAACTGCTCTGTCCATTGACTTTAATAATGAGAATGTTTATCGTGTTCCCACAGGCAAGCATGGGCCAAAAGGGTGGTTCTTTTGACATTTTAATTATAGGTGACACTCTCCATGGCCCAGAGGAAATCTTTGTTGTTCCAGAAGTACAGACAGTGCACCCAGGACAAGAAATCTCTGTCCAGCTCTGCTGCACGGACTTACCATTTTTACCTTTCACGGGGAACTCTGATTGCACAAGCCTTTCTACTCCCAAAGAATCACGGGGAAAACCTTCCTCTCAACCCTACAGCAATGTGGGCACGAGTTTTGGGTCCAAGTAAGCCTGCCATCGAGTGTGGTTTTACCTGCAGCGGAGAGAAGATCCACCGACCAGGGATGCTGGACACCAGTGCCGACGTGATCATCATGGCCCGCTCAGAATGGCCAGCACACTGGGAACTACAACCGGTAGCAGGCATGATTTCAGGGATTGGTGGAGCTACAGTATCCATGCGAAGCAAGAACAACATCCTCATTGGAGGGCCTGAAGGCAAGTTGGCAACCATCCGCCCATTCGTGGTAAGGGCCCCCATCACCCTTTGGGGCAGGGATGTTCTATCCCAATGGAAGGCTTCCCTACGTATTCCCAGTTGGGATTTCTAATCAAGGCCACTGAGGAGAGCGCACACTACCAGATACCCCTTGGCTCACCTGGAAATGCCAAGACCCGATCTAGATGGAACAGTGGCCCCTCTCTAAAGTCAAACTGCTCGCACTACAAGCCCTCATGGAAAAACAGCTTGCCAAAGGCCACATCATCGAGACTACCAGCCCTTGGAACTCTCCAGTCTTCATACTGCAAAAACCTGGAACAGACAGGTGGAGGCTCCTCCACGACTTTTGCAAAATCAATAAGGTCATTGAGGACATGGGCCCTCTCCAGCCTGGCCTGCCTTCACCATCGATGCTGCCTAGAGACTGGACACTTGCCATCATAGATATTAAAGACTTTCTTCAGCATTCCGCTGCACCCCCAAGACACTCCACAGTTTGCTTTCCCCATTCCCTCTCTTAACAGAGAGGCTCCACTCAAAAGATATCATTGGTGTTATCTTCCTCAAGGAATGAAAACCAGCCCGACTAAATGCCAGTGGTACATTGCTCACATCCTGTCTCCCATTCAGCAGCTATTCCCAGATGCAATCATCTACCACTATATGGATGATATCCTGGTCTGTGCACCAGAAAAAACTTACTTAGACAAAGCAGTTAAAAATACCATCAAAACCATAGAAAAGGCAGGATTCGAGATCTGTGAGGACAAAATACAGTACACCAACTGATGGACTTATATCAGATTCCAGATCCGTGAAAGGACCATCATACCCCAGCAGCTTGCCATCCGAGACGACCCAAAAACCCTGAGAAACTTACATAGTCTGTGCGGATCCATCACCTGGGTACGTCCCCTGCTAGGAATTACAACAGAGGACCTCGCTCCCCTGTTCAACCTTCTTCGTGGTAACAGAGACCTGAACTCTCCATGCACTCTCACAACAGAAGCCTGAGATGCCATCACCAAGGTCCAAGAAGCTCTGTCTTCACGCCAAGCCCATTGCTTCGAGCCCAGCCTGCCTTTCCAGTTTGTCATTCTGGGAAAAGCACCCCAGTTCTATGGACTGATTTTCCAATGGGATACTCAACTTTGAGACCCTTTATTGATACTGGAACAGATCTTTACAAACAACCAACCTACAGAGACAATTACCATCTTCCAGGAAATCATGGCACATCTAATAATAAAAGCCAGTACTCGCCTCCGCTCTCTTGTAGGGTGTGAGTTCACATGCATATACTTGCCACTGACCACTGGGGACCTGGAGCATTTGCTCCAGACCAATGAAAATCTCCAGTTCACCCTAGATAGCTATACAGGCCAAATTTCCATCCATATCCCAAAACATAAACTTTTTAATCGTGATGCAGCCTTTAATCTGACCCTAAAATTAGCCCAAAGTAAAACACCTCTCAAAGCTCTAACCATTTTTACAGACGGCTCAGGGTCATCCCACAAGTCTGTAATGACCCAGAAGGACCCAAGACCTAAAAATGGGAATCTGACACCCAAATAATGGAGGGATCTCCAGAGATTGCAGAGTTAGCAGTTGTTGTCAGAGCCTTTGAGAAATTCAAAGACGAACCCTTTAATCTGGTCACAGATTCAGCGTATGTTGCTGGTATAGCTATGAGAGCAGAACATGCTCTTCTCAAAGAGGTTTCCAATCCAAAGTTACACCAATTTATTTCTATATTAACACACTTAATCTCCCACAGAAAGCAACCTTACCACATCATGCATGTGAGGTCACACACTGACCTCCCAGGTGTTATCACAGAAGGGAACAGGAAAGCGGACGCATTGGCCATGGCAATAGAGACTGCTAATGTCCCTGACATCTTTGCCCAGGCAAAGTTGTCACACACATTTTTTCATCAAAATGTACCTGCCCTTTTCAGAATGTTCAAGCTCTCGAAAGATCAAGCAAAAGCTATCATGGCTACGTGTCCGAACTGCCAAAACTACCAGATACCATCTATGGGGACAGGAGTCAATCCCTGAGGTCTGAATAGCTGCCAGCTGTGGCAGACAGATGTAACTCACTTCCCACCTTTTGGAAGGTCAAAATATGTGCATGTATTGGTTGACACATTTTCTGGAGCAGTATTTGTATCAGCTCATCCAGGAGAAACTACACAACACAACATTAAGCACTTCTTCCTTGCCTTTGCTACCCTGGGAGTACCAAAGGAGATCAAAACAGATAATGGACCTGCCTATACCTTTCATAAATTAAAAGAGTTCCTCAGTGAGTGGGGAATAGAACACAAGAAAGGCATACCTGCAAATCCCACATGACAATCAATTGTAGAGAGGACACATCAAACCCTCAAAAGAGTCCTCAATCAGCAGCAAAGAGAAACAAAAATCATATCTCCAACTGAAAGACTTTGCAAAGCTCTCTACGTCATCAACTTCCTAAATTGTACAACATCAGAGCCTGACCCCCCAATACTTCGCCACTTCGCAAATACCACCCAAGCAAAGCTCACTGAGAAACCACGTGTGCTAATGAAGGACCCAGAAACACATCAAATTTCTGGGCCTTTCCAGTTGATTACTTGGGGTAGAGGGTATGCATGCGTTCTACTACCATCTGGCCCAAGACGGTACCCAGGAAAAAACATAAAACCATACCTAGGCACTGCAAACACTACTCCCACAAACAGTGACAAGAATTCCCTTGAGTCAAACACAAGACCTCCTTAAAACCAGACCAGTTCTGCCTGGAGATGAAGGCGTCGCCAAATGTCCACATACAGAAGAAAAGACCATCCCATCATGTGACAGCAGACAGAATAGAAAGCTGAACAACATTCTGCTGCATCAAGCCATAAGCCATAAGCCAGACACAGCCTGAAGACAAAGTGTTCTCTGAATTGCATATTACCCTATTTTACCCTAAAAAACCTTATTATTCCCCTTTCTCAACTCTTACCAAAAACTCCTAACCTTATACCCACTCCCCCATCCTTAGCTTATAGAAGAAAAAAAAAAAAAGAAAAAAAGGGGGGGGAAGGAATGGAGGAAAGGAACAAGGGAGAAAACCCTAACCCTCCCCTCCCACCATAAAGATAACAAATTTTGCTTATATTCCCTATCAGAAGCCCCATTCCTGTCCAAAGATGAAAAATATCTCCGTTGGTGCTGTTCTCACTGCTGTCTGGATGTTCTTCACCATACCGTATGCCTTCAGCTGGATTAGCCCACAGCCTAGCCATAATGTTTGGGTAACCTTAGCAAAAATATTAAAACAGGATAACATGTGCTTGTCCATGGGAAGCCTTGATAACCCACTTTCTACATATCTGGTAGGGATTCCCTTCATAGCTGATGACTGGCCCATCTATAATTCAGAGCTCCTCCGCACCACAGGTAAGAGACCCAACATGGTAGATACTTGGGATGACTGGACAAAAATGTTGCCCAATTCTCTACAGGAACCCCAAGAATTGGACCTGTTGGGGTCCTCCAAAGCAACATACTGTGTCAAATTTTACTTTAGATGTCCGAAGAATAATTGGCCAGAAATTGACCAGACAAAAAACACATACCAAAAAGACATATCACCAATTAACAAAGCCTATAACTATCCCGATTGGTGTAATTACACCACTTGTGTGATCTCTGTATCCTCTCTCCACCTCAAAGTATTACCCAAATGAATGTTTCTCATCTGTGGTGACCAAGTATGGGCTGGGATCCCCTCATGGCTCCAGGGAGGTCACTGTACCCTTGGAAAACTTTCTACCCTCACTCCAAATATCACCTTGTTAGATAATTGGAAGAAAGAAAGCGAATTAAAACGCCACAAAAGATCCTACACGGAATGTGATGAAAATTGCGATACGAAATTATACGATTGGAACAAACAAAAAAAGATCACTGTCTCCCTACTCCTACCATGGGTAGCTGCAGTTAAAGCCCTTGGTGAAATAAATCACCTCAGGTGCTGGCTCAGTAAGCAAGCCAATGCTACATCTGCTGCCCTGAGCAATCTCTTAAAGGAAGAAGAAACCACAAGACATGCATCACTTCAAAATTGAGCAGCAATTGACTTCCTGCTGCTTGCCCATGGACACAGATGCCAAGACTTTGAAGGGATGTGCTGCTTCAATCTCTCTTCATGCTGAGAATCTATCCACGCAAACATCCAGAAACTGAAGGAACTTGTGAAGGACTTAAAGGTAGAAAACAACCCAGACTGGGTCAATGACCTTTTTGGTCAATGGGGATTAACAGGATGGGTTGCATCTTTGGTTAAGGGAATTCTGTGGATTTTCATTGTAATTGTCAATGTATTAGCTATGTTCTCATGCCTTTTCCATTGCTTTAAAAGAACTATTGGAAACGCCTTTTTACTAAATACAGAAAGTGGAATTGTAGTAGCCACAGGGCCTGCAAGGGCTCCCTGGCAGTCAGTTGCCTAAGATAAGAAATGCCTAGTCATGATGACTGGACCAAAGAAGCCCCTCTTCTGCCTTCGGACCCTTGTTATCTCTCTGTAAGACGATAGGTCATATTCACCTCGACCCTTACTATTGGACTGTTTCCCAAAACCCCTATACCCTATATAAACCCCTATTTCTGTGCTGATCAGCAGAAGAGCTGTCACTGTGACCCCTCGCAGAAGCTGCCAATGAAGACACCTCTGTGGAACCTCATACAGCCTTCTCCTCTCCCTGCGTCTACTGCAGCACTTAGCAAGAGAAGAGCTGAAATCACTAAAGAGCTGAATTCACCAAAGAGCTGATTTCAGTTAAGAGCTGAGCTGCTTGCTAAGGTTGCCTGCAGCTGGGAGCCTGCCTGAGGAACCTGGACAGGTTGTGCTTAGCTGGACTTTGCTATCCGGACACCTACAACAGCCAGGGTCGGAGAGTCCCCGAAAACCCCCGCCGTAATATCTATCTCATAGAAATCTGGGACTCTTGAAGTAACAGCTCATATAAAGATTCTATATACTCCAAGTGGAATTTCACATGAGTGGAGTAGAAGGGGCTGCCGGCTCATGTCTAGCCTCTCATCTACCAATACTCTCAAATTACAAGGAGGTAATCAGAAAGGAGGCAGGTTTTTTGCTGCTGTTGGTCCTTCTGTAACCACTGTTAGGTAGAAAACCCCAGAAACTCCTTCAGCCTCTGAAAACGACTGCCTTGCAAAAGAGATGGTCGTATTTGGCACCAACTTGCACCCTCCCTCCTTCTCCCCCACTTCTTCAATTCCAAGTATTGTGTTTGCTGGGAAATGCCCTGATGAAGGCAGGAATGATGCATCTGACTCCCATGTTCTCAGAAGGCTAATTTATTACTTTATAATACTGTAGTATATTAATGAATACTATACTATACTAAAGAATATAGAAAAGATACTAAATGCTAAAAAGATAATAATGAAAACTCTTGACTCTTTCCAGAGTCTCGACACAGCTTGGCCCTGATTGGCCAAAGAGTCAAAACAATTCACACCAGAATCCAATGAAACAATCACCTGTGGGTAAACAATTTCTAAACACATTCCAGATGAGCAAAACACAGGAGAAGCAAATGAGATAAGAATTGTTTTCCTTTTCTCTGAGGCATCTCAGCTTCCCAGGAGAAAAATCCTGGGCAAAGGGATTTTTTCAGAGAATGTGAATGCTGCATCCAAGAGCAACTGTTGCCAGGGGTGTCTGAAATTATGGGTGTTTCACAAAGACTTGAGGGGCTATGAGAGCTCCGTGTCCATTGCTTCATCCCCATGGTCTTCATGTCTAACACAGCCTGACTTTCAGATCTGAAACCTCACCCCACAACGTGACTTTCTTCACTCATACCCACTAATTCAGCCTCTTCCAGAGATGTTCCCCATGCAGCAGAAACACTCCCAGCCTGTGATGGTCAAGCAGGTGAAGATGCCTGAATAAGAAATAGCAACACTGAAACCCTGAGAGTGAACAAAATGTTAAGAAAAGCAACTGGACTGATGGAAAAAAGCAATGCTAGGATGATGAGAGAAAGAAAAGATTAGGCCATGTTGCAGGATCAGTCTGCAGGAGCTTTATCTCAAGAACATTTTATGCCCTCAAGAAACATCTCTACCCTTGCTTATCTTAAACAAATATTTTCAGAAGGCCTGAACTGAATGAACAGGTTATTAGGCCTTCAGTAGGTGCTGGGAGTTTTGCTTGATTTTATTGCACAGAAAGTTCAGTGTGGGTTTTATTTTCTGGCGAGGCGGGAAGGGTGAGGTGGGGTCAGGTTCACGGCAGCCCAGAAGACACCCCATCTACCTGTGCAAAGGCAACAACAGAAATACCAAGGATAGAGGGAACATAAAAAGAAATTATCTGCAGAAACCAACCCATTGACTTGCAACACCCTGCAATAAGGCTTTCATCTGCCTATAGGATGGATTATCCATGGCAGGAAAATCCCGGATAGCACAGAGCAGCTGATATATTTAACTTTTATTTGTCAGTTCCACACTTGTGGTGTCTGTGGGGTTGAATGTGCCAATACTCATTACAACCATCTCAGCCAGTCCATTGGACATGAAAAACATGGCAAAGGCACCAATATCTCCCCACTGGCAGCATCCCCATCACCTCTACCCACCCAAGGCCTCCATTGCAAGGGGTTTTAACTAGATGATCTTTAAGGTCCCTTCCAACCCAAACCATTCTATGATTTGTCAACACACAAGTCTTGTAAGCACTTCCAGCAGAGCCATCTCCTTGGAGGCCACTTGCTACTGCTTTTTCCCCTTCCAGAAACTCCCACACCACTGGCCTGCCATCTACTCTCCTCTCTTACACAGGGGGAATTTTTTACTTCTTGAAAGGAGAGAGCAGAGGCACAAACCAAAGCCTTGACTTGCTTTGGAGACCATTGCAGAATACCAAACAATGTCAGGAAGCCACCTGGAAATTATTTCCTCTCCATTAAAATGTAAGTGATAAATCTCTTTCTTCAAATTGCAAGCTACTCATTTTTCCTGGAAGGTGCTTATAATAAGAGTAGCTTCTGAATAAGGAATCAGTCGGTGCTCAACATCAATGGAGTAAAAAGTGCAACAATTTTACAATACTCCTCACCCAAGATAAAAGGGGTAAATCCTTACAGCACTTCATGGTTGTGGCTCTCTCATCACTTCCCACCCACAACGCAGCACACATGGATCCTGGAAACCTCCAATGATGCTTTCCTCAACCTCAGTCATTGGAGCCAAGTTTAAATTAAACTATAGGATTGGCAAAAAGGACTTAGTTTCCAACCACCCAGGAGTTGGAAAAGGAGCAAAGCTCCTCTGGCTTTTCCACCACTAATCTGACAAGTCCCATGGCAGAGGAGGGATGGTCTGTGGCACCTTGACAGAAGGATGTGCTTGCCTGATGAATCATGGCATGGTGCAACATGCCTCAAAGAGGAGGCATAGAAACTGTTTCTTGGGAGATGTCCCGGTTTGGATAATTCTCCAATTAACTGCATCTTTGGAGAGCACACCATAAATCATACATCACCAGAAAAGGCTGAATGCATAGCTACAGCATTGTGGCAGGATGTTCTCCTCTGCCACAGAAGAGCTTATCTGTTCTGTCTATCAGCTGGTGTAACAACTCAGGGCATCTCCTCCCTCACATGAATCTGCTAATTGGTGAGATAACCCAAGCTGGACATCTGTCATGTAGTGAGTTATCTCTGGCACCATGGAGGTGGCATTCCCAGCTGACAATAAACATCTTCCCTTGAGAGCAGATTGGAGGGAGATAAGCCTTGAATTTCTGACAGACATTTCACTTTACAAACTAAAAGCTACACAAACTTTTACAAAGCAGAAATCTTATGTACATTCATGTGAAATGTGTGGGGATCTCTCCTCAAGGTTTGGGACACTGGCCCTTGAGTAACTCTCCCAGGAGTTGAATGTAAGGAATCTGTGTACCCCATCATCAATTCAGTGGTAAGTTACATTGACTCCTAATCTATACTATTTCTTTGCTAGCTCTAATATAGGTACCTTTATGTCGTGCACTGTTTTTATGTAATCTACTAGTAGTTCTTTTTGTTTTAACCTGTGTAGTCAGTAACTCTGTTTAAGGCCTTTTGTCTGTTAACCTCCTGTCTATGCAATAAATAACTCATTTTATAATAGACCTGATTTGCCATTTTTAAGAACTTGCGAGCCAGGGTGATTTAGGTGTGGGTCATCTGAATTTAAGCTGCTGCCAAAAATCTGAACCTAAGTCAGGGCTTGTCTAACACTCGATCCAGAACAAGCATGCATGCCTTGGTGATGAGCACCTTGGAGGAGACTTTTTACAAAAAGGGTGGGAGCACAGAGAAGAGATGGCTGTGATGATGATCAGTACTGACACAGCTAAAAACCACTCTTTAGTTATAATTAAAAACACTGGCACTACTCCCTATAGGGCTCTACCCTCCCACAATGCCCCAAAGATGCAACCTCCTGGATTCCCACTTGCTGAGTGTTAATACTGGTCTATACATCCCCTCTTATTAAACTGTGGGTGTTTTAATGAATTAAAGACTCTACATATGCAGTCCCAGACCTGAAGAAGTATCATTTAGACCCTTATCTTTCCACCACCTCTTCTTGGCATTTGCTATTGGCTCCTAGAAGAGAGCGGACAACCAGGTAGAGGGAAGATAGCATTTAAAATGGCATTAAATACTTGGTGGCAGCTAAGCTGTACCACCTCATCCCTCTGCAGACAGCTCTGGGATGACACAAAAGACACACAGAATGGCAGAACAACTCAGCATGAAATTCCCTGTGTGGGTTGAAGAATGCAAATGCAATTAAAGTATTAGGATGATTAGGCAAAGTATCCCAAGTGAAACATAACATGAACCTTTCTCAATGCTTTCTGCTGATTACTGACAGTGAGTTTTTTGGGATCAATTTTGAACTCTTGACCCCTAAACTCCTGAATTATACATAATTCAGAGATAACAAAACTTTAAAATCTAGGACAAAGTTTCCTAAGAGGAACTGCCTCTGCAAACACATACCTGCATATCAGTGCAACAAGGACTTGAAGGAAGACAAGCCCAACCAGTACCACCAAGCTCCAGCTAACCCACCAAGATGGGGACAGGATGGAAATGCCGCTGCATTGAAACAGGGTGCTACAGATATACTAACATGGATGCATGGTGCCATAGGAAGACTATAAATAATAGACAAAAGAAATCCCCTTTTTTTACAAGAATCTGCAAATCCAAAATCAGCTACAAGTTGACTAAGGAAATGGAGTTTTTTCCCATGTTATAGCAAAATGGGAACAATACTTTGTGAGTGGAAATAATTCTAATTGTTTTAATTGATGTTATTTTGGTGTTGTATAGGTTTATTTTTTATTTGTATGTATTTCCTCTACCCTGGTCAGGCTTAAAACCGAACCTTGCTGTCAGCAATAAAGCATCCCATTCATAAATAAATATATTTATCCAGTAAATATAGATATAACCACACCATTGCTGTGAGTCGTTTAATGCAGAATATTTAAAGAATCATTAAAATAAATAGTGTTGATGACCTGGTTTTGCTTTTCCCTGGAAAAGAGAGCCTTTTTCAGCTAATATTTGGTATAAATACCACCCACATTACTTGTGATCAGTAGGCACCACTATTTGGTTTGTGGTCCATCCAAGTAGCCGAAGCTCATCCTGAGAAAGGACTGCACTGCTCTGAAAAGCTTTTCCTACATTTTCCTTGTCTTGTGCTAGTTTGAGGGTGAGGGAGGGATTGCTTTAGCTGGGACTTAGTGTTATGAGGTTTCTATGGGAATATTTGTAACTTGAGCTATTTCAGTCCCTCTGGGACCTCACATTTCTTTAAAGTATACTTTTCCTTTGCATTTTTCACATTACCAAGTCTGGTTTTTTCCATCTCTTGTCCTACCACCCCCCATTTGTCCACCTCAATGTGCCATTTGACCATGCCTTTACAGCCAAGATGCAGTGGGCAGGGGTTAAATGGCAGAAGGACCCTTCATTCACCATCCACCCTCAACAACTCCCCATTGTGCCATTGTGGTAGACAGTGCCACAAGAAAGAGACATGCAGGCACAATAGGGACGGCCCCAATAATTTTTAAGGTGACCTATAAACAGACTCCATAGGACATCAGGGAGTTTGGAACCAGAGCTCAGGTCATACTCTAAGCTGGAGGGCCTTTTGAACCTTTGTGCAATCCCCAGAATTGGTACAGTTTCCTCTAGCTGAGCATGCTCACCTCAAATCTCAGTCTTGCTCTCAGCAGATGGTAAAGGGCTGTATCCAAGTAGATTTTCATGTCATCCTTATTATTAACAAAAGATTGCCCATTTTCCATGTGCATTTGTGCAATCCCCTAGAACCAACACCCCACAAATCTCTTGGGTGAACCTGGGTTTCAGCCTGTAGGAGCTCCAGCTCATGCAAGCTCCCAGGAGCTGGAACAGTCCAACAGCAATGAAACCCCTTATTTGCAGAGTGATAACTTCACAATCTTACAAACAAGAGGCGGCTTCTCTCTTCTTTCAACATGAATAGATCCAGAGGTACTAGGAGAATGTTCTCACCAAGGATGGGTAAGAAGAGAGTGTGTGTAGCTGCTTTACAGCAGTCTCCAGATGTGACACTTGGAAACGTATCTCTACCAAAAAAAAATCCTGAAAAAGTATATTTTTTATCCAAATTTACTAGAGGACATGCAGCAAGAAGGATGTATCCACTCTCCTGTGTCTTGCAAAGGCTGAACCTCAGCCATGACAACTCCAAAGACACTGGCAGCATTTGAACATCAGCTTTCCTGCCAGAGAAACCATGAGTTACATCTGCTTTTTGTGTTGGTTTTGCATGGCCTGGTTTTTGGTAGTGGGGGGGGGCGCACAGAGGTGATTTCTGTGAGAAGCTGCTAGAAGCTTCCACCATTTCCGGCAGAGCCAATCTCTGGTGGCTCTGAAGATGGACATGCCGCTGGCCAAAATTGAGCTAATTAGAGTTGATGGTAATGCCTCAGTGATAACATATCAAAAAAGAAAGCAAAAGAGAAAGGTGATGGTGCAATTTTAATTCCATCTAGAGAAGAGGAGGAGGTGAGAACATGTGAGGGAAAAGAACATGGAGACACAAAGGTGAGCGAAGAAGGAGGGGGAGGAGGTGCTCGAGGGGGAGGAGGTGCTCCAGGTGTTAAAGCTGAGATTCCTCTGCAGTAAAAATGTGGGTGTTAAAGTGGTAGGTGCTGCTGCCTATCTCTTGTCCCCAGCAAGCCTCTCCTGTTGAAAAGCAGGCTGAGTTAACATTCAGGCAATGCGGTCAAACCTCCACTCAGCACTCACTGCAGCTGGCTCAGCGATAGAGGCAAGAAAGGCTCTTTTGCAAGGTTTTATTCTAGCAGAGTAACACTGTTGCTGAAGGACAAACCTAGGGAAAAGAGGAAGAACCACGTGGAGCAGGCAGCTTATAAAGGGGAAGGGGTGGGGGGCGGAGGTAAAGGGTGGGCAGAGGGGCCTGGTCTCCAGGGGTAGGGGGGTGGCCACCAGGGGTACCAAGCCAGTGACAGGGGAAGGAGAAACCAGAGGAAGTTGTGACACCAAGTCCATGGGGGAGACTGTTTTTCCCTTTGGGAGGGATGACTCTATAGTAAGTAGTTAATGTTTCCAGGGCTGAGGGCTTGGGGATTGACCAAGGGGGGAGAGTTCATGGGATGCTACACTGCAGGCCATGGTGATGACCATGGTGAATCAGGCTGTCACCCTGCAGCCCAGAGAGGCCCACAGGGGATGCAGAGATCCACCTGCAGCCTGTGGGGGAGGTGCTCATGCTGGAGCTGGTGGATGCCTGAAGGTGGCTATGATCTGGTAGGACACCCGGTGGAGGGAGGGAGCCCCTGCTTCCAAGCTGGAGCAGCCTGTCCTTGGAGGACTGCACCCCGTGGAAGAGTGACCCACACCACAGCAGTTTTGGGAGGACTGCTGCTCGTGAGATTGGAGCCACGCTGGAAAAGTTAATGGAGAACTGTCTTCTGTGGGAAGGGACCCCACAGTCTCACAGAGGAACAACTTCTCTCCCTGTGCAGCAGAAGAAAACCTTGGGCGATTAACTGACCAAAATCCCCAACCCCATCTCCCTGCTCTTTCGGTGGGAAGGAGGGAAGGGCTGGGGGAAGAAAAGGTGTTTTTAAGGGCTTATTTTACTTTTCATTTTCCTGCTCTCATTTTTTTTAGTAATAAATTCACTTAATATCTCTAAGTCAAGCCTGTTTTGCCCTTGGAGTGTTTTCTCCTGGTCCTTATCTCAACTCATGAACCCTTCATTTAAATTTTTCTCTCTTCTGTCCAGATGTAGCAGGAGAGGGTGAGTGAGCAGCTTTTGTGGGTGCTTGGCATTTGACCAGTGTCAAACCACTACACTTTTGTTATGACTGCCAAGAGCTGGGTGAAGCCCCTTCAATTAATTTTACATTGGACAAGAGAATGCATGCTTTAACACACTCCATGCTCACCTGGGTAGCTCTCCTCTGGGTCTATCTATGGCCTTAAGTACCTTCCCAAAAGCAGCTTTAGACATCCTCACTGGCATATTGCTCTTTGCCAACTGTATATTGCTACAGTTTTGTGTGAGATGCTAAAGGCATATGGGGTCCTTCATTCTGCCTGCATCTCTACTGGGATTGGAGATAATTCAACGAGCCATGATGGCTCAAGCCTGCCCTTCTCAAAACTAAGTCATCAGATGCCTGTGACTCTGCTTGGCAGCCCCAGCCTTTCTCTCCTTATCACTGCCAAAAATTTTTCAGTTGACATCCATGGCCTTTTACCGGCAAGAATGCAATGTGAGGAGCAGAACCATCTCATCTGCTCCTCTATCCTGGATACAGCGACAAGGGCTGGAGTTTTCAGCGCTGTTTACTCCATATCATATTACATCATAGCCATGAGTGCGGTGGGGCGTGGCCTGGGGTGGTGTGGCAGTTTCCGGCAGAGTACACTGACATCGGAAATGGAACCTTTTGTTTAGCTGTGTAGGAGTGTAGCTGTGCCCCTCATAAAACAGGGAACGGAAATGCAGGGGATCTTCTTTGCTCTTTCTGTCTCTTGAGGGAATCACCCTGAGCAAGTCCTTGAGTCACAGCCCGGAAAGCTGTATTTCACAAACTGGTGCTGTTGTTTAAGATCGTCATACCCTGGGAAGCTGCATTTCTTTCGCAATCCTGAACTGTGGGCTCTGAGACAGACAGACTGTGGCACCACTGCCTCTGCTTGGGACTGCTAGCCGTCTTCACCAGCTGCCAGGGGATTGTTTTCAGCTTTCGCTGGCCACTACCACACGGGGACCCATGCCGGTATCTCGGCAGAGTGATTCCTTTCAGATGAACTAGCTGTTATAAATAACTATGTAGTTATTGTCTTTTGCCATTATTAGCTTTTGTAAATTATTTTGATATAGTACAGTTTGTAATCTCTTTTGATATAGTATAATTTGTCAGCCTTTTATGGTTAATATCCAAATCCTCAATAGTGTGAAATATATATATTATAGTTTAGGCTTTTGCAAAATATTAAAATAGAGGCTATGTACTGTGTATTATAACATTAACTTTTGCAAAAGTAATTGTAGTTGTGAAATAATAACTAATGCCTTTATTTTTGTGACTAACTGACAGTAGTGAAATAGTTAATGTTGATTGAAAGCACTTGTAAAAATAGCTAGAATGTCTGTATGATAAGATAACATTGAAAAGAACCAGACAAATAGCGCCAAAAGAGCAAGGAGGAATGTACCACTCACCCGTTGGCTATCAATAACTGTCAAACCACAGACCACGGGGGCCTCGTGAGGAAATAAAATACAAGACTCTCAAAATCACATCTGCATTGTGGCATGTACTCTAAGAAAATGAGGTCAGGGGTCGAACTAAGATAAAGAATTCCCGAAACACAGAAACTCAAAGGAATGTTTGAATATGTATAATCTTCATTAATATCCATTTGACCAATGCAATGAGAAAGTATTTAAGAAGAGTTGTTATAGTTAACTGTGTGCTTCTGACAGTTTGCCAGGCACTCCAGTGCTGGATACTGTCCCTTTTATCGCTTATTAAACTTTTAAAAGCTTTAAAGAGTGAGTCTTGTTTCTCACATAGCCTTCCAGGTTTTGTTTTGCCCCTGTTCCCCATTGGTTTTATCTTTCCAGAAAAGGGCATAAGCTGAGGAGGTTTGTTTGCCACAGTATTTTGTTCTCCCGGGCCACGAGGAAATGACTGGGAATGGCAGCCATCTTGTCTTTGTTCTGGGGGACTATGTAACACCTTGCTTTTGTTGGTTAAACCATTCCTTCTTTTGTACAATTTCCTTTTTATTGCTGTGTTTATTGCTATTTTATTTTAGTAAAATTTTGTCTTCAACGTTTTTTAACATCTCATTGTTTCGTTTTTGTTTTCTCCCCCCACTCTTATGGGGGATGGGAGGGAGAAGGGGCTCATGCAGTCTTAACCTTTTCCTCACTGTGAAACCATTAGATGCCTATGACTCTCTGCTTGGCAGCCTCAGCCATTCTCTCCTTATCACTGCCTAAAATTATTCATTTGACATCCATGGCCTTTCACCATCAAAAATGCAGTGCGAGGAGCAGAACTGTCTCCTCTGCTCCACTGACAAACCTAAGCAACAAAAGCAAGTCTCTTCCTTTAAAAAATCAAATAAATAAAAAAAATTCACATCAGCTAAGAAAATTGGGAGGTTAATGTAAATTCCATGGGTTTGAGGGGGAAATGGAGCTTCATTCAAAGACTCAATGGCTAACCATGCTTCCTTCATCTGGCAACTGCCTGCTCCCCCAGCAGAGTTACTGAGGAAGTAAGATGAGCACTGTATTTGTTCCAGCTGCAGATTTCCCCTAACCCCTGGTAGTGTTGTTTTCAAAAAACACAAATCTTGTTTTCTGATGGTGGCTTTTCATTTTTGTGCTTGCCACAGCTACAGTCATTAGCTGTCATTCATAGATAAAAATAAAGAAAAAACCCCATTGCCAATCTAAGAATCCAGGCAGGATGAGCAAAAGGGGGATTAAAAGAAGGCTTTCAGGAAGTAGCTTGGAACAGGAAAGAAGAAGATAAAGCCATTATAAAACCTTGAGCTAATACAGGAGTCTTTTTTTTTTTTTTCCTTAATGTAGGCACAATCCTATGAAGATTTATTAGTCAGGTTATATAATCTGCTCTCCTTCCTCTTCTGATGATAAAATCAAGGCTATTTTCCTCCACTAAGCTGTTCCATTCTCTCAAGAAGCAAAAGCTATATATTTTTTCTAAGACTCTGTGGTATACACAAGGCTATGGATGAGCCTGATGCCTTCAGAACAGCAAAATACGAAATACAGAAATTGAGGCACCCATTTAGAGACTACACTGTTAGGATATTCCCCATGAAGCAAGCACAGTCCTAGGTCTGTGGTATCTGAAGCTGAATAACTTGATGGAGTTGGAATATGCAGCCCTATCCCCTTCCATCATCCCAGACCTGCTATAGTATCCACTGTCCCTCAGAACTTCAGTCCAGTAAAGCATTTACTTTATGCAAATCTGCTCCTAAGTCTGCTATTTGCCTTGGCCCTCAGGCAGCCAAGCACTTAGGCACATACTTAAAGTTAAGCAGAAGAGTAATAATATTGAAGTCAGGGAGACTTAATTTTAAGCACATATTTCAAGGATTTCCTGGATAAGGCCCTTAACCCTGGTGTGCAGCGTTTAACTGGGATTATGGATATTCTCAGTTCAGTCGAAGAAAGAACAGAGATAATTTCTCCCAGGCCAAGCCTGGGAAACGTAGAGAAAAGAATTAAAACAATTATTATCTCTCTTTCTGCACATGTTGTTTGTAGATATGATTTTCCAGAGTGTGCTATTCTTAGTTCACCAATAGTGTGAGAGGTTTTTACTCTAAGACCAATCAAGTCCTAGCTTAGCAAGTCGGGTTTTAAAAGATGCGCGATTCTCCATTAAACATCTTCTTTTCACCTTCTGAAGACTGGAGTCATTTGTTCCCGTTCCTGACTCAACAACGACATGGGATGATTCCAGCTGATTAACTTCCCCCTTTCCTTGGCCTCTTTCCATCTAACCAGGCAACAAATGGTTTCTGTTTTGTCACTGAAAGGAATGAGAAGGAGGTGTCTTTACAAACAAACTTCGGGCCTGATGGTAGATAAGGCCAGATACAGAGGTGAAAGAAGCAATGGGAGGAACCATAAATTCCATAGAAATTCCACTAATTGACACAGACTTTTACTCACTCAAGACTGTGCTACATCTCTGGATTTAGAGAAAAAGAACAGAGACACAAGGAAAAAGAAAAATGGGGGGGGGGGGGAAGCATTAGAAAGGGGTCTTAGGTACTAGACATTTCAGAGAGTCTGTACCTCTCAAGTACCTCAGCCAATGGGGAAAGAGAGGGAAATGTGGCCAGGAGATTAGGATAAAATTTTTGAGAGACTTCAGGGGAAATGCCCCATGGGCCTCTCCCTTTATTTGAATAAAGTTAAAGGACTCCTCTGTCTCCTTTTTGGCCACAAAGCTCTAGTGTTTGTGGATTAATTTTCTTGACACCACCAGGTTAAAGGCTTGGCTTTAAAGAAACCTTGTCTAGCCTCCAGGCAAAGCATGCCTTTATACCTGCCTGTGAAATACCTTCCAGAAATCCCCACCCAAAGCCTCTGGAAAGGAAATAACAAAAATTCTTGATGGTTTCCATGGGGAAAATTATCCTAACCAGTGAGATGAAGTGTATGTAAGATGAGGTTGATGACTGTTCCTACTCTACACAGCTCCCAAACCAGAGACTCCTTAAAGGTGCAGCAGAAACCCCCAGCTACCATAGTCCTCATGTCCCAGGGCAGGAGCTTCCTTGAACCTGGCCCCTGGATGTGGGTCTTTGCATGTGTTAAGATCTGAAAAGCCTTTTGGTGGACACCCAGGCAAAGAAGAGAAATGTGTCAACACAAAATACATGAAACCACCCTGTAGCAAAGTTCAGCACCCAATGGGGAATTTTCAAAGAGGCCACACAGCTTCTAAAGGTCTGGACGTCACCTGCATGACTTGTTTTTTGGCCTTCCATGCTCTTTCATATGAGCTTTTAAACTTTTTTTCAATTGCATCCACCCATGCTAGGACTTCTGTGGCTGTGGGCACGTGAACAGGTCTGCAGTGAAAGCCTTGGCACAGAGGCAACCACTCCAAACAGGCATCACAGGCAAGACTTAAAAGATAGAGACAAAACAGATGGGCAGAAGATTAGAGACCTGGACACAGAAAATTAAGATTTGTTGTTGGTTTATCTAGAAATAGGATTGCTTTTATCAAAGAGCAGAAACTTGCCCAGACTTGACAGTGGACTCATGGAACATCACCAAGCCCCATTCCCATCCCTTACCCAGCCCCATCCTGTGGGATTCATATTCTCTGAACCTGAGAGAAGCAGTGAGAGAAGAAGAGAAGAGAATGATCAAACCAATTCTTATCTCATTTGCTGTGCCTGTGTTGTGCCAAAGTAGAATGCAGTATGGAGATTGTTTACCCAAAGGGATGGTGTTTTGTTTCCTTGGCCTATCAGGGCCAAGCGTGCATCCAGATTGTCAGTCAGTAGACAGTCACAAGATTTTGTTGAGTTGAGTGCTTGTGCAGTTTCAGTTTAGATGTAGTGTAATATAGTATAGAATAATATAGTATAATAAAGTAATTAATTAGCCTTCTAATATCAATGGAGTCAGATGCATCATTCTTCCCAGACGCTGAGCAAAAATATCACTGATACCATCCAATTAATTTCTAACCATCTTCTGCTGCATTATCATCTACTCCTGAACAGTCAGTCCTTCCCACCAGGGCATGAACATCTGATCTGCCTGTGCTACACATAGCAATGGCACTAAATAACCAAGTACCTTTGGAAAAGCACTTGTGAAAGATGCCTGGATTACTCCAAACTGCAAACCACTTTAGGTAACCACTACATCATCAATTTTCACTGCAGCACATGCAGAAAGACTTCTGCACTGCCAAAACACCTTTTTCATTCAACCTCATGTCAGGAAAGCTACCTTAGGCATCCCAGAAGAGTATGACCATCAACTGCTGCACTGCAGCCTTGCCCTTCCTGAACCAACAACTCTCAGAAGTTGAGGACTGGAAGAATAAATTCAAGTCCTGTCTTGTATGCAAATCACACCATGAAAAGATGTGTCAAGTAGAAGCCAAACAAGGCAATCTCCTTCTACTTCAGACAGGAACAGCAGGATGGTCTAGTGGTCAAGGAGCTTCACCTCTAATGCAGCAGGTTCCCAGCCTCATGTACATTTGCAACCCTTGGAATGACTTGCATTATATTTTTGTGGCAGTTGGGCACTATTTCTTCTGATAGATGAGAAATAGAAACAAAGGAGCTGTATCTTGGAAGTCTGTCACACTTCACCTGCCCTCCACCAAGGTCAACATAGCCCATGTCATTATCTTTCATTACTCTCCTTGGAAACATCACTGAAATCCTGGAGCTAGATGCTGAACACAAAGATCAGAAAACTACTCCAGCACCAGGAGAAAAGCAGCTGAAAGAATAATTTGCTGCTTGCTTGCTTTTACTGTTAAACAAGGGCATTTGTAAAAAAGAAAAGAGTTTTAATCTGTTTGCCTGAGCATTTATAAAGCAAACTACAAATAGTTTAACTTTCAGCTAAAGGACTCTAGTGTGTGTAGTCCCAAGACTGTAGCACCACAAGAGGGGTGGGGGCGAGACCCTGAATTCCTCTCTGGCCATGAGTGTTCCCACCATACCTTTAGGATTTCAGACAAGACATGGGACAATTCTCCCCCATCTCCATTGCTAGGAGTCCTGGTCTCTTGACAGTTTTTCAAAACTAGGTTTGCTCTTGCTTCAGCCCTCAGACCATTTGCAGAAGAGAAGTTCCCACCTGCCTGTACTGACAAAGCAGACAAAAGGAAAGAGGAGCTGCTGCTGTGGTCTTCAGATTATGTCAAGCTGCACATACATTTGAAGTTGGTCACCCAGTTCTCAGCAGCTAGGAGCAATTTTGTAACAGCTACTTCCACTGCTCACAGTGCTGATCTTCAGGAAAACTCATGTAGTGTGAGGAAATTATGACCATTACCATCAAAGCATTATCAACATAGCAAAGAAGTAATAACAACAGGAATTGCTTTATGGCAAAATCACCATTATGATTCATGTGACTGCTTGATACCAAGGTCCAACTAGCTGGAAAAAAGCAAGAGGTCACACATGCTATTAGATGGTTATTGTGTTAGAAAAGAAGGGAAAAAAGAAGAGGTGGGTTTCTACAGTTTGATGAGCATCATCCACTTTCCATCTGGTAAATGCATCAGGTCTTTAAGCATGATACACTTACTATGTTGAACTTGCCTTCTCATAAAACACCACAGGTCCCACCTTCTCCTTTGGGGATCTAAGTGGCATTTAGCCTGGCAGATACCACCTGGAAGAAGTATCACTGTTCATGGTGGCAGAACCTAGTGTGGTCTGCAAGTTTTGCTCTGGATTCACAAGAAATTTCCTAGAAACCACAGTAGCCCTCTGATCCATGTACAGCCTCCCCTAAGAGAGAGCTGCAGGCTGCCTTAATAATGGACAGGACTGGTGGTACATTGCAGGCATGTCATTAAAAGTGCTGGCTTGAAAACCTGGATGTTGCCAGATGGTAGTCAATTCCTGGAGCAAACACATGGCAAGCAGCTGTGCCTCCTTCAACCTCATCCTTTCTGGAGACCATACACCAGAAGCACCGCGCAGGCTTTGCACATGCACTATAAGAGCAGCAGAAATTCCCCATCTTGGACAAGCAGAGAAACATGAGGGTTCACCTATCCTCTATGGGTATTTGGACACTTGTTGAGCAAATCCTGGGAAAGATGTTGCCATGGCATTGTGAAGGAGCATTTATGCATCGTAAGTGGACAGATTTCCCCCCACCATGAGAAACAATCATCGGTACACTTCTCCGAGTGCGATGCTACATCTGAAATAGAGCCCCTCAGAGATTTCATTTATTTTTTTCTTTTTGCAGCTCAAGATTACTGAGTTCACAGAATCTCTCTTTAATGTCACATATATGGCTCATGTCCCTCAGGCTCCAGCAAAAGCAGTCTGGGATATTTGCACAGACCCCTCACAATGGAAGGAAGAGGGTGTAGGAGGGAGGATCAGGTTGCTGACACCTTTATTGTTCTTGAGCCAGAAAGCATCTTCCTGGCTTAAGAACCACAGTGATGAAAAAGTTTTCCAGTCAAAATGAATCAGATGGAGTTACTGGGTAGTAGCTTTTTAAAACAATTTTTCTTTCTCTTTCCCCTCCCTCCCCCTTCATTCAAGCAATGAAGAGTCACAAGGTTGTGCTCCATTCATAAAATACCTGTTGCACATCATGTAGTCCTTCCCCTTGATGGAGGGGAAAGGCGCTGTAACCCAAGCAAATAAAAATAAACCTTCCCCCCCCCCTTTCTCTGCAGTATCCAAAAAAAAAAAAAGGAAGAAAGGACCCTGCTCCCAGACTGACACCTTCAGTGTGTGTGTGCAGGGAGAGAGGTAGGCTGTTGGCAAGGGGGGAAATTAAATTATGATATAAAAGAAAAAAAACCCAGCAAATTCTGGTGTGAAAGGATTAAATTGAGATTTTCCAACAAAACACCCTGCCATTATATAATGAGGCTTGATTTGGAGTCACTGGGGTCACATGATGCAGCAGACTAGAAAACCCAAAGCACAGTGTAGCCTTTTAACTCTTTCTCTAACCATAAAAAAATAAAATAGAAAAACAATATTGGTTTTGCAAGACAAGGTGGCTGCTCACACCCTAATGGCAAGGGTATTTTTTTACCCCTTTTGCTCTTACAGACTGAAATACCATTTTAGTGTGAGTTCAACTCCTCACCTTTCTGCTTATCAGGGTGGTGACCTGTTTTGCTGGGACACTGCTGACACCAGGCAGTGATGCCATGGAGAACATGGGGACTGAACTGACTCTCAAAGCCTTAAGGCATGTGGGGCTGATTTGCAGTGAAAACAAAATAAAGCACAAGTGGAAACTTTATTACAGCAATCTAGATATCAAAACCTATCACTGGGTTTCCAGATCAAAAATCTACATGTGAGGGGATGATTGATTTTTTTTAGCATGCCAGTTACATCTCAAAGTCCATCTATGATCCACATAGCACCCTGGTTCTCCATAACCTTTAGGGTGACTTACTTGCTCAACCACAGGCAACCCTGAAGCTTCTCTGTCCTTGACATTTCCCAGTGCTGTCCACACCTGAGGTCCTAGCTGCAGGGCTGAACAAGTTGCAGTGGCATGGATGGGAATAACCAAAATGAGACGAAAGCTTTAAAAAAGATCACCCTAGAACTTTTGCTTTTGGAAACTCAAGCTTTTATTGACTACAGACCCAATGGCTGGAGCAGACCAGCCACTGCCAGCATGCTGTGGCATGCCTAGGAGGTCCAGCAGCCACAGTGGGCCCTGCTGGTGCCATCCAGCTGGAAACCTGGAGATCATCCTGAATTCATGCTTTCTTTTAAAAGACAACAAATGCAAATTTGTACTTCACATTTGAATGTTAAAAACTGGCTTCAGTCTGGATTGTTGTTGTGGAACAACCATGAAACAACTGGACACGGTGTCTCATCTCTCCCCCTGCTCCTGCAAACCATGTCCATGCAACTACCAGCCTGTGGTGGTGTTCACAGGGGTCCCAGGACGAGGGAAGAGACGAGAATGTTAACTCCATGTTTCAGAAGGCTGGTTTATTGTTTTATGATATATATTATATTAAAATTATATATTAAAACTATACTTAAAGAATAGAAGAAAGGATTTCATCAGAAGGCTAGCAAGGAAAGGAAGGAGAATGGAATGATAATAAAATCTTGTGACTGACCACACGGTCTGAGACAGCTGGACTGTGATTGGCCATTAATTAGAAACAACCACATGAGACCAATCAAAGATGCAGCTGTTGCATTCCACAGCAGCAGATAATTATTCTTTTTCTTTTCCTCTGAGGCTTCTCAGCTTCTCAGGTGAAAAAATCCTAAGAAAAGGATTTTTCATAAAACATGTCTGTGACACCAGCCTGTCCTAGGTTGATGTTATGATGCTTGTATCCCCAATCGTGTGTTCTGTTTATGCAGGATATTATATTCTGTGCCTTCAAGACTGTCTGAGAGCAAAGGTGGAGAGAAGAAGAAGCACGGAGTTTTGTTATCAACTGCACTCTCCCCCACAGTCTGCTGGAACACAGAACTCCACTGTTGTTCTCTGGGCACAGATGGGGTGGCACTCCTTTTGCTTTTTAGTTGGTTTAGCTAGCTGAGGCAGTCTGAGTTTTCCCCGGACTGTTTTTCTTTCCCTTTTCTTGGAACCATTTGAACCTGCTCTAGACTGGGACCCGGGGAGACACCGAGAGCTTGCACTTTGTAGCCTGCCGGGGCCTACTCTGCAGCCTTTCGAGTGCCGGAGGGACTGATAACAGAGCAACCACCCACCGGAGAGACTTTCTGAATTTGTCATCTCTTCAGAGCAGCCAATAATGAGTTTTGTCATCCGGTATTGTTAATATTGTGTGGTGGGGAGTGCTTTGCCTGTTAAATAAACAGGTTTTTTTCCACTTCTCTCCGAGGAAACCATTCCCATACTAGTTGGGGGGAGGGGCCGTGTGGGTTGGCTTTCTGGAGGGACCCCTTTTGGAGGCTTTCTCTCAAATCTGCCCTAAACCAGGTCACAGCCCTTATCCTTCTCATTCTTATCTAGTAAATATGTAGCAACCCAAACATGAGTAACACATTTTTATATTGTATTTATTCATAGCCCCAGAGGAAGGCTGGCCAAACAAAGGCATACACAGCCTGCCAGCTTTAAGAAATAATGTTGCTCACAGGCATGTGATGGAGCAAGTGTTGGTGGTTCCGTCCCCAGGACCATCAAGTAAAAGCAATCCATATCTTCTGTGATATCTGCTTATTTTGCACAGCCAAGGGGTTTTATTTTTTTCTAGTTAAAGGGAAACAAACAGCTCCTATAAGCATACATATTTTCTTTGTGTAGGAATGTGCCCCCTGTTGATGGAGTGACAAAATTTTCCTTTGTCTCCTTAAAAAGGAAAAAAGCCCAGAAGTTTCTCTCCTCAATTACGTAAAAGTTCTGCCTAAGCAATTTACTAGAAAAAGAAGAGAACAAAGAAACTAATCACTTTTGTGGGGTGTTTTACCAGGAGCAAGAGCCTCTTGCCCCTGGCTCGGTTTTTCTCAGTAAAGAGCTTTGTTATTTTGCCTTTTATTAAAACTTTTCTGTTTCCAATACCACCACTGAAGCCATCCTGCTGATTTGATGCCATCTGAGGTGGCTGAGCTATCTCGGGTGTGACATAGATCTCCAAGAGCTTATAAGACCTGGCTCAAGGAGACCAATATATCATCTTTCCATTTGGACAAGGCACCTCAGAACAATGTACAATGAGAAATTAAATAATCAAGCAGGTAAAAAAGCAGGAAGAAATTAAGCTTTATCAATAGTTTCTCTGCTTTTCCATTACAGGAACTGTATAAAAAATTGAAAAGAAAGAAAGTCAGCAATGAGGAGTTTCTCCACTGTGGTATCACTAGGTGAAGGGTAAAGCAGAATAACACTGGAGACATGGGCAGCAGGGCAGCATAATGTGGCTGCAAGTGTGAAGACCATGTTCCTATCACTATTTCTGTTGGTCACAATGAAATCGTCAATCCCACCATCCAGGAAAGGCTTGGAAGAGACATTCAAGCATTGTGTGCAGCAATAAATTTCCCACTGAAAGGACAATTTTCGACCAAACCAACTTGGTTTGCAAGAAACACTTATCTTGCCACTAAATACCTATA